>NC_080065.1:44550034-45175034 GCF_949987535.1 Balaenoptera acutorostrata | reverse complement strand
ATGAGGAAGTGTTCCCACTCTGGCAATGCGAAAACAGGGCTTACAGAGGTTAAAACAGTCTGCCCAAAGCTTCCCTCACATCACACACTGGTCGCCCAGATGCCAGGCTGGCCCACAGTGGTGAGACTCTGCCTGTGGGACTCTAGAGCCGACTCAGCTCCCTGTCAGACCTGGGCCAGCCCCGTCTCCTCTGTGTAGGCCCGGGGGCTCTCAGCAACCTGGCACACAGCTTCTCTGCCACTAGTCAAAAAACTCCATGAGGGGACTTCCTGGTGGTCCAGTGGTTAAGACTCCGCGCTTCCACTGCAGGGGACACGGGTTCGATCCCTGGTCGGGGAACTAAGCTCCCGCATGCCGCTTGGCACAGCCAAGAAATAAAATTTAAAACAAACAAACAAACAAACAAAATTCATGAGGATCAGAGTCCTGTCTGTCCCTCCTGCAGACACGAATCGAGTCTGTGCTCTGTAAACGTGGGATGACAGACAGTACAGGTCTTCCAGGCCCAGTCTCTCTAAACAGAGCTAAGCATTATTGTGCTATTTGTGTGTGTGTGTGTGTGTGATCATCATAAATTGATGGCAAATCAAATCTAACTTGATATTACACTTTGGTTTTAAAACACTTTGAGAGACAATACAGCAGATTTTTATTCAGCCTGAAAAGAGGGAATGTAGTTTAAGAAAAGTGTCATGTTTGTATCGGTTGTTTGGGTTCCGCACAGTCTTTGGAAATCCAAAGATGACCAGACAGGAGCTTGTGAGGAGGATACTTCTGAATAAAGAGGAAAGTCCAGCTGAGTCCGAGAGTCCTCAGAAGACCGTGAGTGGGAGTGTGGGTCCCCGCCTCCTTTGGGCTCTGTGGTGCCCAGCCTAACAGACTGGGTTTCCCGGTGTGATTCTCACGAGGGCTTCGTGGCTCCAAAAAGAAGTCAGAGAAACCAGTGACAGGGTGATGTGAGCAGTATCCCCACCTAGATCGTGACCAAGACTGTTGGTGGCCAGTCATGCTGACGTTTCAACCAAGGAATTCAGTCATCTATAACAAAAGCCCCAACGGTAACCTCGTCTTCACTAAGAAAATACAGCTGGGCCAAAGATTAAGGCCTGGAACTGAAGTTTCTTTAAAAAATAGCTGGGGATGGAGGGGAGAGGAGAAATGGGTGCAGTTAAGACGGGGCTAAAGCAAAAAAGATGAATGACCTCGGTTTCTAGCCGAGGTTTCAAAATAAAGATGAGCTTGTAAACAGCCCGCGTATTAGACCTTTTCTCTGTATTACTGGCACCGCCCTCTCAGGGCTATTTTTAGCTACAGGAGAAAGGGGAGCAGAGAGGGAAGGGCTCACGGTGGCCCAGCCTCACCTCGTGTGCCCTGCCAGGACTCCGGCTATCTTTAATTAATGTCTGAGGGACATAAGACCGACCCTCCCTGTGCTGAAAGGAAGCACAATGGTGAAATTCTACCCCACAAGACTGATAGGCCCACTACTGGTGTACCATTCCTGAGGTCCCGGGGCTGTTTTCTGTTCGAAAGAAGGCTCCATCTGGAACGTTTACAGAGGGCAGTGAAGTAGACCCTGCCTGCATGTTTAATTTACAAGTACAGAAAACAGGACTGCCTTGTTTATTTATCTAGTTCTGCATCCTCGCTTCACACACTAAGACTACATTTTACCAACCAATCACTTCTACATGATTTTCTCTGGAATACAATTTCCCTTTAAGTGACTCCCTCTGGCTATCTAGTCCAGATTTATAAACAAAGATGAAACCAACATTTCTCATCATCTAACGTTACAGCCTTTCCCTTTTGCGATATTCCCCAAGAGATAAGCCTAAAGCTTTTAAACCACCACAACTCGTTGCCATTCAGATTAAGCTTCATTAAATATTAGAGGTTAATCGTATCTTAGGAAACAGAACTGAATATGCTAGGAAACTGACAGTGAAATATATTCTATGTACCACGCCAAACTCAGCAAGGTCGGCATTATAAAGGCATACTGCAGGCAGGGGCGATAAAGAGGGAAAGGATAAAAGGCTGCCATTTCAAGAAAAGACAATCAAGACCACAGGGTTACAAAGCTCACTGATGGACCTGTGCAGACTGGTTAGTCAGCGATCAGTGAACTGCCCATGAACAAAGATTTAAGGGACTCCTGTGAAGACAAAGCAAAATATGAAGAAAATTCAAACAGGTTCTGAATTCCACCTACTGTACTTCAAACTACAGCAAACTGCCTTCTTCCCATACTCAACTCCATTAACCGAAATAGGTCTGTTTATCTAAGACTTCATCAGCTGATGAAAAAATCAGAATTCTAACCATTCCCTTTTCACTGAAGGAAACACAAGGCTCTCTTCACTTTTGCAGAAAGTACTTATACTAAAACCATTATTAAGTTTAAACGATGGTTTCGGTACTAAGTAGTCAGAAAACCCCAGTCCACCACATTTGAGAGTATTTGAGTTTTCCACCCTCTTTCTGGAGCTGGTTCCTCACCAGCCTCAGATGTCCATCCTGAGACCAGTTGCATTTTCTTAATGGGACATGAAGGCAGGCTGCAAAGCAGGTGGACGTCCTCCCACTGCAGAAATATTACTCACTGGTTGAGTGCCTGGGCAGTTCTGTAGAGAGGGATCTAGCAGGACCTGTTTCCCCTCTCACTTTTTATCGCCTAAGCCTATATGGAGAGGAGATGCCAGGCGATGACCAAGAAAAAAGCAAACTATCGGGAAAGTATGTGAAAAGATCATCAATTTGCCGGGGAAACTTATGACAGGACTTACAGTTAAACTATGGCCAACGGTCCAGCTCGGCACTCTCCAATTAGAACCTGCAGCGGGAAGGAAATATTCCTCACCTCTGTTGTCCAATGTGGTAGCCGCTAGCTATAAAACACTTGAAATATAGCTAGTGGGACTAAGGAACTGAACTTTATTTTATTTTAACTAACTTAAATAGTCCCACGTGGCTTGCAGACCCAGCATGGAACAGCACAGGTTCAGAACGCTAGGAAAGCTGGCTGATGGCAGCAGTCTCCTGGGTAAGAAAAAGGCTCAGAGGAGCCTAATGTTCCTGTCCTTTCCCCCAGAATTAAGGGGGGGAAAAAACTAATTAACTCCCCTTTTTAACTGCTTTAGTAATTAAAAAGCACTTTCTAATCATTTTCTGACAACTGAATGTGGGTCTCTTAATATATGATTAGAACATGTAAAATGTAAAAGTGGTGAAACTGCTTTTCTCTTACTGTAAACAATGAAGACTTAAGACTTGAAATAACTATTTTCAATTTTTAAATTTCTCCCAAGTTGAAATATAAACTTTGGACCAAATACTTACAACAAAAGATTGTATACGCTGCTTAAAGATTTTCACTTTTTTTTTTTTTTGGCTCTCCTCTCAAAAGTCACAGTAAGGCCTCTGATATGATTACACTTTGAGGCCTTGGAGGAAAAAACAACTTGCAAACAAAATCCCCAAGTGCTCAGACTAAGAAAGATTCATTCCAACAGCAATTGTGTAGAGGTGGTGGCGGGGGGGTGGGGGGAGGTGTTTGAGCTGCTCTTTACAACCACGTGAACATCCAGAACATGTTCAAAAAGCTTTAGCCTGGCTAAAGCTCATCTGCGTTCCTAAAAATGGCCAGCACCAGCATCCTTGATAAACGCTGGCTGTAAACAAATGCTTTTAGCCATATGTACTGCACACTATAGCTTTAAATGGCAGTACATTCTAAAGACACGTCATCTAGGGACACAGGTTCCCTGTACGTTACACACCAAGGCTACAGCAGAAACAAACTACGTTGAATATCAACTGGTGTTCTTTCCGAAGTTCCTGAAGATTATGTTTAGTGCCCTTGAATTGTTTAAACAACGTAAAAATGGTACTGGTTTTAATGAAGGAAGTTTCTCAAATCCCAGCAGGAAACAATTTTAGTTCTAGGGTTAAAAAAATAAACTATGTACACGGTTTAACAGGCTACATATAAACTCAAAATAGACCTTCGAGCAAACATCACACCTTTTCTAATAAATAATTTCAACGGCAGAGCACCTGACAAGACTGAGTGTGTGGTCTGATGACAGTAAAACCAGCGAATGGATGGATGAAACCCTGTAGTAGCCAGTCACCCGCGTGTGGCTGCAGGAGTCTGTCCTGGCTCCACCCCTTCAACTATTTACCAAGAATTTGCATAAACTTACAGAAACAGTTAAAAAGGCGGCCAGCACTGATGTAACACAATGGAATTTAAACGTAAGGTCCTGCATTAAAGGCTCAAAGAGCCAGTGGCACCAGCACCATCCAAAACGTCAAGGATTCACAGCAATTTATGCAAAAAAGCATAAGGAATGTAGATGCAGGTTCAAGGCAGGTCAAAAGCGATATGGCTGCTCAAGTAGCTAATTCAACCTTCCACTGCACTTAAAACATGTAAATTGCCAAGAAAGTTACTGTTCTCTACTAAAACTAGTACTGCAGATGTTTGGGGTGCATTTTATCAGGGGCAACGCCAAGATCAACGTGTCTGAAGGACCCCCCCCTTTGGTAAGTTAGAAGACTGTCACATACTTGGAAGGGGAAGGACTGCAGCAGAGGGGAAGGAAGCTGCTGTCCCCAAAGGTCTGAAGGGCTGACATGTTGGTGAGGAATAGACTTATTTTGTGTGGTTCCAGGGAACAGAAAGAGAATCAAGAGAGGCAAATTTTAGTTCAATACCAGGAAGAATAGGTCAAAGATCAGGGCTGTTCATAAGGGGACTGGTCCACATGGCAGGGCAGTGAGCGTCTCATTACTGAAGGCCAGACCTGGTGGCCCAAGGTTTCCACCACCTCAGGAAGGTTGACTCCCTCTTCCCTCTCCACACTGAACAGAAGACATTCACAGGCAAGACTGCCTCCCTAACTCCACCCCCTCCCCATTCTCCCTCACTCGAGGCATGCTATCAGAAGTTGGTGACTAACGTTGACAGGAATTACTAATTTATTTATTGCAGATTGTAAAAAAACAATCTGCAAACTTTAGTGCTTTAACAGTAGTTAGGGACTCTAAGAACTACTAACGAAACGAGCTCTGACAGGCAGCTAGGCAGCTAACTCACTGGGATACCAGAAACACTGCTCTCCGACACAGTCCTCAGAGACGCTATACATTCTACATAGCTTCCCTGCATCATTCTCCTAAATAATACTCTTAATAGACTCCAAACTCAAAATGACCGAACCTAAAGAGATTAATTTCCTTAAAACTTCCTGAAATTAGTGAGTCTTTTACCTCATTTTACAAAGGTTGTAAGCAAGAAGCCTGTGCAGGAAATTCCTAAGCTTCCCCAGCTACCTAGCACCTCAGAGAACTGACCCTGATGTCTACCAGCGCAGTAACTGAGTGGTGTGCAGGGCGAAAGCAGGACTTACCTTTGTTTGCAGATATCCATTCTCCCCCCCTTATTTCCACACTTCCGGAAACCCACGACTAAGTGACACTGCCAGTGTCCAAACGGATGCCTAACATGGTTTGGGTCCCCTTCTAATTCTACCCTAGACACAAGATTACAGATCCCAGAAGCTCATTACCCAACTATTCAAACTCTAAAATGACAGCACTGTCATCAAAAGTACCCTCAGAAACTCCTCTGAAGAGTACCGGCGCCCTGTCTGCAAATATTTTAAGGAGGAAGCTACCGGCCCACAATCCGCCCTACGCTCAGGGCACCGCTTGGCTGTCCACATCCCTGCTGTATTCCCGACCTGTGGGATATTAATCTGAAACAGACGATGGTAGTTCTGTCAAAGGCACCCTTTCAGCCTGAACAACACATTCCACACCACCTGCTCTAAAGGCCAGGCTTTACCTTTCTGAACGTGGATGATGTCGGGGAAGTTGGCCAGGTGCCCCTGATACAGCGCTAACAGGTCCATGACGGGGTCCAGGTCCTGCCTGGGCTGCTCGGCGAAGAGCTCGCCGATGGCGTCGTAGGCATCTCCGGTGAAGGCGATGGCCTGGTTCAGGCCGGCCGAGAAGGCCTGCTGGTCCAGCTCAAAGGCCTGGCTGAGGCCGCGGAAGGACTGGCCCACCTTCTGATACTCCTTCTTGAAGCCCGTCACCTGCTTGCGCGCGAATTCATTGGCCGTGTGGTTGAGCTGCAGCGCGCTGTCGTCCATCTTCTTGGTGAAGCACTTGAAGCCGTCGATCTTGCTCTCCACCTCCTGCAGGTCGAGGGCGGCGGCGGGGGGTGTGCTCAGGGTCAGGAAGAAGTTGGCGCCCACCATCTCATCCTTCTCGGCCTTCCTCTTGCCCTGTTTCCAGGCCTTCTCGTCGGTGCTGCTGGGGCAGGTCAGGAAGTGCTGGAAGACGTCGCACTGCGCTAGCACCGGGTGGCTGGCCATGTGGTTCATCCACCAGATCAGGCCCTTCCTGCGCTTGGAGATGAAGTCCTCCTCGAAGCGGCCTGTGGCCTGCTTCTCGGGCAGGTGGGGCACCGAGATGACGGGGAACTTCTCGGCCAGGCGCGCATACAGCCAGTCGAAGTGCTTGTAGCGCCGGTGCACTGGCACCTGCGTGTGCGTGGGTACCAGCTTGTAGGAGATGTAGCTCTTCATGCCCTTGAACTTGGTCTGCTTGGTGGGGTCGTCGATGGTGCACTGGAAGGGGTAGGGGTTCTCCTGCCACTCGGGGCCGTAGGGCCCCAGCACCACGCACAGCTTGTCCCCGTCCTTCACGAAACCCGACGCCTCGCCCAGCACGAAGGCCTCCCCGCCCGACTTGACGAAGGTGGAGAAGCGGTTGAGGTTGCGGCTCACGGTGGCCGAGCTCTTGGCCCCCGATGGGTGGTGCTGCGGGGGCGCCGAGCCGCCGCGGGAGCCCAGCGACAAGTCGGAACGCGTGGACAGGCGGTAGCGGCCCGCAGCGCCGACGCCCCCCGACGACGAGCCGTCGAGGTCCGGGTACGCGCCGCTGCCCAGCACGCCCGGCTCGTCAGCCACCGTGGAGCTGTCGTCCCACTCGTCGTCCCAGTCATCGTCGCTGCCCTGGCTGGCCTGGTAGCCGCCGCCGTAGAGCTGCTGCGGCGAAGGCTGCAGGGCACCCCCGCCATACGAGAAGCCAGCGCCCGGCGGCTGGAAGGTGCTCGGCGGCGGCGCCTGCTGCGGTTGCAGCAGCGGCTGGAAGGCGTCGGGCGGCGGCTTGAAGGAGGCGGGCGGCGCGGCGGGCAGGGGCTCGAAACCGCCGGGTGGCACGTTGGCGTAGCGGGCCGGGGCGCCCGGGCCGCCGTCGCCCGCCGGGCCGGGCTCGGGGGCTCGGATCACCTGCACGTACGAGGCCGGGAAGAGGCCGCGGTCCCCGCGGCTGTTGATCCCCTCGAGCCAGCCCTCGATGTCCTGCTCGCTGCACAGGCTCAGCACCTCGTGCTCCCGCAGCGAGATCTCGCCCGGGTTCTCCGACCTGAAGTCGTACAGCGCCCGGGCGCGCAGCGCCATGGTCCCGGCGCCCCGGAGGGCTGCCCCCGACTCCTGGCGCCCCGAGCCTGGTGCCCGCCCGAGGGGGCCGCAGTGGTGTCCGCGCCCTGGCGCGCGGAGAGGAGCCCCGAAGGCGGCGCACACTCCGGTGCCCCTGCCCGCCGGTCGCGCCCTCCGCGCCCTCCGCGCCGCTCGGCTTGTAGCGCCGACTGCCGCGCTGGGCGGCCGCCGCGGCCGGTTGGGGGCGGGGCCCGCGGCCTCCCACGTCCCCAGCTACGCTAATCCACGGCCGAGAGCCGTGCGCCAGGCGAGAGCAAGCGATGGCCGAGCCGCCGCGCCCGCCCCTGGGTCCGACTCCGTGGCTGCCACCGCCGCCTTGTGGCCAGTGACGCGCAGTGAGGCTCAGAGGTGAGAGCTGAGGGTGAAGGTTTCTATTCAGGAGTGAACTGTCTGAGACTTTTTTAGGCTTTTAAGTTAAAAAACGTATCCTAGAAAGTAAGTAAATGTTTGCATTGCTGATAAGCATTCCCACTCTGAGCGCTCATTGAATACTCCTATAATGACTTAACCCATGCGTCTGTTAAAGGATTTTCAATGAATATTAGCGATTGCGCTAAGAAGAGAGACAGGATGCCTGTGGAGACGCTCCCTTTCATCTTCTCCCCACTGGAGGCTTTTGGTCAAAAAGGGAGAATGACAAGAGCAAAGTAAGGAAAGGCGCTGTGTTTGACCAATTAAGCGGCTAAGGGTGGTGTGGGGAAGGAGGCATTGGAGAGTTTACACTAAAAGAAGTGTGCAGAGAGAGCTAGCATTTTGCATGCGTCCCTTCCCCTCCCTAAGACGCGTGAATGAGACCTTAAGCTTCCGCGCCAGGCTGCTGGGTTCAGTCGGCCTCCTGATAATATCTATCTGTAAGACCTTGAGCAAGTTACTTATTGGACTCCTAGGTTTGTTGTGGGGATTTGATAATCATGTAATCCCTATTTATAGATGAGGAAAATGAAACAGCTTAATATATGACTAGCATTATTCGTGGTAAGCACAGTTTAAGTGTTTGCTGCTGCTGTTGCTGTTATTTTGGAAAGCAAAACCTCTGTCCTCCTTCATGAAGATAATGGGCGTCCTAAATTACAATCTTGGGGTATATGCCCCAGGAAGGGTACCAGTGTTCACACCCCTGCTCCTAGTCTGAGATCAGTGACCATCCCTCTCCATTCATCTCTGTCTCACTATATTTATATTATTTTTAAGATAAATAGATTAAAAAAATCACTTCCTGAAACATTAATCAACTCCAGTCTGCCTTGTTACACATCTTCTTTTCCTTCAGTGTATAAGTTGCCTAAAGCTTTTTCTTCTCAGAATCCCCTTATTGTCTAGCCTAATTATTCTTTTGAAGACACCTCTGATTGGGTGTTAGCATTCATATGTCATTAATTTCATCCTGTCCTCTGACCCTTTTCAATCAAATCTGGGAAACAAGCCAGAAGAGTATACAACTATTGTAAGAGCTGTGGTATTCTAAGCATTCTGCACAAAACCACCAACCCAGTATACCAGAATCACTCCCATAGTGTTTAACCCTAATGCAAAACCTTAATTCAATGCAGTAAGCAAATTCTGAATTACACCATTTGTAGCTGAAAATTCTGGGTTAGGACAATTCTCACAGTAAGTAACAAAGGTCATTGAATTTCGGCATCAACAATTTATGTGGTCAGAAACATGAAGTCAACATTTATGAAACATCTAGAATACAATTTATTTTACTTAGTAACTTCTGAGAAGCTAATCTAGAATATTTAAGATAAATACATTTAGTTTCATCCTTACTATTCATCTGGTAGTTACTCCTTAGGTTAAAGAGTTAAAGTAGCAGGAAACTTGCAACGCTTCAGGCTTTCAAATAGAGAAGGAGACTGAAAATCTATTTCGGGTGTGAAAATTCCAGGAGTTTGAGAGTATGGCATTTACAGACAGGTTGGGCTGCTCTGTAGAGCAGTGGTTGAGGAAACGTTGGGATTCGGAGGTTGTTTGCAGCACCAGTGCACGAGCAAATGCTTGGGGTTCATGAAAAACAGGGACATGGTACCTGGCCCTGTGGCACCCTAATGGCAGGAAAGACCCTACCACTTAAGGGTCTTGGATATCTAGAAAATATACTCCAGTATTAGAAACTTAAAACTGTTCCCTCAGGGCTTCCCTGGTGGCGCAGTGGCTGAGAATCTGCCTGCCAATGCAGGGGACACGGGTTCGAGCCCTGGTCTGGGAAGATCCCACATGCCGCGGAGCACCTAGGCCCGTGAGCCACAATTACTGAGCCTGCGCGTCTGGAGCCTGTGCTCCGCAACAAGAGAGGCCGCGATAGTGAGAGGCCCACGCACCGCGATGAAGAGTGGCCCCCGGTCGCTGCAACTAGAGAAAGCCCTTGCACAGAAACGAAGACCCAACACAGCCATAAATAAATAAATAAATAAAATTAAAAAAAAAAATCCTTATGTGATTTATAAAAAACAAAAACAAAAAAACTGTTCACTCAGGGAAGTAGATACAGTAATACATTTTTTAAAATTTTTTAATTAATTAATTTATTTATTTTTAATAAATTTATTTATTTAGTTTTGGCTGTGTTGGGTCTTCGTTTCTGTGCGAGGGCTTTCTCTAGTTGCGGCAAGCGGGGGCCACTCTTCATCGCAGTGCGCGGGCCTCTCACTATCGCGGCCTCTCTTGTTGCGGAGCACAGGCTCCAGACGCGCAGGCTCAGTAGTTGTGGCTCACGGGCGTAGTTGCTCTGCGGCATGTGGGATCTTCCCAGACCAGGGCTCGAACCCGTGTCCCCTGCATTGGCAGGCAGATTCTCAACCACTGCGCCACCAGGGAAGCCCCAGTAATACATTTTTAAAAGATTTCTCTAGAAAATGGAGCATATTATTCATAATTCAATTTACAGAATCATCATTATAGCCATCAACTATTTCTATTTCATTACGCTTTTATAAAGACAAGTCATTAGGGGACACTAAATGTCTCCAAACAACTGCATTTTCACACTTCTTCCCTTGGCCCGAGACGTGGCCAGGACCCTGCCTCTCTTTCCATCCCTCTCTTCCACTTGAGAGAAACCACAGTGGTTTCTTTGCTATTTCTGGAACAAGCCAAGCGTGCCTTTCATTTTTTTTTTTTTTTTTAGTAGACTTTGTTTTTTTTTTAGAGCAGTATTAGGTTCATAGCAAACTGAGAAGAAAGTACAGAGATTTTCCGTATGCTCCCTCCCCGCCACACACACAGCCTCTGCATGGACACATCATTATCACCCGAAGTCCATAGCTTATGTTAGGATTCACTCAGTGTTGTACATTCTTTGGGTTTGGACAAATGTATAATGACATGTAGCTACCATTATATTATCATACAGAATAATTTCACTGCCCTAAAACTCCTCTGTCTATTAATCCCTCCCTCCCTCCCTCCTAACCCCTGGCAAACACTGATATCTTTTCTGTCTCCAAAGTTTTGCCTTTTCCAGAATGTCATGTAGTTGGACGCATACTATGTAGCCTTTTCATATTGGCTTCTTTCATTCAGTAATATGCATTTAAGATTCCTCCATGTCTTTTTATGGCCTGATAGCTCACTGCTTTCTAGCTCTGAATAATACTTCATTGCCTGGGTATGCCACAGTTTATCCACTTACCTACTGAAGGACATCTTGGTTGCTTCCAAGTTTCGCCGATTATGAATAAAGCTGCTGTAAACATCCCTGTGTGGGTTTTTGTGTGACTATAAGTTAGCCACTCCTTTGGGTGAATATCAAGTAGCACGATTACTGGATTGTATAGTAAGAGTATGTTTAGTTTTGTAAGAAAATGCCAGTGGTCTTCTGCGGTGACTGCACAACTTTGCACTCCCACCAGCAATGAATGTGAGTCCCTCGTGTTCCACATCCTCACCATCATTTGGTGTTGTCAGTGTTCCGGATTTTGGCTATTCTAATAAGTGTGTAGTGGTATGTCACTGTTGTTTTAATTTGCATTTCCCTGATGACATATGATGTAGAGCATCTTTTCATGTGCTTATTTGCCATCTGTATATCTTCTTCAGTGAGGTATCTATTAAGGTCTTTGGCCCATTTTTAAATTGGGTTGTTTGTTTTCTTATTTTTGATTTTTAAGAATTTTTTTGTATATTTTGGATAAGAGTCCTTTATCAAATGTGTCTTTTGCAAATATTGCTCCCAGTCTGTGGCTTGTCTTCTCATTCTCTTGACATCATCTTTCACAGAGCAGAAGTTTTTGATTTTAATGAAGTCCAGCTTACCAATTATTTCTTTCATGGATAGTGCCTTTGAAGTTATATCTAAAAAGTCATTGCATACCCAAGGTCATCTAGGTTTTCTCCTATGTTATCTTCTAGGATTTTTATAGTTTTGCATTTTTACATTTAGGTCTCTGATCCATTTTGAGTTAACTTTTGTGAAGGGTGTAGGGTCTGTGTCTAGATTCATTTTTTTGCATGTGGATGTCCAGTTGATCCAGCACCATTTGTTGAAAAACCTATCTTTGCTCTTTTGTCAAAGATCAGGTGACTCTATTTATGAGTCTGTTACTGGGCTCTCTATTCTGTTCCACTGATTTATCTGTCTCTTCTTTCACCAATACCACACTGTCTTGATTACTGCAGCTTTAGAGTAAGGCTTGAAGTTGAGTACTGTCAGTCCTCTAACTTTGTTCTTCTTCGTCAATATTGTGTTGACTATTCTTGTTTTTTACCTCTCTGTATAAACTTGAGAATCAGTTTGTCAGTATCTATAAAACAACTTGCTGGGATTTTGATTGGAAGTGCATTGAATCTATAGATCAAGTTGGGAAGAATTGACATCTTAGCAATATTGAGTATTCCTATTCATGAACATGGAATATCTCTCTATTTGTGTAGTTGTTCTTTAATTTCTTTCCTCAGTTTTGTTGTTTCCTCATGTAGATCTTATACATATTTTGTTAGATTTATACCTAAGTATTTCATTTTGGGGGGTGCTAATGTAAGTGGTGTAGTGTTTTTAATTTCAGTTCCACTTGTTCATTGCTGCTGGAAAACAGTTGGCTTTTGTATATTAACCTTGCATCCTGCAACCTTGCTATAATGTATTATGAATTTCGGGAAGGAGTTGTTGTTGACTCTTCTGGATTTTCTGCATAAACAATTATATCATCTGCAAACAAAGACAGTTTTATTTCTTCCTTTCCAATCTGTGTAACTTTTATATCCTATTCTTCATTGCCTTAGCTAGGACTTCCAGTATGATGCTGAAAAGCAGTCATAAGAGGGGGAAGGACAGGGACAAGCTGTGTGGTACTGGGGCTCTACAGCCACAAGTGGAAGGAGAACCCCTTTTTCCAGTGTACCACAGATGACCCCACCAAGCAGACCAAGTTCAAGGGCATGAAGAGCTACATCTCCTATAAGCTGGTGACCACACATCCTTTCCTCAGTCATGTGCAATCTACTATAAATTCATCAAAGGCATTCTTCATTTCTCTTACAGTGTTTTTGATCTCTAGCATTTCTTTTGGTTCTTTCTTAGAATTTCCTCCTCTCTGCTTACACTGCCCATCAGTACTTGCATGTTGTCTCCTTTATCCATTACAGCCCTTAGCATATTAATCATAGTTGTTTTAACTTCCTGATCTGATCATTCCAGCATCCTGGCCATATATGAATCTGGTTCTGTTGCTTGCTCTTCCTCTCTTCCAACTATGTTTTTTGCCTTTCAGTATGCCTTGTAATATTTTCTTGATAGCCAGGCATGATGTACTGGGTAAAAGGAACTGCTGTAATTAGGCCTTTAGCAATAGATGGTAAGGTGTAGGAGGCTGGGAAGCTTTAACATAGGCTATGATTAGGTCTACGATTAGGTTTAATGAGCTTGTGCCTCTGGATTGTGAACTTCACATGTTCTTCTCTTAGGTGGGACTGGATGGCTAGAGGGGGCTGGAGTTGAGCAGTTCCCTTCCCCTAGGTCAGCTGGGCTCTGTTAAAGCCCAAGCAGGTTAGGCTCTGATTAAATAGTTTCTCCTGAGGGCAGGCCTTGTTAAGAAGAACAGAATACTCTGGCATATTTCAAAATGGTTCCTTTTTCTCTGCCAGCATACTTCTCCAGTATTCACTGTGAGAACCTGGTAGAGATCCAAGAGGTAAAACGCACGCAAGTGTGGGACCCCCTGATGACTGGTTCTCCCTGGACTTTGTAACTCTCGGAGTTGTCCACACTAAGCCTCCAGCAATTCCTGAATTACAGCTCAGGTTTTCCTACCCTGGCACTGGTTCCTGTGGAGGTTTCTCCTCTTGTAAGTTGTGATGCTCTATATTCTCCTGTGGGTCTCTCCAGTTTTGGGGGGTTTGTCCTGTGACCTCACTTCTTTTATGGATCTAAGAAGAGTTGTTGATTTTCCACGTTGCCCAGCTTTGCTGTCTTTGCTGTTTTCTCTTTCTGGATTCCTCTTCCCCCAGAGATCCAGCATGCTGCACCTTCACTTCATTCAGAGTCACTGTGGCTCTTCCATCCGTCCTTTCTTCTCCTGCCTTGGAGAACCCGGAAGTAAGATGGAGGGAGCCTGGGCCCCTGAGTCACCAACCCCAGTTGGATTTTGTGAGAGAAAAAGCCTTTGTTGGGTAAGCCAGTGAGATTACATGGTTTGTTTACTGAGGCAGCGGGCTTTAATTACTCTGATAAATACCATCTCCCTTTTCCCCATCTCCTTCCATCATCCAGTGCCACTTTCCTTCATAGCACTTACTACCTAATATAAACACATCAATATATTCACTGTCTCTCCCTATTAGAATGTAAACCTTTTTCAGGGCAGCAAGTCTGGGGGAGTGAGAATACAGCAATGAACAAAACAGACATGGTAGGAAACCCACAAATATTTGTTCCCTGCATGAATGAGGGAATGCCCACTTATTATCTCCCTGGAGGTCAGCTCTTCTCAGTAGCTCTTGCTGTGTCTGGCTCTATTTGCCTCAGCCCCTTGGCTGCCAGCTATAACTAAATATTTCTAAGGACAGCTAAATGACACTGCTCTTTAAAGCAACAACCTTAAAGCTAACTCAACCACCCAGAACACCACTCCATATTTTCTGAGATTGCTGGAAATTTCACAGTTGGCTAATTTATATTTGGCTATTTGTATAATATTATAAATAGCACTATATTTACAATTTACTTGAAAGCTCTTTGTTTACTGTATCAAGAATTACACAAATATATACATAGGATTTTACAAGCACTTCCATGTTTTAAAATCTTATTTGCTGCTGTATTTTCACAGCAGCTCTTCCACGGACAGAGCAGTGTCACAGACAGCGGAGAGGGTTCTCTGCTGAGGTCACGAGGCTGGGGAGAGGGCCAGCCACTACTCAGTTGTCCTGAGAACTTCCACTGTCTGGGGCGCAGGTCTGCCCCCTGCTGGCTCCGCAAAACTGCTGTTATGAAAGACTATTGATCACTTGCTAGGAGTTTTGTAGCTGAGATTTAATAGGAGGCCTGGGTTCAAGGGCAGCTTTGTGTCTGAAAGGAAGGCTATTTACTATGTCTCTGTGTCTACCTGGTTTCACCAGGACTAGTAGCTCCATGAGGGCAGGGGTTTTTGTCTGCTTTGTTCACCACTGTATGCCCAGCATATTAAATCAAATAAATATTTGTCAAATGAATGAATGAATGAATGAATGAAGCTTTCTGAACACTAGTTTCTTAGTCTGCAAAATGGGAATAAAACTAACTCACTTCATGGGTTTACAATAGTATTTAATGAAGTACTGAGTTTGTGTAGTATTTTATAATGCTCAAAGTGTAAAAGTAATTTTAATATAATTTAAAACAGTCCAATTTAAAAATTTTTTTAAATTTAATTTTATTTATCTTTTTATACAGCAGGTTCTTATTAGTCATCCATTTTGTACACATCAGTGTATACATGTCAATCCCAATCGCCCAATTCAGCACACCACCATCCCCACCCCACCACAGTTTTCCCCCCTTGGTGTCCATACGTCTGTTCTCTACATCTGTGTCTCAACTTCTGCCCTGCACACCGGTTCATCTGTACCATTTTTCTAGGTTCCACATACATGTGTTAATATACGATATTTGTTTTTCTCTTTCTGACTTACTTCACTCTGTACGACAGTCTCTAGATCCAGCCACGTCTCAACAAATGACCTAATTTCATTCCTTTTTATGGCTGAGTAATATTCCATTGTATATATGTACCACATTCTTCTTTACCATTCATCTGTCGATGGGCATTTAGGTTGCTTCCATGACCTGGCTATTGTAAATAGTGCTGCAATGAACATTGGGGTGCATGTGTCTTTGTGAATTACGGTTTTCTCCGGGTATATGCCCAGTAGTGGGATTGCTGGGTCATATGGTAATTCTATTTTTGGTTTTTTAAGGAACCTCCATAGTGTTCTCCATAGTGGCTGTATCAGTTTACATTCCCAGCAACAGTGCAAGACGGTTCCCTTTTCTCCACACCCTCTCCAGCATTTGTTGTTTGTAGATTTCCTGATGATGCCCATTCTAACTGGTGTGAGGTGATAGATAATACATTGTACTTTTGATTTGCATTTCTCTAATAATTAGTGATGTTGAGCAGCTTTTTATGTGCTTCTTGACCATCTGTATGTCTTCTTTGGAGAAATGTCTATTTAGATCTTCTGCCCAGTTTTGGATTGGGTTGTTTGTTTTTTTAATATTGAGCTGCATGAGCTGTTTATATATTTTGGAGATTAATCCTTGTTCCGTTGATTCGTTTGCAAATATTTTCTCCCATTCTGAGGGTTGTCTTTTCGTCTTGTTTATGGTTTCCTTTGCTGTGCAAAAGCTTTGAAGTTTCATTAGGTCCCATTTGTTTATTTTTGTTTTTATTTCCATTACTCTAGGAGGTGGATCAAAAAAGATCTTGCTGTGATTTATGTCAAAGAGTGTTCTTCCTAAGTTTTCCTCTGAGAGTTTTATAGTGTCCAGTCTTACATTTAGGTATCTAATCAATTTAGAGGTTATTTTTGTGTATGGTGTTAGGGAGTGTTCTAATTTCATTCTTCTACATGTACCTGTCCAGTTTTCCCAGCACCACTTATTGAAGAGACTGTCTTTTCTCCATTGTATATCTTTGCCTCCTTTGTCATAGGTTAGTTGACCATAGGTGCATGGGTTTATCTCTGGGCTTTCTATCTTGTTCCATCAATCTATATTTCTGTTTTTGTGCCAGTACCATATTGTCTTTTTTTTCTTTTTTCACACACACACATACTGTATTTTATTTTTACAAGAGATAAATAAACTGACACCAAGCATTGTAAATGGATGACCACAACAAAAGCAACAGTGATTGCAATTACCAAACACGAAACACACTCATACTATGTCATAATATTGACATTCAGTCCAGTAATCCTCCACTGTAACAGCTCCTTTACTTTGCAGTGAAAATTGATTTGTATATTTTTTGCCTCTGAGTCCTTGTGGGATTTTTTAAAATTATTCAAACAGAAAGTCACAACAATTATAATCATCCTCATCAGTTCACTCAGTCCCATGGAATTAATTTTTTTTTCATCTTGATCTTTTGTTAGCACTTTTATGAATTCATCAGTTTTCCATTAGAGTTCTGAAAATGCTTATTCATTCAGTTCAGCAGTATAGTCAGTTACCAGAAACCTGTACTTGTCAGAGTCTTTTCCATGGATTCCTTGAAGATGAAACCCTTTTATAGGAACATTTTTGCAAAAGCATCAGAGTACACCCAGAACTGTCTGTAAATGACAAAAGACTTAAAAATGACCACGGTTAAAGATTTGATGAAAGTTCATAATAATGCAATTGACAAGGAAATTTAGTTATTTCTGAGATATACATTTTAAAGTAATAACTAGAATTATGACTTATAACATTATACCAGAATATATAAGATTTTTAGAAATTTCATGTAATGTCTGAAACATTTATATTAACATATTTCCATACAAATAACCCAAAGAAAGTTTAGTATTAGTTGTTTTTTGCTTCTTTGTTTGTTTGTTTTTTTATACTGCAGGTTCTTATTAGTCATCAATTTTGTACACATCAGTGTATACATGTCAATCCCAATCGCCCAATTCAGCACACCACCATCCCCACCCCACCACAGTTTTCCCCCCTTGGTGTCCACATGTCTGTTCTCTACATCTGTGTCTCAACTTCTGCCCTGCACACCGGTTCATCTGTACCATTTTTCTAGGTTCCACATACATGTGTTAATATACGATATTTGTTTTTCTCTTTCTGACTTACTTCACTCTGTATGACAGACTCTAGATCCATCCACATCTCAACAAATGACTCAATTTCGTCCCTTTTTATGGCTGAGTAATATTCCATTGTATATATGTACCACATCTTCTTTATCCATTCTTCTGTCAATGGGCATTTAGGTTGCTTCCATGACCTGGCTATTGTAAATAGTGCTGCAATGAACATTGGGGTGCGTGTGTCTTTTTGAATTATGGTTTTCTCTGGGTATATGCCCAATAGTGGAATTGCTGGATCATATGGTAATTCTATTTTTAGTTTTCTAAGGAACCTCCATACTGTTCTCCATAGTGGCTGTATCAATTTACATTACCAACAGTGCAAGAGGGTTCCCGTTTCTCCACATCCTCTCCAGCATTTAGAGGATATTTGTAGATTTTCTGATAATGCCCATTCTAACTGGTGTGAGGCGATACCTCATTGTAGTTTTGATTTGCATTTTTCTAGTAATTAATGATGTTGAGCAGCTTTCCATGTGCTTCTTGGCCATCTGTATGTCTTCTTTGGAGAAATGTCTATTTAGGTCTTCTGCCCATTTTTGGATTGGGTTGTTTGTTTCTTTAATATTGAGCTGCATGAGCTGTTTATATATTTTGGAGATTAATCCTTGTTCCGTTGATTCATTTACAAATATTTGCTCCCATTCTGAGGGTTGTCTTTTCGTCTTGTTTATGGTTTCCTTTGCTGTGCAAAAGCTTTGAAGTTTCATTAGGTCCTATTTGTTTATTTTTGTTTTTATTTCCATTACTCTAGGAGGTGGATCAAAAAAGATCTTGCTGTGATTTATGTCAAAGAGTGTTCATCCTATGTTTTCCTCTAAGAGTTTTATACTGTCTGGTCTTACATTTAGGTCTCTAATCCATTTTGAGTTTATTTTTGTGTATGGTGTTAGGGAGTGTTCTAATTTCACTCTTTTACATGTAGCTGTCCAGTTTTCCCAGCACCACTTATTGAAGAGACTGTCTTTTCTCCATTGTATATCTTTGCCTCCTTTGTCATAGATTAGTTGACCATAGGTGCGTGGGTTTATCTCTGGGCTTTCTATCTTGTTCCATTGATCTATGTTTCTGTTTTTGTGCCAGTACCATATTGTCTTGATTACTGTAGCTTTGTAGTATAGTCTGAAGTCAGGGAGTCTGATTCCTCCAGCTCCTTTTTTTTCCCCTCAGCACTGCTTTGGCTATCCGGGGTCTTTTGTGTCTCCATACAAATTTTAAGATTTTTTGTTCTAGTTCCATAAAAAATGCCATTGGTAATTTGATAGGGATTGCATTGAATTTGTAGATTCCTTTGGATAGTATAGTCATTTTCACAATATTGATTCTTCCAGTCCAAGAACATGGTATATCTCGCTATCTGCTGGTATCATCTTTAATTTCTTTCAACAGTGTCTTATAGTTTTCTGCATACAGGTCTTTTGTCTCCCTCAGTAGGTTTATTCCTAGGTATTTTATTCTTTTTGTTGCAATGGTAAATGGGAGGGTTTCCATAATTTCTCTTTCAGATTTTTCATCATTAGTGTATAGGAATGCAAGAAATTTCTGTGCATTAATTTTGTACCCTGCAACTTTACCAAATTCAGTGATTAGCTCTAGTATTTTTCTGGTGGCATCTTTAGGATTCTCTATGTAGAGTATCATGTCATCTGCAAACAGTGACAGCTTTACTTCCCCTTTTCCAATTTGTATTCCTTTTTTTTCCTTTTCTTCTCTGATTGCCGTGGCTAGGACTTCCAAAACTATGTTGAATAATAGTGGTGAGAGTGAATATCCTTGTCTCGTTCCTGATCTTAGAGGAAATGCTTTCAGTTTTTCAACATTGAGAATGATGTTTGCTGTGGGTTTGTCATATATGGCCTTTATTATGTTGAGGTAGGTTCCCTCTTTGCCCACTTTCTGGAGAGTTTTTATCATAAATAGGTATTGAATTTTGTCAAAAGCTTTTGCTGCGTCTATTGAGATGATCATATGTTTTTTATTTGTCAATTTGTTGATATGGTGTATCACATTGATTGATTTGTGTATATTGAAGAATCCTTGCATCCCTGGGGTAAATCCCACCTGATCATGGTGTATGATCCTTTTAATGTGTTGTTGGATTCTGTTTGCTAGTATTTTGTTGAGGATTTTTGCATCTATATTCATCAGCGATATTGGTCTGTAATTTTCTTTTTTTGTAGTATCTTTGTCTGGTTTTGGTATCAGTATGATGGTGGCCTCATAGAATGAGTTTGGGAGTGTTCCTTCCTCTGCAATTTTTTGGAAGAGTTTGAGAAGGATGGGTGTTACCTATTCTCTAAATGTTTGCTAGAATTCACCTGTGAAGCCATCTGGTCCTGGACTTTTGTTTGTTGGAAGATTTTTAATCACAGTTTCAATTTCATTACTTGTGATTGGTCTGTTCATATTTTCTATTTCTTCCTGGTTCATCTTGGAAGGTTATACCTTTCTAAGATTTTGTCCATTTCTTCCAGGTTGTCCATTTTATTGGCATAGAGTTGCTTGTAGTAGTCTCTTAGGATGCTTTGTATTTCTGTGGTGTCTGTTGTAACGTCTCCTTTTTCATTTCTAATTTTATTGATTTGAGTCCTCTCCCTCTTTTTCTTGATGAGTCTGGCTAATGGTTTATCAATCTTGTTTATCTTCTCACAGAACCTACTTTTAGTTTTATTGATGTTTGCTATTGTTTTCTTTGTTTCTATTTCATTTATTTCTGCTCTGATCTTTATGATTTCTTTCCTTCTGCTAACTTTGGGGTTTGTTTGTTCTTCTTTCTGTAGTTCCTTTAGGTGTAAGGTTAGATTGTTTATTTGAGATTTTTCTTGTTTCTTTAGGTAGGCTTGTATAGCTATAAACCTCCCTCTTAGAACTGCTTTTGCCACATCCCATGGGTTTTGCATCGTCGTGTTTTCATTGTCATTTGTCTCTAGGTATTTTTTGATTTCCTCTTTGATTTCTTCAGTGATCTCTTGGTTATTTAGTAACGTATTGTTTAGCCTCCATGTGTTTGTGCTTTTTATGCTTTTTTCCCTGTAGTTGATTTCTAATCTCATAGTGTTGTGGTCAGAAAAGATGCTTGATATGATATCAGTTTTCTTAAATTTACTGAGGCTTGATTTGTGAACCAAGATGGGATCTATCCTGGAGAATGTTCCATGCTCACTTGAGAAGAAAGTGTAATCTGCTGTTTTTGGATGGAATATCCTATAAATATCAATTAAATCTATCTGGTCTATTGTGTCATTTAAAGCTTCTGTTTCCTTATTAATTTTCTGTTTGGGTGATCTGTCCATTGGTGTAAGTGAGGTGTTATAATCCCCCACTATTTTTGTGTTAGTGTTGATTTCCTCTTTTATAGCTGTTAACATTTGCCTTATGTATTGAGGTGCTCCTATGTCTGGTGCATATATATTTATAATTGTTATATCTTCTTCTTGGATTGATCCCTTGATCATTATGTAGTGTTCTTCCTTGTCTCTTGTAACATTCTTTATTTTAAAGTCTATTTTATCTGATATGAGTATTGCTACTCCAGCTTTCTTTTGGCTTCCATTTGCATGGAATATCTTCTTCAATCCCCTCACTTTCAGTCTGTATGTGTCCCTAGGTCTGAAGTGGGTCTTTTGTAGACAGCATGTATATGGGTCTTGTTTTTGTATCCATTCAGCAAGCCTGTGTCTTTTGGTTGGAGCATTTAATCCATTCATGTTTAAAGTAATTATCGATATGTATGTTCCTATTATCATTTTCTTAATTGTTTTGGGTTTGTTTTTGTAGGTCCTTTTCTTCTCTTGTGTTTCCCACTTAGAGAAGTTCCTTTAGCATTTGTTGTCAAGCTGGTTTGGTGGTGCTGAATTCTCTTAGCTTTTGCTTGTGTGTAAAGCTTTTGATTTCTCCATCAAATCTGAATGAGATCCTTGCTGGGTAGAGTAATCTTGGTTGTAGATTCTTCCCTTTCATCACTTTAAGGGTATCATGCCACTCCCTTCTGGCTTGTAGAGTTTCTGCTGAGAAATCAGCTGTTAACCTCCTGGGAGTTCCCTTGTATATTATTTGTCATTTTTCCCTTGCTGCTTTCAATAATTTTTCTTTGTAATTTTTGCCAATTTGATTACTATGTATCTCGGCGTGTTTCTCCTTGGGTTTATCCTGTATGGGACTCTCTGCGCTTCCTGGACTTGGGTGGCTATTTCCTTTCCCATGTTAGGGAAGTTTTCGACTCTAATCTCTTCAAATATTTTCTGGGGTCCTCTCTCTCTCTCTTCTCCTTCTGGGACCCCTATAATGTGAATGTTTTTGCATTTAATGTTGTCCCAGAGGCCTGTTAGGCTGTCTTCATTTCTTTTCATTCTTTTTTCTTTATTCTGTTCCACAGCAGTGAATTCCACCATTCTGTCTTCCAGGTCACTTATCCGTTCTTCTACCTCAGTTATTCTGCTATTGATTCCTTCTAGTGTATTTTTCATTTCAGTTATTGTATTGTTCATCTCTGTTTGTTTGTTCTTTAATTCTTCTAGATCTTTGTTGAACATTTCTTGCATCTTCTCAATCTTTGCCTCCATTTTTTTTCCGAGGTCCTGGGTCATCTTCACTATAATTATTCTGAATTCTTTTTTCTGGAAGGTTGCCTATCTCCACTTCATTTAGTTGTTTTTCTGGGGTTTTATCTTGTTCCTTCATCTGGTACATAGCCCTCTACCTTTTCATCTTGTCTATCTTTCTGTGAATGTGGTTTTTCCTCCACAGGCTGCAGGATTGTAGTTCTTTTTTGCTTCTGCTGTCTGCCCTCTGGTGGATGAGGCTATCTAAGAGGCTTGTGGAAGTTTCCTGATGGGAGGGACTGGTGGTGGGTAGAGCTGGCTGTTGCTCTGGTGGGCAGAGCTCAGTAAAACTTTAATCCGCTTGTCTGCTGATGGGTGGAACTGGGTTCCCTCCCTGTTGGTTGTTTGGCCTGAGGCGACCCAACACTGGAGCCTACCTGGGCTCTTTGGTGGGGCTAATGGCAGACTGTGGGAGGGCTCACGCCAAGGAGTACTTCCCAGAACTTCTGCTGCCAGTGTCCTTGTCCTCACAGTGAGACAGAGCCACCCCCTGCCTCTGCAGGAGACCCTCCAACACTATCAGGTAGGTCTGGTTCAGTCTCTATGGGGTCACTGCTCCTTCCCCTGGGTCCTGATGCACACACTACTTTGTGTGTGCCCTCCAAGAGTGGAGTCTCTGTTTCCCCCAGTCCTGTCGAAGTCCTGCAATCAAATCCCGCTAGCCTTCAAAGTCTGATTCTCTAGGAATTCCTCCTCCTGTTGCCAGACCCCCAGGTTTGGAAGCCTGATGTGGGGCTCAGAACCTTCACTCCAGTGGGTGGACTTTTGTGGTATAAGTGTTCTCCAGTTTGTGAGTCACCCACCCAGCAGTTATGGGATTTGATTTTATTGTGATTGCACCCCTCCTGCTGTCTCATTGTGGCTTCTCCTTTGTCTTTGGATGTGGGGTATCTTTTTTGGTGAGTTCCAGTGTCTTCCTGTCGATGATTGTTCAGAAGTTAGTTGTGATTCTGGTGTTCTCGCAAGAGGAAGTGAGAGCACCTCCTTCTACTCCGCCATCTTGAACAAAATCCAGTCCAATTCTTAATTAAAATCAATTTCCCAAATTGTGCAATTCATCCCTGAAGTGAGCAAAGAGCTCATTGACTTAGACACATTTTCATATTTGGCTTCTATGATGTTTGCTTCTTCTGCAGTGGTATTTATAGCTGAGAATATACCACAAGGACCTTAAAAACTGTCTGCCACTATTGGACAAATCCCTTGTTTTTTAGTACTGGACCCCTTTCACACACAGCTTATTCCTACTCCAAAACCAAATCAAGAACCTGATTCAATATTCTTTACCTGATGGCTCCCTTTATAAAATTTCCACTTTCTTCAAACATGTGTTTCCTAAGTTAACTCAGCTATTGGTTGATGAGGGTGTTCTTATAGATACATTTCCTCATTTGCTTTTTTACTGTCCCCTTTTGAATTGTGACCTCTGTCTCATTGTCAATATATACACAATTTGATAGTTTAGAAGTCAACATTCCTCAATGTTTTGTACCAGAGGTCACAATTTGTCAAGCCAAGGCCTGAATCTGGCCTAATGTTTAGTTTGACCAACATTTAAAATGTAGGAGATTTTTCATTCATCAAAAAATACAGATTTCTGACTTCTTTTGGAAAAAAATCAGAAGATCTGACTACACTGGGCCAGCACTTCCACATAGCAATTATTAGCTTTTTCCCTTTAGATAAGGACGTTCTTGCGAGTCCTTGTTACTCTGTGGTACCTTATACCAGAGACCACCTTCCATCTCACCTCCTGTAGACATAGGAGAATTCGTCCCTCACACATCTTCCAGGGCAAAAGCAATCATCCCAGTGGCATCACCATAGATAATTCACATCTCTGTCTGTTACAGACTTCTTCCAAGCCCCACACTCATTTTAAAATACGTTTTGGATG
This sequence comes from Balaenoptera acutorostrata, assembly GCF_949987535.1. Lineage (NCBI taxonomy): Eukaryota > Metazoa > Chordata > Mammalia > Artiodactyla > Balaenopteridae > Balaenoptera > Balaenoptera acutorostrata. The sequence continues at coordinate 45,150,729 of NC_080065.1, read as the reverse complement.
TCTCTCACAGAATTCCTGTCAGTTTGTCTTTCCTTCTTTGCTTCCTTCCATCAAGCAAGTAGGCACTAGGATATAAAGAAGACACCTGCTTCATCCTTCAGGGAGCTGGTGGATGAACTTGGCATGGAGGCCATATGCTATGAGCTATGGTTAGGATGTATGCAGGAAATTATGGACCTTAGCAGATCTTGGAGGGATGTGGGGTGGTAGTTAAGGAAGTCTTTCTGAAGCAAATGGTGCTTGCTTTGATTAATTCAGACCAAAGTGGGTTGGGAAGAGTGTAGAGAATGACTTTTATTCCAGGAGGATTAACAGAACTCAGAAACCTAAGGAGCCAATCTGCCTCCTTCATTTGTTATACCAGTACATGTCTGCTATGTGTGGGCCACTCACTGTGTTAGTGGTAACCAAGATGGACATGGTCCAGTGGAACTTAGAATTGAGAGGAACCTGGGTAACCAAGTGGATAGAGGGGTCATTTGCTGAGATGAGACATACACGAGAGCAGGTTTGGCTTGGGAAGATGAGAGTGTAGCTTCAGACACTGAGTTTGAGGTGCCTACAGGACACCCAGGTGGAAATGCTCAGCAGGCAGTTGCACAAAAAGGTCTGGAACCCAGAGAGAGATGAAGGATGCAGACGTGGAGTCAGGAGTCACCAGTTCATAGGTGGTAATTGAGGAGCTGTGAAATGGGAAATTACCATAGTGAGAGAGTGTAGACAAGAGATAGGAACTGTAGCCAACCACAGATTACCTCCTTCAAACACCCCTTTTCTTCTGCATGCCTGAGAAGGAGGGATCAGATAGGTAACAGGAAATTCAGGAGAGTGATGTCTTAGGAAATAGAAAAAAATTCACAGAAGAGAGGGAAAAAGTCACATTGGCAAACGAAAATGAAGAACATCCATTTGGATTTAGCCACAGAGGTCATTCAACGGGGTCACGGTATCCAAACCCTGCTGGCTGACCCCAGACCTGCCCCCTCCTGGGTTTTCCTCCTCTGGTGATGGTGTTAGAGTACAGAGATACTCCCAAGATGGAAACTTCAGTTACCCTTAACTCCTGTTGCTCCTTCCTCTCTCGCCTGTATCCTGAGGTTAGTCCCTCTCCTCCATCCATTCCACCACCACCTGAGTTTAGGCTCATTTCTTACTATAATGGACTGTTGCAAATGCCCTGGTATTCTTTACTTTCCACTTTAGCCATACTAGCTTTCCCACTGTTTCCTCAACAGGCTATGTGCCTGTTAAGACTTGGGACTTTTACACGGGCTCTTTCCTCTGCCTAGAGTACCCACCTCTCTTAATCTGTTTGGCAAAACTGTTGGTCATACTTTGAAATCCTGTTAACCTTCCCCCAAGAAGCTTCTCTTGGCAAACCTGGCAGAATAATTTATTCCTTCCCTTGTGTTCTCACAGCATTCTGTTCATATCTGTTTCATGGCATCTATCCCATTGTGTTGTGGATTTGTTACCAATCTGCCCCCTTTGCATGGATTTCGGAGTGAAAATTCCAAGAGTTTGAGGTGATGGTTCTTACAGAGTGACATTATCCTTGGTTCACACCTATATTCTCTGTGGCTATCCTAATGGCAGGAATACAGGAGGTACTGAAGTAGTTCATGTTGGAAGTCAACAAATATGTAGCAGCTATAGGAAATACAAGCATGTTGCAAAGTGGACATTAGCCAACTTTGGGAGAAGAATCAAAGGAGATGTTTGGGATAAATACAGTGAGTTTCAGTTCCTGGATATGGAAGTAGGAAGAGTCTTCCATTTTCATCCTTTAACTCAGAAAAGAAAAAAGTCATTTCTAAAGTTAGACTATATGAGATCAAGAAGAGAAGAGGAACAGAAAAAAGAAAAAAAGCATCCTGTTGAGAGAAGCCCTTGATTTCCTCAGACGAGGGTGGCTTTCCCTGGAGCAGCCATGTCCTTCTCTCTTGCCTATTAATTCTGATGAAGCCTTTATCTCATTACCATTTCAGAACTGCATTCATCTACCTTTGCCTGGAGGTCAGAAATTGCAGGAGAATCTAAAATTCAGAGAAGTAAACCAACAAGCAAACCTAAAAGAAGAAACTGCCAAACAAAACGTAAGTGAAAATTTATTCAGGATCAGTTTTCACAATATCTTAATAACTCCCCCAAGACACCTATCAAAACACACTAACAAATGTCTCTAAGAGGAGGAATTGAGTTGGAAGGGAAATGAATATGCATGCAACAGACAGAACATTCATCACCCTGAGAACTTAATATAGCATTCTAGGAGAGCATTGCCATTTACAATACAATCTAAGGGTAAAACTATGTGCTAATCCAGTAATCTGACTTACGTGAGGTGGGTTCAGAGCAGACCTATTATTTAAATGTGAAAGATAGATGCTTAAATATGAGAGAAAAATAACATTTTAAGTAAGAAGTCATCAATTCAAATGCCCATGTGGGAAAGAGAAGTAACATAAATGGGACTGGTGGGGATGGGGGGTGGTGAGTGGTAGGAAGTTGGGGGCCTGTGGTGAAATGAGGAGAGTTCGTCCCATCTAAAGGGGACATTGACACTCAGCACTGTCCCCTGGGGACAAGCCGGAATATGGGCCCTGTATTGCCATATGCCTTAATTTTTCTAAGAAGCCAGAAACCCTGATTTGTATGTAAAATGTCCTGATTCTGAAAACATTATGTGAGTCTGATAACATGTTTCCATGGGCAACATTTGCTCTATTGGCTTCAATTTGCAGCACCTGTTTCGAAAGTACAAGTTACTTCTTACCTGCCTGAATCCTGGAGGGAGAAAGAATATCTGAGTCCTGTGAAGCAAAGCTGTAGCATGAACTATACTTCTCCTGGAACATATAGGTATGTATTTATATCTGTATCCGTGTGTGTGCGTGTGTGTGTATACAGTTGACTCTTAAACAGCACAGGTTTTAACTGCAAGGGTCCATTTGTGCATGGATTTTTTTCCAATAAATATAGTACCTGTATTTTCATTTTAAAGATCTTTATTTTTTAAATTTTGTATTGAAGTATAGTTAATTTACAATGTTATGTTAGTTTCTAACATACAGCAAAGTGTTTTAGTTATATATATATATATGTTTTTTTCATATTCTTTTCCATTACAGTTTCTTATAGGACGTTGAATATAGTTCCCTGTATTATACAAGAGGACCTTGTTGTTTATCTATTTTAGACATAGTAGTTTGTATCCACTAATCCCAAACTCCTAATTTACCCCTCCACCACCCCCTTCCCACTTTGGTCGCCATAAGTTTGTTTTTTATGACCATTTTACAGATCTCTAAATGAAGTATGGGGACAAGTTTGTTTTCAGTTAGAGATCACAGCATCTGGAATCAACCAAACTAGGGTTTGAGTCCTGATTCTATCCAAACTGTTTCAACTTTCTGCCCCTGGGTGAGACATTTATATATTCCTTTGTTTTTGAGGCAGAGATAGCAGTACTTGGATTTATGACTGCATGGGGTTTCAGCACCCCTAACCTCCATGTTATTCAAGGGTCAACTATGTGTGTGTGTGTGTGTGTGTGTGTATACATGTATATACACAAACACACATATGTAGGTATATGTAAATATGTACATATAAAATGTCAAGTGCTGATTTTATATAAAGCATTGTGTTAATTACATTACAAACATTATCACACTTAATATTCATCTAAAAGGGTTGTTTTGAGGGTTGTTATTCCCAAATTATAAAGGAGGAAATTGAGACTCAGAGAATACATGACTTTCCTAAGGTCAAAAAGCTGGTAAGTGGAGGCATGGGATTAAATCCAGGTTTGCGGGATGCCACGCCTCTGCTCCCAGCCACCACACTGGACTTCCTCTCATATGAAGGAGACATAAAGGAACAGAGGTGCTGCTTGAGGTTTTGGTTTTTATTTTGTTTTTGTTTTAAGTCTTTTGAATAACTCATCTAATTCAAAACTCAACAACATAAAATATACAGTGGAAAGTCTTGCCCATATACTGTCCTCTCTACTTCCAACCCTCTCCACTATTCCTGTCCAAAAGCAAAAGCTTTTATAATTTCTTGTTATCATTCAAGAGTTTCCTTACACAAATATATTTATCCCTCCTCCTCCTTTACACAAAGGGGCATATTACATACATTGTAAAGCAACTTTTTTAAACAACATATCTTAGATATATTTCCATGTCAGGATACGGAGAGTGTCCTCATTCTCTTTTAATATACCATAACATCACACTATATGGATGTACCATAATGTATTGAAACATTCCATTCCCTATTGGATGGATGTTTCTGGGTACTATTTTGATCAGACTACCTGACTGAATTCTCTTATTGCTTATAGTAATTTTTCTATTGATTGTTTTGGGTTTTCCTGGTGTATAATATCATTTCCAATTTTATACTCCTAATTTCCTTTTCTTGTATTGCGTCACTGGCTATTACCAGACCTGAGTTTTTAAAGGAGTAGGGCTTAGTCATAGAGAGGATTGGCATTCCAGGTAGGAAGAACATCAAAGACCCAAAGATGTAAAACACCATGGTGGGAGCTGAGAAACACAAGAAGTAAGTTATAATAACACAAGGTGAGGTGTAGAAGGACTTAAGGAAAAAACATGCTGCAAGGAGATTGGACTGGACGAGGATGAGAGGTATTTGAAATGAGGGAAATGAAAAGACCAGGCAGTAAGACGGTCCCATTGAAGGGTGGTGAGCCTGATGCTAGAAGCTCCCGAGGGAACTATTGAATGATTCCAGGTGGAACATGATAAACATGAACAATGTCAGGGAGGAGAGTGAGTAGAAGATGATAAGAACAATACTACTTAGAAGGTAAAGCTGGCAAGCCTGAGGCAGAGGCATGGAGGACAAGACTCTGGACGGGTAGATGGTGTCCCTACGTGAGATAAAGAATGCAGGAGGCAGAGGAACACATTTTGGGAGAAGGAGAAGTGACTTGCAAAATGATGATCTTGAAGTGTACTTCACTAAACAAAGGGAAGGTACTATGTTAGCCCAACTTTGAATTGCCTGATGGGCTTGTTGGTCTCGTGTTTGGTAAATGGTAGAGCTTGGACCTAAACCCAGCTTTCTTTTTTTTTTTTTTTTTTTTTTAAATTTATTTATTGATTGATTTTTTTTTTTTTGGGTGTGTTGGGTCTTCGTTTCTGTGCGAGGGCTTTCTGTAGTTGCGGCGAGTGGGGGCCACTCTTCATCGCGGTGCGCGGGCCTCTCACTATCGCGGCCTCTCTTGTTGCGGAGCACAGGCTCCAGACGCACAGGCTCAGTAGTTGTGGCTCACGGGCCCAGTTGCCCCGCGGCATGTGGGATCTTCCCAGACCAGGGCTTGAACCCGTGTCCCCTGCATTGGCAGGCAGATTCCCAACCACTGCTCCACCAGGGAAGCCCTAAACCCAGCTTTCTTAATGCCAGGATCAGCAACCATGCCACTGTGCACGCTGCTTTCAAAATCAGCAGAGCATGCAAAAGAACAGAATTGAAAACAAGCACAGCTGATTGAAAGGAGGCAGCGAACTTCAGGAGAGAACAGTGGTGGAAGCCGTGCTAGCTAGCCGGACTGGGTCCCCCAAAATAGCAGAACCCTAACAAGTGGGGCTTTGACCCTCATTGTTGGAGACTACAAATGGAAAATAATAATCTTTTTAAGATTGTACACATTTTAAGTTATCCCCCAACACCACCTCTGTGGGGAAAGTTATTCTACCATGAGCCCTGAAAGGCCCTGTGCATTCTTGCTGGGTGTGGCAAGAAGGCAGGGCCACGCTTCTCCTGGGTCTTTTCTCAGAGTTGTGTCTTCGAAGGGCAACCTTGAGGAATGAGATAATGTGTCCCCCTGGGACAAAGGGGGGGCTGTTTACTGCTGGCTCTAAAACACTGGACTCCCCAAGCTCAGCGTCCTCTCCTGTAACGCAACTCACTGCATGCGCGGGTGGCCATCCCAGACACCCTGTGTTACCCCCAGGGGACTTGCCGGTGGCAAGAGGAGTCCATGCCAATGTGGCAGTGGTCATGCTGTGCTGTGAGTGTTAAAGTCCCTTCTCTCTGAATAACAAGTCGATGTCTTCTGCCAGCACTCGTGAAATAGTAACAGGCTAATTTATTAGCTTAAAAATAGGATAAAATCAAATCCCAGATCCTGAACATCCCCACCCCTGCCAATTTTTATTTTATACTGTAGTATAGTTGATTTACAATGTTGTGTTAGTTTCAGGTGTACAACAAAGTGATTCAGTTCTACATATATTTATACTTATTCTTCTTCAGATTCTTTTCCCGTTTAGGTTATTACAGAATATTGAGTAGAGTTCTCTGTGCTATACAGTAGGTCTTGTTGATTATCTATTTTCTATATAGTAGGGTGTGTATGTCTATCCCAAACTCCTAATTTATCCCTCCCCCCCACCCTTTTCCATTTGGTAACCAGTTTGTTTTCTATGTCTGTGAATCTGTTTCTGTTTTGTAAATAAGTTCATTTGTATCTTTTCTTTTTTTTGGATCTTAGCTCCCTGACCAGGGATCAGACCCATGCCCCCTGCGTTGGGAGCGTGGAGTCTTTTTTGGGGGGGCGGGGCACACAGCGTGGCCTGCGGACCTTCCCCAACTAGGGATCGAACCCACCCACCCTGTAGTGGAAGTGCAGAGTCTTAACCAGTGGACCACCAGGGAAGTCCCTGTATCATTTTTTTTAGATCCCACATATAAGTGATATCATATGATATTTGTCTTTCTCTTTCTGACTTACTTCACTTAGTATGATAATCTCTAGGTCCGTCCATGTTGCTGCAGGTGGCATTATTTCATTCTTTTTTATGGCTGAATAATATTACATTGTGTATATGTACCACATCTTCTTTATCCAAATTACCTTCTTTAAGCTAATTGATTATTAAAATAGGATAAAATCAAATCCCAGACCCTGACCATCCCCTCCCCTGCCAATTTTGAGTCATGGCACTCAGTTTGCCCTCTGCAGCTCCTGGGAGCCCCCTTAGCAGCCAAGAGATGGTCTGGCAGGAAAAACAAGGTCAGGGAGCCCACTGGCCTGGGCCCTTTTGTGCTTGAGCAGGGACCCTCCTCCCACCCTCATTGTCTCTTCATGATGTGACAGGATGTCACAGCTTGTGGTACCCTCATTACTAATGTTCACTCTCTGAAGCGGAGAGTGAGGTTAGATTGTTCAGGGTCTTTCTGAAAGCTCAGCGTTGAATTTCCACTCATCCATTTCTGTACTTCTCTGTCCAGTTTACTGGTTGTGTCCTCACCCTGATCTTTCACCTTGCCACCTGCCTTGGTCCATAGCCCAGAATCACAGGAGTTGATAGGAGCAGAGAAAGCAGCCATCTGAGAGGAAATGCAGAATCAACTCTTGATGAAAATAGCAATCCTTTTGTTGCTTTCTCATTACTTTTATAATACTTTTCCACGGTAGGTAATCCTTTGCTTTGGCCTAAGACCCAAAAGGCCTCTCCCACAACCAGAGGAGAAAGAGTAAATCAGAAATAACCCAGATCATACCAGGCTTGGTTTATCATCACCTGGTAGTTCAGAAAACCTCAGGCCTTGAACTTGAATTAAGCTGATCCCAGATTGCCAGCACTCCCCAGAAACAAACAAAAGTCTTTTTTTGAGGAAGATTAACACAAGTCTAGGCTTCAAAATATTTCCATAACTTATTTTTCATATACAACCCCACCTCTCAATGATTTGCCAGAAACATGAGGAGACAAGGCCCTGAGTAAGAACCAACAGAAACAACAGACAACAGATCCACAGGGAATCTCGCTATTGGAATCATCAGACACAGACTGTACAACACAGTGTTCCCTGCAGAAATGCTCAAGTTTGGCTGATGTCATGTTAACGTAGCAGAGACTTTCTCACAGAGCCAGTCACTTGTCCTCTCCTCTCCAGCCCTTCCCATCTCCTTCTAAGAGCTCCCTCCCTCATTTTATCTTTTCCAGAATCTTCTCTCTTTCCCCAAAGATATCTTCTCTTCTTTTTTGTCAAGGTTCTTAGATTTGCCCATAGTGGTTAAACAGGCAGGCTCTGGAAACAGCCTGCCTGGAATTCACTCCTGGCTCCACAATTTACCCAGGGCAAGTTACTCAACCTTTAAGCCTCAATTTCCACATCTATAATCTGCACCTACCTCATAGGGTTGTTATGCGGGTTAAATTAATTGACACAGGCAGTGTATATAAGAGGGCATGGAGTTAGACAGTGTTCAATAACTATTAGCTATTAACACTCCAAATCACTAGGCTTACTGTTAGGGTTACATAGTCAGGGCACATGAACAACTGCTTCCCTGCCTGAAGCTTCTATTATGGGTTTCACTTCCCCTTGGGCTTCAGTCATGTCAATCCCCCATGACCACCGGCCCCAGGGATCCACTTCCTCTCTAAAGCTATGGCATAAGCTTGGACAGAAATCCACTCACCCCACCCAACATCGTAACACCAGTGTCACATGTAGGGGTTTCAAATGTCTTTCTTAATTTATCAAAATACTGAAAGAAAACAAAAGAGAAAGTATATGAAACATGTACACCCTCTGGCTTACATGGTAGAGGTCTCTATTCCTACCATAACTCAGCCTCCAGCCTGCCTGGCCTTGTTCCACTCTGCTCCCCTCCTCAGTATTTTTCTCGCAGCTTCTAAAGGGTGTTGGGAGGTGCTCATGGGCTCCTCTCCCTGACCCTTCACTCTCTACCTCTCAGCCCGCCTCCCTCCATCTAGGAGAAACCGTGGGGCCTACCACACGAGAGCCGCCATTAGGCGTCTCGATTCTTCTGCAACTGAGGCTGAAGAATGAGTCTAATTGGTTTCTGGTAGAAATGACTTCACCCTCAGGTGGGCCTTGGCTCCTCTGTACAAGGAAGAGACCATCCCCATGATGGGTCAAATGTTATAAGAGCACCGAGCAGGTCTGGGACATGTTTGCCCTCAGGTGCCCCCCTGGCCAGTCCCCTGCTTTGCTCTGTGTCCTGGGGCCTGACTGCTCCTGGGTGCATTTCCCAGGCTCCCCTGTCGGCGGATGTCCAGCTGGACTTGGCCATGGGAGGTGCTGGAGAGAGACTGGAGTGGGCAGAAGGGAAAAGCTAGAGTCTATCCGCCCCGCTATTCCCGGGATGCTCGGGCAGCAGCTGCACCTCTTCTTCAGCCAGTTTTCCCGACAGGGCCACCATTCCCAGTTTCTACAGGTGAAATTGGCCTCTGAGTTCCAGTGATCTGGCCTCTTCTCTTTGACCCTCTAGACTTGGCAAGGAAGTGGCTTCCTGCTGTTGCTAATTTCTAGGTTGCCTCACTGTCCTCAGTTTGGCTTTTTGACTTTTTCTGTCACCTACATAACAAATTACATGCATTAAATCCCCCTGTTTCAAGTAGTCATAGTGGTTTCTGCTTTGCTGGTGGGAACCGTACTGATACAAAGATCTTAGTAACATAATCATGGCATCTATATAGGAAGGATCAAACACATATGATACCCTGGGCTGTGTGTTCTGTTAAGTTCTATCTTAAAAGACTTTTGAAAAATCTGCTTCCCTTTCCTGATTTCTTTTTATTGCCCAGCCTCTCAAAAGTGTACCCCCTCACCACCACCACATCATCTTAGCCAACTTAAAAGATGCCCTGTGCCCTGGGAGGGTGGAGAACAGTCAGGAGCGTGACAGGAACCAGGTGTTCCTTTCCTCACCCAGTGTACTAGTGATGTAAGGGAAGAAACCAAGCTTCATTTCCTCTCTTCAGTACTTTTCAGCTCACTGTTAAATCTCCCGGCTTCGTACCTGTCCTCATCTTCTACCACCCCTTCAGAGTAGCCGACCGGGAACTTCTTACATTGTGCAGATCAGCTGACTTCCACAGCACTGAGTTGCCCAAATTCCCTCTTCCATCAGTATTTCTCTTCATCCTCCTTCAGCAACTTTTTTTCAGGGAGCTTCACATGTCGTGGTTTCAGCTCTTAAATATATATGAAATCTCAAACTCATACTTCCAGCCTTGCTTGTCTTCTAGGCAGACAGCTGGAAGGCAAGAATGAATGAGGATGTGTTTCACGGGCCCTGCCCATCGGTGGCCCAGCCGATGCACAGAGGATCAGGTGCTGGTTTTGTTCTGCCATATCCTCATATTTACGTAATGTCCATTCATCCAAACTGAAACCCTTGAAGCCTTCTTTGGAACTAATATGGTGAGCAATATAGAATTGTTCTTGAGTGGGTGGAGCATGTTAGGGTTAATCCTGCCTTTTCTTTTTATCTCTGCATCCAAACCCCTGGCTTTTCAACCCCTCCATCAACCAGTCCCACCTACCTCTCAGCCTCCTGTTGCAGCCTCCAAAGTCCAAACCTTCACTCTGGTCAGGCTGGTCTCTTTACTGACCACCTTCACAAGGAAGGATCACCCCAAACCCCTCCCTTGGACTGAGAAATCACAAAGCAGAGTGAGGTGAGAGAATGGAGTCTGGGGTCAGACTGCCTGGGTTCAGACCCCTGTTCTATCTCTTACTGATATTGAACAAATTACCACTCTCTGTGCTCTGGTATCCTCAGCTGTAAAGTGGGGGACATAATAATATCTAGAGCATAGGGTTGTTGTAAGGAGTAAGTGACTAATATGTGTAAAGTACTTAGAACTTTCCCGGCACTTGGGTCACGTGATTGGAAAATCAGGCAGCGAGGAACTACGTCACCTGTTTCTCTGCCACAGCTCGGCTATGACACCGTGTAGTCATCAAACAGAAAATGACTTTCTAATTTTAACCTATATTTTATTCCAATTGCATAGAAGTGCACATTGCTGCAAGTTTTAGGAAAAAATTGCTCTGCTTGCCGAAGGAGTCTTTTTTCCTCCCTCCTCCCACCCAAATTCTATCCCATTCTTTAAGAGCCAGCATTAAGTCCCGTTTCCATGAAACTCTTTTCTGTTGCTTCAACCTACACCAGATTCTCATTTCTGGACAGGTTTATATGGTAGGTCCACACCATACAGGTTAGTATTGAATTGCTTTTGTCGATCAGTATGTTCTGTTGGGGTCTCCAAGGGGGTCCCCTCAATAAATAGCTGTCCAGTTCTCAGACTGAGCTCTGAACAAATGGAGAACTAGACCAAATGGTTGGCTGGCAGAATCCAGTCATCACCTGTATTGTTGACCGAGCTAAGTTGGAGGATGTGCTATAGAGTGAGGGTCAAATGAGCCTGTACCTGCATTAAAATGCACTTCTTCCTCATGGGGTTGCCCCCAAGGTCACCCCACTCCAACTGAGTCACTCCACTTCTCGTGGGGAGGACAAGAATATGAGTGGCCCTGGATATGTTTCAGGAAAAGTCCTCCCCTTGCAAACCAAGAAGTGGGGAAAGACCCACCCCTCTAATAAGGTCTTCCCATGTAAATCATAAATTCTTTGTGGGCAGGGCCTGGATCTTAAGCTTCTGATGCATTCTCTGTAATACTGAGAAGGATGGGCACATAAGAGCTGTGCAATAATAGTAATTCCAGGATCTGTTCTAATCACTTCCCACATATGAACTTTATCAATCCTTAGAACAACGCTACGAAGCAGCTGGTATTAACACTGCTGTTTTCTTGACGAGAAAACTGAGTCATAGAGCTGAACCCAGCCTGGCTTCAGAGTTCTTGCTTTTAACCACTAGCTGACACTGCCCTGATTGAATTTCAAGGGCAATAGTGCTGGTAGAAGTGGAGATTCTGAGAGTTCAGGAGCTAGATGGGAGCAGCTTCGTTAATGTCCAGTTAAGGGAAGTTCTGTATCAACTAATGCTTAGAGAGAATCATTGGAGAAGATTATATAGCCCAATTCCTGTTTTCTAAACTGTCAGAGACTACCAGAAATCCTGTGAAACAATCAGTTATGTACTACTACATGAACTTGGAAAGAAGTCTGTTAATTCATCCTACTGAACTAATTTTTTTATGTAATACTTAGTCATGAGTGCAAAAATGAATCAAAGTGGTCACCTTTGATTGAAAAAGAAAATAGTTTCTGGCTCTGATTCTTTTGTTGCTCATATGATTAAACTGCAATTTGTTTTACAATAGATAAGGAGCTTTTCCTTCATTTCATCGTTTTATAGGATGGTGTGAAAGTTAAAACCCTATCCAAATATTAATTATATTTGACCCCATGGTTTTACATTCTAGGTATTTCTGTGATTTCACTCTGAATCCAAGTAAAAAAATAAATGTCCTTCAGACGTTTTACCCGTTTACCACTAGAGGGCACCATCTAGTCTTTTATCTCTGAAACAAGCCCTAAGTGTTCCGCTTTGTTTCCCACATGTTTCTCACAAATAGGAGGAGCCATAGAAGGCTGTTATCAATCTGTCTCAGATTTATTATCGGGAAATCATTTAAAGTAGGAATAAATTTCAAGTCAAGCCCGCTGATATGCTTTATTTGGTGGAGACAACTATTGATTTGGGGCCTATTATGGCCTAGCACAGAAGTGCTAGGTGCTTTAGATACATTATTTCTGAATCTCACATTACCCTCCTTTTACAGATGAGGAAATCTAAGCTCAGGAAAGTCATATAACTTCCCCAAGGTCACACAATTGCACAACAATGACTCGATTTAGGCTCTGAACCTAAATCAGGATCGAATACAAAAGGAAAATTTCTATGATGCCACTGGCTGATTTCCTGAACCAAGAAGAGGCCCAGAGAGTTTCGTCCACCTGGCGGTTCACTCTGATGATGGGAAGTTATAAGGAGTTGAAGATAAATGATAGTAACAACTCTAAATGTAATTTATAGCTAACAGATTCTAACAAAACCGCCATGGAGATGCGCTAGACCCTTTGTTTTCAATTCCACATAATCTAATCTGTCCCCACCCTGCTTGCTTGAATGTAATTAGTGGGATCATTTAAGGGGCCAGATAAAACAAGGCAGTTTATTTCATAAAGGAATCGTATTTCTGCCTTAGACCTGACCTTCTGCTGACCTTCATCAGCTACTCTTTCTTGGGTGATCAAGATACAAGTGTAAATGCCTAGGAAAGGGACCATTTTTAGTGGTGACATCTATGGGTCTTGATAGTACAATTTCTGTTATGAAGCGGTACTGTAATGACTTCCTATTTTTCCACAAACATGGGTGCATTTGACAGTGATGTGCATTAAATTTATCTCACACTAAATAATGACTCCATTGAAATTGATCAGGCATGCACTTTATAATCATTTCCGATATTGTCCTGAATCTAAACCTGTTCACTAAGACCATGATGAGCTTAGAATTGTTATAACGCCCTTGTATTTCCTGGTCTAGGTGCTGTTTAATAAGGTGCTTATATTATTTTCTATGAGGAGAGAGAAAATAAAATTTCAGTCCTGACTGTACCAATTATATATAGAAAAAGGCATCCGGAGTCATCCTGTATGATGCACATCCTACCCAGAGATAAAACTACTTAAACCTTAATCTTCAAGGGAAAGAATAAAGAGCACACACTATCAGTGAGAGTTGTTTTGTATACAGGGCCAAGAATTATCATTTTTGTTCTGTAACCTTAGGCTACCAAGCCATTCCATATTTAGCCTGTGAAATATAATGTCATAGAGCTAAAAAATCTGAAGAAAAAAAGTACAAGGAAACACTATACATTCCACACACATTCCAAACACATTTCAATTGAGTTAGACATCAGGCACTTTCAGTCTAGAAATGTCTTCAGCTGGGATCAGGTTTTTAATTCCCCCTTCTCCTCTGGAATCTTAGAGCAGCTGTCGTTTCCCAAATGAGCTTGTTAGTGTAGATTTGTTTTTTAAATTACTACTTTATTCTAATGATAAATAAGCTAGTTAATTCCATTAACTGAGAGCCTCTGAAAGGAAGCAATAACATCTAAGGATTTTTTATTATTGAAATATAGTTGATGTACAATACTGTTAGTTTCAGGTGTACTACATAGCGATTTGACATTTGCGTATATTACAAAACGATCACCATGATAAGCCTAGTAACCCTCTGTCCCCATACAAAATTATTATAATATTATTGATCATATTCCTTATGCTGTATATGATATCCCTGTGGCTTATTTATTTTATAACTGCAGGTGTGTTCTTCTTAATCCCCTTCACCCTCTGGCAATCTAAAAAACAAACAAAAACAGACTCATAAATACAGCATCTAAGGATTTTAAGATCTGTCTGTAGAAGCATGGCCTGCCGTGCAGAGCTGTTCTATCACAATAGCAGTGCAAGAAGTAGACCCAAGTGTGCATGTGAAACAGACCCAATTATGGTCTATTTTGGTCACTGGCATTCCGGGGCCTCAGGCCCCTCTCCTGGGCCTGAGATTCATTCTTCCTTATTCAAGGCAGCAACAGCTTCATTCAACAGAAGCAAGATCCAAATCACAGCAGATCAGGTGACTCAAAGTTTTCATTCTGATGAGATGAGAATGCAAACTAGCTCAGTGATTCCTGGGGAACTCTGCATCACTTTTAAAGCTTCAAGTTCAATGATCATAAGTGGAATGAGTGGAATATGAATAAGGGAATGTGATTTTAATTGCATGTTTTATTTTGAAATGATTGAAGATTCACGTGCAGGTGTAAAAAGTAGTTCCCCTGTACCCTTTTCCTGTTTACCTCTGGACATCTTGCCAGACTCTAGCACAATGCCACAGTCAAGATACAGAGCTGAATATAATTTCCTAGGAAAGTAATACTCCGGGAATCAGACCCGTGGCCCCTTTATCTACGATCTGTCAGTGGCATCAGGGACACTATGGGAGAAGAGAGGAGTAGTTTCTCTCAGATATCATCCTTAAAACCTAAGTATACCCCAACCTTTGCAGTTATTTTAAATTGCTTCTAAGAGGGAGCTGGTCATGAGCACATCGAATTCTTGTCTGCTGAACACCTTTCACTTTTGCCCTTGCAGAGCCACTTTCCAACCTCCCCCGTCCTGCCTTGTGCCCCTGGGGGCAGCCAGCAGGGAGCTGACTTGTGTGGGCTGCACCAACGGACTCCTGGACCATCTGGCTCCCAGGTGGGTTTGGTGGAAACCCAGAGGGCAGGAGGAGAGTGAAGGTAGCATGTATGCCCTTGGCCCTGCCAAGTGTCCTTGGATCGCTGGGTCCCTCTCGGAAGGCCACGGATCCTGATGGACAGCTTTCTCCACAAAGATCTTCCCCTGCGTGCCCTCCCTGCCCTCACCCCTGCGGGCCTGGTGGCAGGTGGTGCCTCAAGGTCCCTATTGGTGCTCCCCCCATCCCTGACCACAATTCTGTCAAGAGTCCCTTCATCCAGCGTTTTCTGTCTCTCCCCTTGAGTCTGTCGTCTGTTTTCTCCCGAGACCCCAACCGTTACATTCAGTGACCACCACCTTCTTCCTATTTCTCTCCTCCTCCTTGCTTTATGGACACCAATCTCCCTGGTTTTTCTACTCAGAGATGTAGAGGAAGTCAAGAATGACACCCCAGGAAACCCCAACATTTAAAAGGAGAGCAGTGGTAACGAAGAGAATAGGATGCATGGCGGATACTCCCAGATTCTCAAACTCTGAGTCCTAGCTTACCAGCACCTTTTTTGTGCTCCAGAAGCTTCTTTCTGGAGGCCCACAGAAGCCCCAAACTAAACACTTCACAGCATTCACCATGATGAGCCGCCCAGATCCCTCCTGAGGAACAAAGGACTGAATCACCCAGCGGGTGAGAATATTGTTGGTAAACAGCCTCCAGCAGACTGCCGTCTTCGGGGGCTGCCTTAGCTGAAGAAAAAGGCCTCATCCAAGTCATCCTCCTTCGAGGAGCGGCCTGCACCCCAGGACTAGTCAGCGAGTCAGATATAAAGGCCTGGCCTCCTTGGCCCAACTCAGGACAACTCTTATTCCTTATCTATGGCCACATGATCTCAAAACTAGCAACTTAAAACAACACTTATTATCTCACATTTCTGGAGGCTGGGAATGCAAGAGTGCCTTAGGTTCTGTCTCAGGATTTCCCATGAGGCCGCAGTCATCTGAAGGGCCCACTTCACTGTTGGCAGAGGGCTTCGGTGTCTCCTTACCTGGGTCCCTCCTCGGGGTTGCTCACGACACGGTAGTGACTGCTGCGTCAGAATCCCCTTTTCCATGGAGAGTGGGCTTCCTTAGTGATTTCAGCCCAATTGCTCTAACTCTCTGGCCCCCTCAGTTCTTAGAACAGTTACTTCCAGCTGTTAAAACAATGACTTCCTACCCCCAAGATTCAGTGATCTTGTCTCAAATCTCTAGTTTCATCCCCAATCACTGTCTCTCTTCTCTCCCATCTCCTCTCCTGACCCCGCAGCAGAACAGGGCTGTGGATGTGGTCTGGCCCCCACACCCCTGCCCATGTCTTTGCATCACACACCCCTCTGGTAGAGCTCAGGAAGGAGGGTTAAGGAAGGGAGAGGGGCCTTGCGGGACCCAGCTTGCTGTCCTGGTGCTCAGTGTGGGCACATGGAGGCTGACAGCTTCATCTGACAAGGAATTTGCTCCCAAGCAGCAGCTCTGGGTGTTAGGGGTCCCTCATGAGAGAGCTTCATTCTCAGCTTCAGGCCCAGCCCCTGAGCTGGCAGCCATATATCCCTTTCCTCTTTGCTGTGGCTTTCCCAGGTGAGAACGACGCTCCAAATGCGATCTACTCACCACAGCCAACTCCTGCGTCTTCAGGCACATGTGGGATCCATCTTCCAAACCGCTTGGGGTTTGAGTGGGGACGGTCTTGGCCCTGCTTCACCCGGCACCCCCGCACCATAACATCTCTTCCCCATGTGCATCTCCTCCACCCTGGTAGCACGGGGGCTGGACAGTAAGCCTGTGCCCTCTAACTGTCCAGACAGGGGCCGGCACAAGCAGAGACCCACACACCTGTGAGCGGTTCTCTTGTCAGCTCCTTCCCGCAGCTCTGAGAATGAGAGGCAGCCCAGAGCCACCCTGCCCTGTTCTGGAAAATAAGCAGTTCTACATGAGTAACGTACTTCTACAAAAGGCAGCAGGCTTCTCGCTTTCAACCTCATCTTATATTGGGGTGTGTGGTGGTGGTGCTTGTTCTGCCTCCTGGTTTCCCTTAGCAAGCCCTGCTGAGGATGTATGGCCCTAACAGTTGTGATTCTAGGAATTTAGAATGTGGGGTATTTAGCTCATTTGATCCTCAGCTGTGAGCTTTAGGACAGCCTTAGTCACCAATACTTAGCAGCTGTCACCCATGTTTAAAATTAATCATCTTTCTCCCAACCACACTCTGATGCCTATTACTTATTTTGGTAAAAGTTATCACTGTCCTTCCTGTAGGGTGATCAACTGCCCTGGGACGAGGGAGCATCCGTACTGAAAGCATGATACTCCAGGGAAAATAGAAAGGTCAGTCGCCTTACTTCCCATGTCAATGACTCCAACCAGAACCTGTGAGTAATTCAATTCCTCCCTGTCTTCACGGCCCCTGCTCTGTTACTTAGTGGTGTTGTTCCTCTACCTTTAATAGCCCGAGTATCTGTGCCCCCTTTTTCCATTCTGCAACTGTCTCATGGTACTGATTCTCAACTTCATGTCTCACTGGAATCACCTGGGGAAATTTATAACTACTGATATCTGGATTCCATCTCCAGAGATTCTGATTCAAATGGTCTGGAGTGCGCCCTGGACAGTTACCAGGCAATTCTTGTGTGCATTCTCCCAACTGAATGACTGCTAATCTGAATGATCTTCCCTACTCCAGAGTTTCCCCCTCTAATCCACCCTTCACACTGCAGCCAGAATTATCTTTCTAAAACACAAAGCTGACCATGTCAGAGCCCGACATAAAACTATGCTCTGGGCACCCCCTCCCCATTGCTTTCAGGATAAAGCCTTAACTGCTCAGCATGACGGAAGGGGAGCAGAGCATGGGAGATGGCAGCTGGAGAGGGAAGCAGGGCCCGATCGTGCAGTACCTGGACCCTTTGGCTGAACTACTTGCATCGTTTCTGTGCACATCCACCACGCTTTATGGCAAGACCATCTTTTGCTCATTGAAAAACTATTTACTGAGCACCTACTAAGTGTGAGGCAGTAGAGATCAATGATGAATAAATCAATCACAGTCACAGACCTTCTCCTCCAGAGCTGGTAGGCTAGATCTCTACAGGGACCACAGCCCAGGGAGAATGGACTACACCCTTACCTTGTAACCTGAATATGCTTTGACTCTAGCACCTGTCACCTTTATTATTCATATGTATGTAGCTTTCTAAAAACCATAGCATCCATGCCTTGAGGTCAAGAATTATACTGTTTTCATCGTTTTATCTACAACACCAAGCAGAGTGCTCAGTATGTACTAAATGCTCAATAAGCGGTTTGCTGAATGAAGACAAGGAGCAATGGTTGCGTCTGACTTCCCCCAGAAGTACTTGAGAGTCTTGGATTTCACTCCCTTCGTCTGTTAAGAATCTCACAGTTCTGTGCTTTCCGCTAGAACGAATTAATAACGGAAGAATAAGTCATGTATTCAAAATTGTCTAATTTGTCAAATAGGCCTCATGTGCGCCTGGAAGCAGGAATCCTCTCTCACAGGGGAAGTGAAGAGGTGACAGAGCTGCTCTTCCTACGGCTCCTAAAAATAAAACAAACCCTGGGTCATCGGTTAGCGTCGCAGTGGGAATGAGTTATATTATAGTAGGGCCTTTGACTAAGGATATTGGCACGTTCTAAGACAATCTGAAGGTAAAAGAGGAATGGTCCTTTTCATGATAGAACGACAGGGGTGGTGAAGCTTGTTTTTTCTTTTTTAAAGGGAAGGCTATTTATTTGTTTATTTATTTATGGCTGTGTTGGGTCTTCGTTTCCATGCGAGGGCTTCCTCTAGTTGCGGCAAGCGGGGGGTCCACTCTTCATCGCGGCGCGCGGGCCTCTCACTATCGCGGCCTCTCTTGTTGCGGAGCACAGGCTCCAGACGCGCAGGCTCAGTAGTTGTGGCTCACGGGCCTAGTTGCTCCGCGGCATGTGGGATCTTCCCAGACCAGGGCTCGAACCCATGTCCCCTGCATTAGCAGGCAGATTCTCAACCACTGCGCCACCAGGGAAGCCCGTGAAGCTTGTTTTTGGTCAGACATTTTAGCCCCTAACTACTCTAATTAGCTCTGAGCCAGAGCACTGCAGAAAGCCACAGAAGGCTGTTCGGGGCTCCACTGAGCCCCCGAGAGAACTCCCGCTCAGCTCGCCGGTGAGAAGTCTCTGATCCTGCAACTCAGACTGGTAAGACTCAGCCTCCACAATGCTTCCCAGGAGCAGGAAGAGCCATTTCTGCCTCTTCAATGCGTCCTCCCAATTTGTCGGTTACTCTGGAATAGACTACGTCATCAGGGGATTGTACTCAGCTCAAACATCTCAGTGCCAAAGCTATCATCTTTTCTCCACAGGCAGGGCTACACACGAGCTTCACAGCCAGCCTTCAGCTCTAATGACCAACTCAGTCTCTCACACTGATCTTCCAAGTCTCTTTTAGTCACATACTTGGTTTCTCTGGTCCTTCACAGAAAGGACCAGAGAAACTCTTGCTAATAATTGGTTCTGACCCCTATTTGGTTTATTTGCATTTGCATGCTCTTCCAACAATCACTAATTAAAAGACTACAGCAACCCAGCAGGGTACTACCAATAACAGAGTTACTCCTCCCTCCACCTGGTGTCAGTGTATTATTTCCCCAGGTTACTGGTTAAGTGGAGTGATCAGCCATCCTGGTTGGCCTGGGACAGAGGGGTCTTAGTACAGGGCAGACTGGGACAGCTGGTCATCCCACATCAGGCAGCTGGCCTGTAACATCCAAGGAATAATACAGGCACTAAAGGTTCTAGATCAAAAGGCAGGAGGGAGTAAATGCTAGAGAGAAAATGAAAGAAAGAGAAGTAGATGGACAGAAAGTAAGCACAGGGGAAATGAAGGCACTTGGGGAAGAAGAAAATACAAGAAGAAAACTTAAAATAGGAGAAGACAGAACCCTAGGAAAATTAAACCTTCCAGGTATAGAGAACTATACTTGAGAACCACTGCAGAAAGAATAAAAAGGTAAATAGAAGGACAAGCATTATGCATGCCATGTTGATGAGCGGTAAGTAGGAAGGGAATGAAGAATAAGACTTGTTAAAGAATATTTTTTTACACATGGTTGTGTCTTTTCTTTCAGAATGTCCCTTCTGAAAGGAATAGTACTCTCTCGCCTGGTGTTACATATAAAACATAGCATTATATAATCTTTGAAGAAAATAAGAACAGGAATAAATCAGTTTAAAAATAATTGCTTGTATGAAAGTAATTTTCCTTTATTCCTCAAGAGGGAGATGTTATCATCTGCTGGAAAATTACCAGATCAGCCTATATTTAGTCTAGCTCCTTGGGATATTGATAATTTTGTTAAGTTAACAAACGTTAATGGAGTGTCTAAATGAAGTGTAGAGTTCCATTTAAAATTCTATACAGTGGTTGTCCTGTTTCCAGGGTTTGTTTTGTGTACTGTGTTGGCTCAAGCACTGTGGGATGTTTATCGTTCTTGGTTCCAGGGCATTAAGTGCTTGGAGACCCCCAGGCATAATGACAATCCCTGGTTGAGAACCATTTCCAAACTTGCCCCATCATAAACATCTCAGGGGACACCAATCAATTACAGGTTGAAGGGCTCTCCACCCCCTCTCTGAATCAATATCTCTATTGGAGGAACCCGGAAATCTGTATGTTTAGTAAGAGCCCCAGGTGACTCTTAAAACCAGACAAACTTAGAAAACAATGGCTCTGCATCCCTTTCCCCTGATTTGTCAATGTGATCCCAAGAGCTTTTGGTCAGCCAGGAGTTTGCCACGATCTGAGGTCACCTGATAAGCTCCCTCCTAGTCTCTGCAATGACAGAGAATAAGGACAAAAGAGAAATTTATGTCATTAAATAGGATTGACAGGTAGGAGAGGACTGATAAAGAAGTATGCTCAGTAGGCCATCTTAACTAGAAATGTTTCACATGGAAATATTGTATCCAAAAGCTTGATGTCCCCTAAATGACTTTTTATTCATTGACTAAAAAGATTATTCTACAAGTCATTTCTTATTGTGACAAAGCTTCTTATCTTGCCACAGTGCACTTTTGAAGAAATATGTACTTACATACTACTTTACAGAGCAATGTGAGGTTTTTCAAGACTTGGCCTCAATAAGCAAAAAAATAGACTTGTAGCATTTTAGAAATAACTGAGTAGACCTTAAAAATGGACAGTGAGGCTGACCTACTAATGAAGCATTTTTTTTTGTTATATGTTTTAGTCTTTTTATAAAGCGTAAAGTCGAGATGTATCTAATTAACCTATGTAGAAAACTTGTCCATGGGAATATGCTTAAAGATATTTGTAATACATAAAATAATGGCTATCATTTATGGATACCAGGCATTATATAAGTACCTGACCTCTTATAGGGTGACCAGCCATCCTAGTCTGCGCAGAATATCTCAGCTTTAGCACTGAAAGTCTTGTGTCCCAAGAAACCCCTCAGGCCTGGGCAAAAACCAGGCCTGTTGGTCACCCTGTATCTTCATCTCATTTAATCTTCAAAACACATGTGATCAGTACTATAATTATCCCCATTTTACAGGTGAGGAAACTGAAGCATAGAGGGGTTAAGCAAACTGACCAAAATGACCAGATTATAAAGTTGCAAAGTTGGTACTCAAACCCCCGTCTGTCTATATTTGTTTGCTTTCAAAGTCTACTTTCCTAATTACTCTGTTTTTTTGCCATGAAGTTACAATCCTTAGAGGTTTAGTTATTTCTTCCTTGTCCCAAGAATAAAGTTTATTCATAGACTTAGCACCAAAAGAGCCTATTTAGAATTTCCTGGCAAATTTAAAAAAACCAGTTCCACAAGAAATTAATTGTATCCCATTTGATAGCAACTGAAAATTAAAGCCACACTGAGTTCTCCAAGACTTTGAGCGTTTCTTGGAGAACATTTGAGAATACTGGGCTTGGGGAGATGAAACAAGAGCACAGGGAAATTCCACCCTTTCAAAGAGTAGTGTTTCAGGAGAATAGTATGTGCTTGGCAGCTGCTTTGAAGAGCCTGGCACCCCCAGTGTAGCATTTCACAGAGGGACATGATGGTGGCTGTCCCATCCAGTCATATCCACCAGGGGAAGTGAGGAAAGGAGACATGCTTTCCTGGCCTGCCGTTCAGCCAAGACAGCTCATTTGATCTCCCCCACTAATAAACTCTGAGCTTAAATGAAGTTCTGGGCTGCGTCTACAGTTCAAATTGGAAAATAATTTGCAATGCACTGAAAACTAGGCTTTTAGAAATAAAAGTGATCTGTGCTTATTGCATTTTATAGCTCATAACCTCTTAGGATTTTGGGTCCTAAAAATGCTGATTTCTTCAGAATAATCCAATAGAATAGAGATGGGACATGTTCATTGAAAGAGTAAAACACTTTTGCCTATGCTGAACTATCCTTGTGACTCTGGAATAAATCCACCTTGATCATGGTGTATGATCCTTTTTATGTATTGTTGGATTTGGTTTGCTAATATTTTGTTGAGGATTTTTGCATCTATATTCATTAAAGATATTGGCCTGTAATTTTCTTTTTTTGTAGTGTCCTTGTCTGGTTTTGGTTTCAGGGTAATGGCCTTGTGAAATGAATTTGGGAGTGTTCCTTCCTCTTCAATTTTTTTGAACAGTTTGAGAAGGATAGTATAAGTTCTTCTTTATATGTTTGGTAGAATTCTCCTGTGAAGCCGTCTGGTCCTGAACTTTTGTTTGCTGGGAGTTTTTCTTATTACAGTTTCGATTTAGCTTCTAATGATCAATCTGTTCAAATTGTCTGTTTCTTCTTGACTCCTTGGTAGGCTGTATTTTTTTCTAGAAATTTGTCCATTTCTTCCTGGTTGTTCACTTTATTAGCAAATACTTGTTCATAGTAATCTCTTGTGATCCTTTGTATTCCTGTGATGTTGGTTCCAGCTTCTCCTTTTTCATTTCTGATTTTACTGATTTGGGCTCTCTTTTTTTCTTGATGAGTCTGACTAAAAGTTTATCAATTTTGTTTACCTTTTCAAAAAGAAGCTCTTGGTTTCATTGATATTTTCTATTTTTTTATCTCTATTTTATTTATTTCCTCACTTTATTATTTCTTTCATTCTGCTGACTTTGGGCTTTGTTTATTCTTCTTTTTCTAATTCTTTTAGGTGACAGGTTAGGTTGTTTATTTGAGATTTTTCTTTTTTCTTGAGGAAGGCCTGTATCACTATGAACTTCCCTCTTAGAACTGCTTTTGCTGCATCCCATAGATTTTGTAAGGTTGTGTTTTCATTGTTGTTTGTCTTGAGGTATTGTCTGATTTCCTCTTTGATTTCATCGTTGACCCACTGGTTTTTTAGCAGCATGTTATTTAGTCTCCTTGTGATCATTTTTTTCCCCTGTTTTTCTTTCTGTGGTTGATTTCTAGTTTCACACCATTGTGGTCAGAAAAGATGCTTGAAATAATTTCTATCCTCTTAAATTTGTTGAGGCTTGTTTGGTATACTAATATGTGGTCAATCCTAGGAAATGTTCCATGCATGCTTGAAAAGAATGTGTATTCTGTTTTTTTTGTTTGTTTTCTAGAAGTACTGTCCTATAGGTATCAATTCAGTCCAACTATTCTATTGTGTCATTTAGGATCTCTGTTGCCTTATTGATTTTCTGTCTGGAAAAGCTGTCCATTGATATCAGAGGAGTACTAAAGTCTCCTATTATAATTGTATTCCTGTCAATTTCTCCCTTTATATCTGTTAGTATTTGTTTTGCTCCTATACTGGGTGCATGTATGTCAATGAGTGTAATATCCTCTTCTTGTATTGATCACTTTTATTATGTAATGCCCTTCTTTGTCTTTTGTTATAGCTTTCCTTTTAAAGTCATTTTGTCTGATACAAGTATTGCTACTCCTGCTTTCTTTTTGTTTCCATTTGCATGAAATATCTTTTTCCATCCCCTTACTTTCAGTCTGTGTGTGTCTTTTACCCTGAAGTGAGTCTCTCATAGGCAGCATATTGGAGGATCTTGTTTTTTTATCCAGTCAGCCATCCTATGTCTATAGATTGGAACATTTAGTCCATTGACATTTAAAGTAATTATCGATAGGTATGCACTTATTTACTCAGCTGGAACTGGGGATCGCAGTATATGTGGGGGAATCTTTCTTGCAGCCTTGGTTGTGTAGGAGTTCTGCCAGTTTCCAGTTAGTTTTCCGTGAGAATTGTTCCACATGCAGATATATATTTGATATGTCTATGGTGGGAGGTGAGCTCCATGTCTTCTTACTCCACCACCTTGATCCCTCTCCTCTTTTGGCATTTTTAAACTTAACCTTTGATTCTTCTCGGCATACAATAAGTTTTGGCATATCCATATTATGAAGTACAATACTGCCATTAGAATCAGGTCCTAAACAAAAACTTATTGACATGGAGATATGCCCACTGAAAATAAAGGTGGGAATTTTATATACCTTTTGTAACTTGCTTTCCCTCCTTAAATTTAGTGAGCATTTTTCCACTTCACTCAATATTTTTCTGGAAGATGATTTTTATTGACAGTATAGTGTTTTATAATGTGGATAGACTTTAGTTTGCTTAACAAATTTCTTACATTTTCAATACTTCAAAGTAAAGAATGCCTCACAAATTTTTGTGCAAGTTTTTATTGTATCATTAGAATAAATTCTTTAATTCTTGCTCTTCTACTTCTAAAATTATATTGAGCCTTAACATACTATCTGGCAGAAAGATTGTGCTAATTTATGGTACAAATCAGCAACAAAGAGATATTGTTTACCATACTCAGCAACACTGAATATCATCATACTTTTTAGTCTCAAACATAGACTAGACAGAATCCAAAAAATTGCAAATATTCCTTAATTTATAAAAATTTCCTTTTATGTTCTCCTATTTTTTTGTTGTCTTTCTGTTTGTTTGTTTAAAGATGCCTTTTTTGTGCCAAAGGAAGAATATATAGGTGGATACATCATTCAGAGTTCCGAGGGGAAACAAAAAGCATACTTAGCTTGGATTTTTAAAAAATATATAATAAAGTGATTATTTACAGAGATGTGGGCAGGGCTGAGGGACCAACAAAAATGTTGAGACACTATGATATTGGGATTTCTAGTAAGAAATATATAGTTGGTCTTAGTCTCCATTTCTGTTACAGAGCTCCTAAAATCCTTGGAGTTTCCTAAGTGGGGAGAATGACAGAATCGTCTTTTGTTAGGTTAATGGTGACTTTTGGAAAGCCCCTTGGTAACCTAGGATGGGGGCTGGTTGCCAGGGGAGCCAATCATGTGGTTAGAGGTTTGGAAAATTTTCAGTCCTCATCCCTGGAAGAGGAAAGGGGCTAGAAATTGAATTCAATCACCAATGGCCAAGGATTTAATTAATCATACCTATGTAATGAAACCTCCATAACAACCCAAAAGTAAGGGGTTCAGAGAGTTTCCAGGTTGGTGAACGTGTGAAGATTCGAGGAGAGAGGCACTCAGAGAAAGTATAGAGGCCCCTCACCCTTTCCCCATACGTTGTCCTATGCATCTCTTCCATTTGCCTCTTCCTGAGTTATATACCCTTTTATAATAAACTAGTAATCTAATAAGTAAAATGTTTCTCTGAGTTCTCTGAGCTGCTCCAGCAAATTAATCCAACCCAAGGAAGGGGTCATTGGAATCGCCAGTCTATAGCCAGTTGATCAGAAACACAGGTAATAACCTGGGCTTGCAACTGATGTCTGAAGTTGGGGTTAGGGGAGCAATCTTGTTGGACTGACCCCTTAACTTGTAGGATCTATGGGTAGATAGTGTCAGAACTGAGTTGAATTTTAGGATACCCAGCTGGTATGGCAGAATTGCTTGGTGATATGGGAAAAACTCCCACACATCAGAATTGATGCAGACTTATAGGCACCCAGAGACCAGTAACAATGGGAAGTCATTACCCCCTTGAGCCTGAGGAACAGGGAAAAGGAAACAGAACTATTGGTCCATTGTGGGCTGGAGCCAGAGGAGAGAGGGAAGCCTCCTCAGAGCTGCTGACAGACGGAGGCAACCTCTGCCAGAACCTGGAATAGAAACAGCAAGAGTCAAAGAACAAAAATACTCCAATCTGTCTGTCATTCCACAGGCTGCTGTCTTGCTGGTGCCGTCAGTTGGGTAAATCAAACTTGAAACCAGAGAGCAGTCTCCTGGGGGCACAGAACAGGGCAGTGAAAGGCGAGAGAATAAAGAATAACCAGCACAGTGGATATTTATGGCATTTTTTTGTTTTTTACATTTAGTACTTTTAAAATTAATTTGTAATTTTTCTTTTTGATTATAGTGTGTAATAGGGATAAGCTTTTAATTTAATTTTTCTAGATAACTACACAGTTATCTTAGGTGCATATATTGAATCATACTCCTATTTATTTTATCAGCTACCATTATCAAACTAAATTTTTTTTTTTTAATTTATTTTATTTTATTTTTTTTGGCTGTGTTGGGTCTTCGGTTCGTGCGAGGGCTTTCTCTGGTTACGGCAAGTGGGGGCCACTCTTCATCGCGGTGCAGGGACCGCTCTTCATCGCGGTGCGCGGGCCTTTCACTATCGCGGCCCCTCCCGTTGCGGGGCACAGGCTCCAGACGCGCAGGCTCAGTAGTTGTGGCTCACGGGCCCAGCTGCTCCGTGGCATGTGGGATCTTCCCAGACCAGGGCTCGAACCCGTGTCCCCTGCATTAGCAGGCAGATTCTCAACCACTGCGCCACCAGGGAAGCCCCAAACTAAATTTTTATAATGGGATTCTGTTCAGTGTTTCCTACTCTGTTCCATTGATTAATTTATTCTTGTGCAATAACACAGTGTTTTAATTATTGTAGCATGACAATATGTTTTAACATTTGGTAGCACAGCTCCCAAGTGTTCTTAAGTTCTGATGAAAATTATTGGGATAGAATAGCTTTGAAAACTGAGGGGAAATGTCAAATATAAAAAGCTTTGTTATTCAGATATGTTTTGAAATGGATACTGCTAAGTGGTATGTGCAAATTCTAATTCTCTAATATGGGATCTTAGTATATATTACTAGATAATACAAGGAGGTTTTTTTTTTCTGTTTCGTTATATTCATTAGTTTGTTTTATTTTTTAGATTCCACATATAAGTGATAACATACAGTATTTGTCTTTCTCTATCTGACTTATTTCACTAAGAATAGTACCCTCCAGGTCTATCCGTGTTATAAATTGCAAAATTTCATTCTTTTTTATGGCTGAGTAGTATTCCATTGTGTATATATACCACATCTTCTCTATCCTCTCATCTGTTGATTGACACTTAGATTGCTACCATATCTTGGCTGTTGTAAATAATGTTGCTGTGAACATTAGGGTGCATGTATCTTTTCAAACTAGTGTTTTTGTTTTTGTTGAATATATACCCAGAAGTAGAATCGCTGTATCATATGGTAATTCTCTTTTTAGTTTTTTGAGGAACATCTGTACTGTTTTCCACAGTAGCTGCACCAATTTGCATTACCACCAACAGTGTACACATCCTCGCCAACATTTGTTATTTGTGATCTTTTTGATGATAGACATTCTGACAGGTGTAAGGTGATATCCCATTGTGGTTTTGATTTGCATTTCCCTGATGATTAGCAATGTTAAGCATCTTTTCATGTGCCTGTTGGCCATCTGTATGTCTTCTTTGGAAAAGTGTCTATTCAGGTGCTGTTTTTTTC
This sequence comes from Balaenoptera acutorostrata, assembly GCF_949987535.1. Lineage (NCBI taxonomy): Eukaryota > Metazoa > Chordata > Mammalia > Artiodactyla > Balaenopteridae > Balaenoptera > Balaenoptera acutorostrata. The sequence goes on along the minus strand of NC_080065.1, from coordinate 45,122,939 downwards.
CCGTTCTACAGAGTTTATTAGGTTTATAACTGCACGAAGTCACACATGTACAAAACGAAGCTCACACTATCCCAAAGCAGAGTAGGAATTGAGGGGTGGGTATCCATTACTGGCCTTTGGGGGAGCTCTAAGGTGAGGGGCAGCCAATCCTCCCACTCCAGAGAGATGTGGCCACAGGGGAGGGGAGCAGATGGGGCCCACCTGGCTTTGGTCGCAGAACTCAGAGCCTGGCATTGGGCTGGGGCAGGCAGATGCATGGAGGAGCAGGAGCCTCAGAAACCACCCTGCCCAGGGAGCCCTGCTTGCAATGTGGTTGGTCCAGACCTAGACTCGGGCTGGTGCAAATGGAAGGCAGCAAAGCAGGAGGGAGGAGACACTGATGTGTGGTGGTGGAGGGCACCCAGACCTGTGGAAGAGGGGGGTGCGGAGGCGGGCTAGCTGCCACTAGGCAGCTGGCAGCGGGTCTCATAAATGCCGCTGCGGCCAATGTAGCGCACCCATTTGATGACATCGTGGTCGCTGTAGTCCAGCTTCGGTTCAAACACCTTCAAGTAGAGCACCTTGAGGCCAGAAGGCGCGAATGGCACCTCAAAGTTCATTGAAATGGGGGGGTCGAGCCCATCTCTTCTTGTTGTTGGTGGGCAGAAGCTCAATCTTAGCGCTGATCTGCTATTTCTTCATGACTGCCATGCACTTGATCTTCCACAGGATGGCGTTCTCGCTGGCCTTGTACTTGGCCTTCCCCTTCATACAGATCACCTGCACCCCACTGGTGTTCAGTGGCGTTGGGATCCTCACCTCAATCTTCTGAGCCAGTAGTGAGGGCTTGAAGTTGGACTTAATGACCACCTTGACCTCCAGCTTGGTGCATCCTACTTCCCGAACTAGCGGGATCACTCGGAAAGGAAGGATGATGTCCTTGGTGGTGCCATACCTCATGACCTCAAATTCTCCATCTGGTGGGATGAAGCTGATGCTGCGCTCCGAGTCAAACTTGCTGAGTCACACACACTGGTGGAAGGTGCTGTCGTCAATGGCAGTTGATTGCTTCCCGCTCTTGCTTGTTTCATCAGCTGTGCCTTTGCCCTGCTTCTCAATGACAGTCTTGTCATTCATCCCAAACTTGCACTCGGGCATGCCACTCGGGTTAGCTCTTCATCACCACCCGGCCTGACACATGGGCACTCAGCTCCTGCCCCTGTGGAAACATGAGGAGGTTCACACTCTTCAGCACATCCAGGAAGAGCTCGTTCTGGCGATACTTGATGCCCTCCCGCTGCCAGACAATCTGCCCAGTCACCTGGCTGGTGATCTGAGACTGCTCTTTTTTGTCTGATGCTGGCTCTTGATGCCCTGCTGGGTGATGAAGGTTTTCAGCGTGCCTGTCTCTGAGTTCTCTGGGTAGCCAAAGTCTAGGATCTCATCCAGCAGCTGATATATGAGCACAAGATTGTTCTTGACGTTCTCTTCGCTGATCTTGCCAAAGTAGGCAGCCATTATGTCACACATCTTACAGAGGAATTCGAAGACCATGGCAGCATTGACTGCTTGGTGACAGTTGCCAGCCAGATGTTGGACCACTTAACATGAAAGAAACTGGTGCGAGCAATGTTGGTGACGGGGCTGCGTACCTGCTGCCGGGCATGGATAACATTGACCCGAAAGGCAACCGCTGCATTCCTCCCAATGTCATCTCGGTAGACTTGGGAGATGAGCACCTCCCCCTTGTGATTATAGATGAATAAGCCTCCAGTCATGGCGGCAGCTCAGTCTCCACGGCCCATCACTCTGAGAACAGACCTGCTGTCCGCGGCTCCCTGCTCAGCCGGCCTGGCCACTCTTCGGATCCCAAGATGTCCACCCGCCCCCTGCTTGCCTGCCCGCTGTCTCAGCTTTCACTGCAGTCTCTATTCAGGTCTTCTGCCCATTTTTAATTGGGTTGTTTGGGGGATTTTTTTTGATATTGAGTTGTATGAGCTGTTTATACATTTTGGATATTAACCCCTTAGTGGTCATATCATTTGGAAATATTTTCTCCAATTCAGTAGGTTGTCTATTCATTTTGTCAATGATTTCTTTTGCTGTGCAAAAGCTTTTAATTAGCTCCCATTTGTTTATTTTTGCTTTTGTTTCCTTTCTTAGGAGATTGTTCATATATATTCTCAAATAGAAAATATACACATGGATTATTTTCATATATACATAGTGCATTTAAGAAAAGTTACTACATACTGGGTCATGAAGATCTCAACAAATTACAAAGAATGGTATCATAGAGACCATTTTATCTTACCACAATATGTTTTTTTGTATTTGTCCTTGAAGTTAGAAAACATTAATAAACAGGATTTTATAAATATATACATGCAAACATACATGCTCTTATATATTAAACGATGCTAAGGAAATATAGAAGAAAATAGTTACTTAGAATCATTTACTTTTCAAATTTAAAATACTGTCTCTGTTATTTTGTGGAGAACATCTAGCCAACTCAATTGCTAACACAGAGTTATTTTCAAAATATAATGTCTAAGCTATAAGTCAGCATACTGAACCAACATTTTAATTCTTCTTTCCAACTAATTATTTGAGAGCCTCTAAAGAGAAGAGTGGTCATTATTGAAAGACTGATTTTTCTTAAGCTTGAGTAAATGATTATTAGGTATTTTGGATTTTTTTTTTTTACCTGAAGTTGTTATTTGTATTTTTTGAAATCACTCTTTGGGTGTGCTAAGGCCCATTAACAGCAATTTTCAGATCATCACAAGTAGGTGAGAAATAAGATAACGGCAGTTTGGACTTGGGGAGATAAGTGGAATCAAAATCTTCTGGACTTCCAGGATTGGTCCACTATCTTCAGAAAAAGAAAAATCCAGAGAAGTTTAAGAGGACTGACTTTGCACCTAAGCAGATTAAAAATTAGATCAAAATATAAGGCGATATTACAGTCCATAGTTTGAAGGCAGTGTAGATGCTGTAAGACTGTGTGATTTGCCTGGCACCCTCTTCCTGCAGTTCTGGATCTGAGGTTGTTGTGGCTACAGACCCTGTGTACCTTCTCACCTGCCTTCTTTTTTTTGAAAGTATCCCTTGCCTCCCAGACCGTGATGCTGCCACCTTTGCCAGAGCCTTTGCCTAGCCTCCTTAGGTAGCTAGAGTCCAAGTGGAATCCCCGAGGCTGCACTCCTCTCCCTGACTGAGCCCTAATCATGCCGAGTCATCCTTTTGCTCCCAGCCTGGATGAAATGTCACACCGTGGGGCATGGGGTCTGATTTTCTGAGCAGCCACTAAGGGGTTGGATGATATAACTCAGAGTGTAGGAAAGTCTACTCCCTGTGAGTTGAACCTTGACTGATGAGATACAGGATATAGTACAGAATGGGGCAGACAAATTCCCTTTCCTTTCTTCCCTGTGGATTGCTCTAAGATTTTATTTCTTCCTGAAAATTTTCTGGAGAAGTTCCAGGTGCTGAGCCAACATCCCTGCCCAGAGGCAGCAGTCTCTTTGTAGTTCATTGTGAAACAGTGGCCAGCATGGCAACACATCGCATCACTTTGTTTCCCATTTTTTCTTGCTTCCTTCCCCTTATTTCCTCACCTTTACCATCCTGGGCTTGCACGCCCCAAATAAACTGTTGGCTCTTCAATCCTTGTCTCAGGCTGTATTTTGTAGAAAAGCTTTCCTAAGAGAGAGCTATGGCAACAGTCCTCACTTTACTGAAGTGCTGGAGTTTGCCCCTGGACCCCAGGAATCACTCTCCACTTTTCTCTGCCCTGGGAGGTTGTTGAACTGTATCTACAGGAAGCCCACACCCTCTGGCTACCAGATAAGTCCAGCCAATGGGGTGCCCTGGTAGGAGACTGGAGGGAGGAACTATTTATTCTCCCGGTGCCTATGAGGTCACCTTGGGCTGGTTGTGTCCCTCAAATGAAAGTTACAGCTGATGGTCTCCTCTATCTGACTTTCTTTTTAATTTCTGAGACCTGCTTCCTCCTCTCATCCCTCCGGACTGGGGGACCTAAGAGCTCCACAATGCTACCCTCAGGTTATGACACTGCCTTGTAGCTCCTCTCCACCCTGCTCTCTCCTTTGTAATTAATCTCTTTATAAATAAATTATTCTAATTTGAATTATTCAAATTTAACAGTGCCATCTGCTTCCTGTTGGGGCCAGTAGTGAAAAGGAATGGTTAAATTATAATACTGTTTATCTGTGTTGCAATAGTGCATAGCCATTACAAATCAGTTCATGTTTGCTAGCAAAAGAAAGTAATGTACTATTTTTTTTTAAAATCACTTAAGAAGTAAAGCAGGGGAAGGGATAAACTGGGAGATTGGGATTGACATATACACACTACTGTATATAAAACAGATAACTAATAAGGACCTACTGTATAGCATGGGGAACTCTACTCAATACTCTGTAATGGCCTATATGGGGAAAAAAGTCTAAAAAAGAGTGGATATATGTATATGTATAACTGATTCACTTTGCTGTACAGCAGAAACTAACACAACATTGTAAATCAGTTATACTCCAATAAAAATTTTTTAAAAAATAAGAGAAGAAGAAGAAGTCAATCAATCAGGGTTCTGGCAAAAACAAACAAACAAACAAAACCAGCCAGAATTCCATCTCCTGTGTTGATGAAAACAATCAATAAAAAAATCTATAATAGGAATAGAAAAGAGTTTTATTTGAGCCAAACTGAGGACTATAGCCTGGAAGACAGCTTCTCAGATAACCACTCCAGAGAACTGCTCCAGAGAAGCACGGATTTCAACACAGTTTTATATCTTGTCAGAACCAAGAACATCAAATAAGTCAGGAATCCATTCCTTCAAGGTTTCAGAAAAACAGATACATAGTGAGTCAGTATGGCCTTGGCACCTGGGAAGGGAGTCTTATCATCAAAGAAGTTCCAGCACTGGCAGGCCAGGAAGGGAGGCATTTGATCTTTATGTTTAACATGGACATTCTTTACTTCTAGTCAATGTGCCTTTTTCTTTAATAATTAAAGCGGATGTACAATGTACACTTGATAGGCTAAAAACAGGCTGTTTTAGTTAGCAGTTAAAATTCAGGTAAACTGATGTATTAGCCAGAATGACTTCACCATACCTCAATATGTGAAAATTTCTTTTATCTCCTGTAAAGGACTTTAATGAAGGAATCACTTATGGGAGAGCAGGCAAAGTAAAGGGACTCAGTAGAGGTTCGTGAAGCACCAGGAACAAGAAAAGGCAGAGAACACCACCACCCCAAGTGCTGAAGGGGCAAAAGGATTAGAATGCTGGCGTCCAAGTCCTGGAGGAGAGGCTGTCTCTCCAGAGCTCCTGTCCTGGGGAGATGCAGGTCCTGCCAGAGCCTCCGTCTGCAGCAGGCTGGCAATGGGGAAAGAAATGCCCTGACTTTTCTCCCCTCCTGCCCACCGACCACCTCTCTCCAGCCCCTCTCTGCAGTCAGTGCCTCCCATTGGCTGAACCCAGTTGGCCCATAGGGGTCAGCCTGCTTGGGCTCAGACTGGGGCTAAGAAGGGCAGAGGATGGGTCTGGGTTAGTGGGAGGTGGGGAGGGCAACAGACAAGAACCAGTATGATCAGGATATCAAACTCCTTGCAAAGACCCATATATATGCTGTCTACAAGAGACCCACTTCAGACCTAGGGCCACATACAGACTGAGAGTGAGGGGATGGAAAAAGATATTCCATGCAAATGGAAATCAAAAGAAAGCTGGAGTAGCAATTCTCATATCAGACAAAATAGACTTTAAAATAAAGACTATTACAAGAGACAAAGAAGGACACTACATAATGATCAAGGGATCAATCCAAGAAGAAGATATAACAGTGTAAATATTCATACACCCAACATAGGAGTACCACAATACATAAGGCAAATGCTAACAGCCATAAAAGAGGAAATCAACAGTAACACAATCATAGTAGAGGACTTTAACACCCCACTTTCACCAATGGACAGATCATCCAAAATGAAAATAAATAAGGAAACACAAGCTATAAATGATACCTTAAACAAGATGGGCTTAATTGACATTTATAGGACATTCCATCCAAAAACAGCAGAACACACTTTCTTCTCAAGTGCTCATGGAACATTCTCCAGGACAGATCTTATCTTGGGTCACAAATCAAGCCTTAGTAAATTTAAGAAAATTGAAATCATATCAAGTATCTTTTCTGACCACGCTATAAGACTAGATATCAATTCCAAGAAAAAATCTGTAAAAAGTACAAACACATGGAGGCTAAACAGTGCACTACTAAATAACCAAAAGATCACTGAAAAAATCAAAGAGAAAATCAAAAAATACCTAGAAACAAATGACAATGAAAACATGACGACCCAAAACCTATGGGATGCAGCAAAAGCAGTTCTGAGAGGGAAGTTTATAGCAATACAATCCTACCTCAAGAAACAAGAAACATCTCAAATAAACAACCTAACCTTACACCTAAGCAATTAGAGAAAGAAGAACCAAAAAAAACCCCAAAGTTAGCAGAAGGAAAGAAATAATAAAGATCAGAGCAGAAATAAATGAAAAAGAAATGAAGGAGACAATAGCAAAAATCAATAAAACTAAAAGCTGGTTCTTTGAGAAGATAAACAAAATTGATAAACCATTAGCCAGACTCATCAAGATAAAAAGGGAGAAGACTCAAATCAATAGAATTAGAAATGAAAAGGAGAAGTAACAACTGACTTTGCAGAAATACAAAGGATCATGAGAGATTACTACAAGCAACTATATGCCAATAAAATGGACAACCTGAAAGAAAAGGACAAATTCTTAGAAAAGCACAACCTTCCGAGATAGAACCAGGAAGAAACAGAAAATATAAACAGACCAACCACAAGCACTGAAATTGAAACTGTGATTAAAAATCTTCCAAAAAACAAAAGCCCAGGACAGATGGCTCCACAGGTGAATTCTATCAAACATTTAGAGAAGAGCTAACACCTATCCTTCTCAAACTCTTCCAAAATATAGCAGAGGGAGGAACCCTCCCAAACTCATTCTACGAGGCCACCATCACCCTGATACCAAAACCAGACAAAGATGTCACAAAAAAAGAAAACTACAGTCCAATATCACTGATGAACATAAATGCAAAAATCCTCAACAAAATACTAGCAAACAAAATCCAACAGCACATTAAAAGGATCATACACCATGATCAAGTGGGGTTTATCCCAGGAATGCAAGGATTCTTCAATATATGCAAATCAATCAATGTGATAAACCATACTAACAAACTGAAGGAGAAAAACCATATGATAATCTCAATAGATGCAGAAAAAGCTTTCAACAAAATTCAACACCCATTTATGATAAAAACCCTCCAGAAAGTGGGCATAGAAGGAACTTAGCTCAAAAAAAAGGCCATATATGACAAACCCACAGCCAACATCGTTCTCAATGGTGAAAAACTGAAACCATTTCCTCTATGATCAGGAACAAGACAAGGTTGCCCACTCTTACCACTATTATTCAACATAGTTTTGGAAGATTTAGCCACAGCAATCAGAGAAGAAAAAGAAATAAAAGGAATACAAATCAGAAAAGAAGTAAAACTGTCACTGTTTGCAGATGACATGATACTATACACACAGAATCCTAAAGATGCTACCAGGACACTACTAGAGCTAATCAATGAATTTGGTAAAGTAGCAGGATACAAAATTAATGCACAGAAATCTCTTGCAATCCTATACACTAATGATGAAAAATCTGAAAGAGAAATTAAGGAAACACTCCTATGTACCATTGCAACAGAAAGAATAAAATACCTAGGAATAAACCTACCTAAGGAGACAAAAGACCTGTATGCAGAAAACTATAAGACACTGATGAAAGAAATCAAAGATGATACAAATAGATGGAGATATATACCATGTTCTTGGATTGGAAGAATCAACATTGTGAAAATGACTATGCTACACAAAGCAATCTGCAGATTCAATGTAATCCCTATCAAACTACCAATGGCATTTTTCACAGAACTAGAACAAAAAATTTCACAATTTGTATGGAAACACAAAAGACCCCAAATAGCCAAAGCAATCTTGAGAAAGAAAAACAGAGCTGGAAGAATCAGGCTCCTGGACTTCAGACTATACCTCAAAGCTACAGTAATCAAGTAGTATGGTACTGGCACAAAAACTGAAATATAGATCAATGGAACAGAATAGAAAGCCCAGAGATAAACCCATGCACATATGGTCACCTTATCTTTGATCAAGGAGGCAAGGATATACAATGGAGAAAAGACAGCCTCTTCAATAAGTGGTGCTGGGAAAACTGGACAGCTACGTGTAAAAGAATGAAATTAGAACACTCCCTAACACCATATACAAAAATAAACCCAAAATGGATTAAAGACCTAAATGTAAGGCCAGACACTATAAAACTCTTAGAGGAAAACATAGGCAGAACACTCTATGACATAAATCACAGCAAGATCCTTTTTTACCAACCTCCTGTAGAAATGGAAATAAAAACAAAAATAAACAAATGGGACCTAATGGAACTTCAAAGCTTTTACACAGCAAAGGAAACCATAAACAAGACGAAAAGACAACCCTCAGAATGTGAGAAAATATTTGCAAGTGAAGCAACTGACAAAGGATTAATCTCCAAAATATACAAGCAGCTCATGCAGCTCAATATCAAAATAACAAACAACCCAATCCAAAAATGGGCAGAAGACCTAAATAGACATTTCTTCAAAGAAGATATACAGATTGCCAACACACACATGAAAGAATGCTCAACATCACTAATCATTAGAGAAATGCAAATCAAAACTACAGTGAGGTATCACCTCACACCAGTCAGAATGGCCATCATCAAAAAATCTACAAACAATAAATGCTGGAGAGGATGTGGAGAAAAAGGAACCCTCTTGCACTGTTGATGGGAATGTAAATTGATACAGCCACTATGGAGAACAGTATGGGAGTTCCTTAAAAAACTAAAAATAGAACTACCATATGACCCAGCATCCCATTACTGGGCATATACCCTGAGAAAACCATAGGTCAAAAAGAGTCATGTACCACAATGTTCATTGCAGCTCTATTTACAATAGCCAGGACATGGAAGCAACCTAAGTGTCCATTGACAGATGAATGGATAAAGAAGATGTGGCACAGATATACAACAGAATATTACTCAGCCATAAAAAGAAACGAAATTGAGTTATTTGTAGTGAGGTGGATGGACCTAGAGACAGAGTGAAGTAAGTCAGAAAGAGAAAAACAAATACCATATGCTAACACACATATATGGAATCTAAAAAAAAAAAAAATGGTTCTGAAGAATGTAGGGGCATGACAGGAATAAAGACACAGGCGTAGAGAATGGATTTGAGGACACAGGGAAGGGGAAGGGTAAGCTGGGATGAAGTGAGAGAGTGGCATGGACATATATACACTACCAAATGTCAAATAGATAGCTAGTGGGAAGCAGCTGCATAGCACAGGGAAATCAGCTCGGTGCTTCGTGTCCAACTAGAGGGGTGGGATAGGGAGGGTGGGAGGGAAATGCAAGAGGGAAGAGATATGGGGATATATGTATACGTATAGCTGATTCACTTTGTTATACAGCAGAAACTAATACATAATTGTAAAGCCATTTTACTCCAATAAAGATGTTAAGAAACAAAACAAAACAAAAAAAACTCCTTGCAAATATAGTCCTAATTTTGTGAAGAGTGATACATGTATTTATGTGTAAGAGAAGATTGAATTAGGAATTAAAAGTAGCTCTCTCGGGCTTCCCTGGTGGCGCAGCGGTTGAGAATCTGCCTGCCAATGCAGGGGACACGGGTTCGAGCCCTGGTCCGGGAAGATCCTACATGCCACGGAGCGGCTGGGCCCGTGAGCCACAATTGCTGAGCCTGCGCGTCTGGAGCCTGTGCTCCGCAACAAGAGAGGCCGCGACAGTGACAGGCCCGCGCACCGCGATGAAGAATGGCCCCCGCTTGCCGCAACTGGAGGAAGCCCTCGCACAGAAACGAAGACCCAACACAGCCATAAGTAAATAAATAAATAAATAAAAATAAAATTAAAAAAAAAAAAAAAAAAAGAAAATGTCTTGTAAAAAAAAAAAAAAAAGTAGCTCTCTCATGGTCATAGAAGAATATTAATGGGTTTTTTTTTCTTTTTTTTTCACCACTTCTATCCCCAACCTACAACCACAAGCATTTATACTTTAGAGTAGTATTTAAAGTAAGGAATGGTGAAGATTAGTTGAAAATGTTATCAACCAATAAATGGTTTTTATTTTTGATAATGTTTGATCTATTTTCCAAATCAAAAAACTGGCTGTGTATTACTTTGAAATTTATCTTAGAAAAAAGAAATGCTAATTGAATGATGTGTTTATTTTAATTTTAATTTTTAAACATTTCCTCAGTGGCTCCTGGTGGTAAGAATTTCACTTTCTGAACTTTCTCAGAAGATCTCATCTAGAGTAAGATCAAGGCCACATGAGAGGGGTTTTTGTGTTTGTTTCTCAAAGCACTAGTTCATGTTCACTCTGTTCTGTCCAGCAGTGGGAAAGAATAATGTAGGACAAATGGTATCTCAGTTCTAATCATATTAGTAGATGCAATCCCATTAATTACCATTAACTTTGTTATGTAGCAGAGGTGGTCTGTAATATTCACTTTGTCAAACAAAATTTGTGATTCTAGAGTTGCATGCACAAACATCACTGCATGGGCCGTAACCTCATATGAACATGAAGCTTCAAAATCCTTTCAATTTAATTAGACCGTAAACAAACATCTCTGTTTTCAAAACCACTTGCATGACTGTCCGATTTATTTTTCGGTTGTTTCATGTCTCTCGTGTTTGCATGTGAACTACGAATAAAGCGCCATAGAGGAGTTCAGCAGTATTGTCAGCAGTCAGTAGCTACCCTGGTGTCTTCCACACCCGAATTCCTCTTCTATTCATAGCACTGTCCTCAGCCTCACATGGGGTATGGGGTAAAAGCAGCTACTTCCTCAAAGAAATATTTCATATGTACAGAATGAGATAGCAAATCTTTGGAATGTCACATACCAGCTGTTGAACACAATATTCCTAACCACCAGTGTGTCAGGCGCTCCCTTGGGCCAAAGCAGCAGTAGGGGGAAATAGAAGCAGCCCCTGTGCTGTAAAAACTCAGACTCCCATGTAAGTTCGGGCCTCCGAACTTCCACTGCCTGCCAGGCTATTTAAAGCTAAGGATTATGCAGTGAGAACAGATGCAGTACATTTTGCCATCTTCCGAAATCTAAAATTTTAAGTAACATTTAAAAAGCATAGTTTAAAATTTTTTGAATTCAATAATTGTACTTTTTAAAGTGGTTTCCTAAACTCAATTTATGAGTAAGAGTTAATACATCTTAATGTTTCATAAATATCCACAGAACATACGCTGTGCTTTAGAAAACACCGCAGATAAGATCAAGTTTAGTTAAAAAAAAAAAAAAGAGGTACGTATTTGCAACTTTAAAAAATCAGATTTATATCTGAAAATTCCAACATAAGTTTAAGGCAGTAACAAATGTAGTGAATCATAAATATATTTCAGACCCAGTTTTCAAATACTATATTTTAACCTTCAGACTCTATGTTTACAAAGCTCCACTCCACTGTAATAAAATACAGAGAATAAAAGCTTATCAAGAGAAGGGGATCACAGCTCTTTTTAGCGATATAAAAAGTTTTCATAAAATGGATAAGAATTTCTTAAATTAGTGTTGCTCTTTTGCCATCAATTGTTAAAAATGCAGCTTCTCTGGCATTGTTGGAGTAACGAAGAAATAATTCTGAGTCGTCTCTGCTATCAGACTATGGTCTCCTAAACTGTCACTGTTTCTCAGGTGTAAGAATAGCAACAACTTGAGCTGTAGGAACATATTTAACAATTTTCCTTTCTGAGTAAAAGTAACAAAGACAACCTCAATATACCAGGAACTATGTCTATATTTTTAATCTTCATAAAAATCATTTCAAAGGTAGGTAATACACACATTCTCGTGATACCATGGGCTGAACTAGAATCTTCCTCGTGCTGCATGAACAGGCACCGATAAGATATCACTTGGTCCCAACTGAATCCTTTACTTCCACCACCAGAATTCCATCGTGACACAGGATGGCAGACAAATCTTTGGTTTCAATGCCGTCGGGCAGTTTATACTGTCGGGTGAAGCTTCTTGAGATAAAACCGTGCTCGTCCATTCTGGTTCCATGTTGAGCCTTAATCAGCAGCCAGCCTTCGAAGGTCTGAATGATGATATCTTCGGGTTGGAACTGGACCACGTCCAGCAGGACCTGGAAGCGGGATTTGTCTCTCTGGGGCGGCATCTCTGCGGTGTCCACCGGGGCAGCCTGGGCCACCCTGGCTTTCCCCAGGTCCACGGTGGTTGGCCCGGGCAGTTCATATAAAGCGTGATCCAGCCTGCAGTCTTCCAAACCTCGAGCTTCAAACTCCTCCTCGTATCGCACTGGAGTCTCTATGAGATGCCTCAAGATGATTTTTGCCATAGTGGAGGCAAAGCCAGCATCGAACGCCTTCCGCCCCGGCTATGTTGTCCGCGTTGAACCCTCGCGGTTGCCTACTGACAAGAGGATCTGTTGGAGCCGCTCTTCGCTTATAACCCTGCACAGACGCAACCCTTTAATTAGGCCTGAATCACAGCGCCCGCCGCACACTCCCTCTTGTGTTTTCACTCCTGCCGACAATGAACGGCTATTTTTAGAGCATGTTTCGAAGTTGCTTTTAGCACACAGCCTGCTCGAGCTGCCGAGTCAAGGATTGCCCTTACATTCTCAGTTATCCTTGGCAAGTGTGTCTGCCTTGCTTACCCCCAGAGAAAAAGAGAATCAGAAACAGTGTTTGAGAAATATCTGAGGGAGTGCTCTGTCCTTGTGAACTACAGTGATCTAGCGGATCAGAACAGCCCAGAGACGTGCACTCGTCTTATGATATGAGCTAAAACTGCATTAATTCTAGTCGCCAAGTGCAAAGCTGGGGGGAGGTGAATTTAGCTGTAACTGATTAGGAATTAAGATGCACACGCACACACATTCAAATATCAAACATTCAACAAACCCTCAACCCTCTGTCCTATACATTTACTTTCACTTCATCCTTTAATCTTTTATACTTAAGGGACATCTGAGCCACGCCATCTGGGTTTATTACATTTGACTCATCAAAAATGAGATCCTAGGACTAAACCAGACAATGATGTCGAACCTCAGATGGGAGTTGGACAGGCATAGAATGGGGCATCTTAGCAAGGAAAATAGAGCCCCGGGGGAGAGAAAATGTTAAAGCTTTGAACTATTTGATACTAAAGCCCAGAAAACTAAGGATTAATCTAGTTGCAGCTCTGCTGTTTCATTGGCAAAAATAAATAACATATAATTTCTTAACTGTAATACCTTAACATTAAACTTACATTGAAAAAGCATGCGGCAACTCTTTATCCACTGCTATAGACGGATCTCCAAGACCTGTTAGGTACGAAAGAAAAGTCCAGAACAGCATATTATACACTACAATTTATCTTTTTTATAAGTAGGTATTTGCTTGTACAAATAGAATCTCTCTGAAAGCTGTGTCATGGGGAATGGCAGGTACCTCCTGAGAGGGTAACAGAGTGATCAAGAGGCAGGGGCTGGGGGGAGGCTTGCTTACCACTATAGACACATTTGTGCTTTTCATTTCTGCAGTGTGTATGCAATGCGCATACACTCAAGAAGGTTTTAAACATAGAAAACTTCCTCTCCACAGAGGTTAGTATTTTCTAGAATGGGTAGACTCCGGAATACCTTTCCTTAAAACGCATATCCGTTTTCTTAGAATGAAAAAAAAAAATCTACAAAAAATTAAAAATCTGAAAACAGAAGGGAACCATTTCCTTTAGCTCTTTTCTATTACTCTAGAAATCTGTGTGGACATTTTGATATATATTTAAGAACATGCCCTAATCACGTTCACACTCAGCTTTTTTGACCTTCATTTTGCAGGTTGGTGACCCTCAAGGGAAAAATGTACTCTTTGAGATGTTAATGTCCTCTAGCTCATAAAATATTGAGAGCTGTTTTCCTCAGTGCCTCTCTGAGTGGTAAGTCAAAAACAGAACTCACTGCCAGTGGCAGGAAATAGATAAGGTACTAAGGATTTGGCTTTAAATTCCTAGAAAGAGTCCCAGCAAAACTGAGAAGAAGATACAGAGATCTTCCCATATACTCCCTGCCCCTACAAATGCATAACCTCCCCTATCAACATCCCCGACAGAGCAGTACCTTTGTTACAACTGATGAATCTACATTAACACATTATAATCACCCAAAGACAATAATTTCCATCTGGCCTCACTCTTTGTGTTGCCCATTCTATGCACTTGCACAAAGGTATAATTGCATGTATCCACCAAAATAGTATCATACAGAGTAGTTTCACTGCCCTAAAAATCCTTTGTGCTCCACCTATTCATCTCCCCTCCCCCCAACCCCTGTTCTAAAAAACTGCTGTAAAAAAATGTCTATTTAAAAACCTAAAACTAAAACTCCTCTAAAAAATAAACTCTGTTAAAAACTAAATACTGGAAAGATGCTGGTAGGGTGGACAGAGAAAAACATGTCCAGTTAGTCTTATAGTTTCTTTTTTTTTTATTTTTTATTAATTAATTTATTTTTTTATATTTATTTTTGGCTGTGTTGGGTCTTCGTTTCTGTGCGAGGGCTTTCTCCAGTTGCGGCAAGCGGGGGCCACTCTTCATTGCAGTGCACGGGCCTCTCACTATCGCGGCCTCTCTTGTTGCGGAGCACAGGCTCCAGACGCACAGGCTCAGTAGTTGTGGCTCACGGGCCTAGTTGCTCCGCGGCATGTGGGATCCTCCCAGACCAGGGCTCGAACCCGTGTCCCCTGCATCGGCAGGCAGATTCTCAACCACTGCGCCACCAGGGAAGCCCAGTCTTATAGTTTCTTGCCTCCAGGGGTCTCTAAAATGGGTGAGGAGCAGATATGAGCGGTGTTTCCATGTTGCCTGTGTGAGTTGCTGAGGTTAAAAAGGAGTATTCACATTTCCCACGCAAACACCCGAGATTTCTACTGTTTTCCCAAAACTGCCCTTTGACCCAAATCCTACACCTGAACTGCCTTCCTCCTCATAACTACCTTGACCCTTTTGGAGAATCTCCCAGGCTTCTGATCTGGTCTCCCTGCCCCCACTCTTACCCTACTGTCCATCCTCCCCGTTGTAAGCAGAGCCACTGTTCCAAAGCATAGGATAGAGTATGTCACTCCCTTGCTTAAAAATCCCAACCAGAAGCTTCTCCTTGTAACCAGAATGAAACCCAAAATCCTGACCACGGCCTTCAAGAACCTATTTCTCGGCCCCTGCTGACCTCCTCCCCGCCTCTCTCCCCGGATCCTATATGATTCAGCCACAGTGGCTTCCTGTCTGTCCTCGAATACTCCAAGCTTTTTTCTTCCTCAGGCCCTTTGCACTTGGAGTCCCTTTTGCTTTGAAAGCTCCACCCTCAGAATGGCAGAAGCCATTCAGGATTCAGATCAGTTGTCATCTCTTCAGGCAGGTCTTTCCTGATCATCTAGCCAGAGTCTTCCTCCTGTCACTTCCCTATTTTATCTCCATCGCCATTATCAGCATCTAAAACTATCTTACTTCTGACTTCCCTGGTGGGCCAGAGGTTAAGACTCCGTGCTCTCACTGCAGGGGCCACGGGTTTGGTCCCCGGCCGGGGAACTGAGATCCCACATACAAGCTATGTGGTGGAACCCCCCCCCCCAGAAAAAAACCAGAATCCAAACAAAGTCTTGGGGACTTCCCTGGCTATCCAGTGGTTAAGACTCCGCGCTCGCACTGCAGGGGGCTCGGGTTCGATCCTCGGTCAGGGAACTAAGATCCCACATGCCGTGCAGCCAAAAAAAACAAAAACAAAAACAAAAAAACTATCTTACTTCTGGATTTAAATTCCAGCTGGGGAAGACAGACAATGGCACTTTGAGGTCAGAAACGTAGGGTTCACTGCTGTAGCCCCAGCACCTAAGACAGTGCCTGGAAAGTGTTAGGAAAAAGAAAAAATCCAACTGCTACAAATTTTGTGCTTTTCATTCAGCTGGCCCTCGATGTCACTTGGCCATCCTTCTGTGTATTTCGATCAGCTTCTCCTATTTCTCCAGAGTGGAGATGGCAAACTTCTTCCTCTCCTCAGGCCTTCCCTGTGCCCCGGGTCTCTCTCTCCCAGCTGAGGGGACTTGCCTCCACGTTCACGCCCAGATGTCTCAGCAGGGAGAAGCTGGCTGTGCTCCCACCCCCTCTGCTCGGGATTCCCTTGTCCCCTCCATCCTCCTCTGGGCTTCTGTCCAACCACTTACCCCTTTCTCGATGTTCTCTAGTCTCTCGGTGTCCACAGCCTCCTCTCCATCAGCCTAAAGTCCAGTGTGCCCCATCTTCCTAAAACAAAACAAGACCTTCTGGACCTTATGTCATCCCCTAGCTAATTATTCTATCCCCTCCCAGCCCAGTTCCTTGAATGGTAGCCTGTATTCAAGGGTCACTCTCCACGTTGCTGCAAAATGTCTGCCCTCAATGAGGTCAAAGTCAGCCTCGTTGCTAAATCTATACTTTAACCTTATTTTCCTTAACCTCTTCAGCATTTGACATAAGCCTCTTATCAGGAAAGATTGCGAACTATTTTTGTCTTAGTGCTGTCAGGAGGACAAGTAGAGTTTTCTCTTATCCTATTCCATGCATTCTCAATGGGGCAAAAATTTGTTCTTATGGAGCAAAAAAAAAAACAAAAAAAACCAAAATCCATATTATCTAAGATTTTGTTTTGAATTTTATTTATTTTTTTATACAGCAGGTTCTTATTAGTTATCTATTTTATACATATCATATTATCTAAGATTATACCACATCGTAACTATAGATAATGGATTATGACTCTCCAAAGGGCCCAAGTACATAACAGACATAAAGAATATCTGTGTTATTAAAATTTCATCAGGGAGAGGGAGGAGAAATCAGGTGAAAAATGTCTTGAAAGACTCTTGGGGATGGAGGGATGGAGCAATAATTAAAAAAAAGGTGAGAGACACAGTTCTAGTCAGCTTCATGAATTGCTCATCCAGACCCCAATGGCCCAGGGGCTCATTTGGGGGATTTCAGTACCAACTAAGCTTGGGGTCTGAGAAGGTTCCCTAAAGAGAGTGGTATCGGGGCTCCCCTGGTAGCGCAGTGGTTGACAGTCTGCCTGCCAATGCAGGGGACACGGGTTTGAGCCCTGGTCTGGGAAGATCCCACATGCCGCAGAGCAGCTGGGCCCGTGAGCCACAACTACTGAGCCTGCGCGTCTGGAGCCTGTGCTCCGCAACGAGAGAGGCCACGACAGTGAGAGGCCCGCGCACCGCGATGAAGAGTGGCCCCCGCTCGCCACAACTAGAGAAAGCCCTCGCACAGAAACGAAGACCCAACACAGCCAAAAATAAAAAATAATAAATAAATTAATTAAAAAACAAACAGTAAAAAACTAACATAATTTAAAAAAAAAGTGATTGTGAGAAGTAATCAATGGAAATTTAAAAAAAAAAAAAAAAAAAAAAGAGAGTGGTATCTTGGTCTGGATAAGCTGACAGAGGGGGACAAATGGAGCTTTGGCAAAGGAAGGGGGATTTGAGGGCTCCCAGCAATAGAATGGCACATTCCAGGGCCTGGAGCCAGAAGAGAACCTGTGATTGGAGGACAAAAGGACGAGGTGTAGCCACAGTGCAGACCACAGAGTAGGAAGCGGGAGAAATGAGGCTGGAGAGGTGAGCCTTGTACGTCATTTTTATTTTCAGGTATCTACCAGTTGCTCTAAGAGTGACACCAGAATCCTTGTTTTAGAGTAAACACTAATCTTTCTCCTTGTAATCAAAAGGCCTATTGAAGTTTTGGGGATTTTTTTCCAAATTAAAGTTTAAATTCTGTTCTGAAATATAGACGCTAACTTCATGAAGACCCAGATCAGTGCCTTTTTTACTTTTCTGACTATACCCACAATAAGAAACATACTCAACACCACCAGTGAACACACATATACACATACTGGGTACAAAACCCTTAGCTTTACTACGTGTGACGCACTCTGATGGTCTCTGTTTAATTCCATTTAGTTTAACAGTGAGCCTTGCAACTCACTAAATTGATTTCACAGCCCACAGTTTGGGCAACACTTAGTTAACTTTTTCCATTATTAAGTAAGGTAGTTTATCATCTTTGTGGGATGAGTTACCCCTCTACGGGGAGACTGTGATGGTCTAGACTGGTTTTCCTTCTGCGGCTGCAGTGAGACATTGAGTAGGTAGGAAAGCAAGAGGTGTAGTGAGAACAGACAGCATGGCTTGTGTCAAGGGCTGAGAGGTTAAGGGAGATGAGGATGGAAGCACAGACTTAGCAGTGAGGGTGTCTTTGACTTAGGGAGAGTCAGAGGCAAAGTTGGGCAGAGGTTGGACTGCAGTTGGTTGGGGAGTGCATATTGCAATTTCAAGGAGCTGGATGGGAGGGGATGGAAAGGATTCACTAGAGGCTGACATGAGGTCTGGAAGGCTTGTTTTGTTTTAATAAGATGTTTCTAAGAAAAGTGACTGTTAGTTTGATGGAAAGGAGAGAACTGGTTAGCAAGGGGCCCTGAGGGGCCATGGTTGATCGAGTCTGAGAGCTAGATGGCCAATATCCTGCTTTAAATATTCCTTTTAAACAAAGTAATTTCCTTATGTCATCCTCAAATCATGAATAAGATTTTTGTTCAGCATTTCAGCCTGGTGTCAACTAGCCTTTGGGGGAATTAAGCAAGGGATTGTACCAGGCTTTAGGGAAATAAGTGCAAAGGGCCTCCAGTACCTGAGGAAGAAGTGATGAGACAGAAGCAGATGATAACAGCAGTCTGGAAAGAGATAAAAGTGACAACCAAGTTAGAACGTAGACATCTGCCTAAGGGAATCCTAAAAATATTTGAATGGTAATTTGATTGGACCTTGCTGCAATCTTGGAGGCCAGAGTCAGCTCTGGAATGTTAGCCTTACGGCCATGAAGGAGATCACATTTTAGATAGAAGCCATAAGTGCAAACACATTTTAACAGGGTTGAGAGGATGGAGGAGGTCATCTTCCCGAGACAGCACTTCCATCACATCACCCTTCCTTAGATCAAATACTAGCAGTGGTTCTAGGCTTTCTCACATGAAAACTGTTTGGTTGTACATTCTGATCTCGACTATTCTTTCTAAATCTACCTTTATGGAATTTCCTCCATCATATATTCCTAACTCTTTGGTCTGGGGGTCATATTCCCCACGAATATGACCAAAAAGGTAGATGTGGAAGCCATATTTTCTGGGGCTACACTGTATGATCCCTGTCCTCTAGACTCACTGTTCTGCTGTCCTCCAAACACTCCTGCTTCTCTCTTTTTCCCCCTCATGCTATTTCTTGTAGTCAGGATGCTATAGTAGGCTGAAGAATATCCACGCCCCCCCCCCCAAAAAAAGATCTCCGTGTCCTAAACCCTGGAATCTATAAATGTTCCCTTATATGGCAAAGACTTTACAGGTGTGATTAAATCAAGGATCTTGAGATGAGATTTCCCTGGATTATCTGGATGAGCCCCAAATGTCATCACAAGAGAAAGAAGGCAGAGGGAGATTTAGCACACACAGAGGAGAAGGTGGTATGAAGACAAAGCAAAGAGAGATTTGAAGATGCTGGTCTTGAAGACTGGAGTGATGGGGCCACAAACAGAGGAATTCCAGCAGCCACTCTAAACTGGAAGAGGCAAGATTCTCCCTTGGAGCCTCCAGATGGAGCTCGTCCTGTTGACTCCTTGATTTTGGACTGCTGGCCTCCAGAACTGTGAGAGAATAAGAGTCCATTGGGTCAAGTCATGCAGTTTGTGGTAACTTGTTACAACAGTCATGAAACTAATACAGATGCCCTCATCCTACTTCTGATGCTCAAAATCTGTCCTTCCCTTAAGGCTCAACTCCTCGCTCCTTCTGCCTGTGAGTGCCCGTATTGCTTCAGTTGAAAGCAATTTTCCTCTACTTGCTGGGTATGACATTCACCTGGCACCTTATAAAACCCCTGGATCTAATTTTATGCATTATTAAGCAAGGCATGCTGCTAGGAATCCTGAGAGATAGAGCAGGTGTTCAACAAGTGGTGAATGAGAAAAGCTTTGAAAGATTCTACTAGTTCAGTTGATTCATAACGTGCTTGTGAAGCTTCAGGTCCACATCTCTGAACTTGTAAGTTGCTTCCTGATGGCAGTGTTGCGGTCAGGTTCATCTGGCACTGCTCATGGGGGACCAGGAGTGAGCCCACACTGTGTTCACTCTGCCTTCCCTGAGTCCTTCCTGTGGGGTTCACCAAGCCACCCACGTTCAGGATTGGCCCTGCTTCTGCTCCCGAGTCCATTATAACCAACGACTCATTAACAGCCTCAGCTGCTATCACAGGGATGCACATCAAAGCTGACCTTCCCAGAGCCTGTAGCATAACCAACAACCGGGAGTCTGCCTGTCCTCCTGAGTCTCCAACCAGATTTCAAATTAGAGCTGGAATCGGCCGGCTCTTGGAGTTGGCCCAATTCGTAAAGCTGAACATTGGCCAAGATTTTCTCCTCCCTTTGCTTTGTTCCCCTGCCAAGTTCCACAGGCCCTCTTAAGGCCTGGATCCTGTTCTGGATCTCAGCCGGTGTCTGGGTCCAGGGGACCCATGGAGAACCCACCCTGTTCGTTCTGTAGGCATGGGTCCTAGTTCCTATGCCCTCACCTGCTAGCTAGACTCATACCAGGCTGTCTAAATTCTGGCTTAAAACAGCACATGGGATCCTCACCTACCATGGAAAGATGGTCTGTAACCAACGCTCAAGCAGCTCTGCCTTTTGACTTAGTGGTGGAGCCTGCAGTGCCGCCGGCGAGAGCAACCAGGTAGCTTCCTATTTACCCTGCCTCACCCTCCTTTTCCTGACATGGATTTTCCGAGCACCAGTGGACCTCGCTCCTGAACTTGGTGCCAAGTCTCTGTAATTGGGCCCAACACATCTCCAACAGATCCACTGCTTCATGGTGCTTAAGAATATAAACTAAGCATGTATTCTTTGGCACATTGCTTCACCTGAGTATGTTTCAATTTCCTCATCTCTAAAATGGGCAGAATTAACAGAACATACCTGCCAGGGACGTTGGGAAGATTGGATCTGATTCTGGCCATAAAGCATTTTCACTATAAGGCATTGTGCAACGTGATCAATAAATAGAAGTGTTTCTGGTGGTCTCTCCAAATCATAAGCAGACTGGACACTTGAAGTTATTTGCTGTCTATCAAAAACTTTAATCCTTTTTCTCAGCTACTCTTTGGAATCCTCATGAAAAAGCATGTAAGTCTAATTATCTAGGGCAATACAGGTTACTGAAACCCAGATGGTATTTAAATGGAATACATTATAAAATCTTGGAAACAGAAGAATGCTTTTGACTGTCACTCAGTGTTTGGTGCAAGGTTTCTCCCTCCAAAATAGGACCAATCCAAGCAGCTATCTTGGCTCATGTTAATACTAGGGGTGGTTTCATATTTTCATGTGATAACTGCCCTCTGGTGGGAGACATTAGAATTATACTCATAAGAGACTAATAATAACTGAAATTCTAAATGAGCAACTCTTAGTCCTCTTGCCTTTTGACTCTGTATTCCAAATAAAGGTCCTCATACACTGAGCCCATTTATTTGTCCTAACCCTTGCAGCTTTTAGATCATTTGTATTGGGGTAGGGGGCGGGATAAGGATTGGGAAATTTTTGAAGAATAAATTTTAAACCCTTGCTTTCTGATTGAAAACTACCAAGTGTAAACTATGCTAGTTCTATATAAAAGTACCTAAAGAGCCATCGTAATGGTGTGATTAAAGGAACAGTTTTCTTTTAAATGAATTTATTTATTTGTTTGTTTATTTATTTATTTATTTATTTATGGCTGCGGTGGGTCTTCGTTACTGTGCACAGGCTTTCTCTAGTTGCAGCAAGCAGGGGCTACACTTCGTTTCGGTACACAAGCTACTCATTGTGGTGGCTTCTCTTGTTGCAGAGCATGGGCTCTAGGTGCGCAGGCTTCAGTAGTTGTGGCACGTGGGCTCAGTAGTTGCGGCTCGCGGGCTCTAGAGCACAGGCTCAGTAGTTGTGGTGTACAGGCTTAGTTGCTCCACAGCGTGTGGGATCTTCCTGGACCAGGGATCGAACCTGTGTCCCCTGCGTTGGCAGGCGGATTCTTAACCACTGTGCCACCAGGGAAGTCCTGAAGGAACAGTTTTTAGGGATATAAAGACCTAAATTTGAATCCTCACTCTGCCCTTTACTATCTGCTTGACACAGGGCAAGTCACAACCTCTCTGAGGCTTAATTTCTTCTTTGCCAGGAAAATGGGGAAAATACATATGTCTCTTAGGGTTGTTGTGAGGATTGGAAAAGAGATATAAGACACTTAGACTAGAACCTGGCACATAGAAAGTCTTCAGTAAATATTAGATATTATTATTTGTAATACACAATAGGATTAAAGTTCTTTGGAGAAAAAACTGACCCATTTCAACTCAGTAGTGGCTATTTTAAAAGAATAGCATGTGGCATTGCTCATGTTTCTTTAAACATTAATCAAGGCCTTGGCAAATGTGAGATGTTACTGGGTAACTATACAGGCCACTAATTCTGTGCAGGTAAGGTTCAGACCAAGCCAGACCCTGGGAGGAATGTATTAAAGCTTCCCTATCATGCCAGAGTGTCTTTATCAGCTATGATCAAATGATTTTTTTTCTTTTTCCACAATTTGCTTTTAAGCCCTTTGGTGGTATTAATATTACTTTTTAGTTGCTGAACTACTGAGCTTGAGAAACTCAAGTCTGCCTTTTTAACCTGAGGGAAATTCCAAGGAAATACACCTTGCTCACAACTGGTTCTTAGCAGGGGGTGAGGGAGTGGGTGAGGGTGTTATGAGTTATTTCTTCCACAACATAGTTTACCTGAGAGGTCAGATAAGGATGTCAGGTTAAAGAAAATGCAGGATTGGAGATAGTGGGGCAGAGGGTAGAGTGAAGGACCAGCAGTCAGGGGCAGAGAAAGAAGCCGGGAGTCCTAACCAGCTCTGTAACCCCAGGTAGCTCATCATCACATCCATGAACCTCAGTTCTCAGCTGGAAAAGTGAAAAAAAGGACTGAACTAAATTTATAAGGTCCCTTTCAAGTTAAAAAGAAAAAAGATGGAGAAGATAAGAAGACACACTTAGGTATGTTGCTGATTCCATACAGCCTGCTGAAGCGTTCTCCAAAACATTATCATTTTCTTTTTTTGTGCACCCACTTCCCAGCCCTGGCAACTCCCTTTCTGTCCATTTCACACTCATGACCTGGCAGCTACCATGTGGCCCGATTCCCAGGCCAGGTGAGTGGACCCAGGGTGGACCCCTGACAAGAGCTGAGCCAATCGGATTTTTTAGGGGACGGGGAATTGGGATTCTGAAACATCAGGCCCTGTTGGCCCTTGGGCTGAGGTGTGCATGGCATTGAAATGGCATTTCCTGCCATGACAGGGCCAAAGCTGAGAGGGCCAGTCCTCGTGTTCGCCTCACTCTCCTTTCCCTGTGGGGAATTGCACTGAAGGGCGCTCACGCAGCCTCAGTGAGAATATTTGTCTTGGAATTAGGAATTCCCTAGAAACCAAAAAATTGCTTAGAACCAATTCCCAAGCCACTTTCTGCCCTTGTACTTTGGCAAACCACACTTGTATCATTTGGATAAAATTCTCTTTATTTCTAGAGCTAGTGTGAGTAGGTTTCTGTTAGCCTTTAAAAAGCAGGTACCTATTGGCAAAGGAGCTTTGAGGAATTTATTCTGGGGCTCAAGACCCCAATGAATCCGTGACTTGAAGGACTAACTCCAAGAAGGGGCATTTCAGACACAATCCAAGCTATTAGAGACATATTTGGGGGCAGAAGGATCTTCTTATGGTTCCTCAAACCCATAAGCAGCTTCCTATGCTATTTTCCTGGCCTTGATGGGAATTCCAGAGGAACATACTTGACTAGACTTTCTATTTTGCTTGCAAAACAAACAACAACTAGGATCTAAGGTGAAAGATCTTGCAGGTGAAAAAAAAACTCAAGTTGGTATTTTTATAGCCTAGACTCAGAAAGTCCTCTTTGGAGGTCCTTTTGGAGGAAGAATGAAGGCTTACCCAACTGATGCAATCTACTCATATGCTCATGTGGCCCACCCATTCAAACCTCAGGAGAGGCCGTGTTGCATGACGGTCAAGAGCATAAGCTACAGAGCCAGTTGCCTGAGTTCAAATCCTGACTCCACCTCTGACCTGGACATGTAACTTAGTATCCACCTCATTGAGTTCTTTGAACATCAAATGAGTTCATATATAGAGCATCTAGTACCAGACACTGTTCTAAGTAGTTTTACATAAAAATAAAAGGTGGCCTGTGTGCATGTAAAGTGCTCAGTTTGTTGGTCACAGGAGGAACTAGAAAGACAGCTGAGAAACTGGGTGCGTGGATTGTCTACATGTGCGGAAGCCATGCTTAGTGTTTTGATAGTAATTCCAGTGGGAATTAATTAAAATTCATATTAGAAACTCACCACCCACAGCAATTGGTCAGTAATAGTCAAAAGGCAAAACAAACCCCAATGGTTTCTTTACCTCTATATATGTCAGCGGGAATCCTCACAGTGGACACTATTCTGAAGATGTCTTTTTTCTAAGCCCCAGAGCAAGATGCACTATCTCATGGCCAGCTCATGGGCTTCATAGCTTGAAGGAAGCAAAGTCAATAGGCTTGTCTCCTTCAGTGAAATGTTATGTCAGGACACCAGCACAGGGCAAATACTCAAGGGTTCATTTCTTTCTTTCCTTCTACAAAACATTAACTTTACTGTGTCACCACATCTCATTGCAACAATTTAGCCATCTCTTAAGCACCTCCTTGTGATAACATCATGGTAGTTACAGGATGTGCTTTTATGGAATGTATTACTTTCATTTCTCACAACACTATACGATACTTTTCCCAACCCCTGAAAAGTGTAGACTTCGATACTCTACTGCCTTCAAGACTGTAACCTCCAAGGAACCTATCTTTACAACTTCACTGTCTTCATCTCCTCCTTCCTACCCTTCCCCCCGCCCCACACACACACACCCCGCTTGACATTTACCCACTGAAACTTTTTCCCAGATTTCCAAAACACTGTCCCGGGTCATTGCCTTGCATGTGTCAGTCAAGTTCCCAGCAGGAAATGTGGCATCTGCAAGCTGAGTCATTTAAGGAGAGTTCAAAACATAGACTGCTACAGAGGTGGGCAGAATCGAGGAAAAGTATAGAGTAATGCAATGCCCCCAGGGCTACCAGAGCAGAAAGTTATTACAACCTTTAGGAAGAGTCTTAGTTTTGATTTGCAATGACAAGGAAACATTTGATTTCTTGATGGCTGTGACAGCCACAGAAGTGTACCATTCAATTTCCCCTCCAAGACAGAGCTGGGAGATGCAAGTGTGGAGTTAGCTGACGACTTCCAGAAGTGAGAACTGTGAGAGCCTTCAGCTTCTGAGCTGAGGCCGCACTTGTTCTAGGCAACCCCTCCCCCATGACTAAGCATCATGGGGGCTCTAGAGCCTGGATGTTTCTGTTAACACGGATCTCTTACAGATCGTCTTCGCTCTGGAGCCCCCATCGTGTCTGCATCCTGGTCTCAGGCTCTCCCTGCCTGATCCTGTTTCCTCCCCACTTTCCTGTGGCAGGGGTCAGATCTACATCATGCTGTGAAAGCTCTCCCTGTCCAATCCCCCTTCCTCTTCCTTTGCTCCTTCACAGGAATTTCATCTCAACAAACTGCTTATGCTCCTAACTCCATCTAAATGTCTGCTTGCCAGAGGACACAATTAACTCAGTGGCCATAGTTGGCCATCCATGGGGGTTGGAGAGAAGAGGAAACCAGTCTATGTAGAGATGAGAAGGGGGGGTGGGGCGGTATTGTTGCTTTCCCTCTACCTGTTTCCACTCCTTTCCGGAAATCTGACTTCTTTTTCATCCATGACTTCCATGGGACCCTATTAATAAATTTCTTATCTTTTCTTGAGTTAACCTAGGCTTTTACTCTTTTGTCACAAGGACGAGTAATTCATAGATTTTTTACATCATCTTCAAAAAGAGGGGAGAGTCAGGGCCACAAAACCACCATCCTCATTATACCCCTTACATAGCTCTACCAATACTCACCCTCAGCCCAACCGCCATCCACAACATTAAGTCTGAAAGGGATGGAAAATCACCAAGAAAATTCCCCAAGACAACGTGGAGAAAGGGAGCTGGGGCAGGAGATCATTAACACTAATTGAGAAAATCCTCTTATTCTATGGAGGAAATGGGCATTTCTGCTAAGTTAACCAAAAAAGAAAAAAATGTAAAGGTATAACTTTGAAGCAATTAAAAATAAACTGGTTTTTTGTTTGTTTGTTTTTAATGTCCTTCACTGGCTCTGTAAGCAGCAGAGGGAATAAACTACAGAATATATTTCCATGTTTGGTGGCCTCTAATGTTCAAATATATTTTAGCAACATATATTAATTGAATACCTACTATGTGCCAGGTCTGGAAAAAGCACTGACTATACAAAGATAAAAGACTCATTTCTTTTTTTTTTTTTTTTAACGCATTGTTTACTTTGTTTATTTATTTATTTATTTATTTATTTTTGGCTTGTGTTGGGTCTTCGTTTCTGTGCGAGGGCTTTCTCTAGTTGTGGCAAGCGGGGGCCACTCTTCGTTGCAGTGCGCAGGCCTCTCACTATCGCGGCCTCTCTTGTTGCGGAGCACAGGCTCCAGACACGCAGGCTCAGTAATTGTGGCTCATGGGCCTAGTTGCTCCGTGGCATGTGGGATCTTCCCCGACCAGGGCTCAAACCCGTGTCCCCTGCATTGGCAGGCAGATTCTCAACCACTGCACCACCAGGGAAGCCCAAGACTCATTTCTTAAAATCTCAGATAAGTGCAGGAGACAAATAATGAAAAAGTAAACTAGAGATAAACACTCAGAATAAAATTTCCTTGACTTGGGTTGTACCATTTTTTAGTAAAGAAAGGCAGTAGCCAGGGACAAGAGAAGTTTTCCAGTTACTGAAGCATTGGAGCAATAAGAAAATATAACATTTTTCAAAGAAGAATGGGAATTCTTTGAAAATTAGGCACATTTTGAAATGACAAAGAAGAATCATATACTAAATGTAACTACTGAGATCTATCAAGAGAAGAATGAAAAAGATCGGGCATCAATGTCGGCAGGAAATTATCCTGAGCCGTGTCTCCTAAGAGCACCAGCTCCAAGCCTGGCCTAAATTCCTCCTGAGAAGTGTACGTGGGCTGCACCACTGGTCAGGTTACCTTGGAAACTGAGCCCTCTACGGACCTCTCCATATCAATTCCTTCCAGCCTTACTACCGGAGACACAATCTGGCCACCGTGATCTGCCTCCTCTGTTTGAATTCCATCTCAATTTCTTTTGATTAGTGTGGTAGTCAGCCACCAAAATGGCTCTCAAAGATCCTTGACTGCTGATAATCTGTCACATTCAATCCAGCTGCCTTGTGCAACTAAGAGCGCATTGCAGAAATGACAGTGTGTGATTTCCGAGGCTAGATTACAAGCGTTGATGAGGCTTTCACCTTACTCTCTCTTCAGTTGCTCCCTGTGAGGGAATCCTGCCACCGTCCCACATTGGGAGGAACTGAGACCTCCTTTCAACAACCATCACCATGTGGATGAACCGTTTTGGAAGAGAATCCTCCAGCCCCAGTGAAGTCTCCAGACGACTGCAGCCCTGATCGCACCTTACCTGCAACCTCATGAGAGGACCTGAGACAGAACCACCCAGCTAAGCCACTATGGAACTCCTGACCCACAGACACTGGATAATAAGTGTTTTAAGCCACTGAGTGTTGAAATAATTTGTTGCAATTAATAATTACAGGAGTCTGGGTGTTTTAGTTTTGTATCATCATTACTTTTTCTTTCCTTCTATCTATCCACCAAATATGCTGTAATAAAAATATTTTTAGAAATCATTCTTCATACAATACTGGAAAGATCTATTCATTTCTTTTTTTTTAATTTTTTTATTGAAGTATAGGTGATTTACAATCTATTCGTTTCTGAGATCACACAAAGTATCTTTCTATTCGTGTTTGCCTCAGAAAGATTGAAGAGCCACAGTAGGTAAGCAGCAACTCCACAGAGGGACTCTCAAGTGATCAAAGAAGAATGACAGCTGGAGCCCACCGGCATTCATCCCAGTCACCTAGAGGAGCAGAAATTAACAAGGCACCTCAGTCAAGGCCAATCTGCAGACAAAACAAAATCTTTCTTGTTTAGGAAAGTCATGTTTCCAGGTTACACTGCCCAGAAGGAACTGGCCTCAAAAATCAGGTTTGGTTTAAGAATTGGCAAATTAAATGAAGGATGCAAAAGCAGGAGATTCATCATATGGGGCAGTCGTTATGGAGGCAAGGCCAGACTCTTCCAGCCAAGAGGAAGGTGGCTGTGTTCTACCCAAATTCTGCTTCCACCTCTGCCTGGCCCTACAACATTAGCCCAACCTGGCAGAGATGTCTGTCCCTACTGGTAACCCAGCCTAAACTTCTCTAGGCAAGATTCCTCAATTCCAGCCTCATCCTCTCATCCTTATGATAACCCTGAATCAGGGATCTCCAATCAGGAAAATCTGTGCTTGTTTCTGAGGCCTAGAGGCCCAGCATATCTTTTAGCTACTTTTATCAGTAATCTGGCAAATCAGGGTCCTGCCCTGAGCTCCTTTAATGCCTCAATCCTGGCTTCTCTGAGCTCTAACTAGGGCTTTGCAGCCCACAGCACAGGAGAAAGTCAGGAATTCTAAGAGCCCATGTTGAGCCCATGCACCTCAAGGCCAGAGCTCTGGGTCATCCCAGACCTTGTAGAAGAGGATCTCTTCACACTTTTCTCCCTGTTCTTCATTTTGTCTGATTCTTTATTCAAATACTTAGGTCAGAGACAACCTCCTGTTCCCTTTGTGAGGTGGGGGTAAAACACTGAAATAATAGAGTTTTTTGCAAGGAATCTGACCTACCAGGTTACATATTACAGTTACACTTATGTGTATACACATAAACAGATCTACATACATGTACACACATATATATCTGAGTGTGTAGATATGTATGGGTGTGTGTAAATGCACAGAGGAAGTAAGTTTAAAGAAGAAAATTAGTGTCGTTCCTGATACTCTGGGTCTTGGTTTATCTCATCTGTAAAATGGGCATAAAACAGGCCATATCACAGAGGGTTGTTTCGAGAATTCATTGAGATGTCTAATAACAAAGGGCCTGGCATATATTGGTTGCAGAGTAAATAAAATCATGTTAGTATTGTTAAAATAAATCTAGCCACCTCTCCTTTCACATCTTGTGTCATGGGAAGGGGTTTTTTGCTGCTGTCCTGAGAGTGCTGAACAAACAAAGCCTGCACAGCCAGCCCCTGACTACCTTCCCAGAATCATCTACTTAAAACATAAGAGGTTTGTATAATTTGTCTCAGTAACAATAATACCTAATGCTCTGTGGCCCTCAAAATGTCTCTGGCACTGTTCTGAGGACATTATATCAGCTCATTTAATCATCACTCGAATCCTATAAAGACATTTTATTATTACCTAATTTGAGGAAATGAAACAAGGGCACAGAGAGGTTAAGTAATTTGCCCAACACACACAGCTGAAAAGGGATAGAGTAGAATTTGGATCCTTACAGACAGGCCTGTTTGTGCTAGAAATAGCATATGACAGGAAACGCTCTGCTCTGGAGAAGCAGTTGCTCACATGCACAAAGAGGAGCATACAATTATGTTCACCACAGTACCGATAAGTGAAATCTTAGAAATTGTCTAAGTGCCTATCTGTAGGGAACTGATGACATTTGTCATGGTACATTCATACTGTGGAATAGCATGCTGAATTTTTTGGTTTACTTTGGTTTGGTTTGGTTTTTAATGTGAACGTTGTGGAACAATGTTCCAGAAATAGTGGGTGAAAATTTAAGTGGCAGAATATGTGCAATATGACACCATTTATTTAAGATGTGAAAAAGCTCCACATTTTCAATAGATATTTAACTGTGTAATTATAGGTATATAAAATGCAAAGGTATTTTAAAGATCTGAAAATAGAGGCCAAGTTACAGCGAATTTTGGTGTTTCTGCATGTTTAAATTTTTTTAACAATGGGAATCCCTTAGTCTCTTACCTGTGTATTTATTTATTTATTTATTTATTATTGAAGTATAGTTGATGTACAATATTATATAAGTTACAGGTGTACAATATAGTGATTCACAATTTTTAAAGGTTATACTCCATTTATCATTATTATAAAATATTGGCTATATTCCCTGTGTTGTATAATATATCCTTGTAACTTATTTTATGCATAACAGATTGTACCTCTTAATCCCCTACCCCTATCTTGCCCCTCCCCCTTCCCTCTCTCCACTGGTAACCACTAGTTTGTTCTCTATATCTGTGAGTCTGCTTCTTTTTTGTTATATTTACTAGTTTGTTGTATTTTTTACATTCCACATATAAGTTATCCGTGTACTTAAATGATACATGTCTATACTTTTATTTAATAATATGAAATAGGCATTTCTCTTCACTTCTTTTTACGTCTTTCAGTTTGTCCATCTTGGAAAAATGGGTTCCCCTGTGCTGTGCTTGCATCTATCATTCCTGGAACATTGGCTATCTGTTTCTGCAGTAATCAGCTTTGGAAAATGGGTCCCTGTTCCCATGCCTTCCTGATCTCCCATATTTCAGTCCATATATTTGTGGACTTAACTCTAACATCCTAACTTGTCTTTCTTCCTGGGCTACAGACAAGAAACCCTCTAGGAAAATATGTAGGCTTGAGGGAGAAATGTACTCATTTCTGTACTCTGATATCAAACCACTTGAAAACCTGACTTAAAAAGTTAACTTATGTATGTTGGTGGACACATACTAAGAATGCAATAAATATAAATTATGATTACATGGAACTAATTAAAGATACTTATGCAATAATAAAATCAATAAAATGGTAATTTCCATACTGTTTCTCCTTAGCAACTTCATGTCATTAAAGGGCATGAAACTCTCAAAACGGCTTAAAGACTTAAATATAAGACATGACACCACAAAACTCCTAGAAGAGAACATAGGCAAAATATTCGTTGACATAAATCGTACCAATGTTTTCTTAGGTCAGTCTCCCAAGGCAATAGAAATAAAAGCAAAAATAAACAAATGGGACCTAATCAAACTTATAAGCTTTTGCACAGCAAAGAAAACCATAAAAAAAAAGAAAAAACCTACAGACTGGGAGAAAATATTTGCAAATGATATGACCAACAAGGGATTAATTTCCAAAATATACAAACAGCTCATACAACTCAATAACAAAAAAGTAAACAACCCAATCAAAAAATGGGCAGAAGGCCTAAATAGACATTTCTCCAAAGAAGACATACAGATGGCCAATAGGCACATGAAGAGATGCTCAACACTGCCAATTGTTAGAGAAATGCAAGTCAAAACTACAATGAGGTACCACCTCACACTAGTCAGAATGGCCATCATTAAAAAGTCTACAAATAACAAATGCCAGAGAGGGTGTGGTGAAAAGGGAACCTCTTGCTCTGTTGGTGGGAATGTAAATTGATACAGCCACTATGGAGAACAGTATGGAGGTTCCTTTAAAAACTGAAAATAGTGTTGCCTTATGATCCAGCAGTCCCACTCCTGAGCATATATCTGGAGAAAACTATAATTCAAAAAGATACATGCACCCCTATGTTCACAGCAGCACTATTTACAATAGCCAAGACATGGACAGATGAATAAAGATGCCATATATATATATCTATATATCTATATATCTATATATCTATATATCTATATATCTATATATCTCGAATGGAATATTACTCAGCCATTAAAAAGAATGAAATAGGGACTTCCCTGGTGGCACAGTGGTTAAGAATCCACCTGCCAATGCAGGGGACATGGGTTTGAGCCCTGGTCCGGGAAGATCCCACATGCCGCGGAGCAACCAAGCCCATGCGCCACAACTACTGAGCCTGCGCT
This sequence comes from Balaenoptera acutorostrata, assembly GCF_949987535.1. Taxonomy (NCBI): domain Eukaryota; kingdom Metazoa; phylum Chordata; class Mammalia; order Artiodactyla; family Balaenopteridae; genus Balaenoptera; species Balaenoptera acutorostrata. The sequence goes on along the minus strand of NC_080065.1, from coordinate 45,090,641 downwards.
CTAGAGCCCGCGAGCCACAACTACTGAAGCCCACACGCCTAGAGCCTGTGCTCCGCAACAAGAGAAGCCACCACAATGAGAAGCCTGCGCACCTCAGCAAGGAGTAGCCCCCGCTCACCACAACTAGAGAAAGCCCTCATGCAGCAACAAAGACCCAATGCAGCCAAAAATAAAAATTAATTAATTAATTTAAAAAAAGAATGAAATAATACCATTTGTAGCAATATGGATGGACCTGGAGATTATCATACTAACTGAAGTAAGTCAGACAGAGACAGACAAATATCATATGATATCACTTATACGTGGAATCTAAAATATGACACAAATGAACTTATTTATGAAACAAAAACAGACTCACAGACATAGAAAACAAGCTTTTGGTTACCAAAGGGAAAGAGAGTGGGGGAGGGATAAATTAGGAGTTTGGGATTAGCAGCAGATACAAAAAAAAAAAAAGGCATGAAACCCAATGGCTTTCCCATCTAATTCTATGAATTGTTGATGTCTGCTCCCACTTGGTTGGAGAGTGGGAACTTAAGAACATCAGGGGATATTTTTACTGGGTTTTACTTTCTTGATTTAAACACACATGAATGTCCCAAACCCATGAGTGGCTGCTTGCAGGCTGTCTGTCCCTTCCATCCACTCTGGAGTCCTTTGAGATGCTATTCAGGTTGTCCTCTGCTAACTCTGTCCCTTGATGGGACCCCTGGGGGGTTTCCTGACCCCATGTCTCTTCACTATCACCTCCCTATTTCCAATGTAGGAGAACCTTGCATGTTTTGATTGTCCTTCTTTTCCTCTTTGGTTAAACTGCTTAGGCTAAAGTTGTATCAATATGGAGATCTTCCTTTTAGTCCCTTTTCATTTCTACTTCTGGCTTTTCAACTCACATTCTTCCATTTATTTTGTTTCATTTATTATAATGTCAACAAAAAATTAATCAGTAGACAATCTAAAAAGAGAAGGAAATTTTTATTTGATCCAACCTGAGGATTATAACCTGGGAGACAGTCTTTCAGAAAGCTGTGAGGACTATTCCAAAGAGGTAAGGGGAGAGGCCAGTATATATGTGACTTTGACAAAAGGGTACATGCAATCAGGCACACATCTTGGTAGAAGGTTACTGCATTCGCGAGGAACAGATATCTTAGTTAATGGCTTTAGTGCTTTTCTAAGTATGGGAAGATGCAGGAAACTGGATTCCTAACGCTTTTTCCTGAAAACACCTAACTATCTGAGGGCCAGTTCTGCTGTTTTCCTAGAGCACAAAGTGTATCATCCTGATCTTCACCCTGAATCCCTTTCTGGGTTACTGTAGGTCAGCAACTGCATTGGCCAATGACTTGATTCTTATGGAACTGGATGGTGGACAACATTCTTTATTTTACAATCCTTCCCCTTTCAGTCTTAATTTTGACCAAGGTTTGGGAGGCATTTTGTTATGGGTTTGTACCATCGTGCTAAGAATGTTCATTCCCAGGTCAGGCAAGGATTTTATCAGTAGGCCACTCAATGTGCTATCATTGGACTAAGCCCTGTTAACAGTAGCCAAAAGCCTGTGGACTGCCTGTCTTACTAGTCTGTTATGGTCCAGGAAATTGTTCCCTCTTGTTGCTTCTTCCCATACATAGAGTTACACTATTACAGTCGTTGATCTTACAGAACTATATATTTGGTCAATCATTTCAAGTCACCTAGTCATCATTATTTTTATCAGAGACTCAGTCACACATTTGGTAATGCAAGAAACAATAATCTTGTAAAATAGGCAGAATACAAGCAATATAGCTAGTAACATTAATAAACTAATAAGTAAGTATTTAAGCTAAGAACTTCCATTAGATGTGGTCCAGTATCTCCCTAGATAGTCTGACAAGTCTTTTCTGCACCAGTTGCTGTCTTTAAGGGAAGTGATATATTATCATTGTATAAAGTTCACCAAAGATGTGTGCATGTACAAGGCAAGTGGTCGATCATCGTGATCCCTTACAGGATTGAGAAAGGAATGTTATCTTCTAAGGAGTTACATGGCTGGTGCCGGAAGAAGAAAATTCGATCTTTATGGTTAGATAGGTATTTCTGCCATGGGGACGTCTGGTTAATGCATAATGCAGATGCACAATGCACACTAGAGGGGAGGAAGGAGGTACAAATGGGCAAAGAAAAACTTTATGTTTAAATTTTTCTTGTCTTGCCTTAAAATATAAATTTTTTCATCACTAACAAATCGATTATTTTCTTCTTTCTTATTATGGCTATGTTTATTAGTAGCATAGAAGGATTAGAAGTACCCGAGCCATCAACATGTAATGGGATGAATTGTTTTGAAAATGTCTAGAATTTTTCTTTACATTCTTAAATATTTCTAAGACTCTGAACTCCTTCAAATTAAACCTGCTTTAGTTCAACAGTGGGATCCTTGGCCAATTAGTTGACAGACTTTCCATTAGCTTGAATTTGTTTTATTTAGGTAATAGTATTAACAATTTTGTTGTGAAATAATAATTTCATACACACATATATATGTGTATATATATATACACTCATCTCTGCTCCTGTTTCCTGACACAGACCTCCTAAAACCCTTGTAAATTTCTAAGTGATAAGAGCACTAGAACGATCTTTTGTTCTGTTGAGGTGACTCTGGACAGCCTTCTGGATGGCTCCTGGATGGGGCTGGTCACCAGAAACTCCAAGCCATAATTAGAAGCTTGGAATTTTCAGCTCCCCCTCACACATATACTTTTTCAGAGAGGGGAGAGGGGCTGGAAATGGAAATAATAATTGATCATGCCCACATGAGGAAGGCTTCATAAAATTTCAACTGTATGGGGTTCAGCAGGCTTCTAGGTGGGGGAACACAGCCACGTACCAGGAGAGTGATGCACCTCAGCTCCACAGAGACAGAAGCTCCAGTGTTAGGACCCTCCCAGACCTTGCCCTATGTAGTTCTTCATCAGGCTGTTTATCTGCTCATCCTTTATCACATCCTTTAATAAACTATAAACATAGGTAAATGTTTCCCTGAGTTCTGTGAGCCGCTCTGGCAATTAATCGAATCCAAGGGAGGAGGAAGTCATGGGAACTTTTGATTTGTAGCCAAGTCAGACAGAGTTGTGGGTAACCTGGGAACCTACTACTTGAAACTGACATCTGAAGTGGAGTTGGGGGGCAGCCTCGTGGGACAGAGCCCTTAACCTATGGGGTCTGACACTATCTCTAGGCAGAGAGTATCAGAATTGAGTTAAATTATAAAACACCCAGCTTGTATCACAGAATTGCTTGGTATGGGGGAAAAAACCCACACATTTGGTGACTAGAAGTGTCAGAAGTGAAGTACTCTGAGTGTAGTAATCATGTGAGAATAAAGGGAAAACTCAGGAGGGAAGATTGGCTTTTTGTAACTCATCAGTTTTACTGTATACTGTTACATATGTGAAGTATTTCAGCCACTTTGAGGTAAACAAGTTTTTGTACCCTGGACTTTGTTATATTAGAACTTGAAATATATTGTGAAATAGACACATTGCTTCTAATTAATTGTATTAGATAATTGAGTAAATGAATAACATTATAGAAGGTATTCGATTTATAAATAACCTAGGTACTAAATGCTTGGTTACATGTAATTTAACAAGGGTTAACTCTTCCTACCTTAAAAATTAATAGAATGTCAGTAAAATTGACACTTAAGGTGTCAGGCTGCTCTAACAGAATACCATAGACTGGATGGCTTAAACAATAAACATTTATTTTGCACAGTTCTGGAGGCTGGGAAGTCTAAGATCAAGGTGACAGCAGATTCAATGTCTGGTGAGGACCCACTTTTCACTTTGTTCTCACATGGTAGAAGGGGCAAAGGAGCTCTCTGGGGTCTTTTATAAGGGCACTAATCCTATTCATGAAGGCTCCACCCTTACGACCTAATCACCTCGCAAAGGCCCCACCTCCAAATACCATCACATTGGAGATAGGTTTCAAGATGAATTTGGGGGACACAAACATTCTATCCATTGCATAATGATCCTTGATTCATAAAGTACAGTAATTTCATGTGTTTTAATCTAGGTAATGTCACAGGTTTGGTTTTATAGAAGCAGACGCTGAGACAGAGTCTGGGGTACAAGATGTTGATTGGGGATCAAGACCTGTGAAAGGAAGATGAAACAGGATTGGGCAGAGGGAGAAGTCAAACAATGATGCAGACTTGACAAAGCCTGGACCAACCCACTCAGGAGCTCTGGAGCAAGTATTTACTGTTAGGATTGGACGAGGGGACGGGTCCTTTATACCCACCTTGCTCAGCCACTGGATGGGTTGCTCATGGAAGGGTAAGGAGGCTCTTTGCAGCTGAGGCAGAGTCTGGAGAAGCAGACAGCTGAAGACAGTCTGCTATCACATTCCTTGCATCTGGGCAGCAGGTCCTACCTTAAAAGGGGATCTGGGTGGTGGTGGTCTATAATACGTGGCATTTTCAAAATTATGTTCTAGAGCACCAGCCTTCTGCAAGATATACTAACAGTATCCCAAATGTATCTGTCCGTGAAGTGCCCATTCATTCCCTTATCATGGAAATCAGACTACCTACATGAGCATATTAGTCTCTGAGAAATAATCTTGCAGTAATCAAACCCGTTTGACATTATCTAACACATTGGTTACCACTCATTTAACCATAGAACACTTTTGGGGACACTAATGACTCTTGAAACACCAAAAGAAAAATGCTGTCCAGCACAATAGACTTAGTGAATACTCAGATACCTAGGCTTTTATTTGGATTGAAACCTCAATTCTTTCTGATAATGGGAATAATTCCATGGTTAAGAAGAAAGTCAAAGCTTTGTTTTATATATCCTCTAAACCTCTAAAGAGAAGTATGGCTTATATTTTCTCCCATCTGAATTTTTTTTAAGTAAAGTGGTAGTGGGACTTCCCTGGTGGCACAGTGGTTGAGAATCTGCCTGCCAATGTAGGGGACAGGGGTTCAATCCCTGGTCCAGGAAGATTCCACATGCTGCGGAGCAACTAAGCCCATGCACCACAACTACTGAGCCTGTGCTCTAGAGCCCGTGAGCCACAACTACTGAGCCCACATGCCACAACTACTGAGCCCACAAGGCGCAACTACTGAAGCCCGCACGCTCTAGGGCCCATGTGCTGCAACTACTAAGCCTGCGTGCTGCAACTACTGAAGTCTGCATGCTAGAGCCCATGCTCCGCAACAAGAGAAGCCACCACGATGAGAAGCCCGTGCACCGCAACGAGGAGTAGCCCCCACTTGCTGCAACTAGAGAATGCCCACGCGCAGCAACAAAGACCCAACGCAGCCAAAAAAAAAAAAAAAACTGGTAGTAAATTAAAATGAGTTGGCTAACACCGCTTTCTATAACTAATCATCATAATTATAGCCACTGACTAAAACTTGGAGCTCAGGAAGAAAGCCCCCATGAAAATAAACCAGACACCCAGTAGAGCTGCCCAAACCCACACAAATGAGTTGGTTCCACATGGGATCATCATAATCATGCATGATATTCACTGCTGTTAGCTAAAGGATTAAAGGGAAGTTAATCACCATTTATTCAGCTTGCTGGAAGTTGATTTCTTTTGTGCCTCTGATCTGCAGTTGGAGAGTGCTAAAAGCAGAAAGAACAGGAGTTAACAGAGAGACAGATTTTGACTTTCATTTAGTGAAATTGCTAAGGACATGATATTTTTGTGATTGCAAGCGGAATATTCCAGGCCTCCTATATTCAAGTCTCATCTTATGCTGCAAGCTTACCCTTCTTCTCACTTTGCTGGCTCACTGGCCCCAACCTACCCCTACAGGACGTGAGTCTTGAGCAAACCTAATACCCCTTGGGCTCGCCCAGAACCACCTCAGAGAAGTGAGTGGTGGTGGGCAGGTTCCCTTTTGGCCTTCCTAGCTCTGTTTGCTGCTTCCAGCTTCTTCAGGGAGGCCTCTCCCACTGCCAGAGCCCTCCTGAGTTCCCAGAGCTGCAAATCCCTCCACGTGCTAAAGGGACACGTGGCTTCTGGCTCTTCTTTCTCCCTAGACACTGTACAAGGCACAGCACAGAAACAGAGAAAACATCTCTCCAGCTGTGTCACACTTGGCCCTCTAAAGTTAGAGATGCAATGCTTCATACCCCAAGTCTCAAATCCTGTATATCAACAGCTACTTCAAATGCCATTGACTACCTGGAAACACAGGAATCAGAGCTAGTCCCTTATGTCGGGCTGGGAAACAGGGAAATGAGGAAGGTAGTAATCTTGCCCTATTACCCCCTCAGAGAAACTTCTTTCCCTTTCTTTCTCCATGCAAATCACTCATGTAATTTGAGGCTGTGGGACCAGCAGTAGCCCAAGCAGAAGCATAGTGGAAAAGCTGCACCCCTGACCAAGTGGTTCAAAAAGAGTTTTTTCTACCATATGATCCAGCAATCCCTCTTCTGGGTGTACACCCAAAGGAAATGAAATCAGGACCTCATCTGAGCTCCCATGTTCATTGCAGCATTATTCACAATAGCCAAGATACGGTCGACAATGAATGGATAAAGAGATTGTAGTATGTTATGTGTACAATGGAATATTATTCAGCCTCAGAAAAGAAGGAGATCCTGGCATTTGTAACAACATAGATGAACCTGGAGGGCATTATGCTACGTGAAATAAACCAGACACAGAAAGAAAAAAAACTGCCTAACCTCACTTATAAGTAGGTTTCAGGTCCTCTCACCATACACACACACACACACACACATACACACACAAAATGGTAACTATGTGAGATAAGTCAATTAGCTTGACTATAGTAATCATTTCACTCTGTATAATAAACCGTAATGTTGTACACCTTAAATATATAATTTTGTTTTATTTTTTTAAAAAACAATCTCATCTCAATGGGAAGGAAAATCAAACTTTTTTCTTTCCAGAGATTCAAAGTTGTTTCCAGTGTCACTGGGAGCAAGGATGGATCTTCCAGGCATGTCAGCCCGATGTTTCTGTTGATGCCATCCTGCTGAGGTCTGTCCATGAAGAACATGGGAGATTCGGGGGATGATGAACCACGTGCTTACTGTGGAGAGGATTACAAACCCACACACGGTGACAGCGACTCCAGATGCCCTGATTCCATCTTCCTTCCTATCATGAGACACAGCTGGTAGGAAAAGTGGGTGGGGAAAACACATTTTTCAAAGCTTCAAAAGATTAACATGCTACCTTTTTTTTTTTAATTTTTATTTTTTAAAGATCTTTGTAAGTATTCAAGTCCGTTCAAATCCAAGTAATTTTTTAAAATTAATTAATTTATTTATTTATTTTTAATTTATTTCTGGCTGTGTTGGGTCTTCGTTGCTGCGTGCAGGCTTTCTCTAGTTGTGGGGAGCAGGGGCTACTCTTTGCTGCGGTGCATGGTCTTCTCATTGCAGTGGCTTCTCTTGTTGCGGAGCATGGGCTCTAGGCGCACGGGCTTCAGTAGCTGTGGCACGTGGGCTCAGTAGTTGTGTCTCGCAAGCTCTAGAGCACAGGCCCAGTAGTTGTGGTGCACAGGCTTAGTCGCTCCATGGCATGTGGGATCTTCCCGGACTAGGGCTCGAACCTGTGTCCCCTGCGTTGGCAGGCAGATTCTTAACCACTGCGCCACCAGGGAAGTCCCCATATTTTTAAATTGCACTAGTCTTAGAAAAGAATATTTGTTTATGCTTCTTGGGAAGAAGACAATAACTAATGCTGACACTGCCCAGGCCAGAACTCAGCTGCAAACAATTCCCTTGGTGATGATGGGCTCTGCTTCTCTGCCTGAGGGTGTTCTCTGGGTGAGGGGGCACCTTTGTGCAGGGCTGCCTCGAGGTGCAAGGGAATTAACACCCCGGCATCCACATTCAACCAAAGAGGGGCAGGAGTTTGTAGATAAATAGCCCAACTTTCTCTTCTCGGCAGGACAATTCTGCAATTCTGAGGTATGTTCTGCGAAGTTTCTCAGTCACCCCCAAGAGGATGACAGTCCAGTGCCCACAGCAGTAACCTGCTCGTAAATGCATTGTATATATTTGGGGTTTTTTTTTCCCGTCTCTGTCTCACCCACTCCATCACCATTTTTCCTGGGGTCACCTCTCCAAATTAATAACCTCCACCCAAATCTTCATTTTAGGGTCCGCTTTCAGGGGACCCCAAAGACAGAAACCATATATAGAAATCTGGGATTTTATTTCACATTTTTACATGCAGTCCTGCCGACCTCCTGCTTCTGAAAGGTTTTAATAGCATCAGCATGAGATTTACCAACCTCTGGAAAAATTCCAATGTCCTTTCACAGACCAGGAAAAAGTAGTGGATTGACTAGCTCAAAATGACCTTCAGCTGACAGTAGTGGGGAACGATGGTAAGACCTCTCTCTAAAGAGAGGGAGGTGGTTTAACAAAATGCCCTTAGGCAGTAGAACCCTGGAGATCCTGGCAGGACAGGAGGAGACGGGGCCTTCTGCTCGTCCTTACGGATGAATCCAATTCACCTAATGTCTTGTAGTTTATGGGCAATTGCTTAACACCATGGGAAGATATGGAAAAAAGAATTCAACAGTCATTAAAAAGAGAGGAGGTTGCCTTTTGCAAACCTGTTGCAGAAAGCAGCAGAGGAGGGAGCAATAGAAAAGGATCAGACAAACCAGGCCACGTGGGAGCACCTTGGAGAAGCCACCTGTAGTCACTGTGGGATCTCCTCCTGAGAATGCAGCCTGCGAATCCTCACTATTCAGTGCAACCAAGAGAGGAGGCCCCTATGGAATCAGAAGGCCACTGGAGGAAGACCTAGGGGTCAGTGCTTTGCCACCAGAGCTGTGAAGATGGGCTTAAGAACATCAGCTCTAGCTGCTTAAGTGATCCACTTGCAGGAGTTGAAGACACCCAAGAAAGATGGGGCAGATCTGGAAGAGAGCCCAGAGCTTGGGCAGGCAGAGCCGCAGCTACATTTGCAAAGGGAATCAGAAGCCTCAGCGTGGGTCCTGCTCTGAGCCTGGGGGTCCTGGAAGTCTAGAGGAGCCGTCACCCAGTCCTGAAAGGGGAAAGCCCCAAGACTGAGGGCAGTAGACCTGGCCACCATTATTTTTTTAACTGTCATTGAGAGGAAGACCACTCTGTGGGAAAATCAGTGCTGCCCTGGGTGATTCAGAAGCTAAAATCTTCTCAGTCGGCATGAAGAATACCAGGTAGGGCCAATACACACCCACCTGCTCAACTTTGAATAAGATGCTAAAATGGATACCTGTTGCTTTTTTCTTCCTCATGAGCTGCGAGGGCCCTGCATGTGTCAGGTATCTTTGGTTTGTCCCTCCTTCCTGCTCCTGCCGGGACTGAGCAGCAGGCATTCCATCAACAGGCATCCAGGCTCTCTGGCGTCCACCTGGGTTCAGCCAATGGGAGCCGCTGGTGGGAGATCAGCGAGAGAGAGAGAGGAGCAGAGAGGAAGGCTGGGCTCTTGGTTCCCCGGCTCCGTCTCTGCAAGGTCACCCGGGCTGGCTGCGCACCTCACCGAGCATCACTGCCTCTTCAAAGGGGGCCTGCTCAGCAGGACCCCCTCCTTCCAGGTTTGAATCTCCTCTCCCTCCCCTTGTCTGGTCGGGCCGTGGGGTGGGGCGGGGGAAACGACCCTGCTGCCGCTGGCACTGTGGTTCTCATGCATCCCGCCCACTGCTATGTTATTTGGTCCTTTCGTGAACAAGTCCTCTTCGGATTATCTTAATTTGATATACCATCTGTGTCCCGTTGGGGCCCCGGCTGCTACAGTGGCGGCGACTGGTGGGGAAAGGATGAACTAGCAAGGGTGGCCACAGGGGCAGGATCGGGGTAGAGAGACACGGCACCTTGTCCACACCTGGGCTTCTCAGAGTCCTTAGAGCTGCAGACAACTCCATGTCAGACCCAAAGGAAGGACCTGGGACATGGCCCTAAGCGGCAGCTCTGAAAAGGCTTTTCCCTCCAGATGGTGGAAGTGGGAGAGGTGAGAGCAATGCCAAACCTGCGGAGCAACAGGGTGGGCCCGGAGATGAGAATGGAGGAATCAACCCAGCCAGGTGGCCAGACGTCAGCTCCCAACAGGCTGCTCATGAGAGCCAACAAACTCATGCCGGTCTTGCCATACCTTCCTCTTGTACAAACACACACACACACACACACACCAGGGGCTTACCCGGGATCAGGAGGACCCGTGAAGGGCTCAGTGTAGGAACAAAAAGGCCCAGGGTAGGGGTCAGCTTCTCACAGGGGAAGCTGTGAACTTTCCTTGTAAGGAGACTCACACGGTCTTGGAGATTGGGAGAGTCTGCGAGCCGCTGACTGTGCAAAGGAAATGCCCCGGGTCCAGCTGAGGAGCAGCACGGTGCCCGAGTTATGGACTATCCATCTAGGCGTCCTCTGCGAGGAAAGCCGTAGGGGGTGGAGAATACACCAGAGGGGCACTGAAGGACTCACTAGTGGGACGAGTACAGCCGGGAGGGAAGGCTGAGTTGAGTCTGGCCATGGGACTGTGGGTCCACGTCCCGGGCAGGTATTTGCATGAGTGGATCTCACAGAGGGGAGGGAGGTCCTGAGAGAAGGACATTTGATGGTACAGGGACCCTGGGGAAGAGAGGATAGTGGTAAGTTCATTCTGGCATCTGGTGCCCAGCCCAGCATCACGGACCAGGTCGGAACTCCACGGAGAGTGGCAGTCAGCCCATTTCTGGCCCAATAAGGACTGACAGGCATGACTTTCCATTTAGCATCTGGAAGCTCTTGCAGCCCGAGACTCAGCACCCTGGGCAGGGCAGCAGGGTCCAAGAGGTGACACATGACAAATGCGCAAAACAGGACCCACCCAAGGCAGCCCAGCAGACACAGGCTGATTTGTGAACAAATGAGACACTGCCTAGGGTTCCCTCAGAAGGTTTGGAAGAGGGGGGCTCTTTGGGGGATAAAGGCTTCCCTTAGTGAACAAGTAAGAATAATGATTCAACAAATAATGGGCATAAATGATAACAAAACCAGTTCCCATAGGCTGCTGATACATAGACATGCCATATGAGAAAGGGGTGGCTTTCTTTTAGCCCTTCTAGCACATTGGCATGGATAGAAAATAATTGGGGAGAAAGGCATGATGGAAAAGAAATACGTAATAATAACTCAGATCTTTTCGAATGATAGGTGAAGTGAGTGGGGTCCTAAGGGAAAGCCCCTGTAATGGGCCGCTCCAAAGGCACCGAACTTCCGAGGATTCTCATTAAGAAGAGCTCATCAAGAACTTCAGCTATTCTAGCTTCCAGGCACGGAGCCTCCACTAACACTGAAGGGGAAAAGGTAAGTAGCCCAATCACTTGTTACCCTATAATTGCTGTAGACAAAAGTTCATTTTTCTAAAACTTTGCTGCCAGTTTCTACCAAGCACACAGAAAATATAACTGACCTCCAAATCAAAAGTTTACTGTCGTGCCATTTTTTAAAATCATGTCTAGTGTGGTTTCCCATTTCTATTACTCCTGTTTTGGAGCTCTGTGAGAGAATGAAGTCTTCTCAGTGGCTAAAAATAATGTTGTAGTAATAATAGCAGCTAACTTCTGAGTGCTTCATATGTGCTAGCCATATACAAAGCTCTTTATTTGCAGCTCTCTTATTTAATTGTCACAACAACCCTATGAGTATGACTATGACCAAGCCCATTTTCCAGATTAGAAAACTGAGGCACAGGGAATTGAAATCGCTTGCTTATAGGTAGGGAGCTGGGATATGAATGGTGGAGCCCTAGAGTCCAAGCTCTTAACCACCGGGCTACATACATGGTGGAGCTGTCTGCTCCCCACACCCCCCCCCCCCACCTCACTGAGATTAGAGGACTATGTCTGGAAGCGTTATGATGATGGGGAAAATTCATGGAAACTTTTGGAAGTAAATAAGGGAGAGTATAAATTAAAAATGCACACACAAAACCAATTTTAATCTAGTAAAGGCTGGTTGGAAACCTTTTAGAAGAGCCCTCATTTCATGCCTCTGTGGTTGCAGTTCCTGAACTAACACAGGTGCCCCAGGTGAAGAAAAGCCCACCAGAGCAGATGCCTCCAGAACTTATGACTTCCATTCTCAATATATTTAAATGTCATTTCATTGCTTTTGTCTGGAACAAAATGTATTTACACCTTGGAGTCTAGCACACAATATGAACTATTAAAAGAGTAATTAAGACCCGTTGTGATCGATGTAAACAAATATTGAATCATGTACATCTGAAACTAATGTCATATGTCAATTATACTTCAATTAAAAGAAACCAGTTTTGACCAGTTAAGCGAGGGAAACCACCAAGAAAACATGTGAAAATACTTAAGCCTGTAGCAAGGCCAGAAGTATGCTGTGAGGCATAACGAACAAAGTCAAAACTTTGTTTAAACCGGTTCTTCTCCAATTCTCCTTTTTTGAATTTGACAGAAAATAGTAAAAGAAATATGAAATTAATAATAGATGTTTTGTGGACATAAAAATCTAAATTTACCTCAAATCATTATCACTAGGAGTAAAACATACCTACGGGGCAACAGTACTGTTTTCTCAGAATTACGTGCAAATTTGGAAATATTCCTTTCCTCCCATTGTGGCAGAAGAGAAAAAAGAGAGTGACTTGCTGTCAAGAGTCCTGTATCATACTTCTGAAATACAGCCTTAACTTCTCTGCTTTTGTTCTTTGATCTCCTAGACTCCATTTCCCCTGTAACCATTCTGCATCTTCCCTTCTGCTTATGCACCATCCCCCTGCCAAAGGGAGCAATGAATTGGTGAAGATTTAAAGATTACATTCTTCTTTCTATCTCATTCATATTAAATACTGAGCTAACAAATTGTACAGTAAGTGATTTATAAAGAAAGAACTAGGTTGAATTTAATAAAGAATCAGTTCATGACCAGAAAAAAAAAACTAGAGATATTAATAGCGTATTTAACCATAAATTTTAATCAAAATATTAACGCCCAGAAAATATAGATGGCATCTAGACCATATAGGTTTGCCTGATTATTTACATAGGAACAACCAGGATATTAATTTATGATATAGGCCTTTTTTTTTTATATAAATTTTTTTTAATTTATTTATTTTTGGTTGCATTGGGTCTTCGTTGCTGTGCGTGGGCTTTCTCTAGTTGCGGTGAGCGGGGGTTATTCCTCGTTGCGGTGCGTGGGTTTCTCACTGTGGTGGCTTCTCTTGTTGCGGAGCACAGGCTCTAGGCGCACAGGCTTCAGTAGTTGTGGCATGCAGGCTCAGTAGTTGTGGCTCATGGGCTCTAGAGCACAGGCTCAGTAGTTGTGGTGCACGGGCTTAGTTGCTCTGTGGCATGTGGAATCTTTCCAGACCAGGGCCCGAACCCGTATCCCCTGCATTGGCAGGCGGATTCTTAACCTCTGTGCCACCAGGGAAGCCCTATGATATAGGCCTTCTGAAGTTTGCTTTCCTGGAAGTATCATAAGGAGTCTTAGATGGACTTTTAAAAGGCTGTCCTGGAGGTTAGACACTTAGCCAAGCTGAAAAATCTCCCTCCTCCAGATTTCACTGGCAACACCCATATTGTGAGCAAATTCCTCTGTTCCTCTGTTCTTCAGGTCCCCCAAGTACCCCAAACTTCCTGGCCTGCCCAGAAGTGGCCTTCCTTAACTCTCCTGAAGGCTAGGTCCTGTAAGCTGGGTAACAGACCAGTTTTTTTGGGGAGGACTACTTTAGTTCCTCAAAAGTCTCTGGTCATATCTGGTTAAATGGCATCTCTCCCAAATATGACATTCCAGGCAAGACCTTGATTGCATAATTAATTTTTCCAGCTATGGGCTGGTAAAAGGAGGCCAGATTCTTGTTGAACCTTTGCAAATAACTCTATTGTTGTAAAAAGTAAGGATACTCAATAATATTTTCTGAATTCAAGTCGTAGGGGGGAGGGGAGTTCAGTGAAAAAATATACCATTTAAAAATATTTTATTTCATTTTGTAAAAGCAAAGTCTACTAAATTGTTATGGGATACAGACAGATTAAGAGGTGAGGGCTTCTTTTTATATCCAGAAAGTATGACGTTAAAACAATATCAGTGATATTCCAAACATATAACCACATCATGCCTCAGGAGTTCATTTGTCCCAGGTAATTAATTCTTGTTCTATTGTAGCTCGGGTTAGCAGTTTTATCACACCATCTATTCTCAAATAAAGAGCTCTGGAAATCTCAACTCAGTCTTCAGTGATAGACTAAAAGCTGTCTAAGCAATGCCAACAGGAGTCTACTGCCAAAAGTCTGTTCTTTGAAGTATCATTAATTTAAAGTACCTGGTAGAGTCTTTTTCTGTGGGATTCTGAGACAGTATTGTTTGAAGACACAAACTCTGATCTGTAGCTGATTGCAGAACATTCAGGAAAGCATTAGAGTAAAACACAATCTATTTGTAGATGATAAAGACTTACAACCGCTGTGGTAAATGTATTATTGACGGTTTCCAAAGTAAAAGGTCTGATGAGAGTTTATAACAAGAATATTGCAACTGATAAGTAAATTTCGTTGTTTTTGTGGCATGTAAAATAAAGATAATGCAGTCATTTCAAAAACATTTTAGATAAAATGTCTATAAGGACAATAATTAGTCAATTTTCAAAGTCAGTACATGTTTCATCTGATTCGTAAAAATGGATGAATCTCACTTTTACATATAATAATCTTGAGACATAAGGTACATAACATACCAAGGACATACCCAGCATTTTCTAAGACTCTCTGGAGAGTATATCAAGGAAATCAAGTAAAGAGAGTCAGTAAGTCTGGAGTAAGTCCTAAACATCTATATTTTCATAAAGCTTCTTAGGTGAGTCAATTAAAAACCACTGGCCAAAAAGATGCTAGATTCAAATTAAAGAAGTAAGGTTGTAACCAAGTCTTAAATAATAAGAGAAATTATGACTGATAACCCTGTAGTGCTGTCAACCAACATCACCAGACAGGGAACCACCACAACTCTGATAAATATAGAAAACCTCATCAGAACTATTTCATATTATTTCAGTGCTTTCCCTAAGGTTCAAACATATGATTGAAAATGAGAGCATTGACATTTCTCCACGGACTTCCTGTGAAATACAACATTTCTAAAGTATTATATTGATAACATTTTACTTATACAAATTTAATAGATTCCACCTACAGTTAAAAAGAAAAGCGTGATTCTTTCATAAATAATTATTAATTATTAATGAATAATAACATTGAAAGCCAATCACTCTGGAATTGCTCATATCTGCTTAATAATAAAAACAAAATTCAATGTATGTTTCATTGGTATGTTGGAAAATGTATACAACACATAAAGTGAGGTATGGCATTAGAGAAGGGTGCAGAATTGCCACTAGAGGGCACTGTAAACAGATTACAGAACGAATCTCTGTCTTTTCGTGATACGGAGCATGACTGCATTTGTCTTGTAAAATCTCAAACCATTAGTAACAAAAGTGAGAAAGTACCTCTCTTTGAGACTTGGAAAATGTGCACTCTCATATCTCGTTGCCACACTAGCTTCATGGATATTATGTAGGGGATTCCTGCTGGGGTGGAAGTGCAGAAGGTAAGGTTAGAAGACTGCTCTGGTCCATTGCTAAACTAGACCCTTCACATCAGATTCATTCATTTCAATGGCTTTTCAAATGTTTTGTTATACAACATTAAATTAAAGAATAAACGCATCTATGTACTCCTCCCAAGGTTTAACAGGGAGATATAGGTACTTGCTTCGGATGTTTTCAAGAAACCAAAAACAGTACAGGTAGAGGTGAAGCCTTTTTTAACCCCCTCCCAGTTCCATTTGCTTCCCTCCCTCCTTATATGGAACAATTCCAGAATAAACCACTATTCTGAAACTGTGTCCATCCCACCCTGTGTTTAATACCTATATTACATATAAGGAATATACCATTCATATTCTATTGTCGTGTTCCAGGGGGCACTGTTCCTTCCCTACCTTTGTATTCTTGTCTTTATTCCTGCTACTGGGTTAGAAAATACGTTTTCTTCCTCTTCTTTTAGTATTGTATTTTCAGGCCAGTATACACGCTACATTTAAGGACCTTAGAATCTTAAATCTGATCCTCCCAAATCCCATACTTCATGTCATCTATCATATTGTTCTTTTTTACCATCATTGCCCATCACCCGTTAATATTTGATCCCATATTTCTGAGTTTTGGTAGTGGGAGGAGCATCTGTCTGCATTAGTTCAGATTATCATGCTGCTGTAAGTCCACAAAAAACCTTCTAATTGGTCTTCCTTCCAATTCATTTAACCACTATTATCAGATTAAATTTTTTTTTATATTTATACTTAATTTAATTTAATTAATTAATTTATTTAGTTATGGCTGTGTTGGGTCTTCGTTTCTGTGCGAGGGCCTTCTCTAGCTGCGGCAAGCGGGGCCACTCTTCATCGCGGTGCACGGGCCTCTCACTATTGCAGCCTCTCTTGCTGCGGAGCACAGGCTCCAGACGTGCAGGCTCAGCAATTGTGGCTCACGGGCCCAGCCGCTCCGCGGCATGTGGGATCATCCCAGACCAGGGCTCGAACCCGTGTCCCCTGCATCGGCAGGCAGACTCTCAACCACTGCGTCACCAGGGAAGCCCTAAATTTTTTTAATTGAGGTATAATTGATTTATAATATGTTAGTTTCAGGGGTACAACATAGTGATTCTATATTTTTATAGATTATACTCCATTTAAAGTTATTACAAAATATTGGCTGTATTCCCTGTGCTGTACAAGATATCCTTGTAGCTAATTTACTTTATACATAGTAGTTCGTATCTCTTAATCCCTTATCCACTATCTTGCCCGTCCCCCCACCCATCTCCCCACTGGTAACCACTAGTTTGTTCTCTATATCTGTGAGTCTGTGTTTTGTGTCTGTTAATATTTGCTTTATGTATGTAGGTGCCCTATGTTGGGTGCATATATATTTATGATTGTTATGTCTTCTTCTTGTATTGATCCCTTGATCATTATGTAATGTTCTTCTTTTTCTCTTGTTACAGTCTTTGTTTTAAAGTCTATTTTAAAACAAGATCTATTTTGTCTGATATAAGTATTGCTACCCTGGCTTTCTTTTGATTTCCATTTGCATGGAATACCTTTAAGTCTTTTAAGTCTTTTAAGTCAGTAATCCTAAAGAGCCTTTGGCCTGCTGGTGTGCTGGCTGGGTCCTGACAAGGCAGACTGTGGAGCTGCGGTGGTCCTGGAGGCTGTGTCCACACACTGGTAGGTGAGGCTGTGGTCCAGGAGATCCCCACCCACTGGTGGGTGAAGCCAGGGGTGGGTGAAAATCTGCAGGTGGGTTTGATCCAGGCTTCTTTCAAATTACTGCTTCTGCCCTGGGTCCCGGAGCGTGTGAGATTTTGTGTGCACTGTTTAAGAGTGGAGTCCCTATTTCCCACAGCCCTCTGGGACTTCCAAAAGCAAGCCCTGCTGGCCTTCAAAGCCAAATGTTCTAGGGACTCAAATTCCCCTTGTAGGACCCCCCAGGCTGGGGAACCTGATGTAGAGCTCAGACCCCCTAGCTCCTTGAGGAGAATCTCTGCAATTGTAATTATTCTCCTGTTTGTGAGTTTCTCACTGGTGGCATGGGTCTTGACTACACTGCGAATTCGCTCCTCCTAGCCATCTCATTGTGGTTCCTTTTTTATATCTTTAATTGTAGAAGATCTTTTCTGGTAGATTCCGGTTTTTCTCATCAGTAGTTGCTCTGTAAATAGTTGTTGTTTTGGTGTGCCCATGAGAGGAGGTGAGCTCAGACTTCTCCCTCTGAAGTCTTCCTACTCCACCATCTTGGCCAAGATCCTCTACTGTATGTATCACTATCAGATTAATTTTTTAAAAAATATATACATATATTGTATTTATCATATTCTTAGTATGTAATAAATATATCATTATTAGGAATGAAGTAGACTTTTCAACAAATACATGAAAAAGTGTACTTAAAACTAATCAAGTCAGACCATTGTGATATCCAAAACACCCAAACTCCAGATGAATTAAAGTATTGAAAGTAAAATATGTAAACAAGTTAACAATAAACAAATGAATTAAAAATGTAGAAAACACTGATCTCAGATCAGAAAGAGTTTTTCGAGCCTTCTAGTTCCTGAAAATTATATTACGAGGAAAAGACTGATAAATTTGTTAGATTAAAATTTTGAAACTATTTTGATGTTAAAATACCATAGAAAACACTTGAACATTCAGAAACATATTTAAAGTAAAAGTGACAAAGAAAGAGGATGTAGAAACACGACTGAAGCCCAGACACTGGGCAGTGGAGTACAAGTTATAGAAATAACTTACTGGCAAGTATTTTGTTGATAGCATACTATAACTAAGCACCAGGATTTACAGAAAAGCCTTAATTTCAATTTATATAGGACTTACAATTGGCAGGTTTTACACTACATTGATAGTTTTCTCAATATGGACACATCTATGACATGTGCATAATTTCATCACCCTGAGTTATATTAAATCATGGCTTAAATCCCATAAATTCTATCAGATTAATTTTTGCAAAGCATTGCTTTCTTTCATTATACCTATGAGCTCTATATTACTTTCTAGATCAAGTGCCCACTGATAATGTTTGAAACCATATAGTTTGTCCTATCATGCTTTTTTTCTAACTTCTCTCACTGTTTCCAGACTTCACATGTCTCCCTAATTTAGATCATGACCCTTCCTCACTGACCTGCAATACCTTCTGTGTTCATTTCTACATCTGTGCTTTTCATTATCTTTGTAAGCAAGTTTTCTCTTCTTTTTCTCTATCCAAATCAGGTCATTCCTCCTAAATCCACTTAGGGACCCATTTGTGAGAAAGTCTTATGCCAACTACACCATTTCTATCTGTGTCTCTTGCCTCATCTCTTAAAACTCTAAAAGTCTATCACACAATTTAACATTGATCATACACCCTCTCAAGCCCTCTGTATTCCTTAAAGGATCATTTCCTCTTGGTTGGAAAGTAGGGTTGGTTGTTTATTGGCTCTTTCATTTAACTGACAGATGCAATAGCATTTATTAATTTGAATTCGACTTCAAAACACCTTAGTGATTAAATGCAAAGCATTCGTATCCTATGTGTAGAGACTTTGCTGGGCTAGTTTTATGAAAGAGTTTTTATTAAACCAGTACCCCGTTTCTTATTATTTAACATCACTGTTACAGTCATACAAGTATTTAATGAGAATGTATGTGCAGGTCTTTGTGCCACACATCATGGGGAAATGCAGAGACATATGATACAAAAGCTTACCTACCCACTAGAAGTCATGCACAAGAGATGGTAGACTGGACTGCCTGAGTTCAAATCTCAGTTCCACCACCTATTGGCTATAAGACTTCAAAAGTTCCTCTCCATGCTTTAGTTTATTATGGAAAAAAAGTGGCAAATGGCAACGTTCTGAAGCAGCGTTCACTGGGAAACACTAGAAGATAGGGAAACGACTGGGTGTATGGGTCTCTAGTTACTCATTCTAGGACAGCACACAGCAATCTGGCAGATTTGGATTTCAGATTTCAGGAGAGGGGCCCTGTACTTACTACTGGGTTGTGGAGCTTTTGAGCTGCATGATCAGGAAAGCTCAGGCTCCTCTCTGAAGTCATCAGGGCCCGGAATTACAGAAGCAGTACGGTGGGGTGGGCTCTTGCCTCCAGTTCTGTCCTTCCAGCTCAGCATTGGTGATTGAGGGTAGCACTAGTTGTTCTGTCTGCAAGATCAGGGAACTGGGGTACAAGCCAGTGGCAGGATCCATCACCTCAACCTTCATGGTCGGGGAAGCACCAGCTCTTCCTAGTAAGAAGAGGGGGTGAAGGGCAAGACGTGTGTTTATCTATGGTCCATGGTTTAAGGCAATCAGTCCTGATCAGTTTCCATAGAAATCTGCAGTAAGCCAGCACCTTTCTTCTGTAAGATCATCCTGTAGTGGATCAGTTTTACATAAGTCATTCTTACCTCTGATTGTCCTCATCTGTGACAGAGGAATAATAACAGTACCTACCTTCATGGAATTAGTGTGAGTTTAAATGAGTTAAATATAGTATGTATAAAAGAGTAACTGGCACATACTAAGGGCTCAATAAGCAGCCCTTATTAAATGTGCATGTAATTATAACACAAGTGCATTTCAAGTGATTCCATGCTATAGGAGTTCAGAGTGAGTCACTAACTAGAATTTCCAGAAATGATAATCTACATCAATCTGTAGTTTGCCTCCTCTCAGATCTCTCATATCTTGTGGTCAGCCTCCCTGTCTGGATTCTGCACTCTGCCTTTTTCTCCCTGCTTGTTTTGATCCCTGGACCCTAAGACCTGTTCATATCTGGACCTCACTTCTGCCTGTGAGCTAGCTGGTCTGGATGGCCAAACACTGCCTGACTCTTCCTTACTGGTGGACATCCCAGACCTCCTGGAGCTTTAGCTCCACCCAAGGTCCTGCGGCTATTTGCCTTCCCACACCTTATGGCCTCTCATTCACGCTAGATTGAACTTCACTGAGAGTCAGCCATTTATTCAGGCTTTGTCCTTCAGCCTCTCTCCCTCTGAAGCTCTGTCCTTTACCTTCGTCTCTCCTTTATGAAAGTCGTTTTTTAACTTTTAAAAAAATTGAAGTATAGTTGCTGTACAATATTATATTTATGTTACAGGTGTACAATATACTGATCCACAGTTTTTAAAGCTTATACCCCATTTATAGTTATTATAAAATATTGACTATATTCCCCATGTTGTACAATATATCTTTGTAGCTTATTTTGTACCTAATAGTTTGTACCTATTACTCCCCTACCCCTATATTGCCCCTCCCCCCTTCCCTTTCCCCACTGGTAACCACTAGTTTGTTCTCTATATCTGTGAGTCTGCTTCTTTTCTGTTACAATCACTAGTTTGTTGTATTTTTTAGATTCCATATATAAGTGATATCATACAGTATTTGTCTTTCTTTGTCTGACTTATTTCACTTAGCATAATGCCCTCCAAGTCCATTCATGTTGCTGCAAATGGCAAAATTCTTTTTCGTGGCTGAGTAGTATTCCATTGTATATATATGCACCATACCTTCTTTATCCATTCGTCTGTTGATGGACACTTAGGTTGCCTCCATATCTTGGCAATTGCAAATCATGCTACTATGAACTTTGGGGTGCATGTATCTTTTTGAATTAGTGGTTTTGCTTTTTTTCAGATATATACCCAGGAGTGAAATTGCTGGGTCATGTGGTAGTTCTATTTTTAGTTTTTTGAGGAACCTCCATACTGTTTTCCGCAGTGGCTGTACCAATTTACACTCCCACCAACAATGTACGAGGGTTCCCTTTTCTCCACATCCTCACCAACATTTGTTATTTGTGTTCTTTTTGATGATAGCCATTCTGACAAGTGTGAGGCAATATGTCATTGTGATTTTGATTTGCATTTCCCTGATGATTAGCAATGTCGAGCATCTTTTCATGTACCTGTTCGCCATCTGTATGACTTCTTTGGAAAAATGTCTATTCAGGTCTTCTGTCCATTTTTAATTAGGTTGTTTGTTCTTTTGGTGTTGAGTTGTATGAGCTGTTTATATATGCTGAATAGTAATCCCTTATTGGTCATATCATTTGCAAATATTTTCTCCCATTCAGTAGATTGTCTGTTTTGTCGATGATTTCCTTTGTTGTGCCAAAGCTTTTAAATTTAATTAGGTCCCATTTGTTTATTTTTGCTTTTATTCATTTACTTTAGGAGATGGAGCCAAAAATATTGCTGCAATTTATGTCAGAGTGTTCTATGTTTTCCTCTAGGAGTTTTATAGTATCTGGTCTTACATTTAGGTCTTTAATCTATTTTGAGTTTATTTTTGTATATGGTATTAGAGAATGTTCTAACTTCATTATGTTACATGTAGCTGTCCAGTTTTCCCAATACCACTTATTGAAGAGACTGTTTTTTCTCCATTGTATAGTCTTGCCTCTTTTGTCGTTGGTTAACTGACCATATATGAAGGTAATTTTTGACAGTTAAATCAGGTGTGTCTTAATCAGTTCAGGCCGCTATAACAAAATACCATAAACTGGGTGGCTCAGACAACAAACATGTATTTCTCACTGTTCTGGAGGCTGGGAGAGCCAAGATCAAGGTGCTGGTAGATTATATGTCTGGTGAGAGTCCTCTTCCTGGTTTGCACATGGTGGCCTTCTTGCCGTGTCCTCATATGATCAAGAGAGATCATCTCTCTCATGTCTCTTCTCATAAGGACACTGATCCCATCATGAGGGCTCTGCCTCATGACCTAGTTACCTCCAAAGGCCCCACCTCCAAATAGCATCACATTGGGGCTTAGGGCTTCAATGTGTGAATTTGGGGGGCGGGGAACATACATTCAATCCATAGCAAGGCTCTACCACCTGATATAACTTCTGTTCTGACTTCCTCTAGTTTCTCAATCTTGTCCCCTCTCACAGCATTTCTTCTGTGAATGATAGAACCAAATCATATCATATTTTAGAGGAGACCATGAGGCATACAATAGGTGCTCAAGGATGAATAAAACAAAAACCCTTGCTATCAAGGAACTTTCCTTGCAGGAGAGACAAAATATGTGATATGTTTATTTATAATAGAAGTGTATGTAGGGTAGCCAGTAAATATGATTATCATTGAGAAAGAGATGTCTGGGTCAAAATTCAATTTTTGGCATCTACTGTATGCCAGATGCTGGGTTTGGGCAAAGAGAGAAAGGACTGTTTCTTCAGGCATGACACAATTGGAGCTTGAGTGCACAAAGCTGGTAGCAATAAAGAAAATCCTATCAGCTTGTTTCCATATTTGCTTCAAATATCTACTCTATTTATCTACCCATCTTGTTGAACCAGTTCAAAATAAATGAATCATCATGACACTTCATCCCTTAGTACTTCAATGAGCATTTCCAAAAAAAAAAGCAAAAACTAAGGGCATTCTCTTATAGAACCACAACACTATTATCATCTAACAATTAACAAGAATTGTCTACTCTACTCCTCAGCTGTGCTTTATTGTGCCTTCACTCCCCACCTGCAGATGCATTATCCGCCTTCTGCGCTCTGAGCCCCAAGAGGCTGACTTGTACATACTGCCACAGCCAGGCTTCCAGTCAGGTTCAGCCAATGGGAGGTGCCCACAGGCACCAGAGGACAACAGAAGCACCAGTAGGAGATGAGTGTGCAAAATAAGCTGAGATACCTTTTCTCTGCTCCGCGCTGCCAGGTTGCTGGTCTGGCATTGGCTGCACCTACCACTGTATCTCCTGTGAAGCAGCATTCCCTTCCAGGGCCCCAGCCATGACTGGGCTCTCCTAACTACACCCATACCTGCTCATTAAGGTCTAAGAGAGGCTGGCAATGACTTCCCTATTAACCCTGGGTTCCTTGGCATCTTTTGTTGATTCCTTTAGCCCTGATCACGCCTCTCAATGGTCTTGTCACTAAGTGCTTCATGAGTAAGTTCTTTTGAGTTTGTGGTCTGTTTCCTGCAAGGACCCTTCTTGACATTTGAATAACCCATATTCAAATGTCACCATTGGTTGAAACTGTTTTTAAAGATTTTTTTATAACCAAAATCCAATTAAGTATCCTGTACTGAACTTGGTTCTGCCTCTTTATTTCTTAACCTAGCAACTACTTCCTTTTTTCTTTCCTTTGACTTTTTTAAAAGAGACCAGACCAGTTGTCTTCTGCAAGTCCCACATTCTGAATATATCCCATTGTTTCCTCACAGTGTCACTTAATTTGTGCTTCTCCCCTTTGTATTACTTTAACTTGAATCTAATCAAGCCTTCAGATCCAACTTCCATTTAAACACTGTTGGTTAGAATACAGGTGATGACATATAATTTAAGGGCGTTATCTCAGGAGTCATGTGGCATCATTAATAGTGGGACAATTGGATAGTAAATTTAATTACCAAGTGATAATAGCCATATTTGTCTATTGTAAAAGGCACTCCACCCCAATTGCTATTAGCAAGTCATCTGTGGGGTGATACTTTGGTACCATGTGAATACCTAGTTCTCTGTCAACTCAACCCTTCTGCTAATAGTTTTAGCATTCATTATTGATTCTTGCCTGCATCAATTATTTCATTATGTCTTGCAAACCTATTATTTTCTATTCTAATCATCACTTTATTTATTAGCTAGTATTCTTCTATAAATAAGAGCTTTACTTTAATGACAGGGATTTTTTCTTTTCCCTGACTACAGTTGCTACAATAAAAGCAGAATAAACCTAAGTGATTTCCCCTTCAATTATTTACTCTAAAATCAGATAATCAATATGATACTATTACTAGTATAAACACTATACTGTATTTCATTAATGAGTTCTCAGAATTCTGTACAATTAAGCTTGAACTGGTTATCAGGGAAATTGAATGCTAAACCTTCTGATACACAATATATTCAACTCCATCTGCCTTCTTACTTTTAATGATTGCTTCAGAGGTTCCTGGCGCAGCCCTTGTCATCCATACAGTTTTAGCACTAATAGACACAGACTTCGCATAGCACAAACCGTAGGAACAAAAGCCATTATCCGTAGCTGGCAATTATACCACAATTAGATTGCACTTCTCATAGGAGCACTCAAGATGCATTCAAAAGGGCTATTATCTCTCTTCTGTGTTATCTATTAGTTGCACAAATCTTTGAGCACAAAACCTTGAAGCTTTGCTCTACTGTGACATTGCTTTCTCTACATGTATACTGAAATAAGCCATTTTGCTCCTCTACATGCTTCTGTCTGGAAGAAATAATGGATTTTTTAAAACTAGGCAGTGAGACTTCTAGGTTCTGTTTGGATTTTCATAAGCGATCTTTGAGGGCTGGCCTTTGGTTATCTGAGCGCACATTTGTATGTCTCCATCACTCCCTGTGCTGTCACAGGTACTTGCTGCAGGTAGCAGCAGCTGGTTACCAAGCTTCCTGTCGGGAATACTCACTGCTCTTCATCTGTATGGCCCTGGGCTTTTTTTCTGCAGCGCCCCCTCTTAGTAGCTGTTCCTCAATCATAAACATCAAAGCAGAAGGAGAGAACCAGTCTGAAAAAAAGGCTAACATGGCCATCATCAATTAATAAAGTCCTTCTCCAATAAGACTAACAAAACTTAACTGAAATTTCTAACATCCTATGGTTCATCACAAATGAAGCCTCCCTTGCTAGTTGATGAAATCTTTATCATCATTGAGAAAACATAGAGTGATGCATATATGCCAAAAGCCTTTAAGGATGTACTAACAAAATTATGATATGGTCTGTCTGGTCATTGGCTTCTTTGCTCTTAGATCCATTCTTTGCTACCCCCACCCCCGCCCCCAGGTCTGCTCTAGGTTACAGGGACCGTCCCCTGCAAATACCAGTTCCCAGTGTATGCATTTTCTACTGCTGTATGACAAATTACCACAAACTTAGTGGTTTAAAATAACAGCTAGTTATTATCTCCTAGTTCTGTTGTTCAGAGCTTGGGTGAGTTCGGCTGGCTGTCTGCTCAGGACCTCACAAGACCACATGGAGATGGCCGCTGGGCTCTTACCTGTAAGCTCTGGGGAAGCAGCTACTTCCTAGCTCCTTCAGGTTGCTGGTCCAATTCATTTCCTTGCAGCTAGAGGACTCGGGTCCCTTTTACTTACTGGCTGTCGGTGGGAGGCTAGACCTTGCTCAGTCACTGCCTGGGAAGAATAGCATAACTAGGGCTCAAGTTGAGGTGAAGCAGGAGGAAGCTAACCCCTCGAGGTTGTTAGACAATAATCCTCAGAACTGGGCATTCCTTTCTTACAGGAGGATCTGAGCCAGGGTTTGACAAACTGCAGCCTGAGGGCCAAGTCCAGCCAGCCACCTGTTTTTGCACAGCCCTGGGAGCTAAAAATGGTTTTTCCTTTTTTAATGGTTACATTTTAAATGTTACTCAAGTAGCTACATAATGTCTTGATTATTTTGCGACTTACCCCCCAAAGGCTAAAATATTTACTCTCTGGCCCTTTACAGAAAGAAGTAGTGAGTCCATGAATTCTATCTAGATTATACTTCAAACCTGGCAGGTCAGAAGAGAGGGCTTGGGGAAGGGGAGTTCTAATAGTGGGGAAGGAAGGAGGTAGAAGACACCCCACATGGAAAAGAACCAAATCTCATGGGATCATGAGAGCAGAGCAGGTCTAAGAAGTGAGACTGTAAATCTCCCTGGAATGGAGTATAATTTTTTAAGTCTTTGCTAATTTGTTGTAAGAAAAATGCTCTTCTTTAAATTTGCATATCATTTGGTTACTAATAAAGTTGGAGTTGGATTTTTTTCATATGTTAATTTGAAGAATTGCAAACGACTGCCACAAATAAAATGAACAGATTTCTGAACCAAGGACGCAATCAAAATAGTTAATATCTATAAAGCTAAAATAATCTATAAAATGGAAAACATATTAACGTTCCAACCAAAAAAGGAGCAAATGTTTACTCTTTTAAATGTGTTAATATTCAAAACTAAAAATAACTTTTGAAGCATAACTTCTGACTCCAAAATTTCATAGTTGGGCATTTGGAAATACTTAGGGTAGTTTCGTAGTACTTGCTACCAGTCTGCTTCCCTATCAATTTGGCTAAAACAAATAATTTTATTCCTAAGACTCATGTTATCAAAGAAGCAGAAAAAAATTTTTTTCATAGGGAAAATGGAATCAAGACTACTGAGTTTAGATTTGCAATAAGGATATTTTCTCTTGAAGGAATTGCAAACGTTTTATCAATATTAGTGCAGAGTTAGAAAACCTGTCTGATTACATCTAGCTCTTGTTCAAGAGTAATATCTCCTTTAATGACCAGAATATGATCTTTAGATATCATTCTCCACTAAAAGAAGCTCCTTTAGGAAATAGTTGATTTCAAGCCCACATCAGGACATTTACAAAATGAGTCAGATATGTTTTTGTGTTAGAAAGCAAGGAAACAATCAAACTCTGAAGAGGTCGTGTCAAAAGTACACAATCACTAAACTGAGAAGGCTCCTGTTACAAAGTTGGGACAATTTGAGCAAAAAAGCATGACATCGGTGATATAAAAATTCAGTAGTTTACAATGACATTCATGGAAAGACTCACTGGTCACCATCTGAGTTGACTGGGTTACCAACTCATTGCTCTCAAAACTGATAAAAGAGTCAAGACTTCACTTTTCCTGAACAAGCTGTGTTTCAGCTCATCCAAGAGTTGATGAGGTCAAGTTCTTCACAAAAAGAATTCTAGCTAATAATTACAGAAGGAATGATAGACTTAGAAATTTTCTATTTTTCAATCTCGGTGAAACAATGGATCTAGGAAGTGATCAGTGGTTGATAAATCATTAAGTACTAAGTTGCCGGGGACTTTATAACAGAGGGATCCAGTTGCCACCTCCTAATACACTAAACAATCTTGGCATCACTAAAATTAGGCCTCAACATTGTGTTTCAAGATATGAGGCAACAGGGACCATAAAGCTCCGTTTAGGACGTATTCTTACCAATAAAATTGAACCTGAACCTAAACCAAGTTTCCAGGTCTAACAATCAGTTTACCGGTAATAAATATGGAGAATAGAGGAACTGCTTAAACATCATGAGAAAGCAATCAGCCAAATTCAAAATGTGGCATATTCTGTAATATAGAGGACTGGTTTCTCCAACAAATGAATTGTATTAAGGGGCTTCCCTGGTGGCGCAGTGGTTGAGAATCTGCCTGCCAATGCAGGGGACAGGGGTTCGAGCCCTGGTCTGGGAAGATCCCACATGCCGCGGAGCAACTAGGTCCGTGAGCCACAATTACTGAGCCTGCGCGTCTGGAGCCTGTGCTCCGCAACAAGAGAGGCCGTGACAGTGAGAGGCCCGCGCACCGCGATGAAGAGTGGCCCCCGCTTGCCACAACTAGAGAAAGCCCTTGCACAGAAACGAAGACCCAACACAGCCATAAATGGATAAATAAATAAATAAATAAAATTAAAAAAAAAAATGGGCAGAAGTTATAGAATAAAAGGTGTAGTCAATAAACAACCAAATGCAATGTTTGGAACTTGTTTGGATCCTAATTTGAAAAAACCAGCTATAAACAGCATTTGAGGCTCTCAGAAATTTTTAACATGGGCTGAGTATTAGGTGAAATGAAGAAACCACTGTTAATTCTGTTAAGTCTGATCTGATCAAGACATGGTAATTGTATGAGGAGAAAAAAACCGGTCCTTAGTTAGAAATGCTCCAGCCCATGTAAATGTTTCCAATGAGGCCTCTCTAGAATAGGGAAGAAATCTCATGGGCTTTCAATCAGGAATTTTCAGTCTGAAACCACACTTGTTTCCTTGATGCAACATACCTCCTAAGTGACCGGCAATCTGGGGAGTGAAGAATGTGTTGCAGAAGTTACATTGGTGAATATGTGATTTTTACCAGCACATCGGTGGAGGCAATCAGAGTGAGGTTTCTTACATTTAGGGAGAAAGTCTTAGAAATCTAGGAAGACTTTAGGAAAAAACCTGAAGTCTACACAGTGAGGACCTTCAATAAAGCAGTGGTTCTTGAAACCCCTAACCAACCACTAAGTTTTCTATTATATTAAACTATCTGATGAAACAGTGAGTATAGATGAAGATGCTTCAAAGATGCATCCCTCTGTATTAAAACCCCATATCAGGTTGCTAACGTTGATGCAAGTGTTCTGTGCTGGCAGTGAGTGCCCCAAGGTCCCACATCCCTGGGAAGAAGCCTGAGCCCCAAAATTTAAGGCTGCAAAGGACCGGCTGTGATGTTAGGTGCAAACGCTGACAGAGATTCAGATGTGCTCCTGTTTCTATTTGTATTGTTATTGGGTTTTTTAGTTTCTAATTATAATGTTTTCTAGCACCAACTGCATTTCTCCCATAAGCCCTATTTTTGTTTCACTATTTTGACAACTGTGAGGTTTGTCACAGTAGGAATGCATATGCATTATAGCAAAACTAACTGTTCAGGCATACCTTACTTTATTGTGCTTCACAGATACTGCCTTTTTTTTTTTTCCAGTTGAAGGCTTGTGGTAATACTGCATCGAGCAAGTCTGTCGGCGCCATTTTTTCCAACAGTATTTGCTCACTTTATGTCCCTTTTTGGTAATTCTCAGAATATTTCAAACTTTTTCATTATTATTACACTTGTTATGGTGTTCTTGCATCAGCGATCTCTGATGTTACTATTGTGATTGTTTTGGGGCACCATGAATCCTACCCACATAAGACAAAATTTAACCAATAAACATTGTGTGTGTTCTGACAGCTCCACCAACGAGTCATTCCCCCATCTCCCTCCCTCTCCTTGGGCCTCCCTATACCCTGAGACATAACGATATTGAAATTAGGCCAGTTAATAATTCTACAATGGCCTCTAAGTGTTCAAGTGAAAGAAGAGTCACTTTAAATCAAAAGCTAGAAATGATTAAGCTTATTGAGAAAGGCATGCTGAAAGCCTAGATAGGCCGAAATGCCAAACAGTTAGCAAAGTTGTGAATGCAAAGGAAAAGTTCTTGAAGGAAATTAAAAGTGCTACCCAGTGAACACACGAATGATAAGAAAGCGAAATAGCCCTATTACTGATAGGGAGAAAGTTTTAGTGGTCTGGAGAGATCAAATCAGCCACAACATTCCCTTGAGCCAAAGCCTAATCCAGAGCAAGGCCCTAACTCTCTTCAATTCTATGAAGGCTGAGAGAGGTAAGGAAGCTGCAGAAGAAAAGTTCAAACCTAAGGTTGGTTCATGAAGTTGAAAGAAAGAACCATCTCCATAACATAAAAGTGCAAGGTGAAGTGGCAAGTGCCGATATAGAAGCTGCAGCAAGATATCCAGAAGACCTAGTTAAGATCACTAATGAAGGTGGCTACATTGCATAACAGATTTTCAATGTAGACGAAACAGCCTTATCTTGGAAGATGCCATAGCCAGAGAGGAGAAGTCAATGTCTGGCTTCAAATCTTCAAAGGACAGGCTGACTAGTTTGTTAGGGGCTAATGCAGCTGGTGACTTTAAGTTGAAGCCAATGCTCGTTTAGCATTCCCAAAATCCTAGGGCCCTTAAAAATTATGCTGTATCTATTCATCCTGTGCTCTATAAATGGAATGACAAAATCTGGATGACACACATTTATTTACAACACAGTTTACTGAATGTTTTAAGCCCACTGTTGAGACCTACTGCTCAGAAAAAAAGATACCTTTTGAAATATGACTACTCACTGACAATGTACCTTGTCACCCAAGAGCTCTGATAGAGATGTACAATGAGATTAATGTTGTTTTCATGACTGATAACACGGCATCCATTCTGTAGCCCATGGATCAAGCAGTCATTTGGACTTTCAAGCCTTATTATTTAAGAAATACATTTTGTAAGGCTATAGCTTCCATAGGTAGTGATGCCTCTGAAGGATCTGAGCAAAGTAAATCGAAAACCTTCTGGAAAGGATTCACCATTCTAGCTGCCATTAAGAACATGTGCGATTCATGGGAAGATATCAAAATATTAACATTAACAGGAGTTTTGAGAAGTTGACTCCAATGCTCATGGATGACTTTGAGGGGTTCAAGACTTGATGGAGGAAGTCCCTGCAGATGTGGTGGAAATAGCAAGAGAACTAGAATTAGAAGTGGAGCCTGAAGACATGACTGAACTGCTGCAATCTCATGATGAAACTTTAACAGATGAGGAGTTGCTTTTTAGGAATGAGCAAAGAAAATTTTTTTTTTTTTTTTAATTTTTTGGCCGCACCCCGAGGCATGTGGGATCTTACTTCTTGACCAGGGATCAAACCCATGCCCCCTGCATTGAAAGGCAGAGTCTTAACCACTGGACCACCAAGGAAGTCCCGAAAATATTTTTTTTGAGATGGAATCTACTCCTGGTGAAGATGCTGTGAAGATTGTTGAAATGACTACAAAAGACTTAGAATATTACATAAACTTAGTTGATAAGCCAGCAACAGGGTTTGAGAGATTGACTCCAGTTTTGAAAGTCCTACTGAGGGGCAAATGCCATCAAATAGCATTGCATGTTACAGAGAAATCGTTTATGAAAGAAAGAGTCAATCAGTGCAGCAAACCTCACTGCTGTATTATTTTAAGAAATCGTCACAGTCACCCCAACCATCAGCAACCACTGCCCTGATATATCAGCAGCCATCAACATCGAGGCAAGACCCTCCACCAGCAAGATGACAACTCTCTCAAGGCTCAGCTGATGGGTAGAATTTTTCAGCAATAAATTATTTTAAAATTAAGGTATGTACACTGTTTTTTTTAGAAATAATGCTATTGCACACTTCATAGACTACAGTGTAGTACAAGCATAATTTTTGTATGCACTGCAAAACAAAAGTTTCATGGTGACTCACTTTATTACGATATTCACTTAATTGCAGTGGTCTGGAACCAAACCTGCAAGGCATGCCTGTATACCAGAGTTGAAATGTTGACCACTTACTAGAAACCTGATGTTGAACAAGCCACTAAATTTCTCTGGACTGCCTGGCTTTTCAGTTTCACAAATGGGAATACCCTTTAGCTCTAAGGATGTGAAGGTTGTGTGTGCAAAGCCCCTAACGTGTCATCAAGCACATGGGAGGCACTGAATAAATAGTGGCTGTTATTATCCAGGTATAAGCTTTTTTTTTTTTTTTTAATTTTATTTATTTATTTATTTATTTATTTATTTATTTATTTAGGGCTGTGTTAGGTCTTCGTTTCTGTGCGAGGGCTTTCTCTAGTTGCGGCAAGCGGGGGCCACTCTTCATCGCGGTGCGCGGGCCTCTCACTATCGCTGTCTCTCTTGTTGCAGAGCACAGGCTCCAGACGCGCAGGCTCAGTAGTTGTGGCGCACAGGCTTAGTTGCTCCGCGGCATGTGGGATCTTCCCGGACCAGGGCTCGAACCCGTGTCCCCTGCATTGGCAGGCAGATTCTCAACCACTGCGCCACCAGGGAAGCCCCCAGGTATAAGCTTTGATTGTCTACCTACCACCTCTCAGCCAGGCAGCTCAACAGTAACCAGGCCAACCAGACTGCAGAGATTCCCACACAAACACCCAGTGACTTATCCTAGGCCTCTTCCCCGGCTCTGCCAAGCCACAGGGACACAACAGCCTTTCATTGTCTCTTCCTCTGGTCGCAGGTTAAACCCTAACTGGAACCACACCCTGAACCATCGTCCTGATTGTTACAGACAAGCTGAGCTAAGTTCAGAAAACTGAGTTCCTGCTTCTTGCAATGGTAACTTTGGTTGGTATTTGGTATGTTGAAAAGCAGTCCTGGGAGTTGACCAGTGGCTTTTCCAAGCATCCCATTGCTGGTCTGTGATAAACCAGGACCTGACATAGCTCCTTAGAGGAAATCCAACTTCAGATTCCAGTGACCAGGGCCTCAGTATCCATCTCCCCACCCCTGTGCCCTCCTCATTGCTTCTGGCTGCAAAAGCTTGGTCAAAGGGAACCCCAAAGGGAATCCTTTCCACAAAAAATCGTCTGCCAGAGGAAAAAGCTCTAAAAGGAATCTGGTCAGAAACTCTAAGAGCCCTTTGTCCCTATCCAATATGGCTGTCCATATACACTTGGTCAGACCCGAGGAAAGTTTAAAAACACAGTGCTGAACTGAAAATAGAGCTCTGATCTCTCCTCATGGCAGCTCTCCTAAGACTCAAGAACAAACTGCTGGGAATGAGGCCCGGGGGCTTCCCCTGTGAGACTTCTCAGGTTCCTACCCTGTCTCTCCCCTCTATGAGCCTAGGGAAGGACCAGCCTCTTTAATGATGCCTCTCTCCCCCGCTCAGCCCCTCCTGACTCCGGGCACCCCCCAGACTGCATCCATTACGAGATCCCACTGAAGGTCCTTTTCAGAATGAAGGTGCAGTCCAGGAAGGGAAAAGGAGAAAAAGAGAAGTGAGTGAAAGAAGTAGGAGAAAGAAAAGTAGGAAGAATGCTCAAGTGCTAAGAAACAACAAAGAATTTATTCATGTCTGGAGCTGTCACATATTGATATTACCATCATATATTTCCTAATATAAAAAACATCTGAAAATATTCAGAAAAAAATTACAGGGGATGGGGGAATGGGAGAAATGAATGAAGGCAGTCAAAAGGTACAAACTTCCAGTTATAAGTCCAGGCATATAACATACAGCATGGGGACTCTAGTTAACAATACCGTATTGTAGAGTATTTGAAAGTTACTAAGAGGAAAGATATTGCAGGGCTATATCCTGAAAGGATTCACAGTTTGTTGTGAAAATTTGGCCTTTTGGGGTTTTTGTTTCCCATGAATATGCATGAATTATGAGGGTAGAAATTTTTTGACCAACTAAGAGATCTTCAGGGTTATTTAGGTATCAACCTGCCTCACTCTCCTTATTTTTCCAAATGCAGTTGATCATCTAGACATTTAATGTTAATGAATGAAGTGACATTCAGTGCCGTTGCTGTTGTCCCTGTAGAAGTGACTGCTACCTACACAGAGCTTTCTTTCCAGACAGTGTAACCTTCCCATGGAATGCACTAACAGAACAGACAGATCTCCAGTTGTTTCTCACAAAGTGCTTCCAGACTTGTATCCTCAGAGAGAGTGCCTTGCTTTCAAGAAGTCTGAGAACACACTCTTACATGTTCTAGAAGGGAAGACTTGAAAATATAGGAGCAGCTTGTTTTCCAAAAGAAAGAAAAACAGATGTCTGGCTGATTGGACAAATTAGTTCTAGGTAGAAAAAAGAACGTGAAAAGCAAATGATGAATTATGATCACTGTGTATATGCTTCATGGAAGGAATGTGTAACTACTAGAGTCAGATCATTTAAAAATTCATTAGTTTTCACCACCCTTCTCTACAAGAGGAAGTGGCAAAATACAATATCAAAATTCATGCAAGTGCTTAGAAAAATAGATAAAACATGGGCAAATAGAAGTTATGAGTGACAATTTCTATCCTCAGAGTCTAGAGCCCATTTGGGTGTTTTAAGGATACCTTCACAATACTAAACCTTAAAAGAAGAGAATTTCCACCAACCTACTAGGCTCTTTCAAAAACTAAAGGAAATTGAGTTTATTGCTTAGAGTTTTGGATAAATTCTAAGAATATTCGGATCACTAAAATTAAAGCCAGCCCAACGTAAACGTTTTATTAAAAAACTCAATTCATATTGTTTCTAAATGAAATCAAATAAAATGTTCAAGTTGATTTTGTTCACTTAGAATTGTCTAAAATAAAGGAAAAGTGTGAGCAATATCTGTTAGGGATACTGCCAGGTTCAAGTTTTCACTTCGAGAGGATTCTACTGAGAGAAAAGGAACAGCCTTCTTTGCTCTTTCATGCATGAAGGGCTTGCTCTGAAAATATAGATATCAACCATCTACCCAAGCAAATGTAAAAATTGCTCTTCTGTGAGACCTTATGGTGTTTAAGTACACTGAATGCATTTGAGGTGTGTATCAATTATCTATTGCTACATTAAAAATGTCCCCCAAATTTAAGAACTGAAAACAACATGTAAACATTATCCCATACAGTTTCTAGGGTCAGGAATCCAGGAGTGGCTTTGTTGGATAGTTCTGACTCATGAGATTATAGTCAAGCAGTCAGCTGGGGGCTGAAGACTTCTGAGGGCTCGACTGGAGCTGGAGTATCTGCTCAAGCTTATTCATGTGGTTGTTGACAGGCCTCAGTTCCTCATCCCTTGGGATTCCCTATAGGGCTGTTCATTGCATGGCTGCTGGCTTCCCTCAGAGATCAATCCTGATACAGTGTGGGAGGGGGCTCTACAAGGGTGTGAGTACCAGGAGGAGACCACCTTGGAGGCTGGCTATCACCATCTGCCATCTGGGCCCCAATGATTCATGTCTCCCCTCACATATAAAATGTGCTCATCCCATCCCAAGACCCCTAAAATTCTCATCCCATTACAGCATCTACTCAAAGTCCAGAATCACATCATCTAAATTAGGTCCAGGTTCACGTAAGTCTCCTCAGGTAGAGTGCCTTGTGTATGGTTCCTTGAGTACTGTTTCTCTTAATCTAAAAACCTGTGAATTAAAGAGGTAAGTCATCTGCCCTCCTCACGGCCAACATACAGTGGTGGACCCGGCATAGGATAAACTCCACAGACATCACTATTCAAAAAAGGAGGAAATGGGAGGCACACAGGAGTCCCCATATCATCTCTGAAATCCAGCCAGGCAAATGTTGGAAGCTCCTTAGGACTATTCCTACCCAGGAATGATTCTCCACGGTTCTTGGTTATACTTTCTGAGCCATCCTTTCTTTTTCATGAAACTTGGTACATGTATAAAGCTGAATAAGTTTCCAAACCTGCAGTAGAATGGGGGGTGGGGGGAAAAAGCCTCTTTTCATTTGATGCTCTTTCCGTTCCTTTCAGTTCTAGTTGGCAATGTTTCTGCCAATATAATTCTTTAAAAATTTTTGCGAAACTGCTGGAAGTTTTATCAGGTCCGTTCCATTAGACAGCAGTCATGCTCACAGGTCTCTTTGAGATGATCCCTTTCTCCATCTTGTGATTCTGCTGAGGAGCAATGCTCTTAATACTCAGATGCGCTATTGTTTGAGAGGATCTGTGAGCCTCACCCTAAAAAACTTCAGAAGGCCTTTTACGTGACTAACCTGGTGCTCTGATGTACCACTTTTGATCTTTCTGAGGTCATAACAAAGGATTTTTAGAGTCACACTTTCAGCTTCTTCTTTAGACCGTGATGGTGCCCTGGATTTGACCTTTGCTCTGAAGACCTGTCTTAATTTTAGCATTGTTAGCCGCTGGTAGAGGCTGGTATCTTTACAACTAGTTGAGTCCTGGCTCCTTTTGCTTAATAGTTCTTCCTTTAGCTTCTCTCTCTCCTATTGCATTTTATGATAAAAAGCTAGAAGAAACCAGGTGGATCTTCAACATTCTGGCTAGAAATCTCCTGGGTTAGATCGCCCAGTTTATTGGATACACTTTCTACCTTCACATTGCTAAAGGCAATGAGGTTGCTAAATTTTCTGCCAGTACATAGTAAGGATTCACTGTCCTCCAGTTTTCAGTAAGGTTTTCCTCACTTTCTTTTAAATCCCAATCAGCAGGCTGCTCAAAATCCTACTAACAGTCTATTCAAGGCTATTTAGGCTTTCACTAATGCATTCTTTAAAATCCTTCCAGCTACCGTCCACCGCCCAGTTCCTAAGCCATGCCTAAATTTTAGGTATTTGTTACAGTAGCATCTCACTTCCAGGTACTAAAATCTATATCGTTATCTATTGCAGTATAACAAATTACTCCCAAAATTTAGCGGCTTAAAGCAACAAATATTTATTAGCGGCTTAAAGCAACAAATATTAAAATGGCTCATGGTCTCTTGTGAGGTTGCAGTCAAGTTGTCAGCCAGGGCTACCATCTTCTGCAGGCTTAAGTGGGGCTAAAGGTCCCACTTCCAGTCTCACTCACATGGCTGTTTGTCACGTGGGCCTCTCCAAAGGACTGCTCACCACACGACAGCTGGCTGCCCCAGAGTCAGTGATCTAGGAGAGAGAGAGAGCCCGCAGTGTCTTTTATAACCTAATATCAGATGTGACATAGTATCACATCTGACACATTGGAACTACGTGGGAGGGTGTGAATACCTGAAGTTGGGATTTTGGAGGCAATCACAGGGTATAGTTAGAAAAAAATACTCCTATTTTTTTCCTTCCCAGAACCAATTGAAAAGTAGTTGCTATGCAAGAATTAAGCAGAGATCAAAATATTAATATTGTCATCCATAGAAGCTGAATTAGAGGAGGTGGCTTAGATGTGTGGCCACAGTGAGCTTCACTAGTGGACCTCAGATTTAGACCGACCCACCCAGTCACAGAAAGAAAAGGACATCTTGCCTTCCCCAGGTCAGCTTATCACGTAATCAGCAAAACAAAAAGCCCAGTTTCTGTGGTTTGGGGAAAACTAAGAGAGTGAAAAAGCACACAGTCAGAGTGAGGAGAAGGAAGCAGACAGAGTGGGGGAAAGGACATGTGGGATCCTGGAGGACAGAAATGAAAGCATCCACTGTGGGCTTCTCTGGGGGACTCCGCTCACAGGGCCTCAGAGAACAGTTTCAGGAGGCCCTTGTGCAACACATCTACCAAAACCTGCCCTGCCTCTTTTTTTTTTTTTTTTAATTCTTATTGGAGTATAGTTGATTTATAATGTTGTGTTAGTTTCTGCTATACATCAAAGTGAATCAATCATACACACACATATATCCACTCATTTTTAGATTCTTTTCCCATATAGGTCATTACAAAGAGTACTGAGTAGAGCTCCCCGTGCTATACAGTAGGTCCTTATTAGTTATCTATTTTATATATAGTAGTGTGTATATGTCAGTCCCAATCTCCCAATTTATCCCTCCCCCCCTTCGCCCTTGGTAACCATAAGTTTGTTTTCTACATCTGTGACTATTTCTGTTTTGTAAATAAGTTCATTTGTATCATTTTTTTAGATTCCACATATAAACGATATCATATGATATTTGTCTTTCTCTGTCTGACTTGCTTCACTTAGTATGATAATATCTAGGGTTAGGTTTATTACTCAGCCATAAAAAAGAATGAAATAATGCCATTGGCAGCAACAGGGATGGATTATCATACTAAGTGCCCTGCCTGTTCTTCATCAGCTCAGAGCAGGTCTAACACAGTAGTTCTCACACTTGCCTTCAGATTGCTGGGCCCTACACCTGGACAATTTGCATTTCTTTACAAGTCCCCAGGTAATGCTGATGCAGCTGACCGGAGAACAGACTTAGAGAATGTCTAACACTGGTCTAACATCGGCCAAGTGCCCAGGACGTACAGGTGCTTTATATGCATTTCATGTCTCATTCACATGCTTATTAATCTTCATAACAATGTAAAATAGATTTCATTAACCCTTTCCCTGCCTTAGAAGGACAAAGAGACTAAGGCTCAGAAGTGAAGCATTTGGCCAAGTTCACCTCCTGCTGGCCATGCAGAGCCAATTTTCAAACCCAGATCTGACTCCAAAGCCTGGGATCTTTCTTCTACACCAGTTTGCCAAATATTGGTGAGAACCAGGATGTAGCCTGAGGCTAAACAGTAATTTGCTTTCCACTAACTCTGCTTCTTATCTTCTTGACCTGTGGTCTCAAGCACAATTTTCTCCATTTTCTTTGTTCGAAATTATATATATGTATACTAGGCAATTTGGTCCATGTCCATGTATGTGAATCTTAGAGGTGGATTAATATGTTCACCTTTAAGGATACAGATTAAGACTATCAATTTACAATGTATTAGCATTCTAACAGGTCCATCAAAGAAGTTAGCAAGTGGCCAGCACAACAAATCTCTGGCCGTTTGCCCTCCAGGTCCACCCTCCACCCTCTCACAGCCCAGGAGGTGGACCACCGTGAAATACAACAGGCTCCATCGCCCTCAGGCTTTCAGATGGGTCCATCCTCCCCAGCAGTGAGGAGAGGGAGGAAGGCGATTTCCCCAGCTCCCTCCCTGTAGGGTCACCTGGACAGGCTGCATTCTTCCACAGAGGACTCTAGCCTTCAAAGCAGATGCTCTGAGTGATCTTTGCCTTCCAGGTTTCAGGAACTCCTTCCTCCCCTGTCCCTTTAGGCCTAGGGACAGTAATAGCTCTCAGAGTCCCGCACTGTCCACACCTTTGTAAACAATCCCCTCATTACCACCTCTCTGAACTATCCTAATTTGTGCTTGTTCCTGCTGGGACCATCGGTGAACACTGATTTAGGTACATTTACAGGTTTGCTTTCTGGGAGCTAGCCCAGGCTCTGGTCATCCTCCTAGAAGCCAGCAACTTTCCGGGATTCCTGCTGCTGCCCACACCGCTACTCTTGGTTTAAAGGTGTAAAACCCCACCTCTGGCCCTCCTGTGTCCTGCCCTGTAGGTAGACCGAATGGCAAGAGGCCACTTGGCTGGTTCTGCTGGCAAAATTCCTGTCACCAAAATTGCTGCTCCATTTCAGAACACAATTTTCTCCCTTGGACTAGGCATTTATTCCAATAGGAGGTAAATTATCCCTGGAAGAAAGCTAGAGATAAAGTTGGCAGTCAAAGACATCTGTGTTAAATGAGTTTCAGATGTTTTCTGTTTTGGCAGCTAGCTGCAAGCCTGGGTTGAGAAAGGGGAAAATAAAATTCATCTAGATTCTAGATTTTAGAGCAATGATTCTCAAGGTGTGTGGGAAGGGTGGTTTACATTGTCTCCTGGAAGGCATTTTGGAAATTGTGGGGAGTCTTTGATTGTGGGCCGTGGTCCAGGGATGCTAGCCTGCCCATGATTAAGAGATGGTCCCGTACAACAGATACTAACCCCGCAGGACTTGAATGTCCTGAGAATGTTTATGTTGCTGAAAAACCTGTTTATAATTATCTAGGTGAAAGACTTGTGTTACCTTTTACGTGGAAGGAAGGAAGGGAGGGAGGGAGGGAGGAAGGAAGGAAGGAAGAATTTGTATATGGCTTTAATATTTACTCAAATTTCCCAGAATGCAACTACCACATAAATTAAGGAACTATTATACATTGTTTTGTTTGGATTTTACAAAATTGGTCATGATTTGGAAAAACAACACAACTATCTGCATTTGTATCTGTAGTTTCCAAAGTGATTCTACAAAAATATCCAAGTGCCTGACAGGTGACTTCATTATGTCTTCCAGGGCAGTTGAGCCCTACTGTACACACTGAAATGTATAGAGAAAATCTCCCTACATACAATTTAAAAATATGTGTGTAATATGATACACTAATGGAAATATAAAAGATACAAAGAAAGTAGTTATATTATAAATGTTTCATTTGAGATCATCAATGGAGTATACCAAAGTACTTTAGAAATGGGTGTTGCATCTGATAAATGTGAGACCCACAGATCTCACAGCAAGGTGTTCTGATGACTGAGGATGTCCACTGAAGGCAAATCCCTCTTTGGGAGAAATTACCATGAAACAAGCCATATGAAGAGAGCTAGAAGGAAGCTTAGGTGTCTAAGCTACACACTGGGCCTTATCCCTACTGATAATACTATTTTTCTTTTAACTACCAACTACTTTCATCTCCCTTTATCATCTGGCATGTAGAAGATACTCAGTGAATGTCAAAAAGAGTCACTCAACAAAAATCCCCTTTAATAAATTAAAGATACTATCATTTATTTCTTGAAACACTGATCAAACAAGCAACAGTGATTTGTAACTTCCATGCAAAGAGATTTTGTAATATTTTATCACATTTTGTAACTTTGGTGAGTGTTATTTCCTAAATAACTTCAAATCTAAATTTGTAGTGTGATTTGCCTGGTGAAAGTTTATCTGGCCAAACTGATGGCCTCAAGGGCCTGAATAAATCAGAAGCTGATATATTTTGTTATGGACATTATATTTCACTCGACAAATTAGGAAACATCTTGGGCATTTTTTAATGCCCTGAGTGGAATGATAGAGATCAGCAAATCATCTGGAAACAGAGCTCCTTTATTAAAAAGAAAACTCAATGAATGCTGTACCCTAAGCCCCACTCCCTTCCCCTGACATACTCCTATTCATGCTTTAGGTCTCAAGACCTTTCCTGACACCCCAAGTTGAGGGTAGAAGTCCTTCATCAGCTCCCATAGCATTTAACACACTATCACAGAAGTTACAACAAGGGTAACTTTAATTACTTACTCACTTTTCCAACTAGAATCCAAGCTCTGAGTGGGCAGGGATCAAACTTATTCATTGTTGTGTCTCATACCCAGCACACAGTAGGTCATCAGTGCTTAGTCAGTCATTCAATGAGTTAATTAAGTGCTTAGCGTACTGCCAAATGGCAGTGTTGTCTTCTATATTGTTCCACTGGGCAGTCAAGAAGGACAGGATGCACCTTTAAGCCTCCTGTGGTTCCCACTGAACACCATCAGACTCAAGTTCTATGCTTTCTACACCTCCTCCTGCAGGCTCCAAGGCTCTTGTGTTTCGTCTATCAAATTCACCACCAATTAAGTTGGAGTGACAAGGTGTGGGAAGCTCTGTTCTTAGTCATTTGTTTGATTGTTCAGTTGCGCTAAAATTTTAGCATGCTGGGCCTTGCCTCCAGAGTTTCTAATTCAAGAGTTTTAGGAGGAGGGGCGGCAAGAATCTGCATTACTAACAAGTCCCCAAGTGATACTGGTACTGCTGATCAAGAGACAATACTTTGAGAATCACTGGCTGAGTAAGAAGTTTCAGCCACTGTTATCCCCACAGCAGATCTTTAAAGACATCTCCAATTTTGAATTTAAAAAATGTGTCCCTTGCTGTAAAAGAGTTGTAGATAGCAAGAAGTAGGTAGAGAAAATACGGAATACCGAAAGTCTCCTGAATATATTCCAAACACCTTAGGGTGAACCTGGTTCTGGCTTTTTGGTTAGGCTAGGGAAGAGGGAGAGAATCAAAATAGAGAATCAGAGAGAATCAGAAGGCCACTTCCCATGGAGAAGCCAAGCTGAGACCTGGCAAGATAGAGGATGATGGGCCAGTAAAAGTTTCTAGGATCTGGGGCCTCAGTCATCTTTGTGTAGGTCTGCCCACAGCAACCATAG
This sequence comes from Balaenoptera acutorostrata, assembly GCF_949987535.1. Classification (NCBI taxonomy): domain Eukaryota; kingdom Metazoa; phylum Chordata; class Mammalia; order Artiodactyla; family Balaenopteridae; genus Balaenoptera; species Balaenoptera acutorostrata. The sequence continues at coordinate 45,048,938 of NC_080065.1, read as the reverse complement.
CCACCTCTTATCTCTGCTTGAATGAGGACCTCACAATTCTAACAGCCTTAGCTAAATCTGAAGATATTCCAATGCACCTGTGTTTTAGTCTGTGCAGGCTGCTATAACAAAACACTATAGACTGAGTGGCTTAGAAACAACAGACATTTATTTCTCACAGTTTTGGAGTCCAGATCAAGGCACTGGCAGATTTGCTATCTGCCCATTTCCTGGTTTATAGATGGCTATCTTCTTGCTGAACCTCACATGGTGGAAGGGGGCAAGGGAACTCTCTGGGACCTCTTTTATAAGGGCACTAATCCCGTTCACGAAGCTTCTAACCTTATGACCTAGTCACCTCCCAAAGATCCCCAAATATCATATTGAGTGTTAGAATTTAATATATGAAACTAGCAGGGGTTGGGGAGAGACATAAGCATTCAGTCTATAGAAAATCTATTTTTCAAAACCTTTGTTATTTAGTTCAAATTTAACAGTTAGCATTTATTACTTATTACCTAATAGGAGCAAAGTTTCTGACAAGATGTGGAGTTGAAATATGTATCTTTTAGCTGTCTTGCAATATGTGTGCTTTTTCTTAAATAAGTGAGCTCCTTAAAATTACTGATGAGATCATTAACTCTTGCCGTATTTGCCTAAGCAGCTACTTTTTTTTTTTTTTTTCCTGTATGTCCTTTTTCTTTTGGAGAGAAGGAAAAAAAAAACTTTTTCCTCTATCCTTATGTTCAGTACCTGGGACCCTGCAAATGAAATTGACAAAAGACAGATTAACAGGGGAAAAAAGCATACAAATTTTATTTGATGTTAACACATTTATGCAGCATGGGAGGGCTTCATAAAAAAGAAATGAAAAAACCCAAAGTAGTGATTAGACCTGAGAGTTTACATACCATTATATCAAAGAGCAATAGATTATAGAGATGTGACAAGACAAAGGAAAGGAGTTTGGCCTTTTATGGGCAGCAAATATGGGGAAGCTAAATAGACGAGGGAAACTAATAGAAGATGAGGGTTATTTCAGTAAGGTTTGTTTATGCACATTCAGGTTGGTGCCGTCTCCAGTGATGAGACATCTCCTCTTCCTGGTACAGGAGAGAAGAAGGAGGACATCTTCACAAAGGGAAATTTGTGCCCTAATGTTAGACAGAAAGGGAGAAGATACAGAGCTTTTCCTGTGTCTGTTGTTTATCTGTTCCCTGTAGCTCAAAATAATCCTTATGCCAAAGTGGCATATTTTGAGCTTGCATATTCGAATCCCTTTCACTTTCTACAATGTAAGATCCCTTAGAAAAGGTAAGGATCTCCAAGATAGAGTTGATCCAAAACTAAATGTCTTCCTCTTTCCCATACATGACAAGGCCCAAATAGTGGCCTGAAATAGAAAAGACATTGATCTTTATCAAAATTAAGAATTATTTCCTGCTCCCCTGAGTTTGGGGCCAATATCCACACCTACTACACACACAAGCTTAATAACTGTTAGTTATAATGTTGATATCATAGAGTTTAAGTTGTAACTTTTTTTTTCTTTAATCACCAAAGTCTTATCATTCAAGTATTCTTTGGAAGGTAACCAACCAACTGTTCTTTATTTCTTGATGAAACATTTTGAGCATCCAGACTATGTATAATGAACACCTGTGAACCCACCATTCTGCTAGATAAATAAAACGTTTTAGATATTTTTTAAACCCTTTGTGACTTTTTCTCCTGAATCTCATTTCATTCCCTGAAGTATATGAAACAATAAATGTTTTTTATAACTATCTACATATGTAAGCCCCTAAAAACAATAAGTAGTATTATTTTGCTTATTTTAAGCCTTACGTAAATAGCATATTGGATATCCTTCTGCAACTAGGTTTTTACCCAACATTATTTGAGACATATTCATACTGATATCCACAGTTTTAATTCATTAATATGTAGAACTATACCACAACATGCTTAGTATTTTTCCAATTTATAGCAATTTTGTTTACATCCTTGCTTCTATAAGGAATACTCAATGGATATTTCTATAAATATCTCCTTGCATGCATGTGCAAAACTTTCTCTAGAATACATGCTCCAAATCACATTGCTGGACTAAAGGATATGCACACCTTCAACTTTTCTACATATTGTCAAATTACTTTCCAAGAGGTTACTCCAATTTCATTCCCATTAGCAGTGTTTGACAGCTCCCGTTGTTCTCATGATATCGTCAATATTTATACTTTTTGCTAATTTGATGGGTGTGAAATAGTATATTACTTTAAAAATAAATTTTCCTGATTGTTGGAGAGGCTGAGCATCTTTTCACATGTTTATTGGAAACTACAGTGCCCTTTTCTGTGAAGAATAGCTTGTTTGCATTGTTTGCCCATTTTTCTTTAGGTCTCCTTGCTTTGAAAGAGCCTTCAATTTTATCACTGTGTGTTGAAAATATATTTCCCAGTCTGAGATTTTTTGTTTAATTTTGTTTTTCTCTCTTAATATATAGAAGTTTTACATCTTGTTCAGGCAACTTTCAGTGACTTCTATTGGTGTTTTTGTTTTATCTTTTGACCTAAGGGTTGGAGGATAATTTATATCCTACAATTTTTCTAAAAGTTTTACTTTTCACATTTAGGTCTTTAATCTTCTTGGAATTGACTTATTTATTGGTGTGAGGTAGGGATCTAATTTTATTTTATTTTTTATGTATAGATAAGCATTTTTCTGGTAAGATTTAACAAGCAGTCCTTTTCCCCACTGATTTGTAATATCATGTCTGTCATGTCAGATGTATAGACATGTATGGAGTCTGGTGCTGGGCTCTGTTCTGTTCCATTGGTCCATTGTCTGTTATCGTATTTTAAAATGATGGTAAATAAAGCAAACCAGTAAAGTGCTCCTCCTCCTCTCCACCTTCTTGTTGGTCTTTAACATTTTGACCACAGGTAGTCCTTCATTCTCCCATATTTTGACTACATGCAGTCTTTTGTTTCCCCATATAAATAAAATATCAATTAGTCAAGTTCAGCCTTAAAACTGAATAGTTTTTTTTTTTTAATAAATGTATTTATTTATTTATTTTTGGCTGTGTTGGGTCTTTGTTGCTGCACGGGGGCTACTCTTCGTTGCAGTGCATGGGCTTCTCATTGTGGTGGCTTCTCTTGTTGCGGAGCATGGACTCAAGGTGCATGGGCTTCAGTAGTTGTGGTGCGTGGGCTCAGTGGTTGCGGCTCATGGGCTCTAGAGTGCAGGCTCAGTAGTTGTGGCGCATGGGCTTAGTTGCTCTGCGGCATGTGGGATCCTCCTGGCCCAGGGCTAGAACCCGTGTCCCCTGCATTGGCAGGTGGATTCTTAACCACTGAGCCACCAGGGAAGCCCAAAACTGAATAGTTTTTAAAAACTGAATACTTGCACCTATTTTACTCAGCTTGAGGCATACGCTAGCTAGAAGAAATGCACATTTATTTGAAGCTTTAAAAGTCCTGAGAACAACTGTCCAGACACTTCCTGGAACCATTTCTGTGGTGGCTTTAGAGAGAATGGCTTGGCCAAAACTTTGTTTTCCTAAGCCCAGGGAAGATACAAACTCAGCAGTTGTGTGGTGCTCCAAGTGATTTGCCCAAAGACCTCCCACTGATATCTCCATGAACTTGCAGCTTGGATTACTCAGTGAGGTCACCCCATGCAGGTTTATGGGCAGATGGCCAAACCTTGACACAAGGCTGCAGTCAGATCCCCAAACAAGTACATACACGTGAGCCTCCTCCTTGCCTATAGCTTGAACCCACAGTCATTATCAATTAGAAACAACTCCAAAGAAGAGTATCTGTAATCAACCTGGCTTAATGTTTTTGAACACTTAATCTTCAGATAAGTTTTAGGACAGACAATATTTGTAAAACGCCTATATCCATATGTAATTTTCTAATGCATCAAGCTGAAGTAACAAGTGCCCTATTTGCCTTATAAGACTCTAACCTTAGTATAATTTGCAGCTAAGTCTAAAATTGGAAGAGAACTTAAAAATAATGTAGGTCAGTGGCAGTTCCCAGCCTTGACTGTGCTTTAGAATTACTTGGGTAGTTTTTAAAACGACTTAATACCCCAGCTGCACAATAAATTAGATTGGAATGAAAGACACAAGTATCAGTATTTTTAAAGCTGATTGAGTGATTTTGTTGTGTAGCCAATGTTGAAAACCATTGACTTAGTTCAAACCTTTAGCACTTTAAGAAAATGAGACTTTGAGAGGTTAAGTGACTTTTAATCATGTCCTAAATTTACACTGTCCAATATGGTAGGCTTAGCCATATGTGGCTTTTTAAATTTAAATTTATTGGAATTAAATAAAATTAAAAATTGAGTTCCTCAGACACACTAGCCACTTTTCAGGTGCTCAATACCCACATGTGGCTAGTAGCTACCATATTGGACAACATAGATAACAGAAATTTCCATCATCGTAGAAAGTTCTCTTGGTCATTGCTGTAACAGAAATAATTCCACATGTACTTTTAATGTCTTTCTTTGAAACATGGCAAAAGATCATCTTGTACCTAGCTGTGAGTTGGATTTTATTTCTGTCTAGTCATTTGGTAACTTCAGAAGCATTTTAAACTATTATTACAGAATGATTAGTATAATAAAATAGTTTTTAAACAAGTATAACAACATTAGCATGTATACCTGTGAGGCACCTAATACCACAATAAAAGCAACAGCTTCTTGGGCAAATATAGAAAGTGATTTAAATCCGAGACACCCACTCCATCTCCACCCCCAAATCAATGGATAATGATCCACGAGGCCAATTTTTTCCTTGATTGACAGGAAAGCATATGGGGGAAGGGAGAATGGAGAACTACAATTTCCCAATGACTAGTTCGTTGAACTCAGAGCCAACTCATAAGCTTGTCTAGGCACTGTCTTGGCCCAAGCAGAGTATAAAGGAAGTTGGTAGAGAACAGTCTTCTCCTCCTTAAAGACTGAAAACAAAACACATATGAGAACTAAGCTGAAGTTCTATAATAGGATTTATTACTAACACTGTCTTTTTAAAAAATATTATCAGACAGATTTTTATCACCTAAAGCTTCTTGAGCTCTTATAGTAAACATACCATGGAACAGATCTCATAAAGCAGGCCTTGATGTTAAAGAGATTCAAATCTATTGTGTTGGTTGTATTTTTGTTGCTGCAAGCATCTAGAAAAATACCAACATTTATTAACTTTGTTTTTTCAGTTGTGTTATGAAATTGAAACTTAATACCACTGTACCAGAATACATTGTTCCCTGTCTTGTGGCTTAAATTTTGTATTCCCAAGTGCATTATATCAAGCAGTGAGATAGCCATGCCCAGGTCTAAACAAGAGGGAGACAGAAAGCCAATAGTACAACAAAGAGCCAACTTCAGTGATTACAGCATGCTAGGTACTGTTCTGAGCATTTTACATAGATTACATCATTTAATTCTCACAACAACTCACAATGAGATAAGTGCTATTATTACCCTTATTTTACAGATGAAGAACCTGAAGGACCAAGAAATTAAGTAATTTGCTCAAGGGCAAACAGCTAGTCAGTGGTAGAATTGAACTTCCAACCTTGGCAGTCTAACTCTAGAGCCCAACATCTTTTTTTTTTTTTAATACATCTTTATTGGAGTATAATTGCTTTACAATATTGTGTTAGTTTCTGCTGTATAACAAAATGAATCAGCTATATGCATACATATATCCCCATATCCCCTCCCTCTGTGCCTCCCTCCCACCCTCCCTATCTCACCCCTCTAGGTCATCACAAAGCACCGAGCTGATCTCCCTGTGCTATGCAGCAGCTTCCCACTAGCAATCTACTTTACATTTGGTAGTGTACATATGTCAATGCTACTCTCTTACTGAGTCTCTGCCTCCCCTTCCCCCACTGTGTCCTCAAGTCCATTCTCTACATCTGCATCTTTATTTCTGCCCTACCACTAGGTTCATCTGTACCATTTTTCTAGATTCCATATATATGTGTTAGCATATGATATTTGTTTTTCTCTTTCTGACTTACTTCACTCTGTATGACAGACTCTAGGTCCATCCACCTCGCTACAAATAACTCAATTTTGTTCCTTCTTATGGCTGAGTAATATTCCATTGTATATATGTGCCACATCTTCTTTATCCATTTGTCTGTTGATGGACATTTAGGTTGTTTCTCTGTCCTGGCTATTGTAAATAGTGCTGCAGTGAACATTGTGGTACATGTATCTTTTTGAATTATGGTTTTCTCAGGGTATATGCCCAGTAGTGGGATTGCTGGGTCATATGGTGGTTCTATTTTTAGTTTTCTAAGGAATCTCTATACTGTTCTCCATAGTGGCTGTATCAATTTACATTCCCACCAACAGTGCAAGAGGGTTCTCTTTTCTCCACACCCTCTCCAGCATATATTGCTTCTAGACTTTGGTGATGGCCATTCTGACTGGTGTGAGGTGATACCTCATTATGGTTTTGATTTGCATTTCTCTAATGATTAGTGATGTTGAGCGTCTTTCATGTGTTTGTTGGCCATCTGTATATCTTCTTTGAAGAAATGTCTATTTAGGTTTTCTGCCCATTTTTTGATTGGGTTGTTTGGTTTTTTTTGATATTGAGCTGCATGAGCTGCTTGTATATTTTGGAGATTAATCCTTTGCCAGTTGCTTCATTTGCAAATATTTTCTCCCATTCTGAGGGTTGTCTTTTCGTCTTGTTTATGGTTTCCTTTGCTGTGCAAAAGCTTTTAAGTTTCATTAGGTCCCATTTGTTTATTTTTGTTTTTATTTCCATTTCTCTAGGAGGTGGGTCAAAAAGGATCTTGCTGTGATTTATGTCATAGAGTGTTCTGCCTATGTTTTCCTCTAAGAGTTTGAGAGTGTCTGGCCTTACATTTAGGTCTTTATTCCATTTTGAGTTTATTTTTGTGTATGGTGTTAGGGAGTGTTCTAATTTCATTCTTTTACATGTAGCTGTCCAGTTTTCCCAGCACCACTTATTGAAGAGGCTGTCTTTTCTCCATTGCATATTCTTGCCTCCTTGATCAAAGGTAAGGTGACCATATGTGCGTGGGTTTATTTCTGGGCTTTCTATCCTGTTCCATTGATCTATATTTCTGTTTTTGTGTCAGTACCATACTGTCTTGATTACTGTAGCTTTGTAATATAGTCTGAAGTCTGGGATCCTGTTTCCTCCAGCTCCGTTTTTCTTTCTCAAGATTGCTTTGGCTATTCAGGGTCTTTTGTGTTTCCATACAAATTGTAAAATTGTTTGTTCTAGTTCTGTGAAAAATGCCATTGGTAATTTGATAGGGATTACGTTGAATCTGTAGATTGCTTTGGGTAGTATAGTCATTTTCACAATGTCAATTCTTCCAATCCAAGAACATGGTGTATCTCTCCATCTGTTTGATTTCTTGATTTCTCCACCTTTGATTTCTTTCATAGTGTCTTATAGTTTTCTGCATACAGGTCTTTTGTCTCCTTAAGTAGGTTTATTCCTAGGTATTTTATTCTTTTTGTTGCAATGGTAAATGAGAGGGTTTCCTTAATTTCTCTGTCTGGTTTTTTGTTGTTAGTGTATAGGAACGCAAGAGATTTCTGTGCATTAATTTTGTATCTTGCTACTTTACCAAATTCATTGATTAGCTCTAGTAGTTTTCTGGTGGCATCTTTAGAATTTTCTATTTATAGTATCATGTCATCTGCAAACAGTGACAGTTTTACTTCTTCTTTTCCGATTTGGATTCCTTTTATTTCTTTTTCTTCTCTGATTGCTGTGGCTAAACCTTCCAAAACTATGTTGAATAATTGTGGTGAGAGTGGGCAACCTTGTCTTGTTCCTGATCTTAGAGGAAATGGTTTCAGTTTTTCACCATTGAGGATGATGTTGGCTGTGGCTTTGTCATATATGGCCTTTATTTTGTTGAGGTAGGTTGCCTCTATGCCCACTTTCTGGAGAGTTTTTATCATAAATGGGTGTTGAATTTTGTCAAAAGCTTTTTCTGCATCTATTGAGATTATCATAAGGTTTTTGTCCTTCAGTTTGTTAATATGGTGTATCACATTGATTGATTTGCATATATTGAAGAATCCTTGCATTCCTGGGATAAACCCTTCTTGATCATGGTGTATGATCCTTTCAATGTGCTGCTGGATTCTGTTTGCTAGTATTTTGTTGAGGATTTTTGCACCTATGTTCATCAGTGATATTGGCCTGTAATTTTCTTTTTTTGTAACATCTTTGTCTGGTTCTGGTATCAGGGTTATGGTGGCCTCATAGAATGAGTTTGGGAGTGTTCCTCCCTCTGCTATATTTTGGAAGAGTTTGAGGAGGATAGGTGTTAGCTGTTCTCTCAGTGTTTGCTAGAATTCACCTGTAAAGCCACCTGACCCTGTAGAGCCCAACATCTTAATTGCTCTGCTCTATTATCAACATGTACTTACTTCACGGTCATGGTTTTGGCTTATCAAGGTCAAGATCAGAGACACTGGACTGAACTGGTCCACTTGAGTGGGAAAAAGGACCTCAGGGTGGCAAGCTGAAAATGCAAGCATGTGTGGCCTTAACCCCAGGTTTCCCAAGATTGCTTTATTGGGGAGACCCCTCATCTTCACTTTGACAGCTATCCCCTCTACTCCCTGACACTACACACCCACATGGCTTTGCAAGGGCAACAGTACTAGCTGCAACAAAAACTATTACCAGAGTCGAGGAAAGAAAAGGGGAGGGGCTCAAAATAAACAGCAGTAGCTACAGATGCTCCTCCAGTGGTTACACAATAGTCCCTGGTGTCTGGGCCCTGGATAGACTCGGGGGAGTAAGGTTTCCTGGCTCCCGGCAGGAGGCTGAGATGGACAGATATCAGCATTAATTAGACCATTATATAAAACATCACCTTTCTTAAGGCCATATTCTCTCCTTCGTAACCTTGACAAAGCTCAGCATGTTTCCACATTTCATCCAGGAATATAAACAAGAAATACAGTCTGTCCCAGTGTTGCTAGTTTTCCAGCCTGAGTGAGCCGAATTATTTTCTCTCCCAGACAGCAGCGTGGTGTTCTTCTGGGCAGCAGAGTGTTCTTTGGGTCTTTCATACCCTCTGTGTTTCTTTGCTTATTGTGCTACAAACAAATGCAACTCTCCCGCACAGCCTTGCCTTAAGCCCTTTGGACTTGTCCCACCCTCCTAGAGATTCCATATACGTGTGTGTGTGTGTGTGTGTGTGTAGTAAGCTTCATTATTTAGAGAAGTTTTAGGTTCACAGCGAAACTGAGCAGCAAGTACAGAGGTTTCACATATATCCCCTGTCCCCACACCCACACAGCTTCACCCACTGTCAGCTTCCCCATCAAAGTGGGGCATTTGCTACAACTGATAAACCTACACTGACACATCATAATCACTCAAAGTCCGTGGTTTATATAACAGTTCCCTTTTTATGGGTGTTGTACATTTTACGGGTTTTGACAAATGTATAATGACCTGTATCCATCACTATAGGATCATTCAGTTATTTTTAAAAGGTATCATGTGTATACTTCACTCCTGTGACGCCCCACCTGCTTTTTCGACAATTCAGAGACGGTCCCATTGTTTCTGGGAAGGTTATAGGCTGATTCTCGCCGTGAATTCACTCTCAAGGCCTTTGCACTTGGCCTGACAATGAGTGACAGCACAGGAGGCTGGGACTTCAAGATGCTTCTCAGGCAGCCTAGGAGCCAGAATCTTGCAGTTGCCTTGGCAACGGTTGAAGTTTCTTGTCCTGGGCTGAAATGCGTGATGTCTCTACATTTGTGAAAAGTCTATTTTACACTCTCAGTCTGCCTGGGGCATAAATATGCCAGGAATGGAACCCTCAGGATTGGATTTCCTTTTTCTGATTTTGAAACAGAGGGGAAAATATCTACAATAGGAAGTGAACAGGAGGCCTGCACACAACTCATACTGGGTATCGGGTTCAAATATTCCAACACAGCCACAGTCTAAGCTGGTCAAAGTGTTCAGCTTGCACAGGATTTTGTTTCAAATGCCGCAATATTTTTTAGGCCATTATCGATAGAAAGAATTGAACTCCTTTTGCTGGGACTTCCTGTGCCATCACTTGTATTTTTAAACCCTAACACAGAGAGTTTTGAAAGAGGAAAAAGTTTAACATCCTTTAGTGACTGCATATTTAATTATGCCTCATATATCTGCGGTGTTATTTAAAGAACTCAGAGCACTCTCCAAATGTGAGTTGTGCTAGCCTAAAACACTTAGGAAGCCCAAAAGCCTTGAATTAGACAACAGACATTCTCTCCATTTCAGCTTTCTTCTCTAGTGGATGCTTCTGTTTGAGCTCAAAGAGTTGCAATTTCCTTGATTATCTCTCCTTCAAAATTCTCCAGACCGTTGCTTATCGCAAAGCCCAAATGCCTGCCTATCCCAGTTACAGGTATGTAAATAACATTTAATCTTTCTTCCTTCCTTTGAAGAGTGAAGTATGTGGTCTCTAACAAACATCCGTCAGATTTTATTTTAGAACTACGAGAATAACTGGCTTTCCGGCAGCAACAAGATTCACATATTTCTACTCTCCTGTAACCTGAAACACTAGGGGTGGCCACATACCCAAGTGGTTATGTGACCTGGGCCAGAGCGGCTGGGCCAGCAGTCAGACAAAGGAGAGCACTTGGTACTAAGTCAGTCTACGAGCCTCTCCCAATTCTAACATCCAGGTCAGGTCAGACCTGCTCCTGCCCATCTTTTGGTATCAAGGGAAAGAAAGATTATAGACTAAGCACTTTTTATGCTTTTCCTCCCTTCCCCTAGCAGAGGATGTCAGGGGCAATAGGACAGTGGGGAATAACGTCAGAAGTGCCCCCAGTTGGCAGCAACAAAGGGCTGTGTTGAAAGCAGGTTAAGCACCAAGGGAGACATGTGATCACATCTAGAGCAGACTCTGCTCACTATCCTCACACCTCTGTCCTGGTCTGAGAGGAGGAAACTTGTTATCTGTTATCTTTTGGGACTCTATACATAATAGATGCTTGAGAAAGGATTCAATGCCATGAAGGGTCGTACACGGAGGAAGGAACAGAGGAAACCTGGTTCTTGACTTTAAGGAGCTTCCAAGATGGCTCTGGCATGTTTGTCTCCCAACACACACACTATGATTAGAGTACGTACAGGCAACAAGCTCTTCAGAGGGAGGGGTGACTGATTCCAGAGAGGGTGGAGGGTAGACTCAGCGAGGAAATCCTCACAGAGATGATGCTCAAATTAGGATCTGAAGGAGGAACAGAGATTGGCCTTGTTGAAAATAAAGGCAGGAGAGGCATTCTACCCAAAAGATAGTCAGGAGTCAGATACAAAAGACCAAGGGACCACATATTATATGATCCCATTTAGGTGAAATGTCCAGAAAAGGCAAATTTATCAAAATAGAAAGTAGATGGGGCTTCCCTGGTGGTGCAGTGGTTGAGGATCTGCCCGCCGATGCAGGGGACACGGGTTCGAGCCCTGGTCTGGGAAGATCCCACATGCTGTGGAGCAACTAGGCCCGTGAGCCACAACTACTGAGCCTGCGCTTCTGGAGCTTGTGCTCCTCAACAAGAGAGGTCGTGATAGTGAGAGGCCCGCGCACCGCAATGAAGAGTGGCCCCCGCTCGCCGCAACTAGAGAAAGCCCTCGCACAGAAACGAAGACCCAACACAGCCAAAAATAAATTTAAAAAAATAAAATTAAAAAAAAAAAATAGAAAGTAGATTAGTAGTTACCTGGGGCTGGAAGTGGGAATGGGAACTAATTACCAATGGGCACGAGGAATCTTACCAGGGGAATAAAGTGTTCTACAACCGGACTGTGGTGATTGCACCTCTCAGTAAAGTTAGCAGAAATCACTGAATTGTACACTTGAAATGGATGAATTCTATGACATGTAAAATATACCTCAATAAAGCTGTTTTTTTTTTTTAAAAAAAAGGGCGGGAACTCGTCATCCCACTTGTACAATCTGTGCTGAAAAATAAAAGCATTCACGGTAAGGGTTAAAAAAAAGATAAAATGTCATCCCATGGTTAATGTTTAAATACCAGTACCTGTAAAACACTCAGCGCAGAAACTGGCACGTGTGAACACTCAAACAGTTTCCTGTTATTATAACACCTAAATATCAGCCACTGTAAACACTAAAAGGAAATGCAATAAAATGTATTTTTTAGTGTATTTTTTGATGCATATATATTTTACATAGATCAGATCATCTTGTATAAGATATCTATAAGATACCTATGTAAGTTATATCAATATAAGACAGTGCATCTATATAAGATATCCTGTATCCCACTTATACTCTATTTATCATACTTTCTATATAAGTTTTTCTTAGGCATTCCATGATGACACAGAGTACACCATATGGCTAAACATAATTTAAACCTTCACTGATGGATATTTAGCTTTTCAAGTTTTGCCTTATAAATAACTTTAATGAACATCTTTTCCCTTAAGTCTTAGGGTATTCACAGAGATGACTGGAAGTATGTGTAAAATAGAATTACAGGGTCCAAGCGTACGTGCACGGTTAGTGCTACTGCTGCTACATGTGGCCAGATCGCTTCCCTGAAAGTGCCATTTATGCTGCCACCGACACCATATGAAATACTGATCTTACCACACAGTGGCATTGAATGCTATTTTTAAATCTTGGTTAATCTGACAGGTGAAAAGTGGTATTGTTTCTCTCACTTGAAGTCTCTGTGGTCGGTTACTAGTGAGTCTGAACACCTTCCCTGTGTTTATTAAGCATATATTATTTCTGTGAATTGTTGGCTTGCGGCTTTTATGCCTACTTGTCTTTTGGGATTTCAGTGTTTCTTATGGTCTTGTATATGTGAATTCTCCTTTAAGGACTTGAACTCTCCTTTGTCTTATTTTTCTCCCAGGTATCTGTGTTTTCTTGCATTTTATTAACAGTGGATTGAAGTTCTAAATGCTCATAGAATTAGGGTCACTTTTTAAAGCAGATTTGTAGAAGATTCAGAAATAGGCATGGGGGTAGGGGTGGAGGGAAGGAGAGAATACCACATTCTTTGCCTGCTTTATAATTTAGCCTGAGTGTACAAGTCTGTGCGTGCCTCTGATCCCCACCGTTCCCTTCATGGTCACAGTTTACCCGTCATGGTTCAGCAACAACTTCCTAACCCAACTATCGACTGTCAAAGCACCAACAGCCCTCTGGACCTCAGGACTGACTTAGGATTAAATTGAAATCCAAGAGTTGTGTAACATTGTCCTTATATTAAATTTTTTCTCAGAGCTCCTAGGACCAAAAGATCAAATCACAGTTCGGTAATATCTCTTTGATCAGTAAGCAACTTAATAAGAACTTTATTACTCTCCCTCTAGATCAACCTAAGAGTAGAAATGTCAGATAATCACTAAGGAATTTGTCAAGCGGATCTATTCAATAGGTGTAAACCAAGAGGGTTACCATCGTTCATTATGAAACATTCATACTTGCTGTATTGGTTTCTATCGTTGGTAAGAATTCACTATTCTAGACCTATGTTCTCTCAAAACTGAATCTTGAGAACCTCTTCCTAAAAATGACATGTTAACATGGAGGGAAAATGTTCACTTTTTTAGAAATCAGTGTTAGAAAATAGAAAAGATATTTGAGAATATCCTTAAATATGCAATTTGTTAGGTTAAAAATAATGGGAAAACTGATCTTCAAAGGTGGCACTAGCTGTGTGACTTTGGGAAAATTACTTTGTTTCTGAATCTGTCCTCTTCTATAAAATAGAAAAAAAAAATCTTTACTCCAGTCCTATGCTATAGTATAAATTGTAAATCATTAAGCCCATCATACTCAGATATTCTTTGATTCTTAGGCCAAGGAAATTAACTGGTAGGTCAGGTGGCTTAATTCCTTGATGACTCCATTTAGGCAGAAGAATGAAGGACTATTACTTGCTGTTTGTTGCTCAAATCAGGGTGCTAGGTACTTTTACCTTCTTATTAAACCTGCAGAACACCTGCTGCTGCTCCCATTTCAATGATGAGGAAACTGAGGCTTGAAGAAATTATCCTGCTTTCCTCACAGTGACAGATGCTTGCCTGTGACTCATTTCTGGTGTTTCTTCCATTTAATTAATGCCTAATTTGTTGGACTTGTCAACCAGTGCCCTACATGACATGTCCATTTTGATAGCTAATAGGCATATCAGACAAAATGAAAACAAGCTCCTGACATGGCCCTCAAAACATGCCCTTCCCACAATCTTTCCCACTCAGTAAATGACAACTTCATTATTCCAGGGCTCAAACCAAAAACCTCAGAGTTGTTCTCAACTCCCTCAAACCCCATTCCGATCTTTAAAAAAAACTGCCAACTCCATCTTCAAAGCATATCCAGAATCTGGACCACTTCTTACATTTTCACACCAGCATCGTGGCTGAAGCCACCCATGACTCTCACCTATATTGTTAAAATATGCTCCTAAGTGGTTCATTTCTGCCCTTTTCCCTCTTTAGCCTATTTGCACAGAGCTGCCAGAATGATCCTGCTAAAATGAAGGTCTGATCCCATGGTTTTCCTGTTCAAAACCTGCCAATGATTTCCTGTGTGACTCAGAGTAAGAGCCAAAGACCCACAGTGGCTTCAAGGCTTCACACAACCTTCCTCTCCATACAGCTGACCACACTTTCTAAACTTCCCTCTGTTGCCATGCTGTGCCCTCGGACAGGGCTGCTCTAACTCCAGATTCCACCATGGCTCACTCCCTCGCTTCCTTCTGGCTTTTATTCAAAAGCTACCTTCTCCACGAGGGCATCCTTCACCACCCTATCTAAACTTTCAACCATTCAATCACTCACATCCTCATTCCTGCTTCATTTGTTTCTTTCATGCGTATCACCAATAAACTACATGTTTTACTTCTTTGTCTCCGGTCTCTAGAATATAATCTCCACGGGGCCAGGGATTTCGGTCTGTCCATTCTCTGTTGTATTCCCAGTGCCTAATGCATGGTGGGTATACCATAAATATTTGTTGAATAAGTGAATGCGTTTGTAACTGACATCTGCGTTGCTCCACTTGTGGTGTCCTCCATCTCACATGAGATCATCCTTTGCTGACACTAACTTTTCTTCACATCACTTGTGACTTTATCAGGTGGCACAGGACTTCCTTAAAGTTCCCCATGCCTCTCTCCAGGCTTTTTTCTAGACCTTCTTGACCAGTTCTGGGTCACATGACAATCCCTAGTTCAATCACTGGCAGAAAGGAACAGGACCACCACAACTGTCATTGTTTAATCATGACTTATTCCCTGCGCCTGGGCAGATGGCTGCTGGAATGAAATTAGTTTAATAAGAAGAAGGGGATGATTTTATATAGGAAAATAAGTGCCTGCCAAATCCATGAATCACAGTTTCATGTCTGTGATCACATTTGAGCTTCAACATCCTTATGAGGAAGGGTAAGCACGTATCCTGACCATTTTTACAGAAGTGAAAACAAAGACATGGAGAGGTTCTCAACATGCCAAGGGCACACAGTATTTCAGAGGCAGGCCCAGCATGGTCAACCCAGGTTTTGGGTTCTGGAGAAGCAGGGTGGTTGAGAGAAGCAGAGTCGAGCAGGAATCAGAGACCCAGAAATTCGTTTTCACTCCACACAAAAAACTATATGACCTTCAGTGGTTAAGAATCCGCCTTCCAATGCAGGGGACGCAGGTTCGACCCCTGGTCAGGGAACTAAGATCCCATATACTGCGGGGCAACTAAGCCCGCGCTCTGCAACAAAGAGCCCACCAGCCACAACGAAAGATCCCGCATGCCACAACTAAGACCCAATGCAGTCAAATTAAAAAAACAAAACAAAACTATATGACCTCAAACAGCTGTTTTGATCCCTCGGGGCCTCAGTTTCTTCATCTATAAAATGACAATAACATCTGTTTCTTGTTCTGGAACTGTGCATAGGCTGATTAATCATTAAGGTTCTCTTCTTATCTATTAAACTCCAGCTCAGGCAGAGAAACAAGAGTGAGTTATTGGACTTCGAACCCTGCAGAGCCAGAAGAGAAGAATTAGATTCTTCGTAATGATATATTTTTTAAACCCCTTTTGTTCTGAAAATAAATATATAGATGAACTTTAAAAACCTAGTCTGTTCCCAAGGCTTGCCCCTGCATTGCATCTTTAAATCTTTATAGTTCTGGCTTTGACATTTCAGGAACACGGGCTTCCTCAGCAGGTTGTCTATTCCTCATTTAGAGATCAAGTCCCCGTGAATCCACAGTTGGAAGGTTCCTTTGCAGAGGCCCTTCATGCAGGACATCGCAGAGGCCTTTGTAGCTTGAGAGTGATGAAATCCTGAAACCTTGCTGGCCAGGGTCCCAGTGCATACCACTGCTGGGCTGCCATTCTTCTAAATTCAGCTTCAGGCTTCTCACTCCCATGCATAATTCACATAATTCACATATGTCACCTGCCTGAGAGGTTCAAGTGTTTCTGCTAAAGGAGTGGCTTTGTGAGGGCAATGGGAGGAAAATGGTTATTTAATAATTTACTGAACATTGCATTTCACGATCTATACCCATGTGATGCATTTTCCAACCTTCTAACTCCATAGATCTAGAGCTTTTCCCTTTCTGCAGTGTCAGAATTAGTATTTAATAACTACTTCCTTTTGGATAGAAATCTAAGCTGTTCTACATATTATCTTACGTGATTTTACAATTAAGAAAAAATAGGTAACTTGCACAAGGTTGTTTAGCTGGTTAAGAACAGAGTTGAGACTGGATCCTAGGGCTGCCAGGCTGCCTGGGAAGTGTCATACCAAGTGTTACAATTTTCATACTTTCAAAATAGACATTTCTTTGTACACTTATTTGTACCCTAAATCACACACTGTTAGAATTTTAGGGTACATCATTTCTGAAAAACAGGGATAGGGAATCTTATTTGAAGAAAGCTGCTTACAAATTTATTGCTTAAGCCAGGCTTAAGTAATTGGCAACGTTTTCTGTAAAGGGCCAGATAGTAAGTATTTTAGGCTTTGTGGGCCAGATAATTTCCATTGCAACAACTCAACTCTGCCGTGGCTGTGAAAAGGCAGCCACAGACAATATGTAAACAAATCAGCATGGCTGTGTTTCAAGAAAACTTTACAAGAACGGGTGGTATGCTACCTTTGGCCCCTGGGCTATTGTTTGCTGACCTCTGACTGAGGCTGTGGTGCTATTAGGGCTGTGCACGTTTTTACACTTTAAAAGGCATTAATAAAAATATTTGTCTCTGATTTTCTGAGTCATCTGGGAAGGTGAAATTTGTTTCACAAAATATTCATCCGGTGCTCCAGAAAAGTCTCCACATATTTACCTCACCAATATATTCCGCAAACTTGACTGAAACATCATAGATTCAAAGAATGTTAGTGCACAGGCATATCTGAGATAATTTCATCTATGCCCCTCATTGTATAGATGGGGAAACAAAGGGAGTTTTTCAACTTCTCATGCAAAAGAAGTACAAGTAGAATTTGGAAAACCAATAATTGATGAGTATAGAACTTAATGTGTGGTTGAAATATTGCTATTTCTTTGCCAAAGAATAAACTATATTATATGTATAATCAACTATATGATATATATAAGAAACTATATAAATATATAAAATGCATCCTGATAACTTCCTGTCTTACCTTAGTCATATTACAGAGAGTTTGTTTTTCCTACAAGACATTGTAAAGTCTTTTAAAAATATCAGACAGAAAACTATAAAAAGCTGCCTTATGTTCCTGGACTTGAGCAAATGTCTTTTCACAATGTCGCTCTTCTGTATCCTTTCATTATTGGCCAAGACAATCAAAGGCCTTTTGTTTTGCCGTAGCCTCCTGCAAGATACCCGTGGACCAGGTGTCAAGGTCACAATAGAATGCAGGTGTCACACTCAAATCAAGATAATTTAAAGGAGTGAGGAGAGTTAGGGAATCACAAGGGGCAGGGCAGTCACCCAACGGTAGAATCAGTGAGGCTGCTACCACTCCGAGACCCAAAAGGATGAGTAGAGCAAACACGGGAACCCGCAGTCACAAAAGAAGGCTCTTAAAGACAACAATGGTACCCAGTCTTGGACATAGCTAACCTGTGCCAGACGGTTGTCAGCTTGGTGCCTCGGCTCCTGTGGAAGGCTGGGACCCTGTTCCCCAGAATCCCCTTCCCAGGATGGTTCCAGGTTAGAGTTGACCAAGGAGAGGAACTTGCACAAGATTTGGAAGGTGAACATGAAGGAAAGCCCGTCACTTTTGGAAGGTCACGTTGGTCAGACACGATGACACAGAGACGTATCTGTCCCTGGCAGGCCCCAGCTGGTCCTCTCTGCCTTCCTTCTCATATTCCTAGTGGCAGACGCTGCTCACCAACCCAGCCTCAAGACCCCGTCAGGTGCATGGCGGCAGCTTCCACAGACTTCACAGACTCCCTTTTCTGGGTCCCACTTTGACAACCGCACATGCACAGCTGCTTCTCAGGCTTTTCTGCGAGCTCCATGGTGCTGAGAACTCCTGTTCCCGTGCACCTGGCTAAAATGACCATGATTATTTGTCTCATCCTCTGATTCTCCTGCCAGACCTTCACATCCCAGCTCCTCCCACAGTCTGTGGAAGCTCTAACTTTTGTATGAAACCCTTTCTTCCCGCCTTATTGGTGGTGATGATCTTTTTCTGAGTCAATTCTGGGTATACAGCCCTAGGCTACCTCGAAGGAAGGGAGCCAGGTGAGAAAATACTCTGACCCCGCTCCCCTGCCTCCTTCCAGACTTCTGCCAGAACTCTCTATTCCCGATCTCCTGGTGCAGACCAAGCAGTCAGACTCCAGGACAGAGAGCTGGGTGCAGGGGGAAGATAGGGGACCAGAGGGGCAAAGGGGGTATCTCTGGCACAGGCCATAAAATAGTTATTATTGGATCAAATTTCCAAGAAAACTTGAGAACTTCTTACAACTTCAGCTCTAAATATGTAGAAAAAGGTAAGGTTAATGACCTTCTCTGCACTCTCCTTCAAAATTAAAAAAATAGTGTAAGTCTTTAAAATGAGCATCTATGAAAAAGTAAGAGACTGAAAAACAGTGCAGGTGCTGAATGGCTCCTTTGTTTTAATGGAACTGAATTACGTTTAGACGCATCTTATAAAAAAGATTCTACATAGAATAATGTTCTCTATGAACCACCTGTGCTTTGCCTTTATGGAGGAGAGAAGAAAAACTGATCCTGAATTTTTATAAAGAAATTTAAATTAGACACTAAAATAAGCTACTTGTTCCAAGGGCAATTAAAGTAATGATTCATTCAGTGGAGAATTCTAGCAAAGCTTGCTGAGTCCTCATTTCTTTCTATTAGGAACCGTATTGGGAACCAAGAGACTTCTCTAGAGCAGTGCTGTTGGATAGCAACATAACACAAGCCACATACGTAATTTAAAATTCTCTAGAAACCACATTTTAAAAAATAAAAATAGGTAAAATTAATTTTAATAATATGTTTTTTATGTTACCCAATATATCAAAACTACTATTTCAACATGTGATCAATTACAATCATTAATGAAGTATCTCACATTCTTCTTTTTGTGTTGAGTCTTTGAAATCCTAGGTATATTTTTCATATACAGCACAACTCAATTCATGTTTCCAGTACTCAATAGCCACGTGTGGTTGGTGGCTACTGTATTGGGCAGCACAGCTCTAGAGTGTGTCCTAAGATTGGTTAAGAGTTTGTCTCATATAGGGACTTCCCTGGTGGTCCAGTGGTTAAGAATCCACCTTCCAATGCAGGGGACATGGGTTTGATCCCTCATTGGGGAACTAAGATCCCATATGCTGTGGGGCAACTAAGCCCACGGGCCACAACTGCTGAGACCATGTACCACAACTGGAGAGCCCGCGTGCTCTGGAGCCCATGCACCACAACTAGAGAGAAGCCCGCACGCCGCAACAAAGAGCCCGTGTGCCGCAACGCAAGATCCCACGTGCTGCAATTAAGACCCAATGCAGCCAGAAATAAATTAATAAATTAATATTTTTAAAAATCCTTTAAAAAAAAGAGCTTGTCTCATATAGAGAAATGTAGTATAACATGAAAGAAGAGAGGCTACTATCTGCCTGTGTTATTCACCAATGTTTCCAGTTCTTCTTTCCTTGGGTGTGTATGAGGATTGCCTTCCACACCCCGTTGTAATTGAGCAAGGCCAGATGATGTGCTTTGGCCAATGAAATGAGAGGAGTGATGCATCACTTCCAGTCAGCAGTATTGAAGAGCCTGTGTGTGGGGACTTCCCTGGTGGCACAGTGGTTGGGAGTCCACCTGCCAATGCAGGGGACACGGGTTCGAGCCCTGGTCCCGGAGGATCCCACATGCCGCGGAGCAACTAAGCCCGTGCACCACAGCTGCTGAGCCTGCGCTCTAGAGCCCGCGAGCCACAACTGTTGAGCACACGTGCCACAACTACTGAAGCCCGGGTGCCTGGAGCTTGTGCTTAACAACAGGAGAGGCCACCACAATGAGAGGCCCGCGCACCGCAACGAAGAGTAGCCCCCGATCACCACAACTGGAGAAAGACCACGCACAGCCACAGAGACCCAATGCAGCCAAAAATTTAAAAACATGAATTTATAAAAATAAAAAAAAAACACAAAGAGCTGGTGTGTGCTACTCTGTGCTCTCTCTTCTCTTGCCGTGTTGATTGTGGACACTGGTGTTGATATGGAGGTGCCCTGACATTGAAGCCGAAGCCACCTGAAATGCTAAGGCAACAGTTGGAGGACAGCTGCCCTACGTGATTGGGATGGTGACGTTTGTCCCACTAAGGCCCTGCTTCTCTCAAGTGGCCCTCTCCAGATTCTGATAACAGCTCCTCCCTCTTGCTCTTTCAACCTAGGAGTGGTAACCACTGTCTGATGTTGCTAGCCCTGATGTTCTGCTTTTCCTGAGCCTTGCCCACATCTTTGTAAACTGTCCCTTTATTAATTTCTCCTCAATTACCCTGTTGATTGTGCCGTCTGTTTCCTGTGGTGGTTCTGATTGATACAGTACGCTACATCGGCCAAGTGTGAAGTGCGCCTAAAGACAGAATAAAATGAGTGCATTCAAGAAATAATTCCTTGAATGCGTGTAAATCAATTTTCAAAGCACCAGTCAAAAGTGTTTCCCTTACTAACCGCCCTTATTATAGAAAAGATCCTCTTTCTCCTCCTTAAGTGAAAATGTGTGCTCATTGCCTATAGTGATGTGTGTTTATGTGTTTAAGAAATCTGTTTGCTTGAACTTGGTTGGTCTTCATTCTTTCTTTAGATATGTTCCAAGCATATACTTACAAACTTATGTTTGTCAGAAATAGCAACAAATCAAAAATAACTAGAAATTGTGTTTCAATGCCATCCTCAAACAAGGATTTTCTGAGTTCCTACCAAGGCTTCAGTTCTTACCAAGAGGCCTGAGGCTTGTGAGTTATTGTTATGTTACTTGTTCACTATAGAAAGATCAGAAAGATACAGATAAGCACAAAGAAGGTAAAAAGAACTCATCACTCAAAGCTAATCACCACTACTGTATGTAATTCCAAATTTTAAAAAATTGAATTTTATTGTCTGAACAGAATCTTTTAATTTGTGTTTTTGACTAAAGTTTGGACTTATTTCATTATCAATAAATATATTTTTATACCATTATTATTTATAGTAACTGCATTGTTACTATATCCCTTTCCATTTTTTTTTTTTTAATTTATTTTATTTATTTATTTATTTTATTTTTGGCTGTGTTGGGTCTTCGTTTCTGTGCGAGGGCTTTCTCTAGTTGCGGAGAGCGGGGGCCACTCTTCATCGCGGTGCGCGGGCCTCTCACTGTCGCAGTCTCTCTTGTTGCGGAGCACAGGCTCCAGACGCGCAAGCTCAGTAGCTGTGGCTCACGGGCCCAGCTGCTCCGCGGCATGTGGGATCCTCCCAGACCAGGGCTCGAACCCGTGTCCCCTGCATTGGCAGGCAGATTCCCAACCACTGCGCCACCAGGGAAGCTGCCCCCTTTCCATTTTATTGGCTCTTTAGGTCAATGCCAGTTTTTCAATATTCAAATAATACTATGAACTTCTTTGTATTTTTAGGTATTTGGCGAAGTTTTCTGCAAATAAATTCTTGGAAGTGGGAAAGCACATTTTAGAAAGGTATTTTAAAGCTTCAGATAGATTTCCAATCTGCCCTCCAGATAACAACGGATTATTTTATACTCCTAATAGGAATGTAAGAGATTACTCTGTATTCCCACATGGATACCTTGCCAACACTGAGTATTACCTCTGATTTTGTCTCTTTGATAGAAAATAAATGGTAGTTCATTTTTAATTTGCATTTCTGTAGTTACAGTGAGATAAAACATATTCCTACATTTCAGACAATTGGATTTCTCTACTCACGCATGGCTAGTCTTTGCAATTTCTCCACTTTGCTTATTAGTGAATGTTTAGACTTATAAAGCTCTCTAAATGCTAACATTTGAGTGCTTTTGTTAGGCTAGTTCCTGACAAAAACTGTTTCTTATCATATCCCCTACAATCCGATGGCGTTGATACAATTTTTGTCATTATAAGTGAAGAAACCAAAACTTCAAAGAGTTGAGTAAGTTAATCAGGATGACTTAGTTATTATAAAAGATGATCCTGGGGCTTCCCTGGTGGCGCAGTGGTTGAGAATCCGCCTGCCAATGCAGGGACACGGGTTCGAGCCCTGGTCTGGGAAGATCCCACATGCCGCGGAGCAACTAGGCCCGTGCGCCATAATTACTGAGCCTGCGCATCTAGAGCCTGTGCTCCGCAACAAGAGAGGCCACGACAGTGAGAGGCCCGCGCACCACAATGAAGAGTGGCCCCCGCTTGCCACAACTAGAGAAAGCCCTCGCACAGAAACAAAGACCCAACACAGCCAAAAATAAATAAATTAATTAATTTAAAAAAAAAAAAAAGATGATCCTCGTGCTATCCCCCAACCCCCTTGTCCCTCTAGTGCACCCAGACTCTAACAACTATGGTTGTTTGTAGCTGCACCCTTCTCTGGAAAATTATCCTCAGCCAAAGGGAGCCTGTCCCAAATGTCAGGATGGCCTGCAACCAGTGATGGACCGATGGGGAGGGGCTACAAAGGCTCTGCCCCCTTGCCTTAAGGCCAGAAAGCTCTGCGGTACCATGTCTGCTCCAGGTCTTCCTGTGGGGTTGGGCTGAGGTGAGGCTTTACCTGGACCCTCATCTTTGCTTGGATTCTTCCCCTGGCTTATCCTGCTTCTCTCATTCCTCCAGGTTCCACTGAAGAGGATGTCCTTAATAAGTCACCTGTATAAGAATCTAGGGAACACAACCTAGGACAGCTGGTAAGTGGAAAATTTCACATTCAAACCCAAATAATCCGGCTCTAGAATCTGCACATGCCATCAACAGGGCACACCAGGTTCCTGTCAAAGACACCAGCTCGGACATCATAAAATAGCAGACACTTTTTCCTGATTTGTCATTTGCCTTTTAACTTTATGGTATTCACCACAGAGAAGTATTAAATGTATGTAGACAAATATATTGATCTTTTCCATTGTGATTTCTATTTTTAATGCCAGGTTCATCCATCCTGAGTTTTCAGCTACATATTATTCTTGATCTTTTCTGATTTCATTTATTTATATTTATTTTTTAAATCATATGGTGAGGTGGATACTTATATCACAATCATTCTAGCACCATTAAGAACTCCATCATTAACTCACTAATTTGAAATGCTACATTTATCACATTTACCTGTATATGCTCCCTTGAGCTTGTTTTTTTGGTTTTCTATTCTTTTCTGCCAATTTCTATATTAAAGTGCCAGCCCAAAAAATTTTAAGTTTTTTTTAACTGAAATTTTTGGGGATATTTTGTTCAGATAAACTTTGAACTTAGACCAGTTTAAAAATAATGAAAAATTCATTGAGCTGTATACTTATACATACATTTGGTATGTATGTTACTAGTCAATAAAAATTTTACCAAAAAAAACTTTGGCATTTTATTTGGAATTTCACTGTTTATTGAACATTTTGGAGAGAATTGGCATCTTATAACATTGAAGAATTCTTTAAAATCACATGCTACTTCTCCATTTATCCAAGTACTTTTATGATCCTCAGTAAAGTTGCATAGTTTTTTTATGCTTCATATGCCTTAAATTTATTCTTAGATTTTGTTGTGGTTATATAATTGGAAATACTGTTTTTTAAAAAAATTATTGCTAATATATAGAAGTTATTGATTATTTACTTTATAAGTAAGATCTTATCAGTACAAATAGTGTCAAAGAACTGCTTAGATTGTAGTTTAAAATATCACTGGTAAATAATTTTCCATCTTGGGGTATTCAGTTTAATTATAATGCTTCATAGATGTATTCACCATATGTTCAGTTTATTAATAAGTGAATTTATGCTATGGTTTGGGAGCAAGACCAATAGTCTCTCTTAGGTAGAAGGCCAGGTTCTTCTGTTCTAATTTATTGGACATCTGCTCTGATGGTTGACCAAACTGTTAACTTTCCACATGATCCCTAGTCCCACCCACTGAAGTGCAATTTGAAACATGCCATACTGTTCTCAGCTTCTAGGGTTATTCTAATGAATCATAAAAGAAAACTAACAAGAAAAAAATTTATTGATTGGTAGTATGCCAGATACTTAGTATATATTACCTTAGTTCACAATAACTTTTCATTCATTCATTCAAGACTCTTACTAAACACCTACCATGTGCCCTGCTCTCAGCTTAGAGTTTAGTGGTATAGAAAGACAAGAGAATGGTTATAACACTATGTGATAGTAGAAACACATTGTTATAAGAGCTCATAGAAGGGATGCCTAATCCAGATCTGAATTTCAAGAAATTTTCAGGATGGGAGCTCAAAATTGAGGGGTGAATGAGAACTGGAGTTATGATAAAGTTAGTAGAAGAAAGGAACTTTTCTTCTTCATAGAAGGGGATGTACCAGGCAGTGGGACCAAATTTACAAATTAAGGATGTAGTGAAGCAGGGGAAGGAAAGTAATAAGATTTCAGCATCCCCAAAGTTTCCAAATTAGGGTCCTGATCTTAGAGTGCTGTTAAGAATTTGGCCGGTGCTATTTAGCAAGACAATTATCTAAGCAATAGTGGTCTCAGATCACTGATTATGAGCAAAAAGTTATTTTCTTAAAGCAGATTTTATTGCTCTCTATATACTGGGAGGCCAGCCTTCTTTAACTGGAAGTTAGCTCTCCTAAAGAGAGAACAAAATAAATGCTGTATACTAAGGTCTACTGAAATCTTTAACAGCCTCATGGTCCACAAGAGACCATAGGCAATGAATCAACTGCTTTGCTACTGCACACTGGGAACACTGGCATTCCAGCTCAGGATTTCTGAATCATTACTGTTCCCTACCTCAGCTTTACCCAGCTAATTCTATATTTTAAGGTTTATTATTTTAACACCCCACTCTTGACATTGTTGACATCTTCCCTTCCCCCTAAAGGGATACCTAAAATTAACCATGGTATATAAATGGAATAACCAAACTGAAAACTGAAGGGAAAGTTGGAGCCAGGCTTCAGGAACCTACCAGAACCAAGGACTTGAATTTCATTAGACTTGTCTTTCCCTTATTCCTCCTCTTAGGACAGACACCAGGTTTGCTTCCACATGATCAAGATATGACTACGTCTTTCAAGCTTTAAACTTGATCAAGATATGACTACATCTTTCAAGCTTTAAACCTTACAGCTTTAGCTACTTGCAAGGCACCAACTTGGTCCCCTACTCCCAATTCCCAAAGTCCCCAGGAAAAAGGCCTTTAGCTCATCTTAGATTAGGTACCCAACCCTGGTCCAGTCAACTACAGTCAGAGAGACAGGGTTCTTTTATACAGTATAGCTGCTTCTGTGCTAACCATGTGGGAGGGGAGTATAGTTCTCTGAAAAGCAGGAGCTTGGGGGTTGGAGATTGGGGAGTATAAAAGAGATAGACAGATATCACCACCACATTTAATAAGTACACTAAGCAGCCACTTACATAATGAGATTTTATCATTCAATATCCATAAAATGTCCCCCTCCAACCAATTTCCCAGAACCAAAATTATACCCTTATGGCAAGGCAATCTGTCTCCTGAAACTTCAGCTAAAAAGCAAAATGACCTCTGTTACTTCTCTGACTTCACCTTGTCCCCCGCCCCCTTATTTATTACAGTCCAATCAATGGACTTCTGTCTGTTTTTCAAACTCACCCTAATAATTGCCTCCTTAGGACTTTTAGAATTATTGTTTGCTCTGTCTAAAGTACCCTGCCTCCCAGATCTTTGTATGACTGGCTCCATCAGGGTCAATGTCATTTGAGTGAGTCCTTCTATAACGATACAATTTGAAGTACTCCTCCAATATATTTCTTTTCCCAACAGCATTTATCAATATCTGAACATTTCTGGTACATTTTTTTCTTGTTATCTATAACAAGCAGCAAGCTGTAGAATACCCAGCTAAAAGTTACAGAAATTAGAGTTTATTCTCTCACTTAAAGTGTTCAGAGGTAGGTAGTTTTGTGGTGGGTTATGTATTGATAGTTCAACAATGTCGTCAAGAACCCAGAATTGGGTCTTTTTGCTCTGCCATCTTGAAAGTGTTGTCCATGTGGTCTCTCATGGCTTCAAGACAGCTCTAGAATTGCATCATATCGCAAAGTAGGATAGAAGGAGTGGGAACTTCTTGCACATCTAAGGGGGAGAAAACCCATCCAAGAAGCCTCCAGCATACTTTCACTAAAGTTGCAAAGGCCAGAATTGGGTTATATAGCCAAACCTTAGCTTCCAGGGAGGCTGAGAAAGCAAGTATCTGGCATTTCAGCTTCTGTCCATCATGGAGTTGAGTTCTGACAGCAAGGTTAATGGGGAGGGCAATGGCCATCGGGCAGGTAGAAAGCAAGGTCCATGATATGGTCTTTCTCTATGTCTTTATCTGAAGAATGAAAATTTCACAAGAGCAGGCACCTAGCCCCAAGCCACCTCCGTCTGCAAACTGACCAGATCTGTGACATTTAAATTACCTTAACTGTCTAAGCCCTTGAGTTTTATTCCATTACTTGCACACAAAAGCATTCTAAGTGATAACCTAGCACAATCTGATAAGCCAGTACAACCCAGCCAATCTTTAGGCAGCACTAATAGGCCAGCATAGTGCCTAGGGCCTATGATACTTGTAGGGACCCATGCAAATGTTTTCATTTTCATTTTTCTTAAAGTTAGAGGGAAAAAATTATAATCCAATCTGAATTATGTTTCTCTTCCTCCCAATGAAGTTATGAAATATAATTTTTAATATTTTTTATGGAGGAGGGGGCCCACAAAGGTAAAGAAAAAAGTGCCTAGGGTTTTCAAAAGTTATAACGCAGTCCTGCTTTCATGAACCCTGATTAGTTTATAAAATTATTATCCTGGGAAGTCAATGTAGGACCCTCTGGAAGTGAGAATGATAGTACGGGATTTTGATAGTAGAGGGAAATTCAGGAAAATAGTCATATGAGTCATATGATTTTTCAGAAGTACGGTCCTAGCCAGGGTAGTC
Source organism: Balaenoptera acutorostrata (assembly GCF_949987535.1). Lineage (NCBI taxonomy): Eukaryota > Metazoa > Chordata > Mammalia > Artiodactyla > Balaenopteridae > Balaenoptera > Balaenoptera acutorostrata. Next base: position 45,021,290 of record NC_080065.1, on the reverse strand, counting down.
TAATGGGGAGTCCTGGAAACCCAGGGGTGAGCACAATGCTTCTGGGAACCCAGAGAGTGAGAAATTATGGGAATGTGGGAACACGGGTCATGGAAGAGAAGGCAAGAAGCTGAGAATGGATAAAAGGGCATAAATATAAGTAATTTCCATGTATCAGCAATGGCCTTGGCTATAAGTTCTGCAGGGACATTTTAGCTGGGGGCTAAGGCTGCTATTCCAAGATCCCAACATTTTTCCCACTTTGAAACAAGCTGGCAGACTACGCTTTCTGAAATCAGTCTATTGTCAACATCTGGGTTAGATTGCTTTATATTATGAGTTACTGTGTCCTATCCCTTTCCTTATTGTACTTTCAGGGTCTACATGTGATAAAGGAACAAAAAAGAACCCCACCAGATTAGAGATTCCTAGCTCTGCTTTTGTTACTCCTGGGAGTGTCTGGTTATTCAAAATAAGGCAAAAGAAAAATGTTTTAGGTCTTTAGTCACTTTAACTTAAAATGTGGGCAGGGAACTCTCTGGCAGTTCAGTGGTTAGGACTCCGCCTCTCACTACCAAGTGGCCGGGTTCAATCCCTGGTCAGGGAACTAAGGTCCCACAACCCCACAGTGCAGCCAAAAAATAATAAATAAATTAAATAAATAAATAAAATAAAATAAATAAAATGCAGGTGGGAAACACGAGACTAGGACAGAAGACCCAGATCCCTCTGCTGACTCGCCTTGCATGAGCTTCTTGGCCACCCTTGATTCTGCAACTGGTCAGTGAGAGGGTTTGAAGAGATCATCTCTAGGGTCCCTTCTAGCTCCAATATTACACTAATTTTGCATATTATACAGCAAGAGAGTAGTTGTGCAGAATCAAACCCAAAACAAAAGAGTCATAGCTCTGGGAAGCCCGCAAGGCACTGGGAAGCACAGCAGTTCCTTCTGTGTCATTGGGCTGTGGGCAGCCCTCCTTTGGGACCAGCCCATGAAATCCAGTAGCACTGCGCCCAGCAGCGTTGGCAAAAGGCTGCATGTGATGATCATCTGGTGTCCTTACCTGGCTGCTCACTATGAAAATCAGTGTGTGCAGCAGGTGGAGTTGAACTACACTGGCTGAAACCATCACATCTTAGGAAAAACACCCCTCCCCACCCCCATATCACTGCTGTCTCCCTCCTGATGTACTCAGACCACCAGAAGTTCCCTGCTGCCTCAATCTGTCCAAAAAGGATATCAGACTAGAGATCTGGTGCCCCTATTTTACTGTTTAAAAATTGATGATTTTTCTGGAAATGGATAGTGGTGATGATTGCACAACACTGTGAATTTACTTAATGCCACTGAATTGTGGCCATAAAAATCACACAATGGCAAAAAAAATCAATGATTCAAAATATCAATGATTCATTCCTGTTTTTTAACTTTCTCAGCCCATTTGCTATCAAAATCCTTACTGTGTGTTTTTCTTAGAAGTCTCGTTGGCCATACCTCCCAGAAGTGTTGGAAATGCAGTACTAGATGCCCCTTTTGACTTCATGTTAAGCAAGAACCACTTGTTGCTCTTGACAACAACCACTCTGCGTGGAAGTGAGAGGCTGGCAAGGACTACTCTCCACAGGGATGTTTATAGCTAATCTTCATGTTCTAATTTTGATGCCATTGTAGTGACTTTGTTCCCAGGCTCCTTTGTTCTGTATACAAGCAACTGCTCATTGAACTTGATGCTCTTTCCACATTACTTTCCCAGCCTTCAGAATAGAAACTAAACCTCATTCTCCTTCAGCTTATATTTTTATTGTTAAATGGAACATATGGAAAAGTGCATAGTAACAGATGTATACTGTAATGAATAGTTACCAGTATTGAAGAAAGAGAAAATTGCCATGCCCTAGAAGCTCACTGTGTGTCTCTTACCCTTCCCAACTTCCTCTCCTCCCAGGAGTAAATCTTTGATGACCATAAAAGTAAAAAAACTTCTTTGTCCTTCTTTTTAATTTTAACACTTATGAATACTTCACCTAACATAATTCCTGAACTTTACAAATTAAATCATGGTGTTGGATTCAGCTTATTCATTTACCCTGCTCATAACATAATAGGACTTTCTTGTTCATTCATTCTCCTTTTGTGATCTCTTTAGAGAGACCTCTACTATCTCAAGTACTGTATCAGTGCTAAGAGATTAATTACCTCCTAGTACTTCATTATTAAAAATTCTGTCTCCTTCTTCTGTTACACAGATTCAGCTGAGCAGGAAATGAGAAGTGCCCATGCCCAGGTGTGACATTCAGAATTGTTAATGAGTCAGCAGGGGCACCCATCAATCAAAACAGACAATAGCAAGAAAGCAGGGCACTAGTTTGACTGAACATCAACCCTGCCTGAGCCTTTACTCTTCCCTCTGCCTGGATTCACCTGTCCTTCGAGGTCTAGACCAGGGTCCAAATCCCAGCTCAGTCCCAAACTTAACAGCGTAAGTTGGGCAAGTGACAAACTCTTAGTTTTCTTATTTGTAAAGGAGGAGATTGGTTTAGGATATTTCTGAGGATTCTTCTAAATCTAAAGTTTTGTGACAGGGAGAGTTTTATCTGTATGTGTTGTTATGACACTCATCACTCTCTATTCTACATTCCAGGTGTGTTCAAGTGGACACTCAACAGAACTAAGCAGCAAGAGGCCAGGATCTGGGATTGATTCATCTTTGGGTCCTTGGAAGGTTTAATTCATAGAATATATCTGTTAAATAAGTGTTCGATGAGTTAAATCTCAATTCTATGATGCCATTCCTGACTACTCTGATCTGTTTTCTCCTGCAATTCTCTATCAGTCACTTGGCTTTTAATCTTGGAATTCCTCTTACTTTTTCAGTGAATATGAGGTTGAAAACTTAAATTCTTAAACTCATTTCTATAAGGAAGACAATAGATTCTCCAGGAAGCCTTCACCCTGTCCATAGCAATATCTGAAACTGGACTTCAGGGATGTTCTGTGTTTATTGAATAAGTAGTTGGCACTCTAACACAAAACCATGATTCCTTCACCTAGAAGGACATTGAGCACTGTCTTAGTCCATCTGGGCTGCTATAACAAAGTACCATAGACTGGGTGGCTTAAACAACAGACTTTTATTTCTCACAGTTCTATAGGCTTGGAAGATCAAGGTACAGGGAAATTCAGTGTCTGGTGAGGGCTCTCTTCCTGGTTGATAGATGGCCACCTTTTCACAATGTCCTCACATGGCAGAAAGGGTGAGGGAGCTCTCCAAGATCTCTTTTATTATAAGGGCACTAATCCCATTCATGAGGGCTCCACCTTCATGACCTAATCACTTCCCAAAGGCCTCACCTCCTAACACCACCACATTAGGGGTTAAGATTTCAACATATGAATTTGGAAGGGACACAAATGTCCAGGCACAAACATAGCAAGCACTGCTACCACTCTATGTGATTTAAGATAGGGGGCCTACTTGGTTTTTCCATTTCAGGGCTCCACAGTGTGGACCTTCAACTTGTCAGTCTGGGCAGTGTGGTGGAAGTATCATTACAGTAAGTCCCCTACATATGAACAAATTCTGATCTGACAGCACATTCGTAAGTCCAATTTGTTCATTAAGTCCAACAAAGTTAGCCTAGGTACCCAACTAACACAGTCAGCTATATAGTACTGTAATACTATTTATTTATAGTTTATAATACTTTTCACATAAATAATACATAAAAAACAAACACAAAAAATAAAGAAAACATTTTTAATCTTACAGTACATTACCTTGGAAAGTACAATAGTACAGTACAACAGCTGGCATACAGGGGCTGGTATCAAATGAACAGGCAAGAAGAGTTACTGACTGGAGGAGGGAGAGGAGGTGGGAGATGGTAGAGCTGAAGGATTGTCAGCAATAGGAGACAGAGGGCAAGCTGCAATTTCACTCATGCCTCACATTGATGGAACACACGTTCACAGCTTTGAAAGTTCGCAACTTGAAGGCTCATATGTAGGGGACTTACTGTACACTAACAGTGTCCGTGCGGTGTGGGTGGGAGTTTTTTTTCATTAGCAGAACTCAAAATAATTTCAACTCCATGTTGAGAAAATATTGTCAGAAGTTCTAAGCTTTCCTTGGTGTGGAAGTGTGAAAGGCTTCTCACTTTTCAGGCTTATCATGATGCCTAGCACTGCCTGACTCAAGTGCCAGCACCTTTTGGTATCTGTGGAGCGAATAAAAAGTTAATCAGTCTGATGAGGCAGCTGGATGCCTGCTCTGGCCAACACTAGACTATTTATGCAAATTAAAAACAGAAGTCTATAAACTGACGCCAGCTGTACTACCTCTAAGGACTCCGAGTTGGACTCTCAAGTATTTTTAAAGTCAGTCATTTTTCCATGCCTTCATTTTGTTTTACCATAACACATATGCAGCAAGAATTTTTCTGTGAACTTTAAAAATAGATGTAATTATGTCCTTAAGCTCGTTAGGTCTCTCCTTCAATATTACTGTCGTGATAACTTCAATCTACGGGATTTTTTTTCTAGCCCCTCTCATTATGCCTGAAGTATTTTGTTCTTTGTGCTAAAACTGGTAGGGGAGATAGTAGTCAAGATATTTAATCAAAGAGAAAGGAATGAAGGAGTAAGCCATCACTCTTTCCTGGGTTGTTTGTTTAGACTTAGCTTGGTTTGCTTTATTATTATTATTATTATTATTATTATTTATTATTTTTTTTTGGCTGCGTTGGGTCTTCATTGCTGGGCACAGGCTTTCTCTAGTTGTGGTGAGCTGGGGCTACTCTTCGTTGCAGTGCGCAGGCTTCTTAATGCGGTGGCTTCTCTTGTGGAGCACAGGCTCTAGGTGCAAGGGCTTCAGCAGTTGTGGCACACAGGCTCAGTAGTTGTGGTTCACAGGCGGTAGAGTGCAGGCTCAGTAGTTGTGGCACATGGGCTTAGTTGCTCCACGGCATGTGGGATCTTTCCTGACCAGGGCTCGAACCCATGTCCCCTGCATTGGCAGGCGGATTCTTAACCACTGCACTACCAGGGAAGTCCTTGGTTTGTTTTTAAAGTCACCTTGGTGCTAAGACATATAGGATAACAGGAACTAGGACATAATATGGAAGCATCTATCTATAGCAAATTAAACTAAAAATAATGCACTTACCAAGGGTTCTAGGGAGAAATCTGCCCTTAGAGGTGTATAGGGGCAATAAATGTGGGGCACCTTTTCCTATTCTTCCTTGAGATAAATAGGCCAGTGGTGTTTAATGCCAAGAAGCTGACTGTGGCCTAAACTGTAGCCCTGGCGGAAATTACATCTTCCCGGAGAAGTTACAAAAGCAATACATGTTCATTTGCAGACAATTTGGAAGATATCAAAAGGCATAAAACAAAAACAAAAAACTTTTTAAATTAAAAATTAAATAGACAGACATCATGTCTATGCCCTGTGTTCAGATTACTGTTCAGTCCCTTCTAAGGACTTTTTAAAGAAAAATGTGCCATGCAGATGGAGACTAACTTAGAAGGTCCAAGGAGAGTGGAGATTGGGTGGGAAGACTCCAGGATGCAGAAAATGTGTGACAAGTGGCTCTCTACAGTCCATCTCCATCTTTCCTGGCAGCAGGCCCTGACAGTGACCTAACAGCAGAGCCGCCCCACACTTCACCTGCATCACTGGCCAATCCCACACCTTACAAATCCAGGGCCCTGCTTTTTGGCATCTTAAGGCAGATGGAAGATTCTACTAGGAAAGTCATAACAATCCCAGCTCTCCCTTGTCTCCATCTCCCGCAGACCAGGCACTCCTTCGGCAGTGAGTCCTGCCAAACTCAGGATAAGCTTCTAAGGCATTGAAGGAACACAGTCCCTGCTCTCCATTCAAGGGACATTTCCTGTCCATTCAGCCAACACCTCCAGCCACTGGCCAGACCCAAAGTCCTCCTACAGGTCAGACTCATGTAAAGATGAGACAGAATCTGCCACGGCCAATACTGCAAAACAAAAACAAAACCAAAATCAAAATGTGGTTCAACATAAGTAATGCTGAGAAGGGCCAAGTGACAACATCACTGTCTCTGAAGGAACAAACCAAGACTGAGAGATTTCACTGTGATGTGGCTTGAAGCCTCCTTGGGGTCAAGAGAAGAATCAGAGAGGGACTTCCCTGGTGGCGCAGTGGTTAAGAATCCACCTGCCAATGCAGGGGACTCGGGTTTGAGAAGATCCCGCATGCCGTGAAGCAACTAAGCCTGTGCACCAGAAATACTGAGCCTGTACTCTAGAGCCCGCGAGCCACAACTACTGAGCCCGCCCACGTAGAGCCTGTGCTCCACCACAAGAGAAGCCACCACAATGAGAAGCCTGCCCACCGCAACGAAGAGTAGCCCCTGCTTGCTGCAACTAGAGAAAGCCCACATGCAACAACGAAGACCCAACACAGCCAAAAATAAATAAATAAATTTTAAAAAAAGAGAGAGAGGGAGCAGAGAAGTTGCAGAGTGCGACCACGGGGACACCTCACTCCCAGATCTTTCCTGTGAGAAAGGGCAGCTAGGAGTTTCTTACACCAACATCTCAGTAGACTTATGCTTTCACTAAAGGAAGGGACTGCATAAGAGCAGGGGTCAAAGGCGGTGGAGGGTGTTGACGGCTAAGGAAGCATTCCCATTCCTCACGGGGAAATGTAATCTCAGGAACTCAGGCCTGCAGACTTCTGACCCTCTCCAGGTGTCCCCATCCCCCAGCTCAGGAGAAGACTCTTTGGTCACCAGTGGTCCTAAAGGCCCAGGTAAATTACATGAGTAAGTGGCACAAACGCCCATGGCTGCCATACAGCCTTCTCCCTCGTAACATGTACCTAAAACCTCATGGGGGGTACTCGATGGCTAGTTGACCAAAGAAGAAAAAAATTTTAGATAATTCTGCATGATTTTCCAACACCACCCAAAAGCGGATGAGTGCAGCACTACAGCCCTACCCAAGGTGGCTCTGAAGGATAGTATTTAAAGAAAGTCCAGCCCCTAGTGGGCAGAACTTTGAGCAGTGCATCTGGTTGCTCATTTCGTCTGGAAGGAGAGATGGCTAGTGGTATAGATCTATGCTGATTATGGGCAGTTGCTAATGGTTTAGGTGGATAGTCAGAGAGTGGAAAGGAATAAGATTGGAAAATTGCTGACAAAGAAGTCTGGGGGCTTCCCTGTTGGCGCAATGGTTAAGAATCTGCCTGCCAATGCAGGGGACACGGGTTCGAGCCCTGGTCCGGGAAGATCCCACATGCCGCAGAGCAACTAAGCCCGTGAGCCACAACTACTGAGCCCGTGTGCCCCAACTACTGAAGCTTGCGTGCCTTGAGCCCGTGCTCCGCAACAAGAGAAGCCACCGCAATGAGAAGCCCGCGCACCACAACGAAGAGTAGCCCTGCTCGCCACAACTAGAGAAAGCCTGGGCACAGCAACAAAGACCCAACACAGCCAAAAATAAATAAAATAAAAATAAATAAATTTATTTAAAAAAAGAAGTCTGGGAAACTAGGATGTGACCAGACAGCATTTGCACAGAGTGTGAAGATATTTCTGTCTCATGCCAGTGCTCCTCAAAGAGCAAGTTCAGAAGCAGAGGATTTTAATAATCAGGTGGGCAAGGTGGCCTGCTTCGGGGATGCCAGTCACTCCTTCCCCATCCAGCTATCCTTTCTCTTGCTCAGTGAGCTCTGAACCATATAAGGATGAAGTTTATGCATGGGCTCACAGCATGTATCTCTTCTCAGCGGGCTGATCTGGCTATAGCTGCTGTTGAGTGCCCAATCAGCCACCAGCAGAAACCAACACTGAGTCCTGATCTGGCACCATTCCCTGGGGCAGCAGTGGGGAAGGGGAGAACCAGCTAGCCATCTGGGGGCAGATTGATTACATTGGATCACTTCCACCGTAGAAGTAGCAGCACTTTGTTCTCAGTGGAATGGATACCCGCCCTGGATAGGGATTTGCCTTCCCTGCCTTCAGTATACTTGGACTCACTCACTTCTTCCAGCTCCTACCAGGTCCTTCAGCTCCTTCAAATCCTGGGCCAAAGGCATGTGTAGCTCTGTGGTGAAAGGTGCCAACTTCTCCTGCAAGTCACAAACAGATTCAGAGTTGGAGATGGTGAGAGACACGTGTGGATTCCAAACCCAGGCTTTGGAAGAGTGTTTAATGAAGGGATTATTTACATTGGTGTGGTCAGGGGGTAGGAAAATCAACAAGAGATGGAGATGTACCAGGAACTAGCCACAGAGGAAGCCATTACCACCTCATGCATGAAGGGACAAAGGACTGGACCGATGTTACCATAGTCCAGTGCGAGTCTGAGCCAGGCAAGGAGGCTACCAACAAGAGCTGTAAGTGTAGAGGAAGACAGCCACTGCCACACTATGCCACAGCAGGAGCAGTGGGCGGGAATGACACAACCCCCCTTCGGCTCCCATCTCCTTCAGCTGATGCTTCCCTTTGGCAGGAAAGCCTGGGTAATGCCATCAGTAGGAGTGAGTAGACCAGGGCTGAGAATGGAAGTGAGGGAGGGGGAGACGGGCAAACTGAGATAACACCTACATTCAGGAAAAAAAGCATTTAGGGCTTCTAACGGACTAGCGGTCTATAGCAATTCCTACCGTGCTATGGGAATCAGAGAGTGAACATAGGAGGGTAAATTATTTTTTAGCCAGTGTCTAGCTGGAGCCGTTCATTTGCAGGATCGATAATAAATATCCCTGCAGCGTCCCCCAGCCAAGGAATACAAGTTATTGCAGACCCCGCATTGATAAAATTGTTCAATTTTCAATCCTTTAAGAAAATTGGAACCCAGAACAATTAAGCTTGTGAGTGGGAAGAGAATTTAGGTCAGTTAGTTCAGGCTCTTCCTACTCTATCGTGATCTTTCTGAAACTCAGGAGAATAGGCAGTATGTATATATGTATGCATGTATTTATGGCATGAATGCTGCTGAGGCCTGAAGTTTTCCCATTTGCACATTTACTCCACTTTTTTAAAAAAATTGAGATATAATCGGCATATAACATTGTATTGGCTTCAGGTGTACAGCATAATGATTCCGTATTTGTATATATTGCACAAGGATCACCGCAATAGATCTAGTTAACATATATCACTGTGCATAGTTATAAATTTTTTATCTTGTGAGGAGAACTTTTAAGATCTACTCTCTTAGCAACTTTCAAATATACAATACAGTGTCATTAACTATAGTTGCCAGGCTGTACATTCCATCTCTGTGACTTATTTATTTTAAACCGGAAGTTTGTACCTTTTGAACCCCTTCACCCATTTCACCCACCCCGCCTCTGACAACCACCAAACTGTTCTCTGTGTCTATGCGTTCGGTGGGTTTTGCGGGGGAGGTTAGTTAGTTTAGATTTCACATATAAGTAAGATCATATCATATTTATTTTTCTTTGTCTGACTTATTTCACTTAGCCTAATGCCATCAAGGGCCATTGATGTTGTTGCAAATGGCAAGATTTCCTTCTTTTTTATGGCTCAATAATATTCCATTATAGGTATGTATATCACACTTTCTTACATATTCATCAATGGACACTTAAGTTCCTTCCATGTCTTAGCTATTGTAAATCATGCTGCAGTGAAGAGCATTTAAGTATTGATACTTTCCAAGTATTTAAAAATTGAATTAACTCATAAGACCTGAAACCATAAAACTCCTAGAAGAACATAGGGGGAAAGTTTCTTGACATTGGTCTTGGCAGTGATTTTTTTGGATATGACACACGCACAGTGGAATAGTACTTAGCCTTGAGAACGAAGGAAATTCTGCCATTCATAACAACATGGATGGACCTTGAGGACATTAGGCTGAGTGAAATAAGGCAGACAGAGAAAGACAAATTCTGCATTATGTCACTTATATGTGGAATCTAAAAACATCAAAATCACAGAAACAGAGAGTAGAATGGTAGTTGCCAGGGGCTGAGGGGAGGGGAAATGAGATGTTAGTCAAAGGGTACAAACTTTCAGTTATAAGTTTCGGGGATCTAACTTACAGCATAATGACTATAGTTAACAATATTGTATTGTATACTTGAAAGAGTATACAATATAACAACAAAATGGTAATTATGTGAGGTAAAGGATGTGTTAACTAACATTATTGTGCAAACATTTCACAATATATATGTGCATCAAATTATCACATTGTACACCTTAAACTTACACAATGTTTTTTTTTTTAAATGGTTGGTTACATTATTTATTTATTTATTTGTGTTTTTTTATATTTTTTTTTTATTTTTGGCTGTGTTGGGTCTTCGTTTCTGTGCGAGGGCTTCCTCTAGTTGCGGCAAGCGGGGGCCACTCTTCATTGTGGTGCGCGGGCCTCTTCACTATCACGGCCTCTCTTGTTGCGGAGCACAGGCTCCAGACGCGCAGGCTCAGTAGTTGTGGCTCATGGGCCTAGTTGCTCCGCGGCATGTGGGATCTTCCCAGACCAGGGCTCGAACCCGTGTCCCCTGCATTAGCAGGCAGATTCTCAACCACTGAGCCACCAGGGAAGCCCTTACACAATGTTTTATGTCAATTATATCTCAATAAATCAGGGGGGCGGTAAATGGAATTAATTCTTGTGAAATACCATATAACAGGATATAACATGATACTCAGTCCAGTTATTAAGGTAAAATAGGCAGCAAAATCCACACCAAGGAAAGGGTTCTTAAAGCTTTTTAATCATGATCCCCAAGGCTCATTCTTAGCTCTCTTCCTGCCTTGCATCAGCCCTCATGAGCGGTTAATCCTGCAGGCGGTTCTCATTACAAACAGCTGTACTGAGTGGAGCTCCAGTGCTCGGGAGATTCCCTTGCAATGCTTGCAAGTCTTGACTCTTATTTTCTCACTCTCAGGTTTCATAAATGATGATTTAATCCTCCAGATACAAAGGGCAAGGCCAGCTCCTAACCTCCCCTGCACTCTGCAAGAGTGTGTTCTGCCATCTACCAACTGCTTATCTCATCTGGATACAATATTAGACAGTGGAGGCATCCTCAAGATTCTGGAGCCATCTTTGCCTCCTGTCTTCTTTGTTCCCTACAATCTTATCCCTTAAAGACCTCCTGTTTTTTTCCTTAGCAGTTGCTGCCTTCTTCTACTCATATTTATTACCCTGGTCTAGAGCTTTACCTATTCGTTCTTAGATGGGCCTCAATACCTTTTAACTGAGCTATCTGCTTCTAGACTCTTCCCTTACATTCTACTGTGTTTTCTAGGAACCAATACTGTTTTTAGAACAGCCCCTGAGGAAACTATTACAGGGTCCTGTCGGAGCCTGATCTCCTCAATCATGGAATCCAAGCCCCCTTCAATCAGCCACATCTTATCTGGACAGGGTACTCTCACAACCTGTTTTTGCCATTCCAGTCAGGCTGGCTCCTTAAAGGCCATGTTCCATCCTGCCTTTTCAAGTCGCTTAGAATGTCCCACCCCCTCCTCTAAACCAAGTTCTCTATCTCAAGGTCTTCTGTGTTCCACCTCTTTAGCAGTGTTTGAATTTTAGGCCTCAAAGATATTTTATTTTTATTGCACAGCCTAGATCTTAATTGCCCTTCTTCTAGGACCCAACTAATCCTTAACAAATGTGGGTGACAGTATTGCCTTGAGCGCTTATTATGTGCCAAATACCATTTGAAGTGCTTTATAGCTTTTACATGTATTAACAAATTTAATCCAAGCAACTCTGTGGAGGTAGTTTTTATTATCAGCATTGAACAGATGAGAAAATTAAGGAAGGCGTGGAAAATTTAAATAATTTGCCCCAAGTCGGCCACCCAATAAAAGGTGAATTGTGAGTTTGAACTTACATGGAATTTGTCTCCCAAATCCAAGTTATTGGGCATTCTCTCAAAAGCAGGATATGGGCCTTCTGTCAGGAGATGAGCCCACAGCATATCTTAGTGTTTACTGTTTTCTCCCAAGTAGTTGATGCTATGGGTCAGATGCAAATGTATGCATCAAGAATTAAACCACCCTATTTTATGAGGCATGGGAGTGGAAACTATCACAATTTCATATAAAATCTCACACTTGTGGTTCTTCTAATAGAAACCCTTGCTGAGCAAAAGCATATTCAGGTAGTGTAAGCATTTTGTCTCCTAGGGGATTGCTTTAGCTTTTGGTCATTTGATAAGTTGCCTACACCGTGGGACTGATTTAACTTGCTTAATTTTGTACTTGTCAAACCCAGTGAACATGATGAATCTTTCTGAGTTACAGATACATCGAAAACATCTGTTAATTTACTAAAAATGCACCATGGCCTGAATTGTCCCTTACAAAAGCAGGATCTTGTTCAACTGTGAACAGATTTCTGTTCCTCTCTCAAGGGTTATATCTGTGATGTTGTGAAGGCTGGGACATCACTCATTATCAGCTTCCACGTTTAAACATGTCATGATTGCCCTTCTTGCTTTTCTCAATACGAGGGCTGTTTTAGTCTTTTATAAAATGTTGCCTATCAATTTTGATATGGTACAAAACAGCATGACCCAGCAGCGACCATTTCTGTTTTAAATTTCAGACAGTGATACAAAGTGTTGTTTACTGTCAGTCTGTGATGCATTCTGTGCAAAATAACAGGAAATTTTAGTTACTCAAATGGAACCACCAAAGGAAAGGTAAGACTTGAGGAGACTACTACCACTACCCAACCCTGCAAAATATAAAAAAACATACTAAAGTGACCAACCCTATCATCCTAGACTCAAGACAAAGGCCTTTTTCTTTAGTAAATCTTAATAGAGGCTTTCCTGTATGAAAATGGGCTTGTGTTGTCACATGCATTTCTTGGATTCACATATTCTTAAACATTTCGAGAGTAATTTATCAAGTTTTAGGATTGTGGTGTGTCAAAACGTTTTCATAAAATGCTGTTTGATATCCTGAGAACTGAATATTTTGTTATTGCTTTGTGCACAGTAAAATGCCCTGTGAACAATACCACTCATATCCGTGACTGATGTTCCTGTATACATCCAGTAATTGTAGCCTTTTCCTGAGAGATTTGGGCAAAGAAATAGAGCCCCACCCATCACAATAACCAAGCATCTAATGACTGTTAGTGATTTCTCATAAGAATGCTGAGGCTGAGAGAAAAATTACAATACTCAATTTCTTAATTTTGAATAAAAGCTGCACATGGTTTCAATATGATTATAATTTCCTTTGCTTACTATAAATTGTTGACTTATTGAAGTGTTCCTCTGTGGAAAAACAAAATTGCTTATCCTGCTATGACATGAGGGAGTTATCTGAGCCTCTAGCCTTCCTATTGAAGAGGATCATATCTGGTCTCTAAAACTTTTAAAAAGGGTATAAACTGAGTCCTCACTTAACATTAGTGAATCAAGATTCAGGACTATCATGGACCAGGCAACATTTGTTACTTTTCTTCTCTTCCTTCCTAAAAATTGGGGAGCAGTGAGGATTACTGGCATAAGACAAAAGTAGATATTCTTCCTTGATAAGTTGAATCAAAGCATTGGTTACATCTTAGTACTTTGTATGTGCTCTGGAACATTTAATCTAGTAGTCTAGACATTATCAAAGTAGTATGTCATATGGAGAACATTTATAAACATAAGTTACTATGAATTTGAGACTGAAAGTTGTTCTTCCAACACAGCTCTTTCCTATAATAATTTATTGGTATTTCACTTTAACATAATGAGAGCTCCTCCTAGTTGTATGCTCACAATAGACATGTTGGTTACAAAGAGAAGTGCAGTAATCCTGCACTTCTGTGCATGGGCACCTGGCACAGAGAGACACAGTCTTATGTTCACTGTATAGCACACAAGCTTTTGTTCACCCACTGGAGTGCAAACATGGTTTTCACTGATGGAAGTGGGCCAATGGGCCAAGCAGCCAAATAAAATGTGTTTGAGTTGCAGCTTAGGGTCTTCTGATGCACTTGACAGCTTTCACATAAATGACACAAAATACTGAGCTTCATGGCACATACAGCCAGCCTGCTTTTACCGGACTGCCCAGCCTAACAATTTCTTTTGTTTCAATTTTGAGCCACACTAGAGAAAGCCAAAGAAGAATCAACAAAAGCCATCTCATCTTCTCATTGCTCTTTAGTTTACCCTTTTGCTTAGTTTCTTTCATTTCATCAACATTTTAAAGATGACATTGCAACTCCAAAGTTGAGTAATTTTCCTGAGATCCTAAGTGGTTGGTGGTGGAAACAGGATTCTTCCCCTTCTCCAGACTAAGTCAAAGGCACTGTCTATGAAGTACACAATGCTTCCCACAAGACTTCCAGGACAGAGAAGGATAACAGCCAGCACCTGAGTGTTCAATGCATTGTTATTTAATCCTCACAATAACCTTGAGGCAGTTACCTATATTTTGTCTCCATTTTAAAGATGAGGAAACTGTGTATCAGAGATTAAGTATCCTTCTCGAGGGCACACAGCTAATAAAGTGCCTGGGATTGAAATTTATTTCGTGTATATGCTACTAAAGTTTGATCTTAACCACTTAGCTAACTGAATCAGAATTATATGAAATAACTGCCCCATAGCATGTAATGATGGTGGCATAAGTCAGTCATTGTTCTTTGGACTCTTTGAAATCCCATGAAGCCATACCATGCCTTGTTCCACAATTTCTTTCAGCTCTTATTAATAAAAGTGGCAAAACCGCTCAGACTACAAGGTTATGATGCCCTTTATAATGCCAGAATAACTTCTACCAATACCAAATGTCCTTCCGTTTTCCAAACTATTTCCTTGGAGGCAGCTTGAGCTGCAGAAAGACAAGATATATCATCTAGCATGGTGTTCTTCCTCTGTTTCTGCCAGGAGGTCCAGGGCTAACTACACATGCACACCAGTGGTCAACCATGATGTGTGCTAGAACATACACAAGCAAAGAGTGAATAAAAAGAGACCACAGTCAAACAAACATGTCCCAGAACTCACTCAACTTAGGATGGCACTGAAGGGTGTTCATCGACAGAGAATTTACAAAGAGTGATTCTATGAGGTGTCTTCTCCTGCTCTCATTAGCTCGGGTCTTCAACACCACCTAAGTGCACACACACACAAAAAAGACCACAGCAACATTATAGATTCCAATTTGAAGGAAAACCTCTCAAAGACAAAGCATTATAATGTATCAGTCTGTGTGCAGCATTAAACGCAATGTGCAGGCACAGGCCATGACAAAGAGGGAGGGAAGGCGCTGCAAAAGCTTGGCTCTCATGAATCCCCTAGCTCCTTAGACAGCTGTTAATTAATTAATAGTTAGGTAATTAATAATTAATTTTTATGTAAGTTTTCTTTGGAATGCCTTCTTTTCCTTCTAAGAAAAGATGACCTGGGATTTAAGTAATTGATTTTAAAAGTAAGTGCTTCTGGGGCTGGACTTCCCTGGTGGCGCAGTGGTTAAGAATCTGCCTGCCAATGCAGGGTACACAGGTTCGAGCCCTGGTCCGGGAAGATCCCACATGCTTCGGAGCAACTAAGCCTGTGCGCCACAGCTACTGAGCCTGCGCTCTAGAGCCTGTGAGCCACAACTACTGAGCCCACGTGCCACAATGAGTGAAGCCCCTGCACCTAGAGCCCGTGCTCCGCAACAAGAGAAGCCACTGCAATGAGAAGCCCACGCACGCAACGAAGAGTAGCCCCTGTAGCCCCTGCTCGCCACAACTAGAGAAAGCCTGAATGCAGCAACGAAGACCCAATGTAGCCCAAAGTAAATAAATTATTTATTTATTTTAAAAAAAGTAAGTGCTTCTGGGCTATTTAACTTAAAAATAACTTATTTTGAAAGAAAAATTAAGTCACAACTGTTTTCTCTTTTCCTTTGTTTTATTATAGCCTATGGAGGCTGTTACGGAGTGGCAAGACACACTGGGGGGTAAAAAGCAGAAAAGGAGACCAGGATTGTGCCGTGGTCAATTCATTTGAAAGGAGCATAAATGGGCGTTCACCATCTCCATCAGTCTGCCAAAGAGAATCTTTTTTTTTTTTTTTAATAAGTTTTTTTTTTAAGTATTTTTTAAAATATTTTATTTATTTATTTATTTATTTATGGCTGTGTTGGGTCTTCGTTTCTGTGTGAGGGCTTTCTCCAGTTGCGGCAAGTGGGGGCCATTCTTCATCGCGGTGCGCAGGCCTCTCACTATTGCGGCCTCTCTTGTTGCGGAGCACAGGCTCCAGACGCGCAGGCTCAGGAGTTGTGGCTCACGGGCTTAGCTGCTCCGCGGCATGTGGGATCTTCCCAGACCAGGGCTCGAACCCGTGTCCCCTGCATTGGCAGGCAGATTCTCAACCACTGCACCACAAGGGAAGCCCCCAAAGAGAATCTTGAACTTACAAGTCCAATATCCTATTCTGTCCTCTCCAAAAATTCTTTTTTGCTGTTTAAGGGACAGAGTCAACACACATTAAAGGAATGGTGGTGAGAGAAGAAAGAAGCCAGGGAGACATGTTCTGTATTGGCACAAGAATAAAGAGATCAATGAAACAGAGGAGAACTCAGAGACAGATCCATCAATAAGAGGCATTTAATGTAGGTTAAAGGTGATACTACCACCTATCAGTGGGGAAAAGAATGAGTTGTTTAGCAGATAGTATTAGAAACCTGGTTGACTAGATAAATACAGATAAATCTCAACCTAACACCACACACAAAAGATCAATTCCAAATGGATAAAAGAGCCCAAAGTGAAAGGTACGGCTGTGAAGTCATTGAAGATGTAGACTCCTGCCTTTGTGGCCGGAAAGAAGTTATTAACTGTGAAAGCACCAGTCCTAAGGCCCAAAGTTGGTGGATCTGATTACATCAAATGTTTGTTCCATCAGGGACATCATAGACAAAGTTGCAAGATGACAATGTAGAAGATACATGTTAGGAACATTAGAATGATTGCCTATTATGGGAAGTGGTTATGGAGGGAAAGGGAGTAAATAAATCAAGAGAGGGACCCTGACTGGACCAGTAATGATAGTATAAGATGCCATGAGCTGAGGAATCTGGTCCACTCAACTCTCTGCACATGGAGTATCATGATAATGGTGTGTTAGAAGAACCTCAGGCATTTTGTGAACAGAGGCTTCTAAATAGCTGAGAGGTAAGAGGTAATGAGAAGGGTTTTGTCACAAGTGTTGCTCTTGATCATGCTTTGGGCATTTAATATTCAAGACAAGTTGAGAATGGTCTCCCCTTTCAAATACCTTAGGCTATTGAATCAGGCTCCCTTAAACATGACACATTTTAGGCACATGGACCATCCCTTGCCCCTACTACCAATTTCGTTTGGGTTATGTAACTGGCACATACACATGTGCCAGGCACTGAAGTATGCTCTGAGGCTGCGCAAACCACTAAGACACTGTGTCCTTCCCTCAAGGAACTCAGCCTAGTGGGAGAGAGAACAGAAACGGTAGCAGCATCCAACAGTTACATAACGTTGACTATGTGCCAGGCACTGTTCTAAGTGCATAACATTAACTCTTAATCCTAATAACTCAGTGATGTAGACATTTGTTTCCTTACCTTTAAAGCGGGGTAAATAAGCTACAGAAAAGTTGCATAACATGCCTGAAGTTCCAGAACTAGAAAGAGGTAAAGCCAAGATTCAAACCCAGGCAGACTGGCTATAGCATCTATACTGTTAACAACTATACACAAAACAGTATGATAGGGCTTCCCTGGTGGCGCAGTGGTTGAGAATCTGCCTGCTAATGCAGGGGACACGGGTTCGAGCCCTGGTCTGGGAAGATCCCACATGCCGCGGAGCAGCTGGGCCCGTGAGCCACAATTGCTGAGCCTGCGCGTCTGGAGCCTGTGTCCCGCGACGGGAGGGGCCGCGATAGAGAAAGGCCCGCGCACCGCGATGAAGAGCGGTCCCCGCACCGCGATGAAGAGTGGCCCCCGCTTGCCGCAACTGGAGAAAGCCCTCGCACGAACCGAAGACCCAACACAGCCAAAAATAAATAAATAAATAAATAAATAAGAAAATCCTTTAAAAAAAAAAAAAAAAAACAGTATGATAAATGCCGACATATAAATATGTGTAAGTGCTTCATTCACTCTCTACAGATTAAGGGTAGTTAAGGAGTATTACTATTTGATGTCCTCTGTGATTTTGAGGGTTATTATTTTGAATCTATAAATCAGTTTGAGAAGTCACATCTCTACAACAGTCTTCACATCCATGAACATCATATGTATTCAAGTTTTAAGTTTCTCTCAAAATCTCACAGTTGTGAGACAGGTTGGGAGGAGCCGGGAACAAAAGCAGGGTACTACGCATGAACCCTGCACACAGCACCATCAAGGAGGGGCGGGCAAGCTACCCCTCCGACGCAACCCCTGGACCCACCCCTACCTTCACTCCACATGGGGAACCAGCTCACCCCCGGCCTCAGGGAGTGAGCAAGGGAAAATGCTACTTGTTTTTTTCCCTCGTGCTACAGCATGAGTCCTAATAAAGCTTTGCCTGAATTTCTTATCTGGCTTCTTATCAATTCTATTGATTAGGGATTCCAAGAACCCTGGTTGGTATCAGTTGTAAGAACTATTCTTAGGTGCTTTTAAGAGGTCTATTTTCAAGGTTATTTTTATTTTAAAAAATATTTATTTATTTATTTTGGTTGCCCCAGGTCTTAGTTGTGGCATGCAGGATCTTTAGTTGCAGCATGTGGACTTCTTAGTTGCAGCATGCAGACTCTTAGTTGAGGCATGCATGCGGGATCTAGTTCCCGAAACTGGATCGAACCCGGGTCCCCTGCATTGGGAGCAGGGAGTCTTACCCACTGGACCACCAGGGAAGTCCCTAAAGGTTATATTTAAATACATCTCCTAACTTTGTTGCTAAGTACCTAGAAACACAATTTTATATTGATTTTTAAGGAGTAACAAGATTTTATTTTCATTTTAATAATTGATATGTAGCTTTGTGTTTTACCCACAGCCGCAATCTGCAGATGAGCAGTTTCTTTCCATCTTTATTGCTTATACTTTTTGTCTGGACAGCATTCTATCCAGGACCTTTGATAAAACGTAGCACAGAAGCAGTGATAACTGGCACCCTTGTCTTTTTCCTGACTTTAAAGCAAAGACTTTTAAATGTTTTATCATTAAATACGTTTGCGTAAGTTTTTTGTAAATATCCTTCACAATAAATACATTCCCTTTTATTCTTAGATTGCCAGCCGGTTATATTGTTATGGGCTGAATTGCCCACTCCCAACCCCAAATTCATATGTCCAAGCTCTAACTCCCAGTACCTCAGAAAGTGATTGGATATGCAGATAGGGCCTTTAAGGAGGAAGTTAAATTAAAATGAGGCGTTCAGGGTGGATCCTAATCCAATCTGATGGAACCCTTATAAAGACAGGAGATTAGGACACAGGGAAGAGACCCACATCAGGGGTGTGTGTGAGCAGAGGAGAGACCATGTGAGGACAGGGAGAAGGCATCTACCAGCTACAGAGAGAGGTCCCAGGGGAAACCAACTCTGGAACAGTTCCAAGGTTGGAATTTTTTCTTCCTGGAATGTTTGGTAGAACTTGATGGTAAACTGTCTGGCACAGTGCTTCTGTGGGAAGGTTTTAACATTGTTGTTTCCTTAATGGTAATATGTCTTTTTTTCACTCATTGTTTTGGGCATTTGTGGGCTTTTCAGTCTGGAAGTGCATAGTCTGGGCTGTGAAATGTTTGCTAGAATTATTTGATTCTTTCTTCCCACCACTGCCATTGTTTTTCTTTGTCTGTCTAGAAATATCTAATTGGGTATTAGGCCTCAAGGTTGATATGCTAATTTTCTTTGTTCAACTGCTTCTCATTTGTCTTTTTGGTGATTTCTTCAGCTTTCTTCCAGCTCTGCTGAATTTACTCTTGGCCTTTAGGTTTTACCTGGTGTCTCTGAGGCCGAGCCCTCTCCAGTTTAACCTCAGGAGTAAACTTTCGCTCTGGTCTTTGTTTAGGGCACCAGTGGGGTGGTGAGCTGACTTTCTGGAGTGCGGCAGGTTGGTGGGCTCAAGTGAGCTTTTTAAGACTCACAGCTGTTTTGTGTTTTCAGTCTTTCAGTTCAGAATCAGGTGCTGCTTATTCCTGAGCTGGTGGGAGTTCCACAGCAGGAATCGGCTTGCTTCTTGCTGGCTTTCTCCACTCTAGAGCTTACGTGTCAGCTTTTCCTCTGTTCTGCCATGTTAATTGCCACTTCTCTATCCACTATCTATTTTACAAAATAGCTGCTCTCTCCTAAGCTGGTGTATCTAATTCTGTCTTTGTGGATCTCTTATTCCTTTACTGGCAAATGGAGGTGGGGGAGTTGGTCTTATTACTTCTACAGCAGTCTAAGGGGGAAAGGGATATTCTGCAATTAGGGAAGGCAATTCCACACCTCAACAACTTAATATGTGGTATTGAGAACATCATTTCATCTGTGATTTTGCTGTGAGATTTAATGGTGTCAGGTGGATTTGTCAATTTTTCTCTCTACTCTCAGGGCTGACCACCTCAGGAGGTACTACAAGGTATGCTCAGGCAGTGACACAATGACAACACGGTTGGTTGTAGTAAATAGTGAAGTCCATACACTTAGAAACCCACCAGTCTTTAGTGGTGTGAGGGCTACCCACAACGTACCAAGCCAGGCTGTTTAGGGAGGTTCAGACACACCCTTGTGGCTGATACGGAGATGCAACATTCAATACAGGACTTGCCCAGTTGCCTGGCGTGTGATTAGCTGACAGTCTCCATCTGTCAGCTCTTTCAGGCTCTGCTTCAGCCTTGGAACCTAGGTTGTACTTTTCCTGGGTTTCTCTCTTCTTGGGGTTGCCCTCACCCAATGACTAAGCAAGGTGGTGGTACAAGGGTCTAGCCATTTCTGCCCAGCATGAACTCTTCTCCCGGGCAATTTTTGCTTGGGAGTTCCCAGCAAGGCTGGTACAGACTTTGTCAGGTGTGTACAGTGTTCTTTGGTACCCTCCCCCTAGCCCTGCCCAGTCCTGCAACTGTTTTCTATCACAGGTATTATATCTTAATAACCCTTTTGCGTTTCTAACTCTGTCTCAGCATTTGCTTCCCTGAGGGCCTCAACCTGCACCAACATGAAACACAGTTCCTACAAAGTCAGGTGGGAAGAGAAGAAATTCAGAAAAATGAAACAATGAGAACAGTGTATATCATTGACAAGAATGATATGAACTGCCAACCATGAGTCTGTAAAAGCTACGACTGAGCTTTTCAGGTCACAGGTCTCATGAGGGAAGGACGGAAGTCATGTCAGTTTGGTTTCCAGAGTTTGTAAAACAGGTTTGTTTTTCTGTTTTTTTTAAGAAATAGCTAGATCTTTGTAACATGATTAGGGTCCCTAGGAAATTAATATATTACATTTCATTACCTTGGACTCTAGGTTCTAATATGTTCTTTGTTGATTTGGGTGCACTAAGGAAATGTTATAATTAATTTAGGGAAAAAGGACATTGGGTGACATTAAGTATTCCCACCCAAAACCATAAGTAAAGCATTTACTATGATATCCACCATATAAGTGCTGTATTAGTGCTAGTTGTTGTTATTATTATCTTGGTTATTTCCATATGTTTGGATCTTGTTTTATGTTTTTCAGTAAGATTTTGTAAATTTTAAGATGTAAGTTATGTGCCTTTCTTGTTAAATTTATTCCAAAGCATTAAAAAAAAAAAAAGAAAGAACATGTTATCTGTTTTGTTAAAACAGATTTCTAATCCAATGCAAATTGGTTATTAAAGCCAAATTGATCTTCCAATATGAGTAAGCAAGTGGCTCATCTCAGTCTTGAAAACACCTTTATTTTTCAAAGGGCATTACTAAACCCTCTGAAATAAACCACTATCAAGGAACAATGAGTATCTTACAGTTGAAGATACATAGCTGATTCTTCTGGTTTATCATCTTGATTTTTTTTTTTTTTTTTTTTAATAATCTGGCTACCAAGGAGGGCTTAGGATCTTGGTTATTCAAAGACTTTCAAAGAACTTAGCATACTATTGTTTCATGCAGGATAAAGCAATTCAGACGTTTCTTCCCACAGAAGGTTCAAAACCAACATAAACATTGTGCAATTAAAATATGTTCAGAGATTTTACCCTTTCAACATTCTATCTAGAATAAAAAAATGGACTAATGGAGTTCAAAAGATGTGGTGAGTGAAGGACTAATCAGACAATGAGAAGCAGATAAAATTCTTTATAAGAACTCAGTTAAAATGTTAAAGGGAGGAA
The DNA here is from genome assembly GCF_949987535.1 of Balaenoptera acutorostrata. Taxonomy (NCBI): domain Eukaryota; kingdom Metazoa; phylum Chordata; class Mammalia; order Artiodactyla; family Balaenopteridae; genus Balaenoptera; species Balaenoptera acutorostrata. The sequence goes on along the minus strand of NC_080065.1, from coordinate 44,999,022 downwards.
ATAGCATTCATATTTGACCAGTTCTAGAAAAACTTGTCTAAAACTATTACTGTGAAGTAGAAAGTTTAGCTATTGGTGAGGAAAAAAAAGAAATGAGAGGAACAGGTCTGAAGAAAAAGTTAATATTGATCATCAAAAAATGGAAACCAAAAGTATAATAAAGAAACAGCATTATTCATAATAGCTGAAACGTGGAAACAACCCAAATGTCCATAAATGGGTGAAGGGATAAATGGAGGGTGGTATATCCATACGATGGCCATAGAAAGGAATGTACATGCTACAACATGGATGAACCTTTAAAAAATTATGTAAAGTGAAAAAATCTAGTCACAAAAGACTATGTACTACATCACAATTCCATTCATATGAAATTCCAGAAGAGAGAAATCTATAGAGACAGAAAGTGGATTATGGTTTCTGGGGGGTAGGAGGTGGAAGGTGATAGCTAAAAGGTTCAGAATTTCTTTTAGAGGTGATGAAAATGTTATAAAATTGACTGATGGCTGTACAAATCTGTAAATATACTAAAAACCACTTAATTGTACACTTTAAATAGGTGGATTGTAAAACTGTATCTCAATGAGGCTATCTTTTAAAAAGTATAATAGAGGAAGACGACACGGTTTGGGAAGATAAACTTAAAATGCCAGATGAGAAGTAACAACTACAGAAAGAGAGTTGAAAAAGACCATAAGGCTGCATCAAAAAGTTTTAAATAATTAAATTCTTTATGAAGTTGATAGTTTATTCCAAATATTCTGGTTTCTTAGGCATTAGTAAATTGTGCTTGTCACTTTAGATTTTCATGGAAGTATTTGTGTTTTCTGCATAAGATCAGTGTGGTAGGTTGCATAATGGCTCCAAAGATATAAGGTTCTAATGCCTGGAAACTGTGAATGTTACCTTATAAGGCAAAAGTGACTTTGCTGGTGTGATAAATTAAGGATTTTGAGATGGGAAGCTTATCCTGGATTATCTGGGTAGGCCCTAAGTGCAATCACGATTTTCCTTATAAAAGTGAGGCAGAGGGGACTTCCCTGGTGGCACAGTGGTTAAGAATCCACCTGCCAATGCAGGGGACACGGGATCGAGCCCTGGTCCGGGAGGATCCCACATGCCGCGGAGCAGCTAAGCCCTTGAGCCACAACTACTGAGCCTGTGCTCTAGAGCCTGTGGACCACAACTACTGAAGCCCGCGTGCCTAGAGCCCGTGTTATGCAACAAGAGAAGCCACCGCAACGAGAAGTCCGTGCACCGCAACAAAGAGTAGCCCCCACTTGCCATAACTAGAGAAAGCCTGCGTGGCAACAAAGACTGAACACAGCCAAAAATTTAAAAAATAATTAATTTTTAAAAAGTGAGGCAGAAGGAGATTAGATTACAGAAGTGGAGAAGGCAATGTGACCACAGAAGCAGAGATTGGAGTGATATGGCCACAAGCCAAGGATGCTACCAGAAGCTGGAAGAGACAAGGAAGGAATTCTCCTTTGGCACTTACAGGAGGAACCAGTCCTGCCAACATAAGATTTTAGCCCAGTAAGACTCAGTTAGGACTTCTGGCTTGTAGAACAGGAAGAGAATACATTTGTGTTTTCATTAAGTTTGTGCTAACTTGTTATAGTGTCAATAGGAAACTAAAACAATCAGCAGTGCAGTACTGTGTCTAAGAGATTAAATGATCCTGGGGAGGTATTGGGAGGGGTTTGTATAGATTCTTGGTATTTGAGGTTTGAATAGTGGTTGCTTGTGAGTTCTAGTTATCTTTTCCTGGTATAATTATTTACCACTTTAAGTGGTGGCTTTTTTTCTTTTCCCACACTGCGCAACACGTGGGATCTTAGTTCCCCAACCAGGGAATCGAACCCATGCCCCCTGCTTTGGAAGTGCACCATCTTAACCACTGGACTGCCAGGGAAGTCTCTGATTCTTCATTGTTTTTTTTACATCTTTATTGAAGTATAATTGCTTTACAATGGTGGGTTAGTTTCTGCTGTATATCAAAGTGAATCAGCTATACACATACATATATCCTCATAGCTCCTCCCACTTGTGTCTCCCTCCCATCCTCCCTATCCCACCCCTCTAGTTGGACGCAAAGCACGGAGCTGATCTCCCTGTGCTATGCGATTGCTTCCCATTAGCTATCTATTTGACATTTGGTAGTGTATATATGTCCATGCCACTCTCTCACTTTGTCCCAGCTTACCCTTCCCCCTCCCTGTGTCCTCAAGTCCATTCTCTATGTCTCTGTCTTTATTCCTGTCCTGCCCCTAGGTTCTTCAGAACCTTTTTTTTTTTTTTTTTTAGATTCCATATATATGTGTTAGCATACTGTATTTGTTTTTCTCTTTCTGACTTACTTCACTCTGTATGACAGACTCTACATCCATCCACCTCACTACAAATAACTCAATTTTGTTTCGTTTTATGGCTGAGTAATATTCCATTGTATATATGTGCCACATCTTCTTTATCCATTCATCTGTCGATGGACACTTAAGTTGCTTCCATGCCCTGGCTATTGTAAATAGAGCTGCAATGACCATTGTGCTACTTGACTCTTTTTGAATTATGGTTTTCTCAGGGTATATGCCCAGTAGTGGAATTGCTGGGTTGTACGGTAGTTCTATTTTTAGTTTTTTAAGGAAACTCCATATTGTTCTCCATAGTGGCTGTATCAATTTACATTCCCATCAACAGTGCAAGAGGGTTCCCTTTTCTCCACACCCTCTCCAGCATTTGTTGTTTGTAGATTTTTTGATGATGGCCATTCTGACTGGTGTGAGGTGATGCCTCATTGTAGTTTAGACTTGCCTTTCTCTAATGATTAGTGATATTGAGCATCCTTTCATGTGTTTGTTGGCAATCTGTATATCTTCTTTGGAGAAATGTCTATGTATTCTGCCCATTTTTTGATTGGGTTGTTTGTTTTTTTGATATTGAGCTGCATGAGCTGCTTGTATATTTTGGAGATTAATCCTTTGTCAGTTGCTTCATTTGCAAATATTTTCTCCCATTCTGAGGGTTGTCTTTTCGTCTTGTTTATGGTTTCCTTTGCTGTGCAAAAGCTTTTAAGTTTCATTAGGTCTCATTTGTTTAATTTTGTTTTTATTTCCATTTCTCTGGGAGGTGGGTCAAAAAGGATCTTGTTGTGAGTTATGTCATAGAGTGTTCTGCCTATGTTTTCCTCTAAGAGTTTGATAGTGTCTGGCCTTACATTTAGGTCTTTAATCCATTTTGAGTTTATTTTTGTGTATGGTGTTAGGGAGTGTTCTAATTTCATTCTTTTGCATGTAGCTGTCCATGTAGTTTTCCCAGCACCACTTATTGAAGAGGCTGTCTTTTCTCCATTGTATATTCTTGCCTCCTTTATCAAAGATAAAGTGGCCATATGTGTGTGGGTTTATCTCTGGACTTTCTATGCTGTTCCATTGATCTATATTTGTTTTTGTGCCAGTACCATACTGTCTTGATTACTGTAGTTTGTAGTATAGTCTGAAGTCCGGGAGCCTGATTCCCCCAGCTTCGTTTTTCTTTCTCAAGACTGTTTTGGCTATTCGGGGTCTTTTGTGTTTCCCTACAAATTGTGAAATTTTTTGTTCTAGTTCTGTGAAAAATGCCACTGGTAGTTTGATAGGGATTGCATTGAATCTGTAGATTGCTTTCAGTAGTAGAGTCATTTTCACAATGTTGATTCTTCCAGTTCAAGAACATGGTATATCTCTCCATCTGTTTGTGTCATCTTTAATTTCTTTCATCAGTGTCTTTTAGTTTTCTGCATACAGGTCTTTTTTCTCCTTAGGTAGGTTTATTCCTAGATATTTTATTCTTTTTGTTGCAGTGGTAAATGGGAGTGTTTTCCTTAATTTCTCTTTCAGATTTTTCATCATTAGTATACAGGAATGCAAGAGATTTCTGTGCGTTAATTTTGTATCTTGCTACTTTACCAAATTCATTGATTAGCTCTAGTAGTGTCCTGGTAGCATCTTTAGGATTCTCTATGTATAGTGTCATGTCATCCGCAAACAGTGACAGTTTTACTTCTTCTTTTCCGATTTGAATTCCTTTTCTTTCTTTTTCTTCTCTGATTGCTGTGGCTAAAACTTCCAAAACTATGTTGAATAACAGTGGTGAAAGTGGGCAACCTTGTCTTGTTTCTGATCTTAGAGGAAATGGTTTCAGTTTTTCACCATTGGGAACGATGTTGGCTGTGGGTTTGTCATATATGGCCTTTATTATGTTGAGGTAAGTTCCCTCTATGCCCATTTTCTGGAGGGTTTTTATCATAAATGGGTGTTGAATTTTGTCAAAAGCTTTTTCTGCATCTATTGAGATGATCATATGGTTTTTCTCCTTCAATTTGTTAGTATGGTTTATCACATTGATTGATTTGCATATATTGAAGAATCCTTGCATTCCTGGAATAAACCCCACTTGATCATGGTGTATGATGCTTTTAATGTGCTGTTGCATTCTGTTTGCTAATATTTTGTTGAGGATTTTTGTACCTATGTTCATCAGTGCTATTGGCCTGTAGTTTTCTTTTTTTGTGACATCTTTGTGTGGTTTAGGTATCAGGGTGATGGTGGCCTCATAGAATGAGTATGGGAGTGTTCCTCCCTCTGCTATATTTTGGAAGAGTTTGAGAAGGATAGGTGTTAGCTCTTCTCTAAATGTTTGATAGAATTCGCCTGTGAAGCCATCTGTCCTGGGCTTTTGTTTTTTGGAAGATTTTTTATCACAGTTTCAATTTCAGGGCTTGTGATTGTTCTGTTTATATTTTATATTTCTTCCTGGTTCAGTCTCAGAAGGTTGTGCTTTTCTAAGAATTTGTCCATTTCTTTCAGGTTGCCCATTTTACTGGCATATAGTTGCTGATCATCTCTCATGATCCTTTGTATTTCTGCAGTGTCAGTTATTACTTCTCCTTTTTCATTTCTAATTCTATTGATTTGAGTCTTTTCCCCTTTTTTCTTGATGAGTCTGGCTAATGGTTTATCAATTTTGTTTATCATCTCTAAGAACCAGCTTTTAGTTTTATTGCTCTTTGCTATTGTTTCCTTTATTTATTTTTCATTTATTTCTGATCTGATCTTTATGATTTCTTTCCTTCTGCTAACTTTGGGGTTTTTTTGTTCTTCTTTCTCTAACTGCTTTAGGTGTAAGTTTAGGTTGTTTGTTTGAGATGTTTCTTGTTTTGTGAGGTAGGATTGTATTGCTATAAACTTCCCTCTTAAAACTGCTTTTGCTGCATCCCATAGGTTTTGGGTTGTTGTGTTTTCATTGTCATTTATTTCTAGGTAGTTTTTGATTTCCGCTTTGATTTCTTCAGTGATCTCTTGGTTATTTAGTAGCATATTGTTTAGCCTCCATGTGTTTGTGTTTTTTACAGTTTTTTTTCCCCAGTAATTGATATCTAGTCTCATAGCATTGTGGTCGGAAAAGATACTTGATACGATTTCAATTTTCTTAATTTTACCAAGGCTTGATACCTGACCCAAGATATGATCTATGCTGGAGAATGTTCCATGAGCACTTGAGAAGAAACTATGTTCTGTTGTTTTTGGACAGAATTTCCTATAAATATCAATTAAGTCCATCTTGTATAATGTATCATTTAAAGCTTGTGTTTCCTTATTTATTTTCATTTTGGATGATCTGTCCATTCGTGAAAGTGGGGTGTTAAAGTCCCCTACTATGATTCTGTTACTGTCGATTTCCCCTTTTATGGCTATTAGCATTTGCCTTATGTATTGAGGTGCTCTTATGTTGGGTGCATAAATATTTACAATTGTTATATCTTCTTCTTGGATTGATCCCTTGATCATTATGCAGTGTCCTTCTTTGTCTCTTGTAACATTCTTTATTTTAACGTCTATTTTGTCTGATATGAGAATTGCTACTCCAGCTTTCTTTTGATTGCCATGTGCATGGAATATCTTTTTCCATCACCTCACTTTCAATCTGTATGTTTCCTTAGGTCTGAAGTGGGTCTCTTGTAGATAGCATATATAAGGGTCTTGTTTTCCATTCAGCCAGTCTATGCCTTTTGGTTGGAGCATTTAATCCATTTACATTTAAGGTAATTATCGATATGTATGTTACTGTTACCATTTTCTTAATTGCTTTGGGTTTGTTATTGTAGGTCTTTTCTTTCTCTTGTGTTTCCTGCCTAGAGAAGTTCCTTTAGCATTTGTTGTAGAGCTGGTTTGGTGGTGCTTAATTCTCTTAGCTTTTGCTTGTCTGTAAAAGTTTTAATTTCTCCATCGAATCTGAATGAGATCCTTGCTGTGTAGAGTAATCTTGATTGCAGTTTTTCCCCTTTCATCACTTTAAATATGTCCTGCCACACCCTTCTGGCTTGCAGAGTTTCTGTTGAGAAATCAGCTGTTAACCATATGGGGATTCCCTTGTATGTTATTTGTTGCTTTTCCCTTGCTGCTTTTAATATTTTTTCTTTGTATTTAATTTTTGATAGTTTGATTAATATGTGTCTTGGCATGTTTCTCCTTGGATTTATCCTGTATGGGACTCTCTGAGCTTCCTGGACTTGATTGACTATTTCCTTTCCCATATTAGGGAAGTTTTCAACTATAATCTCTTCAAATATTCTCTCAGTCCCTTTCTTTTTGTCTTCTTCTTCTAACACCCCTATAATTCGAATGTTGGTACTTTTAATGTTGTCTCAGAGGTCTCTGAGACTGTCCTCAATTCTTTTCATTCTTTTTTCTTTATTCTGCTGTACAGTAGTTATTTCCACTATTTTATCTTCCACGGCACTTTATCTGTTCTTCTGCCTCAGTTATTCTGCTATTGATTCCTTATAGAGAATTTTTAATTTCCTTTATTGTGTTGTTCATCATTGTTTGTTTGCTCTTTACTTCTTCTAGGCCCTTGTTAAACGTTTCTTGTATTTTCTCCATTCTATTTCCTAGATTTTGGATCATCTTTACTATCATTACTCTGAATTCTTTTTCAGGTTGACTGCCTATTTCATCTTCATTTGTTTGGTCTGGTGGGTTTTTACTTTGCTCCTTCATCTGCTGCATAGTTCTCTGTCTTCTCATTTTGCTTAACTTACTGTGTTTGGGGTCTCCTTTTTGCAGGCTGCAGGTTCATAGTTCCCATTGTTTTTGGTGTCTGCCCCCAGTGGCTAAGGTTGGTTCAGTGGGTTGTGTAGGCTTCCTGATGGAGGGGACTGGTGCCTGTATTCTGGTGGATGAGGCTGGATCTTGTCTTTCTGGTGGGCAGGACCACGTCCTCTGGTGTGTTTTGCAGTGTCTGTGAACTTAGTACAATTTTAGGCAGCCTCTCTGCTAATGGGTGGGGTTGTGTTCTCTTCTTGCTAGTTGTTTGGCATGGGGTGTCCAGCACTGTAGCTTGCTGGTCATTGAGTGGAGCTGGGTCTTAGTGTTGAGATGCAGATCTCTGGGAGAGCTTTTGCCGTTTGATGTTACATGGGGCTGGGACGTTTCTGGTGGACCAATGTCCTGAATTCGGGTCTGCCACCTAAGAGGCTCAGGCTTGACACCCAGCCGGAGCACCAAGATCCTGTCAGCCACACGGCTCAGAAGAAAAGGGAGAAGAAAAAGAAAGAAAAAAAAATTTAAAAAAATACAGTTATTAAAATAAAAAAATATTATTAAAAAAAAATTAAAAAGTAATTGAAAAAAAGAAAGAAGAGAGCAACCAAACCAATAAACAAATCCACCAATGATAACCAGCACTAAAAACTATACTAAAAACAAGAACAACAACAAAAAAACAATGGACAGACAGAACCCTAGGACAAATAGTAAAAGCCAAGCTATACAGACACAATCGCACAAAGAAGCATACACATACACCCTCACAAAAAGAGAAGGAAAAAAAATATATGTATATTAAAAAAAAGGAAGAGAGCATCCAAATCAATAAACAAATCTACCAATGATAAGGTCTAAATAGTAAACTAGGATAAACCTAAAACCAGAAACAAATTAGATGCAGAAAGCAAACCCCAAGTCTACAGTTGCTCCCAAAATTCACCGCCTCAATTTTGGGATGATTCATTGTCTATTCAGGTATTCCACAGATGCAGTGTACATCAAGTTGATTGTGGAGATTTAATCTGCTGCTCCTGAGGCTGCTGGGAGAAATTTCCCTTTCTCTTCCTTTTTTTTTTTAATTTTAAAGAAATTTATTTATTTTATTTATTTATTTTTGGCTGTGTTGGGTCTTTGTTGCTGCGTGCGGGGTTTCTCTAGTTGCGGCGTGTGGGGGCTACTCTTCATTGCAGTGCGCGGGTTTCCCATTGCGGTGGCTTCTCTTGTTGAGGAGCACGCGTTCTAGGTGTGTGGGCTTCAGTAGTTGTGGCATGCGGGTTCAGTAGTTGTGGCTCGTGGGCTCTAGAGCGCAGGCTCAGTAGTTGTGGCACACGGGCTTATTTGCTCTGCGGCATGTGGGATCTTCCTGGATCAGGGATCGAACCCGTGTCCCCTGCATTGGCAGGTGGATTCTTAACCACTGTGCCACTAGGGAAGCCCCGCTTTCTCTTGTTTGTTCGCACAGCTCCTGGGGTTCAGCTTTGGATTTGGCCCTGCCTCTGCGTGTAGGTCTCCTGAGAGCGTCTGTTCCCGCCCAGACAGATGGGGTTAAAGGAGCAGCTGATTAGGGGTCTCTGGCTCACACAGGCCGGGGGGAGGGAGAGGTACAGAATGCAGGGCGCACCTGTGGCGAAATGTTGCAACAGCCTGAGGCGCGCTGTGTTCTCCCGGGGGAGTTGTCCTGGATCACAGGACCCTGGCAGTGGTGGGCTGCACAGGCTCCCGGGAGGGGCGGTGTGGAGAGTGACCTGTGCTCGCACACAGGCTTCTTGGTGGCTGCAGCAGCAGCCTTAGCGTCTCCTGCCCGTCTCTGGTGTCCGCGCTGATAGCCGCAGCTCGTGCCCTTCTCTGGAGCTCGTTTAGGTGGTGCTCTGAATCCCCTCTCCTCACACACCCCAAAACAATGGTCTCTCGCCTCTTAGGCAGTTCCAGGCTTTTTCCCGGACTCCCTCCCGGCTAGCTGTGGTGCGCTAACCCCTTCAGGCTGTGTTCACGCAGCCACCCCCAGTCCTGTCCCTGGGATCTGTCCTCCGAAGCCCGAGTCTCAGCTCCCAGCCCCCGCCCGCCCCGGCAGGTGAGCAGACAAGCCTCTCGGGCTGGTGAGTGCTGGTCGGCGCCAATCCTCTGTGCGGGAATCTCTCCGCTTTGCCCTCCGCACCCCTGTTGCTGCGCTCTCCTCCGTGGCTGTGAAGTTTCCCCCCAACCACCCCCGTCTCCACCAGTGAAGGGGCTTCCTAGTGTGTGGAAACCTTTCCTCCTTTACAGCTCCCTCCCACTGGTGCAGGTCCCATCCCTATTCTTTTGTCTCTGTTTTTGCTTTTATCGTTTGCCCTACCCAGGTACGCGAGGAGCTTCTTGCCTCTTGGGAAGTCTGAGGTCTTCTGCCAGCGTTCAGTAGGTGTTCTGTAGGAGTTGCTCCACATGTAGATGTATTTTTGATGTATTTGTGGGGAGGAAGGTGATCTCCACGTCTTACTCCTCTGCCATTGTGAAGGTCCCCCCTGATTCTTCATTTTAAATGCCTGAATTTGCTTTAATACTCCAAGACCCAGCAAATACTTTTTGGAAGAGGTGAGTTATCTTTTTAGAATAATTCCTTGCTCTCCCAACCTCATTCTGATGTCTTCCGTTCATGAACCAAATTCTGTTAACAGCTTCCTGTGGGGTCACCCCACTCTGAGGTTCATCTTTCAGGACACAGTGGTACTAGGAAGGGTTAGGAAGCAGAGAAAGGGGAGTAGGCTAACTTAGAGATGAGGGGTCAAGGCCACCACTTGAGGGGGAAAGGGCTGAGAGAATTTTAAAGTCACAGGAGTTACTGGAGGCAGTAAATGTTCAATGTGTTCAGTGACCACTGGAGAATTCAGTGTCTGGACACCTTTACTTTTTCTGAAAAAGGAGTGTCCATGGCTTAAGTGTTATTCTTATAAAAGATACCACCTTCAACTATTAAGGAATAATATACCCAATCAATCAAGGCAAGAATGCAGCAAGATAAGCACTCCCTACTTTGGAGTTGGGGTAGGGGAAAGAAGACCAGAAGGTAGTGCAAAAATGAGTATTAAAAATGCTCATAGGGGCTTCCCTGGTGGCGCAGTGGTTGAGAATCTGCCTGCCAATGCAGGGGACACGGGTTCGAGCCCTGGTCTGGGAAGATCCCACATGCCGCGGAGCAACTAAGCCCGTGAGCCACAACTACTGAGCCTGCGCGTCTGGAGCCTGTGCTCCACAACAAGAGAGGCCGCGATAATGACAGGCCCGCGCACCGCGATGAAGAGTGGCCCCTGCTCGCCGCAACTAGAGAAAGCCCTCGCGCAGAAACGAAGACCCAACACAGCCATAAATAAATAAATAAATAAATTTATTAAAAAAAAAAAAGCTCATATACTCTTAGTACCAGTCATTGCATTGCAAGAAATTATGTCTAGGATAAAGAGATGTGAGTGATTTTATAAGCAAACATTCCCTGCAATGTTTATAGCAGTAATATCTAAGAGGATTTGTCAACATAGTACATTTATACAATAGTCTTATATAGCCATTAAACATTTATAGAGTTTCATGATATGGTGAATGTAAATATATGAAGTGAGTGTGCATGATAAAACTAGTAAAGACAGTATTCTTCTGTAGGTTATTATATATCAAAGAAATGAACAGCAACAAAAAAAAGTAGATGGGAATAGCCACTGATATATTGGTTACTTTGGATGGTAGAATTTGGGAGACCAAGTTGCAAAAATGCATTTGTTTTTGTTTCCTACAAGTAACACTTTAACAAAAATTTCCTTGAACTCTGGCTAGCTAGCCATATTTATGGAATTGTGGAGTACAGGTTGTCAAAAGAATTGCTCCTTGCTCTTGACAAGCAGCAGTGATGGCCTCTGTCTTCAGAACCTGTGTAGTAATGAAACTGCCTCATGAGTTTATACATGTTTTTTTTTAGGCATCTGGAAGAGGGTCCTTTTTACTGAGAGCAAAGGCAGTACTACCTTAAGGAGATCCTTATTCTACACTGCAGCCTGTTGCTTGGCGTATAGTGGGGTAGGTTGAATGCATTCATTCTAACTTCTCCACACTTTTTTTAAAAGCATGCATTGGGGTGATTACTGCTGCCACCTATCACCTAAGACCGCAGCTTCATGTAGCAGGCAGTGTATTATCTGTTCATACCAACCATAAATTAGCCTCTTTCTTCTGCACAAGGGTGCACACATTAACTCCCCAGAAGATTAACAATTGGGAAAATGTGCTCCACATGGAGTTCTGAAGCTTCAGGTTTTTACAAGGATCCTTTTCCAAAAGACAAGATTCTTTTAATACATCACACTGAACACAAAGTTTTCCTTGGTGCCAGTTAGAATGAATATGCAAACGGTGTGGAACAGGGTGAGAACTACAGTGTAGCCTTTGGAACTTTTCCTTGAAAAGTTCATTTCCCTGCTTACTCATTCTTAGAGGTAGCATGAACTATGTTTATCCTGATGACCTTCTGTTGAGGATTCTTTTTCTTTACTAAGGTTAGCTTTTAAAGAAAGGCAGAAGCCAACTGCTCCTGAATGGTCATCTTCCCTTGCATAGAAACTCACAGGCCTTTCAAGAGCCTCACTTGACAGTAGTCAAGACATCACTTATCAGTAAGACAGTGGACCAAAAGGTGTCTCTTTGCTAACTCAAACCCTTTATCTTATTTGTGATATGCTAATTCATAGAGAGAAAGGAAAAAAATCAAACACTTCCTTGTCTATTTGAATTACTTTTGCTAGCAGGTTTGAGAGGCCTTTAACTTAACGCAATTAGTTTCAACCAATTGTGCTGTAGGTTTGTGGTAGATCATCACCTCCAGAATCCAGGTCAAAAATCTCTTCTAAACCTACACGTGTCCTAACCTAAACCAAACATCATGTCAATACCAAATTAAAATACGATCTAATGGCTTGATGCTATTGAGTCTAGTTAGCTCCTGCATAGACAAAAACTCACTGTAATTTCTTCAGAAGTATAATTTATTTACACACACACTTGTCTGTAAATTGATTAACAAAATCAAGCTCTCTACTAAGTGTGTGTATACTTATAGGCTTTTAATTCCTTCAAAAAACCTTCTGGCTATAGTTATTCTCATTTTGCAGCTGAGGCAACAGGTTCAGAGATGAGTTCCCCTAAATCATGTGGCTCACCAATCTGGAGCCCCCTCTAAAGGGCTACCCTCCCTTCTGGGTTATCTGCCTATCTAGGGTGAATTCCATTGTTATCTCACAGAACTGTTTTGGCAGCCCCAGGTAAGCTTATTTTATGGAAATTTGTTCCTGAAGATACAAGAGTCAGGTGCTAAGTTGGGGGAAAATAAAAATTCAACCCCTAAAACAACATTTATACAGGCAGGCAGCCTCTTCAGAAAGATAGCTGATGAAGTTTGACTCTTGAAAGGTTATTGTATGGAAGCCTTAATTATTAACACCGGTGAGAGCAATCCCTCATCCTCCTCAAACGCTGAGGGGTGGGCAAGCACACTTCAGTCACCTGAGCCTGATAAGACAGGTGTGTCTGGCATTGCTAGTTGTTCATAGCTTAAATCTTCAAAACCTAGAGGCTTGGGTGATCTTATCCTGATTCTTGTCTGATTCAGGCTTTTTCGCTCTCAGCCGAACGCAATATTGAAACCCCAATGCTAATTTCCACATTATTTACCAGGAAATACACATCTCAAGTGCACCTGCTTTATAGATACCTTTAATTCTTATAATGACATCGGGTCACAAACAGTATTACTCGGGTCTTTTCAGATCGCTTATTGTATTGCTCATTTTCTTCAGGGGCAATAGATTTGTGCAGTGTAGGACACAAAGCACGCAAAGAACTGACCAGCTGATGCTTCCCGAGAGTCTCAAGTCTACAACCGACTTATGCAGAGTCCCTCAACTTTTTTTCTTTTCCTTTCACGTCGGTGGGGAGTGGCTTCTTCTGGGGCAATCTAGCGTCTTGATAAAAGGGCCTCTCCTGGGTTACATCTGGCCGAGCTGGGCTTCTGTATACCCCCAGGGACATCAGGCTGGAGCTGTCCGCCTTCGCTTCACATCCTGAAGGAGGGGAGGTGCCGCCCCCGAGTCACATGCTTGCTTGTTCAGAGTACCCTCTTACACATTCCAACCACCCCTGCCCTGCAGTCTCGAGGCCACAGGGCCTTCAGGAAATCGCTCCGGAGAGGGGCATCAAGTACCTGTGGCTACTACGCCTCCCACGTTTCAGCGCGAGCTTCTTACTGGGTGATGGGAGGAGACACTAAGGCTCTCTCGCACTGGTGCACAGTTCGGTTCCGATTTACCCAACTTGGAGACCACGGAGGCACACAGAATTAGGGCGGCAACAGCACCGGCTGATTTTCCGCTCTTCCCCCTGCGCTCTTCCGCCCGCGCCGCCCTAGCCCCCGCCCCCTCGGCCCTCCTCGCAGGAACCAGCTGCCCGACAGCTCCCACGCTTCTCCCCAGCCACCCGCAGCGGCCTGCCTTTTATAGGCGCTGCAGCCAATGAGCGCTCTCTTTTCCTTCTGCCCGCCCATCCGGCCAATCGCCGCGCCCCTTGTGTAATCTTCGGCTCCTCGGGTGCTCTCGGCTATTTTCGTTGTTGCTGGCTTTTTCAGGGGCTGTTCGCTCGCAGCCGGAGACGCTGCTTTTTTTTTCCGGGTTCGGAGCCGTTCCGGATGCTCTAGGCTGCCGGATGTCTGATCTCCGGATAACTGAGGCGTTTCTGTACATGGATTATCTGGTAGGTGCGGGGCAGGGGTGGCCTGTCGCCTCTCGGACCCCGACGTGCCCGATGTCCCTCCGCCTGGAGGAACAGCCTTTTTGCTTTCTTTCTTTGGGATGGGATGCCTTTGGGGTTCTTTCTCCCGCAGCAAGCTCTAGAGCTGTGCCGGGACTCGGAGGGGCGGCAGCCGAGACGGCGGGGCCGCAGCTCCGAGGGGTTGGTGGAGCTGACAGGTAAAGGTGCGGCCCGGGCCAGCTGTGCTGTGGGGCGAGGGGCGCGCGGGCGCTCCCGGAGAGATGGGGCCGCGGCGGCTGGGCGTCCCCTGCCCGCGTTCGGGTTCCTTGCTTCCTTCTGCGCTCCCGCAGAGGACTTTTCTTTCCCGGGAAGCAGGAGTTTCCCCCTCTCCCTTTAGCAGAACTCCAGGTACTATTAAAGAGCCATAACCAGAATGGCTTACTAAGTGCCCGGCAGCTCCGGTCATTTGGTTGTTATTAGATCTCTAAAGCTATGACCTCGGTCGCCGCGAGGTTTTAAAAGCACATTACCATAAAGTAGACGGGACTAATCTACATCGCAGCCTGGGTAGAAGGGATTGGGTAGGGGCAGGCATTGCCTCACCGTTCCTGCCTTGGATGCACGCCGCTTTTACCCTGTGCACGAATTGGATCCCACCTGTGCTTTTTAGGCCAGGTTTATGCTGAGAAGTTTAGGTGGGAAAAGTGTCAGCACAATGCTGGGACTGAACATTACTTTAAAAAGCACTTGTTTTGTGTGTGTGTGTAATTATGCAAGCACCATGTATTGTTCCAGAAATCATTTCCCCAGAGCTGCATGTTTGTGTTCACGGGGATCCTCATTGACCCTGGCTGTGTTCGATCCTAAACAATTACCAGGTTTACCTTGTTAGCCGCAACCGCTATTGCAATGCAGAGTTGAAGTAGATGGTTAAAAACATTGACCGTCCTGTCCTCTTGTTGAACCCATGCAGTTGGTTTCTGACTGCAGATTGGCCTGGCAGAGATTTGCCAGTGCCTTCTAGGAATTACACTTAATTCTGTACTAAGAAAGACTGTGAATGCTTTCATAGTCAAGAAACGCTGGACGAGGACTGGTTTTGTAATGTTATTTTGTACTTGGGCTTATTTCCCCTAAAGGTTCCTGGTTTGGTGGTCTTGTGGGGAGGGGTGGTTACTGCAGTTAATGCATGACCTTGTGAATCGAGGGGAGTCAAAAATTCTGAGTTCAAATTCTGTTTTGTTCATTTGTTGATGTCAGTAACTTCCTCTGTCTTTGTGATAAAGGGACATTATCTGCCCATAACGGGAGCCTGTTAAGGGGGTTATCTGATTAGGAGGTTCTTTAAAATACAAAGTGCCATGTAGGTTAAGAGAGTTGTTGGATGTTTCTTAAAGATTATTTTCTGAATCAAATAACTGATTGTTTTGTAGCTTGTCTTATCACATACAGTACCATGGCTTTGTCTTGCAGTCTGCCTGAATTAAAGCCAAAGTTTGTTGAGGATAATTACCTAATTGGAAGGGGCTGCCCTTACCGATATTATTGAAAGCTAATTTTGGATTCTTAAGTAGTTTCTAAAAAGGAACTCAAGTAGTTCTGGTATTTTATTATTTTATTTACTGGGTGAGTTTTAAATTTGCAAATTGCGTGGGGAAAAAAAATTGGAAGACTCTGTTTAATTACTCAGGTTAATTTCCTGATGGAGAGTCTTAAGGGTGGGTGGAGGAATGTTTGTGGGGCTCTGGATTACCTTAAAACCAGATTATTTCTTTGTCAGTTTCCTAACAGTTTTGTATCAGAATCAATGGGCCCCAAGTTCGACATGGCCTTTTTGTTGTACCTGCCATGCCCCCATACACCCTATTTTTGAAAAATCATTATTTTGTCACCTTATCTATGCTTTTTAAAAAATCCACAAGTGCAGTGAAACAGCCCCATAAAAATCACTTGGCTCATCACTGGCGGTGAGAAAAAAAACTCTTAAAGGCAATAAGTCAGTTCTTATGAGTGTGCCAAATATCCGCTGTGAAAAGACTTAAGGAAATCCTTAAACATGAAGTTTAAAAGAAGAAACCCTCCTCAGGTGGTCTTCTGTGTTTACGTTTTGCTTATCAGCTCTCAGAGAAAATGATGTTCCACACACCATTCGTTTCTTCTTGCCTTTCAGACGGATTCATTTGCTCGTACATAATGTTTATACGGGGTTTATTAAAAACCAATTTCTAAAAAATGAAAATCAATTTCATTGACTCTGTCTGGGATCCCATTTTAAAAATCAGTTCCCAAGTCCTTTTACTTACTTTCCAGAGAAAATATGCTCCTTTCATTCCGAGCTTGACTCTTGGGATTTTGTTGAGCTTGTGTACTAGAGTAAGTACCCTGTCCATGCACTTGACAGGAATAATCTGTGTGCCATCTTTTCTTCTTTTTTCTTTTTAATCGGTGTTCGACTTCCTTATCGTTGCTGTTGGAAGCTGGAAGAGGGAGCTGTGTGTGTGTGTATGCATTGTTCTTTAGGCTGGATGTCATCATTTAACCTTTTTTCATTTGGAGGAGAGCTGAGAGAGAGAAATGAGAAACGTAGATGTGATGTTTTTAACAGCTTTCATTAAGATTGCGGATATTAAAACAATTGATGAAGCTCTCTGATCTTAGAGGCTGCTGTTGATTTTTTAACTTAAAAGAAGTGCTCTCGGGCTTCCCTGGTGGCGCAGTGGTTGAGAGTCTGCCTGCCGTTGCGGGGCACACGGGTTCGAGCCCTGGTCTGGGAAGATCCCACGTGCCGCGGAGCGACTGGGCCCGTGAGCCACGATTGCTGAGCCTGCACGTCTGGAGCCTGCGCTCCACAAAAAGAGAGGCGGCGATGGTGGGAGGCCCGCGCACCGCGATGAAGAGTGGCCCCTGCTTGCCGCAACTGGAGAGGGCCCTCGCACGGAAGCGAAGACCCAGCACAGCCATAAATAAATAAATAAATAAAAATTAAAAAAAAAAGAAGTGCTCTCAATTAGCGGTGACAGATAAGGTGGATAGGGTTTTCATTGATTTCAGTTTAGGGAAATAATGGTAACTTGCTTATCCTAAATAATTATATGTATCGCCCTGTGTCCAATCTTTATTTGTTGAATTGAATGAATATGAGACAGAAGGGACAATTCTTCTTTCCTCTCCAGCTTCTAAAGTAAGACAAGATAAAATCTGTTTGGATTAGGTGTTTTGGTCTGGGGAATGCAAAATGTATCTTTTACTCTTAACTTTAAGATTATCAAGATATTATTTGTTTAGGCTGGGTGGCCATTTAAATATAAAAAATCTTGGTTTTCCGGTTGACGAGGGAATCTGCTTGGCAGGCCACATACCTTTTTCGCGTTTTCAGGATGGGCTTTAAAGGCCATGTGCACACCTGTCAGGTCTGTAGGTAAAGATTCTGCTGCTGTTCAAAGGGCAGTACCAGCATCTTTCTTTCTGTCTCTCTTCTTACAGGTAGAATTAGTAAGACAATGTGTGGAGCTTTTTGAATAAGGTAGGAGAAAATAGTAAAGTTATAGTGAAAAACGTGTCTACCATGTTTTCCTGGAAGGTTGGATAAGATCAACTTCTAGATTCCTTTCGGTTTAATATTCTTTGTGTACCGATTCATGTTGATTGGCCTGAATTTTACCTTTTCCCCCCTTCTGCCATCAAAATAACAGCAATAAAATTTGTTATGCTTTGTGTAATGCTGTTGATGATTCCATGAGACAATGGAGGGAAAGTGATTTATAAACAGCATGTTGCTTTTCAGATGTAGAATGTTAATATAATGTGGTTATGTTGCTGATATTATTATACCTCCTGTGGAATGGCTATTACCGTTCAGTGGTAAATAATGGGCTACCTTTTAATTTTTATTTTATTTTGTTTCAGTTTTTTTTTTTTTTTGATGTGGACCATTTTTAAAGTCTTTATTGAATTTGTTACAATATTGCTTCTGTTTTATGTTTTGGTTTTTTGGCCCCAAGGCACGTGGAATCTTAGCTCCCCTACCAGGGATCGATCCCGTACCCCCTGCTTTGGAAGGCGACGTCTTAACCACTGGACCGCCAGGGAAGTCCCTGGACTACCTTTTTTTTTTTTTTTTTTTTTTTAATAGCTACTTTATTTATTTATTTATTTATTTATTTTGGCTGTGTTGGGTCTTCGGTTCGTGCGAGGGCTTTCTCTAGTTGCGGCAAGTGGGGGCCACTCTTCATCGCGGCGCGGGGACCGCTCTTCATCGCGGTGCGCGGGCCTTTCACTATCGCGGCCCCTCCCGTTGCGGGGCACAGGCTCCAGACGCGCAGGCTCAGTAGTTGTGGCTCACGGGCCCAGCTGCTCCGTGGCATGTGGGATCTTCCCAGACCAGGGCTCGAACCCGTGTCCCCTGCATTAGCAGGCAGATTCTCAACCACTGCGCCACCAGGGAAGCCCTGGACTACCTTTTAATTAGTCTCAGTATATGGAAAGATTTAGAGTGTCATCAGCAAGCAGGAAGTCACAAGACTCTCTTGAGGATAGTTTAATACCTATAAAAATAAAACCACCTTCGGATATTTTCTTTAATCCATTTAACAAATATTTATGGGACCCCTGCTTTGCGCATGACCCTGAAACTCAGAGCTGATGAGCCCCCAGCTGGGATCCCCTTGGCTGTAGGGCTGGCAGGCAGGTGGCTCTACAGGAACCTGTGGCAGGACAGTTGGGTAGACACAGGAGGAAGAGGCTGCCTCTGATGTGCTCCTTGGCTTGCTGGTAGATTTCTCTCTGCTGCTTGGGTTGCTGGTAGGTTTCTCTCTCATGTGTTTTTCTTTGTTTCACTGTGAACTAAAATGCAAAGCTAGGCCTGAAAATGTGACAACTAAAAGTGCTTCATTAGTCTTGGATGCTAATTGTCAGATAATGATCATTGCACGTCTGTATTGGGTTGGGGATATAATAAGGCCAGAGTTCTAGTTTTCTTCCTTGTATTGGTTGATGAATCTGGTCTAGTTTCTTGGTCACAGGCTATACCTGTCATTATAAAAATATGTGTCAATGGGGAAGATCAGGTGAGAGAAGGTAGGTGGATCAGCACAAATCCATCACCATTTGCAGGATACAAACCAAGGAATCAACCAACCAGGAACAGAAACTCTTGATGTACACAGAGCTCTCAGGTTCTACTAAGTTGTAAGTGAGCCCATTCAAAAAGAGACGTGAAGGCACAGTTGTGACTTCATCTGATGTTCTGTTGTCTTAAAAGTGTGCTGTTTTTGACCATGAATGACTATGAACATTATAACTTGTATGTTCTGACTATGTATAAAATAATGACATAGGCCACATATTTTTAAATTTTAAGTGCAACTGGATTAGTCAGTAACGTAAATATTCTTTTATTAACAAATCATAAGATAAAAATAATGGGAACACAATAAACAGTTCTCTTATCAAAAAAGTTTAAAAAATATCCAGACCATGAAGCAGGAACTGCTATATAAAGCAGTAGTTCTGGTTCTCGACCTTCTATTGTTCCAGGCTTGTAGAACGAGTCCCAAGAGAGGACACATGGGGACGTGATTCCTGCCCTCTGGGAGCTTGCATTCTGAAGGACGCTTAAGCCAGGTGCTTGTAGGCATGCTGGGGGGTGAGGGAATTAAGCATAGGAGTTATGAGGGTAAGATCAGTTAACATTTATTGAGCACTTGCTATGGTGCCAGATAATGTAAGTGCTTTCCAAGTGTAATGCATTAAACCAAGGCTCAGAGAGGTTGTGTAATTTCCCCAAGTTCACACAGCTAACAAGTAATAAGCTGGGATTGTGGCCCCAGAGCCCTCCCTCTTCCCTGCGTTCCTTCCAGCTTGGTGTTAAAGCTGTTGGAATGCAGTTGAAATTTTTACAGCGTATTTCACGTAAATACCATGCTGCTTCTCGAGTCAAGAAATCAGGTGCCAGGAGCAGGCTGACTGATGTTCCCACGCGCTCGAGGACTTGGCTCTGCTACATGACTGTTAAGGAGAAGCCCGGATAGAAAGAACTATGTTGTGTCCTGAGCCTCCCGCCCTGTAATGTCCTGACTCTGGGCACTGAGGTGACCTTCACCATCCAGTGTTTCATCAAGTGACCACAAATGGGTTTCCAGGAACCCTGGTACTCCGCCCCCTAGTGTCACTTCAAGGGCACCTTCAGGGCCACAAGCCCCAGTCATCTTTTGAAGACTCAAAAGTCCCTGAGACTCAGAATCTATTTGGCAGTTTATTTGAAGTCTGCTCTGCTCCTTCACCAAGTGCTGATGGGAAGTGGGTCTGTGCCCAGCAGACACTAGGCCCCAAGTTGCCTTTTGCTTACGGATTTCAGTTGGGCAAAGTCTCCTGATGACATGAATTCTAAAGTGTTTGTTCTTGAGGTAGACTAGAAGGAAGAAAAGATTTTTAGGAAATGTCTGGCAACTGCGTTTTGGTTAACAAATGCTGATACTTCTCACAAATTGAGTTAATGATGGGCTTTTGTTTTGGAGCCTGCAGTTCCTCAGTTATGCTGTGCTCTGCCCAGGCCTCTCCCTAAATGCTTCTGGTGTTTGGTTGAATCTAAGAAGCCCAGTTCTTGTTGACCCTCATTTCTGAGTATCAGCAAAGTGTTTGAGCACATTTACTTCTGGCAGGGCTGACTTCGTGGGCATGTGGCTTAGAAGGGCCCCCATGCTTGGCTTAATGCTCTGTGGTTACCATCTTGAAACTCTTAATCTTGGGCGCTTTGCAAACGTTTTCATCACTGAATCTGTAACATGTATCAGTGCAGGGTCCCTGACTATCTTGATCATCCTTTTATCACCAGAATTGAGTCTGGAGCCCGGTAAATAAGGAGCTATGTACCAAGTACTGTGCAAAGTGTTTCACTTGCATCACCCAATTTAATCCTCCCAACAGTCCTGTTAACCAGATACTACTGACTTAGGTGCAAGACATACTGACTTAGAAAAGAGGGAGCTTAAGGCTTTGTGAGGTGGAGTAATGGCCGGGATCACGTAACCAGTGGAGTGTCAGGGCAAGGGTACGAGCCTAGCTCGGTGGATTCCAAGCCCATGCATGTAAGCAAGGTTCAGTACTGCCAACCTAGCAATAATTAATAGTTTTTGAGAGGATGAGTGAGTGGGGCCATGTTTCAGGCACAGGGCTGGAAATTGAGAGGTCGCTTGATTGCTGCTGTCACCTGGGAGAAGTCCTCCTGGGAGCTCAGAGACAGCCCCGCTTCAGTTGGGGAAGTACATGTGTTTGTACCTTAAGGTGAGAGAGTTTGCTCACTGATTTTGCTTTCGTTTGTTTACCCTCTCTCTCCTTCACCCTGTGCATAAGCATTAGCACTCTGCTCTTTGACTCACAGCCAAAAGCACATGATTTTAACAGTAACTAAATAGGAACTAAAAGTTGGATTTGCAGGACCATCTCATTTATCAGGTTCCTTTGTACCTAGCTTTGCTGGGAATGGTTCTGACTTCTGGATTGCTTCTCTCAGGGTTGAGGACTTAGATCCTAGCAACTGTGGCCATGTCTCCCCCAGAGGGATTCCTGGGGGTTCTTTTTTCAACAAGATAGCTGCTTCTCTGGAGGAAGCAGATGACAGTCTGGAGCCATCCCAGGACCATTGATTGAGGCACAGAAGGCCTGCACCTGTTCCTAATCAATCTGCACATGGAGTCAGGAGCTAAAGCAAAATACAATTCTTTCAAAGTTTTATTTTTAATAAATACAAGTATTTAGAAAAAGTACAGAAAATAAGAAAACACATTTCTGTGTACCTACCTCCCTGATTGAAGTTGTTAGCATTTTGCCATTTTAACTTCAAAACTCTGGTGCTCTTTTAAAAAAAAAAGAAAGAAACTTTAAGGCGAAAGCCTTCTCCTCTCCCATGCTTTCTTCCTCTGTCCTTCTCAGTGGTGACAACTATCCCAAAGCTAGTGGGTATCATTCTCATGTGTGTTTTTGCATTTTTATTATATTTGCATGTATGCATAAACAATATAGAGTATTGTTCTGTGTGTGTTAATTTTAAAGGAATTGTAGCAGACCATCCTTATCTTCTTGAAACTTGTTTTATTTCTCTAATGTTTTTAAGGTTAACAAATGTTATTGTATGTATCTGTAGATATTTGTTTTATAGTTCTAGTTTGGATATTACCATTTCTGGTTTTATATGTAGAGATCTTATTTGGATTTTGTGAGAAGCTCAAAGAAAAGAATAGGTGTTGGTTTTGAGGCATGGTTTTGCGTGTGTGTGTTTACTTGTTTTTAGTACCACACAATGAATCATATAAATTGTTTAATGAAATTTTATGTGAATATCAGTCTTTTATGATTCAGTTTGTTTTACAGTTTAGAGCAGTCATTTTTTAATCATATTAACACATGTACATATATATTCTTGCCTGTGTAAGGAATGAGATTATTTTGGTAACATATTTATTATTAAAGTAAAAGCTTAGTGAGGAAATTTGGAAAACACAGCCAAGCACAATGGAAAAAATATATATCTGTAATCCAAGCAACCCACAGAGATCCGATTAATATTTTTCAATCCTGAATTATAATGAAGATATAGTTTTATAACTTGCTTTTTACACTTATGTTTAAGTTTCTCTTCCGCAACATTAATTTTCTGCATTATACCTGTAAACCATAATTTTCTTAACTAATCACCTTTTCATTGAATATTTTATGTTTGTTTCAATTTTTGTTTTATTTTGTTAATGTTTGTTATAAATAATGCTGCAATGGACATTCCATATAAACTCTTGGATTTTTTATGATAATGCATTGTTCTATGGTTTCAAAAAGAGGTTTCAATGCCAAGTAAGTTTGGAAACTGGGTCAAACAAAGTTAAACAAGTTTCTTTATTGTACAGCCTTTAGTATGCAGATGTACATGGTGGATCTCAAAAAGGGAGATTATTACATGCAGTGTTTCTAATCCTTTGGAGTATTTTTATGATCATATTCTAGTAGATTTTACGCAGGGTCAAAAGGTACCCGCATTTTAAAGCTTTGACTTACGGATTAAATAAGTTAATAAACCGTGCCTGGATATAATCAGCTGCTGTTTGTTAAGTCAAAGTTATGTAATAGTAAAGACAGTGATAATGATGATAATTAATATTGATTGAGAATTTACTCTGTCCTAGATTCGGCAGGAAGCGCTTAATATACATTCACCATTTGTTTGGTCTTTTCAGCGACCCTCTGAGAGGTGTAGGAACTTGTATTCTTGTTTTATGGTTGACGAAACTGAGGGTCAGGAGAAATTGAGTAATCCCAGCTGCCTCAGTTGTTATGAGGGTTGGTGACACATCCATAATCTTAATCTGTACGTGTTTTATTTTGTGGTAGAGAAGAAAAAGTTTGAAGTCCTGTATTTGATTCCTAGATATTCCACCTGTTACCTGAGTAATGCGAGTTGTTTTCCAAATGTCAGTCCATAGCAAAAAGGAAAAGTCAGAGTGTTACAAAGTCATTGTACATTTAATTTATAGTCTTAAAAATATGAGATTATATCTTTCCAACTTTTTGTAGATATTAGAATATGCTGTCTATTCTGATGATAGTGAACGATAGTATCTCTCTCTCTCTCTCAAAATGTTATTACCTGTCAGAATAAAAAGATGACAATCCTTATCCATCCTCAAGTTTGTATGTATGTATATATTTAGAATGTACTTATTTCTAAAACCCCAAATACTGGGAACCTGGTCTAAGACAAATGAATCGAACTACGATTTCCTCATTTGAAAAATTCAGATAGCATCAGAGCCTCTGTGATGACTATTGATTATTAAGTGTTTTTTAAAAAAAATCGCGTTATAATTTCTATACCGATTGGTGTAGGAGTCCACATGACTCAATATAATGGCATTAACGGAAGGCGGGCAAGTGTAGATAAAGCGAGTCTCTCTCTTTCTCCTTGTGTATGTCTTGGATTCTGCCCTCCCCCCGCCCCCCGCCCTTCAGTGACACCGTGGGGATTTTTATACTTTCCAGAAATGGCAGTGTACAATTTTTGTGAAATAATGTAACTAAACATTATGTCGGAGCACATACTTCCTTGTACATTTTAAGAGCTGGGCACAAAAGATTTGTCCTTGACCTTGGATAAAACACGTTTTTTTTGTCTGTTCTGCAAATTACTCATATTAGGACTTCTAGTCCCAAAAAGAATACTAAAGTTAATTTTTACTGCCACTTAATTTTTATTTCCTTTTTTCTTCTCTGATTCAGGTATTTTTAAAGATAGTAATTATGATTAGTAAATGAGAATCTTATTTGCAAAAAAACTTGAACATGGGGCTGTAAGGGTTGAATGAGAATGTTTATACTGTACTTCATGAACATAAGGTGTTACATAAAGCTAAGGTGCACTTATTTTTTTCTAATCAAATTTTTTATTCACCAAATTATTGTCTTCTTTTTAATTGAAGTGTAATTTGCATACAGTAATGTGTACAGCCTTAAAGGTACAGCTAGATGAATTTATATGTACCTGTGTCTTGTAACCACCCCAGGTGGAGATGTAAAACCTTTCTAATACCCCAGAAGGCTCTCTGTGTTCCTTCCCAGGCAGTATTGACATAGATTGGTTTTGCCTGATTTTGAACTTAATATAAATGGAATCACAGCTATGTATTCTTTTGCGTGTGATTTCTTTCACTCAGCATGCCTGTGTAATCCGTCCATGTTGCGTGAATCAGTAGTTTGTTCCTTTTAGTTGCAATGCAATATTGTATGAATATACTATTACTAATCTATCCATTCTATTGTTGTTGGGCATTTAGGTTGTTTCCAGTTTGGGGCTATTTGGAATAAAGCTGCTACAGACATTCTTGTGCATGGTTTTGGTGGAAATAAACACTCATTTCTGTTGGGTAAAGTAGAATTTCAGGTTCACAGGGCATACATATGTTTAGATTTACTAAATACCGCCAAACTTTTTCCAAAGTGGTTGTACCAATTAGACTTGTACCAGTAGTGTAAGAGTTCCGGTTATTCTGTATCCTCATCAAGTCTTTACATTGTCAGTCCTTTACTTATTCTGATGAGTGTGTACGCTAAAGAAATGTAAAGTTGCCCAGAGCTACATCCGTGTGTTCAGGCATGAGAACAATATAATACAAGAGGATTATAAGGCAGATTTTTTTAATTTGGAGAAATTACTTGGCCATAGTCTGAAATTCCTACATTATTTAGTTGTGTGATTCATTTGAAAATCCTGAAACGCTGAAGAGGTACTATGGAGGTTGGTTGACCTGATTGTATTCCTGGCTTTGAAACAACTAAGTGTGAGGTTTGGGCAAACCAGTCAATGTTATTGTCTTAAATTTCTTCATCTGTAAAAAGGTGGGATTAATTAGATAATCCTAAATGTTTCTTTTATTTCAAAATTTTTCTCAGTCATCTTGTATCCTTCTTGGAATAACTTTCTTCTTTTTTCCATTCTTTCTAATTCTTTAAGTGATCATAAATTTGCCTTTACATAATTATCATTCATTCACTCAAACAGCTCCAATTTTTTATAAGCCTTCTAGGTTCTGGTGCTGTTCTGGGCACTAGGGATATACAAGTGAATAAGACATTGGCCTGCCCTCAAGGAACTTATTATAATCTTGTAGAGATGAACAATAAGCAGTTATGTTTTGGAGTGGCATATTCTATTCAGAGGGAAGTAGAGGTTACTAATGGGGTATATGAAAGGGAAACTTAGACTTGAGGGCCAAGGAGAGCTTTTCAGAGGAGCCATTTTTAATCTGCAACATTGTAGTTGAGTAGAGTTGGCCCAGTGACAGGCAGGGCCAGGGCCAGGGCGAAGGAACAGCTTGTGCAGAGACTTGGGGGTGAGTAACTCTGTCGCTTCAAGGAACTCCAAGGGCTCAGTGTGGCTGGAGCAGAGTCAGGAACGGTGTCTACACTTGAGCTGCAGAGTCCCTCTACAGTCACATCGTGGGAACCTTTAAAGTTTGCCTAGAGTGACATGGTCAGATCTGGCTGCGCTGTGGAGAAGGATTGGAAAGGGCAGCCAGACTGGAGGAAGAAGACCAGTTAAGAGGATGCTGTCCTGATTCAGGAATGAAATGATGGTATTCAGAGCCAGGTCGGGGCAGGCAGGATGCAGAAAAGTAGGTGGACTGAAGCAACATTTTGCGAATTGCCAGGATTTTGGAATTGGATGTAGGAGATGAGAACAAAGGAGATTTTAGGGATCATTTTCAGGTTTTTGGTTTGAGCATCATTCTGGTTATCCATTCCTGAATAACAAACTACCTTAAAACAGTGGCTTAATAACGGTCATTTATTTTACTCATGAATCTGGAGGTAAATTGGGTTCAGCTAGGCTGTTCTTGTTTTTCCCTTTTAAAAATTTTTTAATTGAAATATAGTTGATTTGCTGTATCATGTTAGTTTCAGGTATACAGCAAAGTGATTCAGTTATATATATAAATCTATTCTTTTTTTAGATTATTTTCCATTATAGGTCATTTATAAGATAACAGTTCACCCTTTTGAAGTGTACAATTCAGTGGTTTTTAATATATTCATGAAGTTGTGCAACCATCAACCCCATCTAATTCTAGAACGTTTTTATCACCCCAGAAAGAAATCCTGTACCCTCTAGCAGTCACTCCCCATTTTGCCCTCTCCCTAGGCCCTGGTGATCACTAATCTACTTTATGTCTCTCTATGGATTTGCCTATCCTGACATTTATTTACATTTCATATAAAGGGAATCATATAATATGTAGCTTTTTGCATCTGGCTTCTTTCATTTAGCATAAAGTTTTTAAGATTCATCTATGTTTTAATAAATATCAGTACTTCATTTTTTTCTATTGCCTAATAATATTCTGTTGTATGGGTATACCACATTTTACTGGTCCATTTATCAACTTATGGACATTGGGTTGTTTCCACTATTAGGCTGTTATGTTGCTATGAATGCTCATGTGCAAGTTTTTGTGGGGACATATCTTTTCAGTTCTCTTGGGTTATACCTAGAGTGGAATTGCTGGGTCACATGGTAACTACTAGGCTTAACTTTTTAAGGAACTGCCAACCTGTTTCCCAAAGTGTGTACATCATTTTACATTCTCACCGCCAGTATATGGGGATCCAGTTTCTCTACATCTTTGCCAAATCTTGCTATTGTCTGTCTCTTTGAGTATAAGCTAGATTGTTCTTGCTCAGGATTCCTTATTAAGTTACGGACAGATGGCAGCTGGGGGCATCTCGAGGCTTCTTCGTACACTGGTCTGGCATCTGGGCTGGGAACATGCAAATCTGGGGGCTGGAAAAGTGTGAACTCCTGCGGCATCTCTCTTCGCGCAGTCTTTCTGCATGAGGACTCGGGAGCGGCGCTGCTTACATCCAGCTGGAAGGCTCACAGAGTGCAGGTACCAAGAGAAACTGGTGGAAGCTGCTGGTCTTTCTGACCTGACCTCAGCAGTCATGCAGCATCACTTGTACCGCACCTGTTCATCAAGGCAGTCACAAAGGCACGCTTCGGGCCAAGGGCAGGAGACAGACACCACCTCTGGGTGGGAGGAAGTCAGAGGGTTTACGGGCATGTTTTAGGACCACCACAGGCATCAGGGAGGCTAAATGGGTCATGTACTGTGGTAGGTGACACTTGAAGGAATAGCACATGGAGAGGGAAATGAGGACTTTGAGTCTGGAGTTTGCACTGCTTGTGGGAAGTCCAAGTTGAGATTTCATGTAAGTAGATGGGAGCTCAGAGGGGAGCCTTGGATGAGTAGTTAAAAACAATATTGTTACTCGCCATATATATGTACACTATATTATTAAATCATCATGTGGGAGGCATAGTGCTACGTATTTTTCATGTATGATTTATTACTATTGGGGTGGCCAAAAAGTTTGTTCGGATTTTTCCGTAAGATGTAACAGAAAAACCCGAACGAACTTTTGGGCCAACCCAATATCCTTTTAGAGATTAGAAAACTGAGGCTTAGAGAAATTGTGTCATGCCTGTGATGTGATGTGTTCAGCCAGAATCTGAACCCAGGTCTGGCTAACGTCTGACCACTAACGTCTGACCATCCTAAACCACTTAGATGGTAACTGAAGCCAAGGTCACGTCCATGTCTGAGCTTGCCCAGGGAGGGTTGTGCTGAGTGGGGAGGGGAGAACCCAAGGAAGCCCAGTGCCTCCATCAGGGCCGGCACATAGTAGACACGCAGTTTTTGTGGGATCAGACAAAGGAAAGGAACCTCAAGAGGGAAAGAGAGCTGCAAGGTTGGGAGAAAACCTGGAGAGTGTCCTGTTGAGCAGGCTGAGAAGGGAGACTTTCCAGGAGGAGGAAGTGGCCAGTTGTGTTAACTGTGGCCCAGAGATCCTGGAAGATAATGGCTGCACCGTGAACGCTGGGTCCGCGTCAGTGGTGACCTTGACCAGAGGCTCTCAGAGGCCTGGTGGGAAGTGAGGAAATGATGCCGCTGCAGTTGAGACTGTCTAGAAATTTCACCATGAACGAGAAGAAGGCTAGGGCTGGAACTGGAGGGGGAGGGGACACTGAGTGGCGGCTTTCCTTTCTAAAGGGGACCGAACTTGAGATGATTAAATGCCGATGAAGTGGAACGTGAGGTCGTCTTGCTGAGCGTGACTGAAATATGGTGGCGGAGGGGTTTGAGCTGAAGTAGCTACAGTGAAGAATGAGGGCCATGATGACCAGGGACACAGACTTTGTAGCTGTTTGGGTGTTGGTTTCAAGAAGGTGGGCAGTTAGATTGATAAAGGTTGGGATTTTTCCAAGGTGAGTCAATGGGTGGTTAATGGGGTAGAGGAATTTAGGACACTGGCAAGAGGATGGCTGAAGTGATAGACCGTCGTGAGCTCTGAGTTAGTGGAAAGGAAGGAAGGGCGAGTAGAAAGTAGAGGATGCGAGGATGGGTGGTCCTGATGCGGATGAACAGCGGGAGTATTGGAGTTATTTGGAGTAACTGTTCAGAAAACTGGAGGGAGAGAAAGCTCATTGCAGGAGACAGTAAGGTGTATGAATTTAAGATTGCAGAGCGGCTCTCGGAGGGGAGTCTCCAGTGCGTGGCTGTGCGTGGCTGCGGGAAGGGTGGGGAGCTTAAGATGTAGAAGAGGAAACACAGCGCAGGTGCTGGATATAGCATCCTTGTGGTTGGCGAAGTCAGCAGGGCCAGGGCAGGACTTGGGCTGGAGCAAAAGGCTGAGGCAGATTGAGAAATCCTCAGTGGAAGAGGGGAAGGTTGGCCAATGTCCTTGACAAGGAGAGGCACACAGCACTAGATATTAGAGCTCATTGCCCAGAGTCTTGAAAGGAGTAGGGGAGGAGGAGTGCCCTGGAGATCCTCGAAGGTGACCTTGAGGGACTGAGTTAGGCCACAAGGTGGGGGGGCATTTAACGAAGTTCTGTGGGTGTAGAGGAGTTTGTTTCAAGGTTGAGCGCTGCAGGCTTTGGGCTGAACCTGCCTGCCTGGCTCTACCACTCTAGCTTTGGCGAAGTTACTTAACTTCTCAACGCCTCACCTTCTTCCTCTGTAAAGTGGGGATAGTAAGAGTAACTACCTCTTGGGTTTGTTGTGAGGATTAACTAAAATAATACATGTATTCCAGAACAGTGCCTGACACCTCTTTCTCTGCCACCCCCTCTTACTGTCATCATAGCAACAACAACAAAAACTCCTTCACAGCATTTATATTGGCAGGCACTTTCTAAGGACCCTATGAGGTAGGTATCATTTCTATTTTTCAGATGTTAAAACTGAGACATGGAAAGATTAAGCAACTTGTTGAAGGAAATACAGCTAGGAAGTGGCAGAGTCAGGCTTTGAACCCAGGAAGTCTTGCTTCAAAGCCCTCCCTCCTAACCAATATACATAATTAATGCATATTAACTACACCACATCCTGACCTGCACCACCACGACGCCCGGGGCAGAGGGCTCTGTGGAGAGACTGGGGAGGGAATGGACTTGCGCGAGGCTGGCTTGCTGGAGAGGAGACACAGAGCAGCATGGGGTAAGGGTAACCGTGATCTGGAAGATGGTGCAGTCAGGCGGATGTTTTCCCAGAATAATTTGATCTAGCAGCTCCCTGGTCAAGGAGATGGGAGAAGGGAGGCCCAAGTTGGTTGTGTTGCAAGGAGGGAGTCCTAGTTCAGATAAATAAACCCACAGCTCAAGTACGTGATTCTTAAGACCCTCAGCCTACTTTTCCGCTAAGAGCGGTTGTACTTGCACAGGAGTCCTGGTCCCCAGTGAGTGGGGGGACGGGGCTCTCTCAAGGGACGCACTGTGGACATCTGTCTCTCTCACATGGGCTGCATCTCCTGGGAGGGTGCCTGGGGTTTGGGTCCCTCAAAGCCCCCGGCACCAGTCTCCCAGGGCAGAGAACTGGTGGTTCGAGCTGCCGAGTCCAGAAGCTGACGAGGACGGCCCAGACCTTTCCACTGGACCAAAAGCCAGTCACAGGCAGCTTGTTGGGACCAGGAGTTGGTTTTGTGAAGGCAGCCTGCTTAGGGCTGTTTTGTCAGAGCAGCCTGTGAGCTAACCTGCACGTGACATGTCCGGAACAATCGCATAGTAATCCGGATGCACTGTTAATAAAGCTGCAAAGACGTGTGTTGAGCCTGGCTTCTGTCTAATTAAAGTGATCACAGAGCGTCGTGTTGTAGAAATAATTTTTGGTTGAAGAGTTCACCTTTTCCCTCCTACTCTAATTTAAGCCTTCTCTTTTGCAGTCTTCCACTGCCAGAACTGAATTGAGCCTCCTTCCAGGGCTGCTCGTGGGGGTGCCGTAGACAGTTAAGCTCACGGGACACCACACGGAGATGCCTGGCCAAGGGGGCAAGCACAGCCCCTGCAGTCCAGCCCCTTCCCAGCTTGCCAGGGTCCCCATTGTGCACTGGCACAGAGGTGCTAATGGGCCAGCTACAGCCCTGCCTCAGGCCGTGGTTCCTGTCTCTGTTACCGGACAAAGCACAGTGTGTCACAGTGCAGGGCTGGGCTGTGGGCCTCTTTGTGTCCCCAGAGCCCGACATAGGTACACAAGATAGCTGCTAAGTCAGTGGTTGGGCTGAGAGGCTGCACAGAGTAATATTTAAGGGCACTGACCTTGGGGTCAGACTCCCTGCATTTGCATTCTAGCTCTGTCACTTACCTGCTGTGCAGCCTCTGTGCCTGTTTCCTCATATGCGAAATGGGCATAATAGTACCTACCACTCAGAGTTGAGCTAAAATATATAAAGCATTCAGTAGAGAGACTAGTACCATGAGCGTGATAAAAGTGTTTGCTATTATTGAATTGGAACTTTCTTTATAAAACAAGGATTTATGGTACTATTGTCACCAAAAAATTTCCACTCTGATTCTATTCATTTTTCCAATACCAGCTTTTCAAAAATCTTTCTGCCTCCACCTAATAAACATAGTACGGAGTAACTAGGTAACGATATTGCAGCTGCTTGTTGATGGGTTAAGTGGCAGCTATTTCTGATTTATAGGGGTGAAAGGTCCTGGCATGGCAGAGGGTGGCCCACATCTCTTCAGGCCAATTCTGCCTACAGCTGTTACATAAGTTTGGCCAAATGAGCCAACTTACTTTAAACTAAGTGGGCAAGTTTTCTGAGGTCCTACTGTAGAATTACACTCTTGTTTGGAACTTTCAACTTCTCTTTTGTTGGAATCAAACAGTTTGAGAGTCAAGTTTCTGCTTGTGAGAACTTTTTTCCTAGGATGTGATTGGCCAGCTCTCTTCTCCCTTCTTCCCTTACGAATGTTTCCTGAGAGGCGACGTGTCGTAGACCAGTGGTCCCCAAACTTTTTGGCACCAGGGACTGGTTTCACGGAAGACAATTTTTCCACGGATGGGTCAGGTGGTGCAGGAGCTGCCCTCGCTGGCCCTGCTGCTCCTCGCGGGGGAGATCCCGCCGGCCGAGTGCCTCAACCACTGGCCCAACTGCATCCTGCTGGCCATGTTCCTCATCTACTATGTGCAACGGGCCTTGATTTTCCCCTTTTCAGATCCGAGTTGGAAAGCCCACACCATTGTACGCCTTTATATTGGCATTCGTGTTCTGTACCTATAACTGGCTACTTGAAGAGTAGATACCTGAGCCAGTATGCAGTGCATGCTGACGACTGGCTCCCTGACCCCTGATTTCTAACAGGTTTTGTCTTGTGGTTGATAGGCATGCTGATAAACATCCATTCAGATCACGTCCTAAGGAACTTCAGGAAACCAGGGGAGACTGGATATAAAATACCAAGGAGGGGCTTGTTTTAATACATCACTGCAGCCAGCTACTTCAGGCGGTAATGCTAGCGATGGGGAGCGTCCGATGAGGCTTGCTTCCTCGCCCGCCGCTCACCTGCTGTGCGGTCCGGTTCCTAACAGTGGGCCCAGGGTCGGAGACCCCTGTTGTAGACGACAGAGCAGTGAGCTGATTTATTGGATAATGTCGTCATTTTGAATGTTTCCTGAATGTCATTGTGCTAGATGTAGAGAGCCTCTTGTGATGATTGAAGTTCTTTTCCTCTCTGCTTTATTTCACATAGAAATATTGTACATCTATGTTGTTCACCAGTAATATTTCTCGTAATGTAACATGATTTTCCCCATGATGTGTTGGGTTTTCGAGATGCGTGTTTTAAAGACTGGGTCATTGAGATAGGATTATTTGGTCATTCCTGGGCTTCCTTTGGGTTTCCTGACTTTTTCAGGGCCCCTGTGAGCTGGCCCTGGGCTGTGGGCAGGATTACAGTACGTCATGAGCCTGAAGGGGAGCTGTCCTCTATCATTTCTGTGGATTCAGGCTGCAATTTTTTTGCAGCCTGAGTGTGTGGGAAGTAGATTCCTGTGCTAGTGATGTTTTACTTTTCTCCCAAATATGACTTTATTTGGGGGGAATGCCTAACTTTATTGGTCATCTTTGAAAATACCCATAGGTGGATATTTTCCATTTCTTGACTTCTAAGTACTCACTTCTTACTGAACTTTATTGTAAATAATTATGTGAGTTTAATATCCACTTTGAATAGTTTCATAAAACGGACTCAGTAAAAATTTTCTCTTTTGATTCCCATGTCAAGAAGTGAGATCTTCAGCTCCTGATTTTAAAGCTCTTCAAATCAGACTCTTTGTTACCTAGGAGAGCCACAAGTATAATGAAACAGGTTGCTAAAAAAGTTGAAATTATAAAGAGCTGTGTAAGAAGTGATGCATATTTTAATTCTTTGTACAAAAGTTGTCTTGAATAAACTGACGTAAAAATGCATGATTGTGAAGAAATCATGGGGATAAGAATCAAGATTTAACAAGCTCATTGATGGTTTGAATCTCTCATCTGTTTTAAAGCAATTCTCTTTTTCCCAAATCCAGAGTGCTTAAGAGTTCATCTCTGAGGCAAAGATCATTTATTCCAATTGCTTTATATTATTGCAGTGAGTGATTTTAAAACAACAGCAGTAACAGCAAATGAATATTCTTTTAAGAGTGGGTATGGGTGCAGATATAAACAACAAACTAGTGGTTACCAGTGGGGAGAGGGAAGGAGGGGAGGGGCAAGATAGTAGGGAATTATGAGGTACAAACTATTATGTATAAAATAAGCTACAAGCATATATTATACAACATGGGAAATATAGCCAATATTTTATAATAATTACAAGTGGAGTATAACCTTTAAAAATCATGAATCACTATATTGTACACATGTAACTTATGTAATATTGTACATCAACTATACTTCAATTAAAAAAGTCTCGGGCTTCCCTGGTGGCGCAGTGGTTGAGAATCTGCCTGCTAATGCAGGAAACACGGGTTCGAGCCCTGGTCTGGGAAGATCCCACATGCCGCGGAGCAACTAGGCCCGTGAGCCACAACTACTGAGCCTGCGCGTCTGGAGCCTGTGCTCCGCAACAAGAGAGGCCACAATAGTGAGAGGCCCGCGCACCGCGATGAAGAGTGGCCCCCACTTGCCACAACTGGAGAAAGCCATAGCACAAAAACGAAGACCCAACATAGCAATCAATCAGTCAATAAAGAAATCTTAAAAAAAAAAAAAAAAAAAAAAAAAAGTTGCTTATATTTAAAAAAAAAAAAAAAGTCTCACATTAAATCAAAATAAAGAACTTTAAATTTAAAAAAAGTGGGTGGGTAGCATTTTCCTGGGTATTCAAAATTAGCAAGGACTTTTGTTTACTCAACAACATTTCAATCAGTGTTGATCTGCTTGAAATGAAACATAGTAACTTTAGGTCCTCTATTTTAATTCAGATGTACATCCCTGTGTTCAAATACCTAGTTACAGCAAGAAGAGGATCTGCTAGGTTTTAAAATAATTTTTTGAATGGTATATGTCAGAATAGTTTCGGGAAAAGAAAAGCCCTACTCTCCTTCCCTTCCCCCGTATCTCCTCTTTCCTCTTCCTATCTAACTTTCCTCACTCCACAAATACTTACTTTTTTTAACAGTAATTTTATTAATCTCTTTAATTATTATAATTAACACAATAACAAATTGCCATAATTTGCTAAGTTACAGTTTTTAGCAAACGGAAGACAGGTAGGCAAGATAGAACAAGATCTCTTCCTATGTCAGTCATCCATCCAGAGCATGCCAGTGTAGTAGTAACCGTGCATCAAATGCTGACTTAACCCAAACTTTTGGTCACTCAGATAAAAAAGCGCCAACAGAAGTAAAATTCACAGTGAGCCTCTCTGACTCTCAGACAAGCAACTTTCTGGCCAGGTACACCTTCTAGAACCCAGGGGCCCAAATCAGTCAAGACTTGCTCAGATTTTTGAGTTTTCCAGAGGAGATCCTAAATATTTGTTTTATGGTTTCAAGTAATTAGTCAGTCAGAAAAAGGGCCAAAGATTATTTGATCATAAAAATTTCCCTGCGAAAGCATTCCATTTTTAGTTAAAATGAAGCACAACCACCATCAGAAAATGTTTCTAAAACACTAAGAGACTCTAAAAACCACTAACACGGAGAATACAGTTTCTACATGAAAACTCGTTGGGGGGAGCCGTGGTTGGGAAGGTGAGCCAGGAGAAGTGTGGGAGGGAGCTGACGGGGTGTCCCGGGGGCCTGGGGTGCAGGGGCAGGAGGGCCTGCTCCTTGCCCAAAGGTGGCATTTGGACAACACACAGGACACAGCATCAGGTGTGTCCTGAAGGCCCCTGCCACCTAGCATCCTTAGCAATCATAAGACTCTCTCCACTTCCTCTTTCAGTTCCCACCTCTATAAATGTGGCAGCAACAGAGGCAGTGCCTTCCCAGGAGAGGTGGGGTCTTTACCATGTGTTCGTTAGATTTTCACAGAAGGGTCAAGAGATTCAACAGCCTTCTAGTGGGGAGATTTCTTTTACATATCTGGCAACAAGTAGTACATTTTATTACTGCCATTTATCTCCATGGAGTTTTTGAGTGCATCTAAAATAAGAAATTCTGCTTCAAGTTATAGTTTTGAAATACTGAGAGGTACTTAAAAAGTGCCTTACAAAAAAATTCTAATTCTACCTAGAAGAAGGTAGAAAAACCATCCCAGGCCAGAGACTCCTGATGGCTCATGGCGAGTGGCCCAAGACGGGAGGGGTGCCCTGCAGCACCTTTGTGTTCCTAGCCCAGGGCCTCCAGTAAGTCCCTTTTGTGGGGGACACAGCAGACTGCTCCTTAAGAATGCCCCCAGTGCTCTGTCCTTCCAGTGAAGTCACCTGGTGGACCAGGCTGCAGCCAGCAGGTGCCAGAGGCCCTTTGCAGCAGCCTCTGCTGGGCGCCCCCTTTCTCTGTGCACAACTTCTCTGCCTGTCCAGCACCCAACAGTGAGAGGCTGTGGGTACACTGTGGGTACCCAGGCCTCTCCGACCTAGTGGGATGAAAGGGACATAAAGACAGAACATGCCTCCATGGGGAGGAGGGGGCGACAAAGCCTTTGACCTTAAACCCATTGCTGTAGGGGGTTGTGTAAACAGTACAGAAACGTTTTGGTCCATAGAGGCAAACCCAGAATCAGGAGGATCAGCCGCAATTACAGAATTCCGGATTCCCGACCTGGTATGCAGCATCATAGTTCAACCTGCAATTTCAGTTTGCTTAGACTGTTATTAGGTAGCTTACAAATTTGCTAGGGGAAAAAACCCCTTGAGCAATCTTGAAAAAGATGTGAAATAGCAGGAAAATTACAGAGACATAAATTTATTTATATAATCCCAAGAGAAACATCATCGAAAAGCTTCAAGTTGAAGATAATTCCATTGACAATGAACTTAAAACAAAAACAGAATCATAATTTTTCTGAATTTTGGATAATCTTCAAATATCTCATGGTACCACTGGTGGTGCTGCTGAGCCCTGGTGAACAGGACACAGAAGGTGAACAGAGCGAAAGCCCAGCCTTGAACGGACCAGCTGGCGAGGGCGTAGACGCATCACTGGACGACCTCGCGGAAGTAGCTGGCTGCAGTGATGTATTAAAACAAGCCCCTCCTTGGTATTTTATATCCAGTCTCCTCTGGTTTCCTGAAATTCCTTAGGACGTGATCTGAATGGATGTTTATCAGCATGCCTATCAACCACAAGACAAAACCTGTTAGAAATCAGGGGTCAGGGAGCCAGTCGTCAGCATGCACTGCATACTGGCTCAGGTATCTACTCTGCAAGTAGCCAGTTATAGGTGCAGAACACGAATGCCAATATAAAGGCGTACAATGGTGTGGGCTTTCCAACTCGGATCTGAAAAGGGGGAAATCAAGGTCCACTGCACGTAGTGGACGAGGAACATGGCCAGCAGGATGCAGTTGGGCCAGTGGTTGAGGCGCTCGGCCGGCGGGATGGGCCCGGCGAGGAGCGGCAGGGCCAGCGAGGCAGCTCTTGCACCGCCCAGGCGGCCTGCGCGGGCAGCCGGAAGGCGGAGCGCGCTAACGCGTAGCGCCCTAGGGCGAGCCCAGCAGCTTCGGCAGCACGTAGCACAGGAAGCCCGGGGCGCACTCCAGGTAGGCGAGCGCGTTCAGCAGGAACGTCTTAGCCAGCTCCACTGCGGGGCAGCCGTTCCTGCTGAACGCGCTCGCCTACCTGGAGCGGGAGGCGTGCTCCGGGGCCCGGCCGCGACGGGCCACTTATAGGGCCGCTCTGGGAGGTGGGGCGGGAGGCGCGGTTACCTTAGGTCTGCGCCACCCCGAAAGCCCCGCGGCTGAATCCGCCCCGCACTAGCGGCCCCGAAGCAGCCCACGAGTACTTACTGAGCAATGCTTAATTTCGTAGGGACGTGGGCATCGTAGACAATACAGGGATGAATCTTTTAGCTACTGCACTATAGCCTGTAACATTGAAAGTAACACAGTCCTTTGCTTGTGGAAAAACACTGGATGATGGATTAGAACAGGGTGGACACACTTTCCGTAAAGGGCCAGCTAGTAAATATTTTAGGCTCTGCAGACCGTATGGTCTCTGTCTCAGCTACTCACCTCTGCCGTTGTTGCACAAAAGCAGCCATAGATGGACGTGGCTGTGTTCCACTAAAACTTTATTTGCAAAAAGCAGGCAGTGAGCCAGATTTGGCCCATGGATTGTAGATTGCCAACTGCTGGACTGGTAAAGTAGGATTTACCTCTTTGAAGAAGAGAGGCGGTATTTCACTGACACCAGAGTTTTGGTTTTTGTACTTGCAGGATACCTTTAAAGAAGGAGGCAGTGTGATCAGTGGCTTAGATTATTAGAAGGATGTAAATAATATCCTGTATTGAGTCTCCAGAAGGCAGACTACAATGAGAGGGTCAAAATTATAGGAACGTAGGTATTGGTTCAGGGTAAGGAGGAACTTTCTTATAAGATTTATTCATCTGCCTTGAATAGGAAATGACAAAGTAGAAGCTGTTCCCCACCTGTCAGGGACATTATGGGAGGGGTTCATACACTGTGTAAGAAGGTGAAGTAGAGGCAAGGTTCCTCTCAACTTTCTGCCTACTTACCAGTTGGTCCTAATATATCAAGCAATCTCGCCTCACTTCACCATGAGTTAATTAAAATCATTGTGATCTAGGGGTGGATTTCATTTAATCTTGGAATTCTTTTTTTTCCAACCAATTTTATGCAGAACTCAGATATACAAAACAAATGTGATATTTTATTATATGTGATTTTTACAAATTTATGCTCATGATATTTACTTATGTGTTTGATAGCTGTATTATATATTATCATTGAGGACAATGAAGCTGTTTTGATAAACAGAACTGAATTTAGATGTAGATGAATTTCATTTCGATCCATTTAGATGAATGAGAACTGAAGGTTATCTTCAGGTTCATTCAGTTATACATT
Source organism: Balaenoptera acutorostrata (assembly GCF_949987535.1). Classification (NCBI taxonomy): domain Eukaryota; kingdom Metazoa; phylum Chordata; class Mammalia; order Artiodactyla; family Balaenopteridae; genus Balaenoptera; species Balaenoptera acutorostrata. Next base: position 44,960,825 of record NC_080065.1, on the reverse strand, counting down.
TTGTTTTTTTGTGTGAGGTTAAGGAAGAAAAAGATTCTAATAGAATCATAGCTGCAAGTGTTACAGATATTAAAGTAGCTCAATTCTAAATTACTCTTCAATCAGAAGGCAGAATATAGGTTTTATTCTGAGTCTACCTCCCCCCCCGCCCGCCAAAAGAAGATCACTCTGGCAGCACAAGTTAATGTGTGGGCATTCTCCAGTGTGTTAAAATTTCATGTACAGTATATTTGAATATGTATTTTTTTTCATTTCAGTCTCTAAGATAATAAAAATTCAATTTCGTTTAAAAAAATATTTCTCAAATATCCAGCTGCCTCTCTGGAACCGTATCTGGGGAGCAGAGTTTGAAAACCACAGGTTTAGAATCAGACGTGGGCGGAAATCTAAGTTCTGCTACTTACTTGCCACATGCTGGTAACCGTCAGTTTTCCATCTGAAAGATAGGCCTAGAAATACCCACCTTGCTCTAGTTGTGAGGACTGAGTGAGCGTGTAAAACACCCAGCACATAGTAGTCTCCTAATAAATGTCTTCTTTTTTTTTTTCTTTCCTGTGACTTAAAACATAATCACGGCCCTTCTTTTAAATTATATTGTGTGTGGCTGCATTCGATTTCAATAGGTATGGTTTCATTTGCCTTTACTAGAAATTTTCACTATCCTAAAGGAACGCTTGACTGACTAGGATCTCTGCCTGCAGAAATGCCAATTACTCCCCCAAAAGCAGTGGGTTTGGGTGGGCCCCTCACCCTGTGGTTGTGATTCCATCTTCTGGCCTGAGAGTGAAGAGGAGTTTGGAGCAATCCATCCTCCCAGGTGGAGGATAAGAATTTTTTTTAAATTAATTAATTAATTTATTTAGGCTGTGTTGGGTCTTCGTTTCTGTGCGAGGGCTTTCTCTAGTTGCGGCGAGCGGGGGCCACTCTTCATCGCGGTGGGTGGGCTTCTCACTATCGCGGTCTCTCTTGTTGCGGAGCACAGGCTCCAGACGCGCAGGCTCAGTAGTTGTGGCTCACGGGCCCAGTTGCTCCACGGCATGTGGGATCTTCCCAGACCAGGGCTCGAACCTGTGTCCCCTGCATTGGCAGGCAGATTCTCAACCACTGCGCCACCAGGGAAGCCAAGGATAAGAATTTAAGAGGCTTGCTTATTCACACAATCAGAAACAAGGGCAGTGAGTGTTTAGACTTTCCTTATTAGATTTTTATGCCAACTGCCCCATCTCTGTCTGGTCTCTTTAGAAATTAGCAGTAAAAGCCATGTACCAGAAGGGCCAGTGTGCACACCTTTGGAGAAGCAAGGATGTGAACAGCAAGGAAATGAAGGAGGGCTTGTGCCACTTGGCAGCCAGACTGTAGGGTTAAGGAGAAAATCCACAAGACTCAGGAAAAGTAGTGTCCCTTGAAAAAGAAAAGAGAAATAGGCTGAGTCCTTAGGAACCAAAAGTAGTGAGATCCCAGCAAGCCAAGCTGGGCACGGGTGGCCTTGGGATTTCATAGAAAACCCCCAGTAGTTCCCTGACCATTTCAACTGGGGTCATTTGTCTTCAGCAAGTGAAAGCGCTGTGGCTGTTCATATAAGTTTCAGGTTTATGGGTCTCAGGTGCTGAGTGGCCCAAGGAAATTGGTCCTGAAGCCAGGGCCCAGAGGGCAGCCAGACAAGATGCAGGGGGCCCGGGAGGTTGTGGTAGTGAAGTCAAGTTTCATTTAAAATTACTCTTAAACTAATCAGTGGTCTTAAGCAGGAGGTGATAGGACCTGATCTACGTTTTGAAATCTTGCTCTGGCTGCTGCAGGGAGCCTGGATTATACAGGGTGGGAGGGCAGCCGGGAGGAGAACCTGTTGGTGAAACTCATCCATGTCCTAGATGTGGGTGGCTTGGTCTGGGCGTCAGCGAGTTAGGATGCCTTCTCCTTGCCAAGCCCCCGAAGCTTGCTTACTTAATCCAGTAAGGTTATTGGTATTAGGAGTAGTCCTTTCTTTTCATGCCTGAGAACCAGCTGTTGCAGTTCAGGGCGGCTAAGTTTTATATGGTCACACCCTGAACGACTTGAACCCAGGTCAGTCTAAACTCAAAGCTCACACTTCCCTTTCTTCCCTTGCCACAGTCAGGAAAACCAGAGGGCAAGTCCAGATTGTCCAAGTCATAAACCAATAGGAGGTTTTTTGATCCTTTAAACAATTGAACCACATTCTCCTGTAACCAGTGTTTCTTTCTGGGCGGTACAATAAGTTTTATAAGTTAAGATGGAGCTATTGATCTAGTAAAAGGGCTTGACCATTTAAATATTTTGAGGACTTTAAATATAGGTTTGACAATATAAGCACCATGCTCAAGGTAGAGGCTTAAAAATGTTCAAAGACACAATCCCTAAATGACAGTTTCTAAGGTTTTCTAACCAGAAGGGCAGTGCCGAAAAGTTGTTATTCATTTGATTATATCCAAAAGGAGAGAGAGGGAAAACGAGGATAACTCCATGTTCTGGAGAATTAAAAAATATAATTTTCCTTATGATTCTAAATAATGGTGCTCCTGAGTGTCTAGTGAGCAATGCATTACAAACTGGATGCCTATCATTATAAAACAACATCCATGAAACATTAATAATATTGAATATTAAAATGTGATAATTGAATAATAAATTTTTACATAAGGCAGACTAAAACCTCTTCGGTTTAAACGTAGATGTAAATTGCCTAGGTGGACAGTAATATGAGGTCTGGCTAAAATGAATGGGTTTCCCTTTTGCCTCTGGTTCCGGGTCTGTGTGGGCAAAGTGCTGGGAGCTAAGCCCTATGCTTTGGGATGTTTCTTCCTTTGGGGAGTCTCAGGCTTAGCGTCCTGGTTTTCAGTGATTGCAACGAGAAGTCACATTTCTAATGTGGAGGCCGCAGGAAGAGACACCAGGAGTACGAAATAAGGCCAGAATCAAGGGTGTCCAGAGAAGCTGATGGCAGAGTGCATCTCCTGGGGCCTCCAGTGTCCTTGGCCCCTTAGTGCAGATGCTCTGTGCTCTGGAACACAAGCACACAATTAAAAACATTAAAAAAATAAGCAAACACCAATTTGGAGCTTACTGTGTTTTCTCTTATAACTCACTTAATCCTCATAGAACCCTCTAAGATAGGTAGTACTGTTATCTTCACTTTACAAATAACAAATTAAGATGCAAAGAGGTTAAGTACCTCACCCAGGGCCCCAGAAATAGTAAGTTGTATGGCTGGGATTTGATTCAAGGAAGTCTGACACCCAACTCTGTGCTCTTAATGGCTGCTGCCTGATCGCTTCTTAATATCTGTGAACTGTTGAATTGAGTATCTGGTGCTTTGACTTTTTAGGATAGAATACTGCGTTTGCTTATGCCAGGGATTTTCAGAGTTAAGTTGCTGAAAGCTTTTCTGGGATCCCTTATTTTATTGTCTGTAATATTGTTAGAATTACCACATCTGCTTTCAAAATTAGTAATACCCCCAATCTACTGCCTCCTGAACATTCTATTCATTTATTTTATTTTTCTTCATAGCACTTATCACCATCTACCTTGATTTATTTTTGCTTTTGCCTGCCACCCCTGACTAGAGTGCAGGCTTCTGAGCCTTGTGTACTGCTTAGTCTCCAGCAAGGAGAACCCTGCCTGGCACAAAGGAGATGCTCAGTACAGATATGAAGATTCATGTCAAGTACATTGGTGCCTTCATCTTGGCCATCTAAAATCCTTGAACCTTTCAAAAGGCTTGCCGCTCCATTCCACCCTTACTGCATGGGGCAGTGAAACATCTCAGGGGCATCAGGAGCCTGGAAGTTGTAATACTAAGGCTGAGCTCTTCTAATTGTCATGTGTATGGAAAATTCTTTTGCTTAAAGTTAATGAGAAAGACCTCTTACCACCTTAAAGAAAAGACCTCTTTCCACCTTAAAAAATACACTTCATGTCTCCCAGAATCCTCTGTACTCTTAAAAATCTATTCCACTCCTTATAAATCAGAATTTGGCAGACCTCTGCCATGCATGAGGAGGCTGGTGCCTGTGTTCAGTTTCTGGTGCCCAGATACCTTTTCCTAGGTACTTAGAGTAGAATACTCTAGCTGGGAAAAGGCTTTTCTGTGTAGAAGGTCACAGGGACTTGTCAAAAGTGTTATTTGTGGTAGGTCAGAGATATTGCATTCAGCATGGGTTTTTATTGGCCTTTAGTAGTCAGAATATTTGTTGAACTCTGAAATACTTGTGAACCTGCTTTACAGTTTGTTTGACTTCATTTTCCTTCATTTGTTCTTAACGATTAAAAGTATGGGCTCTCAAGTCCAAAAGATTTGGGTTCAAATCCAGGTTCTGTCACATTACTAGCTGGTATCTGTTTCCCCATCTCTAAATTGAGGCTAATAATACCACTGTAAATCAGAACACATCACTCTTCCATTTAACCGTTTTAAGGGACTATCCCTCTTGCTGAGATGACGTTGTCTCAACCACTGTATCAATTAGGATTGGAATTGTTTGGAAAATAGTGGCTTTGACAAGATAGATTTTTTAAAAAATAAATATTTATTTATTTATTTATGGCTGCATTGGGTCTTTGTTGCTGCATGCAGGCTTTCTCTAGTTGTGGTGAGCAGGGGTTACTCTTCGTTGTGGTATGTGGGCTTCTCGTTGCGGTGGCTTCTCGTTGTGGAGCATGGGCTCTAAGAGTGCGGACGTCAGTAGTTGCGGTGCATGGACTCAGTAGTTGTGGTGCACGGGCTTAGTTGCTCTGCGGCATGTGGGATCTTCCCGGACCAGAGATCAAACCCCTGTCTCCTGCATCGACAGGCAGATTCTTAACCACTGCGCTACCAGGGAAGTCCCGACAAGACAGATTCTTTCCCCCCCCCCTTAGGTAGGTAACTCCAGAAGTCATTAGGTCCCCAAGATGCTTTTGCTTTTGTGTGTGGACTCTAAACTCATGGTTCAAAATTGCTGCCAGAGCTCCTGCCACCACTTCTGCATTCCAGGCAGCAGGACAGAGAAAGGGCAGAAGAGTGTACTTCCCTCATGGGAGACTTTTGGGACTTTCTGATTATATTTAATTGATCAGAACTTGGTCACATTGCTATACCTAGCTGCAAAGGAACCTGGCGAATATATCATTTTTTCACTCAGAAACAGAATTCTCTGCAACTACATTCAGCCATTCCTCACATACCTGTATCTCTCTGGGTCCACTTCTCTTGAGATTACTAGCAAGGGTATTCTTCTCTGCTTTGTATATCTTTTCTGTATAGTTTCCTTTATTCATACTTTCGGCTTCCTCATACATTTAGGTTCCTATGATTCTTCATGGTCATGAAGTTACTTAATGCCTTTGTTTTTTGTGTTCTCTCAGTTTCACTTCCTACTGCTAACTGCTTCATCTTCTCAGTACTTTTCCATTCATATTTTGGAGAGCGAGAATGATTGGTCTAGGCTAGCCTAGCTCTTCCTGCTGGGCCCCTCCGTGGTTATTGGCCAGCTGGAGGACGGACGGCCCACTAATTTAATCAGCTGTGGTGATCTTGCTTATGGGTCTTTTTATCTGCAAGCGTGTGCAGGCAGAGCAGGCTTTATAATGTGACCAGCATGCTTGCTCCTTCACAAATGGAACTTCCTTTGGCAGGGAGTTAGAGATAAATCTTAAAATGATAAACCTTAAAATTAAAAATCTTAACATGAATGAATTTTAGATAGTGTGTAGACAGTCAACAAATATCAGTAACTGACATCTGATTGAGAAGTGATTATCTAAAAGTACAGGAGGGTATTTAAGGCACACACCAGTATTCCTCAAATGCTTGCGTATCCTGTGATATTTCTTGCTTTTATTCATGCTGTCACTTTTATCTGGAATGATCTTTTCCTCTTCCGTTACTCCCTTTCTCCTAGCTAACTCCCAATCTTTTAAGACTATTTGGGGATCCCCCCCCTACAAAGTCTTTCTGACACTCCTGTAATGGGTTCGGTGCTCCTACTCAGGTTCTCTAAAACTCTTTGTGCATACCTCTTATTTTGCTGGACATGTTTATCATGCCATTCTCTGTCACAGGTCTGTTAAATAACTGCTCTCTCCTGAGCTGGAAGACTGTTGATGCCAGGGTTGGTCTTATTTATCGTTGTATGTCTAATATCTGCTTGCCTAGCAATGCCTGACACATTAGTGATGCTCAGCAAAATTTTTTTCTTTTTCTTGGATTGAAATTTTTTTTTATCCTTAGTTCATGACAAAAAGTAAAAGGAATAAATCTGCCAAGGTAAATTGAACTAATTATTTTAATCTGGTAAATTAGAAGGACATTTCTTTCCTGCTTCCAGTACTTCTTTAATCAGAATTTTCAGAAAGAGAACTGTTCTTATCTTCAGTATTGAGCCAAGATTCTGCTCTTGTTTAGAAATTACACATGACTTTTAGTGCCGTTTTGCAGAAGATTGGCTAAAATTTTGCCGGCATGAGATCTATAGATTCCGATATGACTGTTTATGTTTGTGTTTGATTTTTTTTTGCTAGGTGACTTTTCAAATCTCTGAGATTATTTCTGCTAGATGTCTTTTCAAATATTTGCATTTGAATTTCACAAAGAGATCATGTGCTGAAGATATTATTTTTTAACAAGTGAGGGCAGTGATTCCTTTTTGGATTAACTGGTTGAACCCTTACATACTTCATCCCTGGACAGTTGTAGATTGCTTGGGAAGTATAGATGCTCTTGGGATGATGGTGGTACCGTTAAAATTGAAAACATTTTGGAAAATGCCGAAAGACCAGTTTTGCTAGTTTTGCTTTAGACGGAAATGTTTCTTTCCAGGTTGATTATCACTATCCTTTTTCCTAGCCTGAGGAAGCTATAACATTGACGTTGAGGAGCAAACTCCTCCACGTTTTGTAAACAAAAATTCATTTTATTTTGTAAATACAAGTTTGAGTTTTTTAGAAAAGTTAACTTATTTCCCAGTGGGGAAAGTAACCTTTCGAGTGTGCCAAGGGAGTTGTTAAATAATGCACTGTTAATGTTTTCAGCGGCTACACTAAAAGAAGGCGATGCGGGTTCTGAAGTCGGTGGCGTTCCCAAGGGTTTGTTTCTGTGTCTGGAGGAGTGACTACAGCATAATGACAGATGTAATCTTTACTCAGAGACGATTCCACCCACTCAGGACTCTGGAGCACCTACGCACCTTGGAACGCACTGAATTGATCTCTCCACAGTTTCCCAAATCCTGCACCTTTGCCTCCAGCCCACTTGTTTTGGGATGCTGTCAAGAGAAAATGCTAGATCTTAGCTTTACTTGGGAGTAGGTGATCCAGGCATGGGCCTCATTTGAAGGTGATTTACTGCTCTCCCTACCCCCGTCTTGTCACCCCAGTTCTGACACATACTCGCGGTACTCAGAAGCGTTGACTTGGCTATATTAACCTTTTATTTTCATCACGTGCAAAATTACAGAGGAGAAAATAAGGAAACATGACTGTCACCTTGCCCTATATCAGAATGAGGGATTGCATGGCATATCAAAATATTCTAAAAACAGCTCCTTTAGAAAAAGAAAATTAATGTGTTTTTTCATCCCCTGATGGAACAGAAATTTATGTCTTGAAATCAAGTTTTTTCCAGACTGTATAGTATTTTCTGCTGTCTTGTTGAAGATTTTTTTTCTCCTTTATTTTCATGCTTACCTTTTGAAATTTCTTAGGGAAAACAACAGTAAAATGTAAGTAATCATATTAATTTCAAATTGAGTATTCGTTTTCTCTTTCTCGGGATTAGACTTTTTTTTCTGTAGCCCTGTCTTAACAGATTTTAACCCATCTGTGACTTGTTCTTGACAGCACTTCTTTTTTGCACTTTCATCAGATGAGGCAGCAAAGAAGGTGAGATTATTCTGAAGGTTATTGCTTTTGAAATAATATCCTTTCGTTCTTCCTCAGGCGAGTCTAGATGGAGATTTATGAATGCTGATATAGAGGCTACTGGGTCAGAGTTTATCTAGGGTAGAGATCCATTCTTTCCTCGGGGATGATTACTCATCTTTCATTCCAAGCTATGCGTTCTGTCCCCTGGGTTTTTAAAATGGGTTCTTGCCAATAGAGCATCTATATACGGAAAGAATATGAACTAATCATTTAAAATTTATAACCATTTCCTATAGCGTGACCCAAAGAAGTTTCGTCATGCTTTTAAATATCTCATTTTATTCGACTCCCTCTAATGAGAGTAAAGAAGGCCGTTCCTGAGAACATTACTGTTAGAATGAATTTGGAGTTTGAGCAATAGATGTGCTGCTTGGTTTGAGGTCAGATGTTCAGGGATAAGGCAGTATTTGTAAGGATTAGAGGTTAGAGAGAAGGAGGAAATACGGCTAGTGAGAAAAAAATTACACAAAATAAGTTGAGGGTTTTCAAGGGTAATAATTTTGGCAATCCCAGTAACAGTACTTGTACATTTTGGGAGTGTGAAGAGGAAGGATTGGAAAGTAGGTTTTTAGTAACTGAAGAATAAATACGTCTCCCCCCTTTAAAAGATCAAGCTCTTTTTAAGATTAAGCTCTTAAAAAGAGCTCTAATGACAAATGCTGGGGCTCTTTCTTTTAAGGCCCCGGGGAAACCCGCTTGTTAAAACTGAGTATTTCTCAGAGTATTGCTCTGTACCAGTTAGGGTTAGTCGGTTGAGAGAGACACACAGTCTTTAAGCAAGTTAGGTTTATTTCTGTTTCACGTACACAGTCTGGAGGAGGCAGGTATGGCAGCTCCACTGCCCTTTGAGTCTCCAGGCTTGCTCATCCTTGGGCTTTACTTCCCGTGTCTACTGTTCTTGGGGCTCCTCCCAATCCAAGGCCCCTGCTGGGGCTACATGAAGTCTCAATTGCAGAAAAAGAAGTAGGAAAGGCAGAAGAGTAAAAGGGTCCTTCTCAGAGTCAGTTCACCTTACGCATCTCATTACAGAGAACTGAGTCACGCGACAGTCCCCAGCTCCAAGGATGGCGGGGAAATAGACTCTTTTGTTTCAGGTGACATAAAATAAGATAGTTATCTTTCACTTGGGGAAAATAACCTTTCCAGCTTACTGGGAGAGTTGTTAAATAATTCATTTTGTATAAAAGTAAAAATCAGGGTAATTTCCAAAGGTAGAAGGGAGAATAAACGTTGGGCAAGGTAATGAGTATTCTGTCATTCATCTCTGAGGAGGCCAGTGGCCTTGCCCTGGGGTGTTTCCAGTAGTGTATTTTATGCAGAATAAAGAAACCCAATAGTGCCATGGTGGTAATGATACCTTAATAATAGAAATGATCCCCAGTATTAAATCGTCAGCCATTCATTTGAACAGTAGCACCTGGAACTTTTTGAAAGTTTAGAGTTTAAGAACTTTGCACAACAAATTATCTCATGAGTTTGGTTTTTCCATTGCTGTAATTTTTAATTTGGAATGTCCATGCAATAGCCTTGGCTTTCAATATTTTCCTTACCAATTCCTTTAATCATACAGAATTAGTTTCTTATGGCTATCTGAAGAGGCTGGATCATTTTGCAGAATCAGTCTGATATGAGTTTTTGGCCTTCTCTTCCAAAAGAACATCTCTTTGGAAGCCTTTTGGCTACCATGGGAATCGGGGATCTTGTGTCTCTGCTTCCTTGGTGCAGCGGATATAACCATGATTGCCAGATTTAGGCATTATAAACTTCACGGAGAAGCTTTTGCTTGCCAACAGTAAACCATAATAACAGTGTTGGACTGTATAAAGTTAGAGTTCTTTTGACTACATACCCATTTAATGTGCTAAAAATATTCCTCCAGTTAAAGAAAAGACAATAAATCAATACCTGTGTTTGGTATACATGGTATTGTGAGTGGAAATGAGTTTTAGGAGTCTGAACTTGATTTGGGAATGAGAAGCTGTGAACTCTAATTTGAGTCATTGATATTTTGAGACCAAGGACCTCAGTCTTCTCTTTAAATTCAGCCCATTCAAAACTTTTAGTATATAACTATGAGCTTTTACTTTTCTTTTTTTTTTTTTTTAACAAAGGTTACTTTTCTGTAAGCATTGTAGACATTTATGATCTAGTAAGAATTGAACTAAAAAAAAAAGTGCTTATAAAACTACTTCTAGCAGTCAAATAATTAATCATTGAAAATTAGATATTAGAGCAGGATTTAAAGAAATGAAATCAAACCAATACAATAAATCACATTCCTTAAATTATGCTATTGAATTAGAGATTGAAGTATCTGCTTTATAGTCCCATGATAAAGCACTATGCTACACACTTTATTATCTCTGTTTTATTTGAGCTGGCCTAGAAAAAGCAGAGAGAAGGAAAAAAATTAAGCCACTTGCTCATAAAGCAGGTGTCAAAAGACAACAGATTCTCTTTAGAGAGAGAAGCAAGACAAGAGGGGAGAAGTCAGTTCTATGGGACAAACATTTAGTTGTAATCTCTTATTTTAATCTTGTAGAGAATGTCTGAATGTATCCAGATCTCATTTGCTGTCTGTAGAATTGGCATTTACACGGTAAGCAATGTATATTTTTTCGGTACCAAGTGTCATGAAAATATAAATGAAGAACCAAGTACTGGAGAGTGTATGGAGCTATGGGAATTGTCCTCCTCTGCTGGTGGGAGTGTAAATTTATACAGCCACTTTGGAAAACAATAAAGTTGAGTACCAGAAAGTTCTATGACCCGAGCAAATCTACTCCTAGATGTGTACTTCAGAGAAATTGTTGTGTAATTATAAGAAGACCTGTGCAGGGAAAGTTCCAGCAGAAGTATTCATAAAAGGAAAATATTAGAAATAATACAAATGTCCATCAGTAATAGATAGGATTAATAAATTGTGGCATTTTAATTAATTTCATAGGCTACCATACAGCAGCAAACATTATAAACTAAAAGTAATCTATATGAACTACAGCTATAATACACAGTGGTTACATTTTACAAATAGAATGTTGATTAAAGAACAAATCACAGGAAAATACATGCAGTATGATTTGATTTCTACAAAGTTTGAAAACGGCAACACTAAGCAATACATTGTTTTAAGGTTACATAAGTAGACAGATAAATTATAAAGAAATGTAAAAATTCAGATGTCGTTACCTCTAGGGCAGCAGTTCTCTACGGGGGACGATTTTGCCCTCCAGGGGCTATGTGGCAATGGCTGGAGACGTTTCTGGTTGCTTCTCCTGAGGGTGGTGGTGGCATGCTACTGGCGTCCACTGGGCGGAGGCCAGGGTGTTGCTAAACATCCAGCAATAAATACACTGGGTAAGCACTTAGTAGTTATCTGGCCCAGAATGTCAGCAGGGCTGAGGCTGAGAAATTCTGCTCTAGGGAAGGGGAGGCGAGGAAAAGGCTTTAAAAGTTTTAGTGATGTTCTGCTTCTTAACTTGAATGGTGGGCACATGGTGTTGGCTTTATAGTTACTCTTTAAACAACATATTTGCTTCATATACTTTTTTGTATGTATGATATACTTCACAACACAACAATATAGAAAATGTTAGTGTGTTTTGGATTTTTTTTTTTTTTTTTTACAGGAGTCTGTCGGTTGACTCCAGTGCCATGAGCCAGCGCATTTCGTAATTCAGAAATATAGGGGTGTGTCTATGTAGATGACCATTAAGGAACTTTTCTAATGTAAAGACTCAGTGACAAAGTGTCTTGACTTTTTACCTTTGAAGGCCTAGGGAGGGGATTCTGAGAGTGAACAGGAAATGGAATGATGTTTACTTTTGAAGACCAAATTATTTTCTGTGGAAGGGTTTAAAAAGACTTAGGGTGATTTTGTTTCTCATCCACCTTGCACAGAGGAGTGTGAATATGTGTGCACAAGAAGCTTAAGGAAATTGTTTAGAATGAATGGAGCAAGAGCTCTGAGTAACGGATGTGACCACAGACTGCCTAGCTGTGCTTGTCCTTGTAGCTTCCACTGCATCTGGCACGCGGTAGGTGCTCAGTAGCCATCTGTTCAGTTACATTGGTGTGAACACCGTTTTCAGTCTTGCCTTAGTTTGAACTTAAAAAAAGCACATTTTCTTTATTCCTTTTCTCACTTGTGTTAGCTGCTTGTCTCAGCCGAGTATCTTTTTATGTATTTTAAGTTTTCCCTCAAGATGCTGGATTTTGTATATGATATTTGCCATCTCAAAACAAAATTGGGTGATATTTATCCCCAGTTAGATGAATAGATTACTTGGGGCTAGACATGTTTTCTGTTGTTTATCTGAAGTTACTTTGTTAGTATTTTTGTTGTTGTTGTTGATGGGGTGGGGGGGTCCTCTGGGAAGCAGATGCCAAATTGGAATCAGGAGTGCCGGAGAAAAATTAGAGAAATGTCAGTGAAGGATGAGGAGGAGGGAACAGGAGGGAGTAGGGAGAGCCTTCAGACCATGCTGAGTGTCCGAGTCCTGTGGAAGGAGAGCGGGAAGGAGGACGACCAGGGAGGAGGAGCTTTACACTGCAGTGCGGTTCCGCGGAAGTCTTGCGTGGGCTGGCGGGACCTCCTTGAGCAAAGCTGCCTGTTTGAGGGGGTCCCATGATGCGCAGGAAAGGCCCGACTCCAGGACCTCCGAGTGCCCGGGCACTGGCTGGCAGCAGCCCAGCAGAAGTACCGCCTCAGCACGAACGCCTGCAGCTGTGGCCGCTCGAGGCTGTCGGCCGGCTGTGCTTCTCTAGACGGGAGATCTGAGTGTGGACACCACAGGGAGTCAGGACAACAGTGTATTTACCACTAGAACCTGAGAACACTGGGACTGTTGATGTCAGGGATGGTGCTTGGTCATCCTCGATTACCTAGCACTTAGCCTGGGCCTGGGATCGTGCAGGTGCTCGTCTCTGCGTATTTAATGAAGAAGCTCTTGCTGTGGACTAACTCCAAGGCAGACGAAAATTATCCCTAAAGGAGAGCGCTGTGGAGAGATTTGTCCTCCTACCCGGAATTCACGTGTCGAAGCCCTAACCCGCAGTGTGATGGTGTTTGGAGACGGGGCCTTTGGGAGGAAATTAGGTTTAGATACAGTCGTGTGGGGGTGGGGTCCTTGTGAGGGGATTAGCCCTTAGAAGAGACATCAGAGGGTTTGCTCTCTCTCTTTCCCTGTGCTGTGAATCAGGAAGGCGGCTTTCTATGAGCCAGGGAAAGAGCTGTTACCAGAACCCGACTGTGTGGCACCCTGATCTCGGACTTCTAACTCTAAAACTGTGAGAAATATCTGTCGTTGAAGCCACCCATTCTATCATAATTTGTTATAGCAGCCCAAGCAGACTAAAACAGGGAGGGGAAAAAAAAATCTTGTGAATTGTAAATAAAGAACATAAACACACATGAAAAACTTAGTAGTACCTGTTGAAAAGAAATGCTAAGTTTTAAGTAAAACAAAGTAGAGGAGGAAACTAAAGATTATGGGTGAATGTCTGAGATGATGGTGATAGGTAGTTGACATGACTTTTATTTCTATATGCCTCTAACGTTGCTAAAAAGCAGCTGATTAAGCACTTAACTAAGGAGAAAAAAGCCGTACTTCTTACATATTTGGGATCCGTAATCTGAAATGAGCCAAGACCAAAATGGAATGTATACAGGACAGACACGCTGAAAACTTCCAAGGTATAAAAGTAAATGTGGTGGGCTTCCCTGGTGGCACAGTGGTTAAGAATCCGCCTGCCAATGCAAAGGACACGGCTTTGAGCCCTGGTCTGGGAAGATGCCACATGCCACGGAGCAACTAAGCCCGTGCGCCACAACTACTGAGCCTGCGCTGTAGAGCCCACGAGCCACAACTACTGAGCCCGCATGCCTTAACTGCTGAAGCCTGCACACCTAGAGCCCATGCTCCCCAACAAGAGAAGCTGCCACAATGAGAAGCCTGCGCACCGCAACAAAGAGTAGCCCCTGCTCGCCGCAACTCGAGAAAAGCCTGCTCGCAGCAACAAAGACCCAACACAGCCAAAAATAAATAAATAAAATAATTTATTAAAAAAAAAAAAAAGTAAATGTGTTGTATGCAGGTGAGTGCATACTGAACCTTAAATATTAAACAGTTTAATAAAAACCATTACTCAGAGAAAACAAAGGCTGTCCTTTGCATGACATCCACTTTTCTTTCCAGTGTTTGGAGGGGACAGAGCTTTCTCTAGACATCGAAAGGAAATGATGCTTGTTTAGAGTGCCTTAACTCAGGAAGCTGAAGAAAACAAAGCCTACCTCAGTTTTCTAGGCAGGGATCTTAAGGCGTGGGTAGAGAAACTTACGCACTATCAGTGATGGAGTGATAGCGGCTCCCAAACCCAAATGCTGGGACAAATTGAAACAGAGCAAAACAGAAAAAGGTCTTTAGATGAAGCATCTGCTCTGAGGAGATAACTCCCTTTCCTGTGCCATGTAGCACAGGACAGAGTGTGTGTTCTCTCAAATGGGATACCGTGACGTCTCACAAAGAGGTAATTTAGTTTTTGAAACAAAAGAAGACCTGTTATGTGAATCTAGACTATTTTGGGTATTAAACAACATTCACTGGGTTCTGGTCGGGAAGAAGAAGGGGAAGTAAGTCCAGGCCAAGAGTTTACATCACTATTGTGGGTCTATGGTTTTTTTGAAATTCGAGCAATGGCAACAGGCCATACTTGAGAAAGTGATCTTGAAATGAACCTTTGGCAGTCAGGTGTGGATTAACTCTGGGCTAGAGGGCATGCTAGGGCATAGTTTAGGACTTCCCTTTGGAATGTCAGGGTAAATGCCCTCAAAGGGACTTGCGGTTGTTCCCAGACGTCTCTGAATTGGGAACTGTTACTGTTATGAGAGCCAGAGCACCGTGGTGGACAACCAGCTGGTGGTGGCTAGAAGCAGGGTGAGGGTTGGAGTGGTCATTTGAGCATCTGGCCACCTTCCTTGTTGGAGTGCGAACCCCTTTGGTCAAAACTGAAAGCTCGGAGGCCGAGATGAATGAAGCCGGGCCAGTTAATCTTGCCTCCTCCAGGATGGTACTGTTTGAAGCACACGGACCCTATGGGCTGATTGTTGCCTCTCTGTACCCAACCCCTGCGTGAACTAAAATTCAATCTAGTGATGAATGAGATCTGAACTAAATAATAGCAGTAAAATACTGTGTGTGGCTAGTGATTTTGGTTAATAATAAGAGCTTTAAAAACTCTTTAGGGCTTCCCTGGTGGCGCAGTGGTTGAGAATCTGCCTGCTAATGCAGGGGACGCGGGTTCGAGCCCTGGTCTGGGAGGATCCCACATGCCGCGGAGCGGCTGGGCCCGTGAGCCACAATTGCTGAGCCTGCGCGTCTGGAGCCTGTGCTCCGCAACAAGAGAGGCCGTGACGGTGAGAGGCCCGCGCACCGTGATGAAGAGTGGCCCCCGCTTGCCACAACTAGAGAAAGCCCTAGCACAGAAACGAAGACCCAACATAGCAATCAATCAATCAATTAATCAATAAAAAAATTAAAAAAAAAAAAAAAAAAAAAAACTCTTTAAATTCTTCTTTTGACTTTGCAGGAAGTATCAAATGGTGTTTTACTAGCAGAGAAAACATACATCCTTTAGAGCAATAACAGCGTTTGTGAAAATGGCATGTAGATTCATCCTGAGATACAGATGCATTCAGTGGTGGGTAGTGATTATCCTTTTATCTAGCTGTAACATTTGCTTGTACCTGCCACACAATGCTCATATTCAACTTCTTTTTTATAAATTTTTTTTTTTTTAAACTTTGGGTTTATTTATTTATTTATGGCTGTGTTGGGTCTTTGTTTCTGTGTGAGGGCTTTCTCTACTTGGGGCAAGTGGGGGCCACTCTTCATCGCGGTGCGCGGGCCTCTCACTATCGCGGCCTCTCTTGTTGCGGAGCACAGGCTCCAGACGCGCAGGCTCAGTAATTGTGGCTCACGGGCCTAGTTGCTCCGCGGCACGTGGGATCTTCCCAGACCAGGGCACGAACCCGTGTCCCCTGCATTAGCAGGCAGATTCCCAACCACTGCGCCACCAGGGAAGCCCCAAATTCAACTTCTGTGACTTTTTTTTTTTAAGGAGGGGGCAGGGAGGGCTACCTATTAGAATAAATGGCACAACAGTTATATATCATTATTAATAATACTATTAGTAATATTGTATATTATTAAAACTTATTTTAATCTAGCTCTCTAAGTCTGAACAAATCCTGCCCTACACTTTGAGTTTTTACAACATGTAGTGCTACTTGTAAGGACACTCTATTTGTTTCCTTTTGCTGCTGAGACAAATTACCACAAATTTAGTAGCTTAAAGCAACATATATTTATTCTCTTATCATTCTGAAGGTCAGAAGTCTGAAGTGGGTCTCGCTGGGCTAAAACCAAGATGTTGGCAGGGCTGCGTTCTTTCTGGAGGCTCTAGAGGACAGTCTGATCCTTACCTTTGGCGGCTGCCTGTATTCCTTTGCTCTTGGCCCCCTTCTAGCAGTGGCATCACTTCAGCTTCTCCATTTGTCACATCTCTGTTTCTGTCATCACATCTTCGCCAACACATCTAATAATCCCCTCTCTCTCTTTATAAGGACCCTAATACTTAAATTGGGCACACCTGGATAATCCAGGCCAACCTTCCCATTCCCATCTCAAGATCCTTAACTTAATCACACCTGTGACGCCCCCGTCTTGCCACGTAAGGTAACATAGTCATGGGTTTTGAGGATTAGGACATGGACATCTCATGCAGGAGGGGAAGGGAAGCAGCATGCTGTGTACCACAGGCACCAAAGAAGAAAGTATAGAGGACGCAGTAAAATCTGTCATCATTCCTGGAGGGAAAGGAAATCAAGGTAGGCAAGTCCTGATGCCGGGTAAATTTAGGATGTTATTGTCAGTAAAACACCAAGGTTAAATATGTGTCAGATAGACTGGCAGTCCCGCCTATGGGCTCTGTAAGTCTTTGCTCTGGGAACAAACTAAAGAGCAGCTTTAATACATGACCATGTGGAGAGGAGTGGTGTTGACTGTCCCTGTTTTTTGTGCTCCTTGAAGGCTCCAGCTTAAATATTTATTGTAAATTGTGTGGGATGCTGAGATGTCTGCAGTCCTAATAAAGAAATGAAAAGCTCCAGGACAAAGGGAGGCACACGTTAATTGAAGAAATTCAGCATAACTGGAGACCTTAATGGAATGCAAATGAATTAAGTTATTGGTTTGGCTGTTTTAATGAAGATCAAAGTAACAGTGGCTTAAACAGAGTTAAGTTTCTATTTCGTATCAGATTCTAAGCTGGTAGTCAGTTTGGAATCTAGCCCTTTGCTCCATGAGTCCTTTAGGGACTCGGGCTCCTTCTAGCATGTTCTTCCATTGCCTAGTTTATTCTGCTCCTGTGCAGGTTGAAGACAGCTCACCACTCCCGTGTCTGTTAGTCGTTCGGGAAAGAGGAACGGAGGTCAAGCAGTTCCCTTTCTGGGTGTGACCTGGAAGTTCTACACACTTCCCCTCACCTCCCAAGTCCCGGAAGTTGAGTCACATGACTGTGTCACTGCAGGAGAGGCTTGGACATGGGGGCTCTGGTGAGGAGCTAAGACTCTGGGGGTCTATTCCTAACAGGGAGAAGAGACTGGACATTGGGGGACAATTTGCTGTCTCATGAGGAAATAAGCTAAGGCAAATTGATCTGCGCCTCGGCTTCAGACAGGGCGGTACACCCTGAGGAAGGTGTGGAGGAGAGTCGGCATTCCCGGTAGCCATTGCCAGTGCACACGGTGAATGAGCACCTAGTGGGGCAACAAGAGTGATCTTGTGTTTGTGACAAGTCTGCCTTCTGGTTGGATGGATAACTGAGGCTTTATGGGCCAAGATCAAATCTAGTATTTTATTTACAAATATCAGCATATTATATGTACTTTTGTGCACAGACACATGTGGTTAGTGTACATTTGTATTTTGACAGTTTTACTTTGAAGGGTGTAAGTGGAAGGTTATATGCTTTATAACCTAGGAGGTGAGAGTTGATGATTGCTTGCTTTCTTTAGTAAACAAAATAATGTGCTCAAGTAGAACAAGAATGTCTGGCTAATGTTGCTAACTTTCCTGGCAGGGGGATTTAAAGTTTGAGGTTTAATGAACTTGTTGAGAGCCACAAATATCCATCCTACTCTCTGTTTATACAGTAAGAGAGTTACACCATGAAATGTGTGAGATTGACAGGAATGCCATGCTTTTTTTTTTTTTTTTTAGTCATCTTTTGAAATTGGAGCCCGTATAAGAACAAGATAAAATCTGTTTGGTTTAGGTGTTTTATTCTGGGGAATGTAGAATGTATCCTTTCCTCTCACCATCAAGGCTTGTCTGCTGCAGACCTTTGTGACTCCAGCACAGCTCCACTCGGGTGGCCCTTCACGCTGAGTCTGACCCAGACTGACCCCGCTCTCTTTCCACCCCAAACCCGCTCATGGCCCCTGCTTCCTTTCTCCGTGGTGCAGCAGCCCATCCAGCGGCCGCGCCAGGAGCTGAACTCAGTCCTCAGCTCTCCCCAGCCTCATCATCTTATCGGTCCCCAGGTTTGGACGTCTCCCATCCTAGTCATCTCTCCTCTTTGCTGCTATTACCCAGGTTCTAGCACCACCATTTTTTGCCTGGCAAACCCTAACAGTCTCCTCCTAGCTGGTCATCCCTTTCCAATCTTGCCCCCTCTCAATCCACTTCTCCCTTCTGTAATCAGCATAACTGTGAAATGCATATCTACTTATGCTGTAAACGTCTCAGTAGCCTCCCATTGCTCTTAAGTTAAAGCCCAGAATCCTTAACAAAGTTTATAAGGTGCCCTGCATGGGTTGGCCCTGCTTGTCCATTTAGCCTTCTCTCTCTAGCTCCTCTTCCACCTCCAGCATTGTGTATTCCAGGCATACTCATCTGTCTTCAGCTCTTGGTCTGTTCTCTTTTGTACTTCCAGCACTTTGTACGTGCTATCCTCTCATCCTGGAATGGTGAGCTGTCACCTCTTCTGGGAAGCCCTCCATGACCTCCAATACCTGGATTAAATGTTCTTTCTAAGGTGTCCCTTTCTTTGCACTCTAGAGTCTTTCACCAGCCAAAGTACCTGTATTTCACAGTCTTAGAATTTCCTGTTAATTTCCCTCTAATTGTAAGCTCACCGAGGGCGATGACCCTGTCATTCTGTTTCTCCTTTTACCCTCAGCATCTGATGGCTCTTTACCACCAACATCATTATTTATCACCACTGACATTTACTGAGCACTTACTAAGTGTGCTAAGGCCTTTATAGGTGAAATCATTTAATTCTCTACAATCTTGTGAAGAAGGCGCTATTATTATCCTCATTTGATAGAGAGACAGCAGGGGCATAGTGTGCTTAAATGTATTTTCCACATGGTGGAGACAGGATTTGGAGCTAGAATTTGAGTGGATCTATGCTGAATTCTAAACCCTTACCCAACACACTTTACTACCCTCCAGGCAGTAGATGTTCAATATGACTGTTGAATTTAGAGTAGTTTCTTAATATTTTCTTTTCTTTTTTTTTCGTCTTTTATTCAAAGACATTTCTGAAAGGGCCAGGCCAGTTATTTTGCAGAACGTCTTTCAGTTTAGACCTGTGTAACTGTTCCATCATGATTAGACTCATGTTAAAAAATTTTGGCAGGAATATTATGGAGGTGACATCGTATCCTCATTGCATCTTATTAGGGGTACGTGATGCCAATTTATCTTATCATTGGTGATTGATATATTTTTTAAAATTTATAATTAACCTAAATCTGGGGCTGATATTTTCTGGTTTTACCCAGAATTCACAGACTATACCCTATTTAGAGGCTATATAGTATCCTTTATGCATTTACGACATAATCTATATTATATCTTTTCATTATAACTTTGTACCGTATTTTGAGGTCAGGCAAGGGACTATCTAAATTCAATATGGCTTGCTGAAGTTTCAGAAATTTTTTGTTTGTTTGTTTTTGACTTGGGATATTTTGATCTAGATGGAACCTTAGAGAGCATTTTCCTTCATTTGGGTTACAGTGTTAATAAACAATATAGTCTATTCCAGGTTGTTCTCTTGGTTAGGCTGTTGTGCAGTTGAAAGCAGAGTCAAGAGTTCAGCTTTCAGGGTGTGCTCTGTTTGCTGTAGATGCCCCTTCTCACTCTGCTAGCTGCCTTCACTTTCAAGGCTTAACGGTATGAAATAGTGGCTATAACTGCAAGTCTACTATCACGAGTGGAGAAGAAATTCTAATTATATATTCTCTGTTAACTCAGCTTTATTTATGAAGTATAATATTTCTCATCTCTTGACTGTAGATATCCTGATTTAAAAGGCAACACAAAAAAGAGGCAGTAGAAAATTGACTGGTTACATGGGGATCATTCTTTACAAAGGCCTTTTGGAAAGCTTCGTTTGGTTATTATCAATTGTAGCTGTGTGGTTAGGTGGAGGGGCTCTGTTCTTGATAAACGTGTAGAATCATTTAACTTAGGAACTTAGAATGTTTAATATTTCCCAATATAAATGACATGGTGGTCCTTAACAAGAGTGTGTCTGGTTGATGGAAATTTCCACCCTAGGAAATGCGTATTTTTATGTTGTCTCTTTTCACGGATGGTTGACTTTGTTTTTGTTTTTGTTTTTTAAAGTTTTTTCTGTTTTTCTTCTTCTTCTTTTTTTAATATTTATTTATTTATTTGTCTGTGCCGGGTCTTAGTTGCGGCAGGCGGGATCTTAGTTCCGGCATGTGGGATCTAGTTCCCTGACCAGGGATGGAACCCGGGCCCACTGCATTGGGAGCACGTAGTCTTAACCATTGGACCACCAGGGAAGTCCTGACTTTGATTTCTTGACAAATGTTTAGTGTTTAGTCCTTAGGACTAGTACTTTTGTCTTGATAGGGAAAATAACTTGTTTTTGTCAAGGATTAAAAATTATTTTAGAATGCAGTCACTATCAAGGATATGGTTTACTTACATGCAATATAATTTGGGAACACAATTGTGTTTTAGATTTTAAGCAGAGCAAATAGATTAATATTATGTATATAGAGAAGAATATAATTGACCCTGGTGATCATTTGGTCTTTGCTTTGTAGAACTCAAGTTTATTTAAACATTGACTTAGAATATTATACAAAGTGAATCTGAATGAGAGGCTTTATGCTTATTGTATATTGGAGAATCAGTCTGTGTCCTCTGTATTCCTTTGAGTTTAGCTAGGGCTCTGGCGTGTAGTTGGTGCTCAATAACTATGCATTAACTGAATAGGTATATGGTTCTTTGGGTTGGGGAGAAGAGAGAGCTTTGTCCAGACTCCAGGAGGCTCAGGCAGCTCTGGCTATAGCACCAATCACACATTTCACAGATTGTGTGTACTCTGACTTGGAAGGTCCATGAAGGCAGGGAGTCTTACTTGTTTCGTTCACTGTTGTACCTCCAGTACCTAGATAAGTGCCTGACATGTTGCAGGCGCTCAGAGAATATTTTTGGAGTGAATGAATGCATGAACAGAGCTCCAATCAGTGGGTTGGAATTGGTAATACCTGCCCCTGGGATACACAAAGACATTCTAAGAGGTATGCTAGCATTGAGATGATTGTTAAGGAAATCAGTGTCCATCTGTATAAATTCTTCTATCACCCCCGCTTTCACAACTACCCTACTTCCAGTTAAGAGAGAAGCCACTGCTCTCACTTCTGAGTCTTTTCATGGTGCGTTGGCCTCAGATATAAAAACCTGCAGGGCACAAAACAAAGGAAAAATTCAAAATATGGTGTTGAGGAAGTGAACAACTCTATAATGACCAGTTAAGTCATTTTCAGTTCTTCGCTTTCAACAAAATGGAAGGCAAATACACTCAAATTGTCAGCTGGTCACTAAAAATTACATTGATAAGTCACAATATGATTCTGGGTTCTGGCCAGTGGGCTAGGAAGCATGCATTCATCATATTATTTTATACTCCATGATTAAAATACTACCTTTTCCCTTTAGTCTTTATCTTTTAAAAATTGTGGTTCCTTTTTTTCTGTCATTGCTGTGGAGGTAGAAAAATTTTTTAACAAAATATGCTTCATTATATTTGAATGCTCTCTAGTCTTGTTTTATTTGTTAACAGTGACAATGGTAGGTTAACTGGGACATTTCAACTACCATTCTTCAGCTTTATCTGGTACAGGTTCAGAATGCAAACTATTAGTTATAGTTGGGTTATCACAAAATCGTTAATATTAGAATTTTTTTTTTGCTTTTATTTTTTATAAATGCATAATTCACTTTAGCCTATGATTAATGTTTAAAAAAAAAAAACCAAAAAAACACAGTGCTATGCCATTGGTCCTGTAATCTCTGCCTTAACATTTCCCCAACAATTGTAGGCAACAGTGTGGAAAATTTGCTATATTGTTATCCTGTTTTTCCACCCCATCACATGAATTCAACCTAGAGGAAAAGATAAGCCAGAAGTTTTACTGCCCAATGACTCCCGTTATGTCCATTATGTTCCCAAATGCTACTTTCTGTTGCTGGTGCCGGGCAAGAGGAATTAAAGTGCCTGTTCATTTCGCTGAATTTCATCATCTAATTTCCTGTCTAAACTTTTAATTTGAAAGGATCACAAACTGAATTTTGCGTGTGTGTGTGTTGGGGTGGGGGAAAAGTAAGCTAATGTAGAACTTTGATAAAACTTTTAACAGATTTAGAATTTAAAAAATGTTCATTTTAATGAGCTCACATGAAGAGTACAAGAAGGGGCTCTCAGCTTTGCTGGCAGGAGGGAAAGATCAGTATACCATTATTTTACTTATTAGAGATAGGAGAAAATAATTGCTGTCATGGGAAGAAAGAACAAAACCTAGCAATCTAGACATGGAATATGAAATAGGAATATGGTTATTAACGAAGGAATGAAAATAGATTACTGGGGTTTGGTCATGTTTTAGGGAAGAGACAGTTTTTCGGTACTAGTCCTTTGAGAGTCTAAAAATCAATGCCATAAAGGCAGGCAGATTTGTGGATTGCAAAGGCAGGTTCTGATTTAGGCCCTGCTGTTTACTTGAATAATGTTGGGCAAAATATTTTATAATCTGGGCCTTGCTATTCTCTTCTGAAAATGATAAGTTTGAATGAAATTCTCACTAAAAATCACCCCTAATTCTGCTTCTTGTGAATCCAGCCTCATTTGTAAATCAGCATCAAAACCAGAAGTTTAGATGGTGGCTTAAATCTTAGGGGAAAAAAAAAAAAGGTTGTTGAAGAGAGGCAGGAATATCCATTTAAATTTAGGATTGTGTGTGGGAGATGGATGTTTTATGTATAGAAAGGTTTGTTGGAAAATAGATTTCTTAAATGAAAGAGGTTGAGATAGCAGATCCTGAAACGAAATGGCCCTTAACATGCATGTAAGCTTTCATCTCAGAGTACACATTCTTCTATTGACTTAATGATTTTCAGGGGAGACCTTGTATTGAAAACATGCAATATCATGGATAAATGTAGCACATTAAGTATTAATTTAATTTATTACACTATTAATTTAAACATAGCACATTAACCTCTGGGACACATTAATGTGAAACCTCAATTTGATTGGGAATCCAATTAACTAGAGTCTCATTGGAATTTTTGCTTGTTCATTCCTAGATAATAAAAGCAAATGACTTCCTGTTTTCCCTAAAAAGAGGTGGTAGTAGTGGTGTGTGTGTGTGTGTGTGTGTGTATAAGAGAGAGAAGGCGGGGGGGGCGGGGTCCAGCTTTGTAACCTGTGTAACAGGTAAATATGGGATATTCACTTACCTGTCCTGAGCCTGTTTTGTGCTATGTAAAAGAGAACTAGAGTGGATATTCTCTAAGGATATTTTCAGTGCATATGCTGTATGATTACAAATGTAATAAATTAAAACCCAGTGTATTGAAGTTCTTTGGTTTTTTTGCATATTTAGTCCCAATATTTCCATAACCAACATAGGACCAGTTCAATTTGACAAATATCTATTGAGTATCTACTGTATGTCAATTAAAGTGCTAGACTCTAGAGGTAAGACAGCATCCTGACCCTTTGAGGGAACTACTGATATTGGAGGATGGAGGGAATGAAAAGTGCCCACTGAAATGAGAAGGTAGATTGAGACCAAAAAACTAGGCAGCTCCATATAATCAATGGCTCAGTTTCTTATAGGATAACTTACAGGGCAGGGTCTGGATCAGGTGGGCAGTGATTGGAGGCATTCGCAGCTGCACTCTGCACCGCCGAGGGGGCACTGGGACAATTTTAAAGTTAACCCAGGGTATGGGGGTACGTGCTAGGAAACTGGAAGTGCATCCCTAAGTCAAGGTGTATGAATGTGTAACTAGTCTTGTGGGTGCTGAGAGTATGTCAGTGAAGGTCTTCATCATTGTTTGGGGACTAACAGAGCATAGAGGCCACTTGGTCATAATGTTTATTAAACAGTATCTATTAACTATAAAGCCCTTGACAACAGAGAAGTGATTTACCTCACGGTACAGCCCTAGGTAGGGTCAGTGGAAGGACAGGAGGAAGTGTATGGGTCCTAGACGGTGTCAGTTGTGCTAACAGCCATACAACTGATTATTCTGGAAGGCCCTTCTGGGTTAGCTTGATAAATTTGAACATGGTGGGACATCTTATCAAATCTAACTTGTTAAATCATGTGGTCCAACTGGATTGTGAACCATAAACACCAGGCGTTTTGAAATAACAATGAGGTCTATTAATGGGTGTAGTTGGCAAGAAGCAAGTGTTACCTCCCACACGTCATCACGGTCCAGGCATTCTCCCACAGGATGGATGTGACTGGCAATGCTGTGTTGTTAATGACCCAGTGACACCGTGTTACGCTCCTGTTGGGGCTGTAGGGAAGTCATGTTGGAGTTACCCTCTGACCTGGGAAACACTGTTTTCCCTCTGCAGCCCCTCACTCCCAGCCCATGAGAGCAGGTCTTGCTTCCTATGGCCTGTCACCCTCCAGGAGGTGAGATGAGAAGCAGGCGAAACTTTTTTCTTTGGCTCATACTGCTAAGGCCTATGCAGAGAAGCCCAGGGTTTACTCATTAACTAGGCTGCTTTCCAAGTACTGGGCTTGGGTGATTTGGGGGAATTGGGGAGTGTCATTAATTGATGACTCAGATTGGAATACGTTGAAAAGTCATGATTATATGATTGGGGGCACATTTCTTCATCTCTCCTGAGCTTGGGATCCCCGTTTGTAAAACAAGGGTTTGACTATGGCATCTGCAGGTTTCGTCCAACTCTATGATTCTGTGTCCAGAAGGATGACCCTTGAGTCATTGTCAGAGTCTCAGGTTTGACAACAACCTGAGTTTCATCCTGTTTAGAGCACCCTGCCCCTCTAAGACAGGGAAAATACTCTGTGCATTTTATAAGGAGTTTTCTCAAATATGGGTTGAAATCAGGAGGATTTTTATTTCTTAAGTAGTAAGTCAGCTTAACCAGAGCCCTGTTGTTCTTTTGTCATTTGTGTCTACTTCGAGACTTGTTTGAGTCTTTAATTAGTTCCTGGGCTTCCAAAGGTGAGAGACCAGACTCAGAAGAAGCAGATAGTACCTTTACACATCTCTAAAGAAAACAATTTGGAGTTCTGGAATTCATTGTAATGAATCTGATGTCAAAGAGGGAGTGGTACCTTGGTAGCTGTGTAGTTATGACCATGAAGATAAAACTGCATGGGTTGTGAGAGCGCCAGCTATCCTGAGATAAGGATGGGACCATGGGAATTGGGGTTGGAGGAACCACACTTGCTCTTCTTCCCTTTCTGTGTAGAGAAACGTGGTTTGTCTTGTACCTCTGGGCAGCTCTGGGTGGGGGTGGGAAGAGGGTAGGGAGAAGAGTGCAGAACACAGGGTGCACATTCAGAAGGGGCGACATTAAGGGTGGCCATACCGGGCATCTCGCAGTGGGATGGCTGAGGGAGTGCGTTAGGCCTTTCCTCCCCTCCAGGTCTTGAGCAAAGGTTTGCATCAAACTTGAAAGCTAACACATGTTGCTTCATTTGGGGAAATGATTTCAGACCGCAGAATAAATTCTAGCACTTGTCACATTTTTGTGTGTCTGTAGTAACTGAGTCACTTGTACCAGTCAAGGGGGTGGAAACTCTAAGGGTGTTCTGGGTAGACAGCCTTTTCTGTGATTTTTTTTTTTTTTCCTGGTTAATGTTTGGTATCTGCATTACAGTCTGGTTGCTGGCCTGGAGTGAGAAAGCATTTTGCTAACTAAAAGCAATGTTGTAATTATGATGTTGTGAAGAACATATTATAATGTTATACACTACCGTTTGTTCTATTTGTCAGAGAGCAGATTACTCGGTCATTCTATATGTTTGTTGTTTCTCTGAGATAAGATTTATTGTAGTCATTTGCCTCCCTTGCAGTGTATAAGATACAGTTGATTTTTGAATGTCTGGCTATGTATAACCTCTTAACTCTGAAAGCCTGTTAAGATCCTGGGCCGTTTAGATTTAGATTAGGTCTCACTCACCTCTAACCTACGTTTAGATTTCCCTTGCAGTCCATTTCAGAGAATTTCAACTAATATCAGTGTTGGGAAGGAGGAGATGTGTAGGGTAAGTGAATCAACAGAAGTATTGAGTTGCTGCAAAATCACATTTTTAATCCTGGAAAGAAATGATTTAGGATGATCAGTAGTTTTTTAGTTTACTTTAGGTATCTATGCCTCTTGCATGAATAGTCAGGAATTGATAACAGAACTGTTTGACAGTAGCCAACCCCAAGGTTAAGAGTGTGTGTGTGTATGTGCGTGTGCGTGTGTGTATGTGTGTGTGTTGGCGGGGGTGGTAGGGGAGTGTGGCCCTGCCTGTTCAGATGTGTGAGTACTCACTGGGTCATGCCAGGCTTTCTGCTCCTTGTTTAGATTCGTGATGGGTGTGGGGTTGGCTCTGAGCCAGCCCAGTTGCACTCTGTTAGGCTTCCTCTGTATGATCGCCCCATCCCTTGTAGGCCACCCTGGCCTGAACTCACAGCTGAGAGCAGAGCTTGGCAGGAGTCGGGGACTGTGTCTCCACTGGAAATTGAGGGTTGAGGTCGCTGCCTGGACTGAATATAGTATTGCCATTCCCCTTTGGACTGGTCTGTATGGTTCTTTATGTCTCAAAAGATGTGTGCCCTGCGGAGTCCGTGACAGCTACCTCTGGCCTCATGGCTTTCCCATCCTACCGCCGTGCCGCCCTCTACCCACCTCATCTTGGCCCAAGGGGGCTCTGGGTGGGTCCTTTGGGCCTGCGGTCCTGATGCTTCTCAGCAGCTCTGGCTTGATCACTGACTCTTAGGGTGAACCTGGGCTTTGCATCTCAAGCCCCCTGTCCCTCCACCCCACTTCTGATCTGAGTGGCTTTCCTTTGTTCCAGAGGATCTTGAGCTGCCTTGGAGACTCTGGCCCAAGCCAGAGTTCAAGTGCCGTGGGAGTTTGTGTATTCTGGAGCTATTCTGGGAATAGTGTGGGAATTATGTTTGGATTTAGGATCAGTTTGTGATCCAGGACTTCCAAGAGAAGGTAGATGCTCCTAGAGCATACCTCTTTAAAAATTTGTAATTATTCTTTTCCCAACATCCCAATTTTCTCTTTAATTGTAAGCGGCTTCAGATCCTTTTTGTTTTAAATGGGGCTAGCTAGAAATAATACATGAATATAAGATAAAAGTTTGATGCCCCTCTGTGAGTATCCATCTGCGGTAGGAGGATGGGTTGATTTCTGAAGTGTGTTAAGCACCAGCAGCCTGTGGTTCTGACATTCTGGCTGACTTAGCTGATGTCTACAAACAGTTCCCCTACCTCCGCAGAAGTATGTTTTGCAAATACAAGGTGTTATTATTCTGGCAGCAAATAATGTAAGTCAATACTCCTGAGTTTATATACAGCTCTGAAAAGAAACCAACGGGAGAGAAGAAACCAACAATTGTGGTCTGAAAACAAGTACCTATCCTTGTTTTGCTGGAGGCCCTTACTTTATGTGGGCTTAGAAAGGGGGCAGGTTTTTACGAACAGGAAACCAGTAGCCTCTTCACTGCCAAGCAACCAGATACTTGGGTTGTTTCTTACCAAAAATTTTTACATTTCTTTTTAATTTTGAAATTAAATACATGATTATTACAAATATGAATCAGACAACTTAGCTGCTTATTTATGTTGAAGTTGGCTCCACACGGTCACTGGTCCTGACCCTGGCTCATGGCCCCTTAGATCCAAAGCCTACAAGGATGTTTTAGTGCCCAAATAAGAATTCCTAACAGAGAGGAATTTGGCCCAGTTATTTTCTAGCTCAGGTCACAAGTCGGGTGTTGGCTGAGTCCCTCTTGGGTGAAGGACTTGCTTCTGGATCAGTCTGCTGGGCCTTGGTTTGGGGTGGGATTGCCCTAATGGGGTTATGGACAGGATAGGCAGTAACTCATTTCTAATATAAACATCTATGATTAGTTCTGTAATATAAGTTCCTAGATGTGAAATTACTGAGTCAAAGGTATGGACCATTTGAAGGTTTTTTTTCCTCCCCAGTATGTTTTACTAGTATCCTTCCAGAAACATACACTTTGCACTTCAGCTAGGCATGCAAGGGATTGCTCTCTTGTAGACCTTCTTATCTCAAGTCTAGGTACTATAATTTAAGGGAAACAAAACAAAATCTTTACCACCTAAGATAAAATTGTGTTAATTTTTAAAATATCTTTTATCAAACTAATAGTGATTTTTAATTTGCACTTTTACTGGTGAGTTGAATTTTTCCATGCATTTATAGGGTGATTAGCATATTTTAAACTCTTTACATCACCTTTTGTTTCTGTCACATTTCTTTTTAACATCTGTTAAAAGATAAACTGAGGCACATTAAAAACTTGAAGAATTTACTTGAGCGCTTACTGATTTGAATTGGGCAGCACCAAACCAGAAGTGGTTAGGAGCTCTCCACCAACAGGGACTGGGGGAAGGCTTTTATCGAAAAGAGGCAGAAGCAAAACAAGGAAATGATTTGATTGGCTATAGTTTAAGTGGTTGCATCTTTTCGGAAAACCTGATTGACTGATTATGATCAGCTGACCTTAGGTTTTGATTTTTGAAGCATTTCAGGCTTAGGTTTGCTTATGGAGGCTACTCAGGCATTTAAGCCACCTCAGTCTAATGGCTCCCTTGTTTAAGTAATTCAACACTTCCCTTGCCAGCCATTAAAACAAAGAGTTAAGTGCAAGAATAAGAAAAATGATTTGGATTAGAGTTTGGAAAATTATCTAAAGTAATTATATATGGGTCCATGTCGGTAGCTAGTCTTTTCCTGGGAACATAAATTCCTAGAATTGAAGATTCGAGTAGTGAAAACAAGGTTACAAGGTCCTGCCCATAATTGGCTCAAGATCATGGTTCACTTTTCTTTCCAGATCCTGTCTCTAAACGGACATGATAGAAACACATGCAAATCATGACAGGGCTGGGGTGAGGATTTTGAAAGGCAGGCAAAGAGTTGTGCAAGACTGGAGAGGAACTTGAATGTTGCTAGTGTTCAGAATAGAAAGAAGAGCACAACGTGCTCTAATGCAAAAAGCATCCTGTACTAAGATGATTTGCAAATGACAAGTTCCTATTACATTTTGCAGAAACAATCAATTTTGTGACAACACTTAACTCACCCCGTCTGACCCCCAACCCCTGCCATCTTGATCTTTTCCAGATGAGGAAAGCAAGGCCATGCAGGCCAAGTAACTTAAGGACATACGTATCTGTTCACATGTCTCCATCCTCAGGACGAACTACTAAGTACCTACTAGGTGTCAAACACCAAGCTAGGCACTGTGGATCAGAAATATTTTGCAAGGACCTTTCATGCAAAACCATCATGAGGGTCTTTGTGATTTAGAAACATTGTACTAAAAGATGCTGTTACTTTTCTCCTGTCAAGTTCTTTATAACTTATATGTTAAGATTAGTCAGAAACAAAAAATACAGACTCCATACTATTGCTCTAATTGGACCTCAAACTCATTTAGTAGTAACAGAGCCCCTAGAAGTTATGACATTCTTTCTGTGACACTTCAGAATGTTGGGGGTGGGGGGAAGCTTCAAATAACTAATTATATAATCTTATATTAAATCAGATTCCTTATATAACAGAGGCTGGTGTAGACATGCTATACAGCAAGTACCTAAGGTTAAAAAAGGTAAGCACATCTTGAACAATCTTGTTAACTTTTCCCCTCTGCTAGTTGGCAAGGGATCTTTATGATCTGATTTTGGGTAGCAGAATACCTCTCTTCAAGACACAGAGCATCACTGTTCCCTGGGAACAGTGTTTGACAATCCCTAATTTAATCCACAGGAGACTTTAAAAAAAAATTGGTAGAAAATTTGTACACGATTGTCTAGTTTTTCTGACTGTATTCCCCCCCGCGCCCCGGCCTTTCCCCTAGTCTCCATCTCCCAATACTAGATTGACCTGTTTCTTAAGAAATGTGTTGGTGATCTTAAAAGACTATCAAAATTTGGGAAGTTCTTTTAGCTTAAAGATTTGCCAGAATTTGGGGGAAGTTCTTTTATCGTAGAAAAGTACTGATAATCTCACTGTTTGCTTAACCTTATACAATTACTTCTAATGTGTCCTACTTTTAAACAAACTGATTCCTTATCTAAATTATATAATTAACTATAACTTTAACATCAGCCTACTTCAGTTTTCTCTTGTGGCTTGGCAAAGAACCTGCTTGTATTGAGTTGAATGAACTTAGATTTTCATCTGGTGATACTTTGTTTTTAATCAATCAGTTCTTAACCTTCTTAAGGACCCTCCCCACTGCCCCTCCTGGTGTTGATTATGTTGATTACTTGGGCACTGCTCTTGGTACCATGTGGGAGTGGGTGTGACCCAGCTCTCTCATCCATCATGTCACTCTGACCAATCCTGATTGACCCTCATCCCCTGACACGGAGCCTGTCAGTGGCCAAACTGGTGGAGAAGGCTTAAACTTGGTTCAAAGGATGGTGTCTTTGTTGAAGCTTTGTTTACTAGAACCTCAGCAAGTTCAGGGAGCAAAATACGTGAGTTTCTAAGCAGCAAAATGTATTCCTTCTGAAGAGCAACATAAAGCATCTAAAAACCTGGACTTTAGAACTTTCCTGATGCTCTTTTGCAACTGAAAGGGTTTGAAGAAATGAACTGTTTCTTTACACAAAGTGACTTAACTGATGCGAGTCTCTTCTGTAAAGAAAAATTTTCTTAACTACCAGACTAGTACATCTTTTGCCTGGAGTGGTGGCAGAAACCTTTTATTGAATGTTCAGAGCGCTTAGGAGTTTCTTAGCACGTTTGTCACCTGGTTAGTTTGGTTTCTGAGATCTGCCCGATGCCTCAGACAGTTGTGTCAGTTCCTCCAAGGGCTGTAGCTTCTCAGCACTAGCCTGCATTTTGATGATAATGTGGAGTACCATTTGTTTTGTTCCAATATGGAGAAATTCAGAGAATTATAAGTTACTATTCATCAGATAGTTGCATGGGCCAGCTCTTTGCATGCATACAATTACAAACCATCAGTGTGCACTTAAATGAAACAATGGGTAGAAGTTACCCTCTGCTGCTTCAGTGGTTGTCAGTGTTGACCCGCTGTTGGAATTGCACGAGTAGCTTTAAAAAGGCCGGTGGCCAGATTCACCTGCAGAGATTCTGACATAATCAGTCTGCGGTGTGAGTGAGGCATTGGGGGTGGGGGTGGGGGTGGGGGGGTTTAAATGTTTCCCCAGATGATTCTAATGTGCAGACAAGCTTGAGAACCACTGCTTTAGAGTTGATTGTATTCTTAACTGGGGTCACTCTGGGTTTACCTTATTATGTTACAGGTGTTCTTAACCAGGAAAGCGTGGTAGACACCAAGGAACACGATAAAAAATCTCGTTGTTGGAATTCCTATCCCTGGAGATTCTGAATCAGTGGGTCTGAGGTATTTAGGAAAAGCTTCTCGGGTGATCCTGAGAACATCCCTTTTAAGAGCCACAGTTGTAAGTATAAAATTTTAAAACTTTAGAAAACATATTAGGGTGCACATAAGATGCCATAGAAATTTCAACCGTAAAGTTTATCCGAGGTCTGTCTCAGTTTTGTTTTGCCATCTCTGGGTGCTGCAGTGAAAACATCACAGACTTGTATTGATCAGTGTTAATAGTCCATTATTTTGGAGTTTGGCTTTCCTTAGTGTGATTATGTATGTGAAAAAGCATCCTCAGCAAAGCATGGGTTAATTAAGTGAAAATACTTAAATGTCTATCAGAAGCCTATAGATGTTTATCTTTTTTACTTCAGTTCAGAGCATGCTTAAGAGTCTTTTTGGCCACCTTAGAACTTCTGAAGTATGTGTTTTGTCATAAAAAGTGCCAGGCACTAATTAAAGCCTTACATCATTGTTTGCTTTTCTTCTTTTCTTGCCTAAATTGGGAGGGGGTTTTAAGTGAATCCCTTCCTAGGCTTCTGTGCAAATTGGCAGTGTTAGGTTTCTTTAGCTTTCTCAAGCTGTGGTCAATAATTTGGAAAAAAGAATGATTTAACTTAATATAGCCTTTGGTTGGAACCGTCCTTGAAGGTAGATTACTAAGTGTAGTAAAACTAAACTACTTCCAACACTGACAAAGTTAGACCTTGTCTTTTATAATTTGTTTCATTTCAGAGAGTGAACTGTGTTTCAGCTAGGCTGGAATCGTGGCCCCAGTGACCTTTTGTGTGCCCGCTTGTAATTCTGGAGCTCTCCAGAGCAAGCTTGGCCTTGGACCCTAGCAGAGGGACGTCCAGCCCGCTCCACAGCCAGTGTGGCTCTCTCCCCAGTACCTCTGGACCCTGCTCCATCTCCAGTGGTCCCTCAGTAACCCTAGCCAGCTCTCCATCTGAGATCTTTTTGGCCCCTCTGTACCACCCATGTCCCTACATTGCTCCCCCTTCCACCGTCATTTCTCTCCCCAAGATCCCCAGGGTCACAAGCCCTCTTCTGCTCAGGGACCTTCATGTCTCCTCCTCAGAAGTTACTGGACCTTGTTCTTTCCACTTCAGAGACCACAAAATCAGGCATTTTACTTACTTGAATCAAACTTGTTTCTCATCCTGATGATGATTTCGAAAAGCTGATCTCTTTTCTGTTGTCCAGTGATTTTAGCCCCACCCACACCTGCTGCTTTTATTTTTCTGATCAGCTAGGAACCCCCATGGCCAGTCATCAGATATATTTTCCACAGGTCCAGTCCGCAATCCTGGCCACTCCAACTCTGTTTTGCTCCTGGCAGACGGCCAAGTGCTGCTTGCCAGAAACCACGGGCTGGGTCTGATATAGACTGATGATTTACAAGCTCCGCTGGGCCCTCTGTAGCCCCTAGACAACAAGGGCTTGCCTTCTTTCCCCTGCAGCTGTTAAAGATCTTTTCTTACTATCTGTGAACTTCAACCACATTCCTTCCTCCTTTATGCTCAGGAAGCAAGCGGCCTCACAGACTCCTTCACTGAGAAACTAGAGACAGGAATCCTTCCGTTTTCCTCTCCTCCAAATGTTCCTGTATATTGTTGCCTATCTCTCCCCTTCACCACTCCCTTCCCTGGCTGATTGGCTAACCATGCTCTTCCAGTTCCCTCTTGAACTTTTTCTCTGTTATCTTCATATCCTCATATCTTTCCTGAGTCTTATCTATTGACTGCAGTCTCTCCTATTCTAAAATACTCTTCCCTGCTGTTTCTCTGCACTGCCCACCTAACTCTTTCTTCCTTTTACTGAAAGACTTCTGAGAGATTAGTCCATTGACGGTTCCACTTCGACTTCTCCTTTAGCCAATCGCAACTGGACCATGGCTTTCCCACCCCTGTCCAGCTAATCTTTTATGTGTCCACTTCTTTCCAGCCCCTATTCTGTTTGCCAGCATTTGACACTGTTGAGCACCTCTCCTTTGGCTTCCACAGTACAACTGTCCTCATTTCCCTCCTAATTCTTAGATTGCCTTTCCTCTGTCTTCTCCACTGGTTGCTTTTCTGTCATTCATTCTTTTTTATAAAAAATAAATTTATTTAATTTATTTATTTTTGGCTGCATTGGGTCTTTGTTGCAGTGCGCAAGCTTCTCATTGCAGTGGCTTCTCTTGTTGGGGAGCACGGGCTCTAGGCACGTGGGCTTCCGTAGTTGTAGCATGCAGGCTCAGCAGTTGTGGCTCACGGGCTCTAGAGCGCAGGCTCAGTACTTGTGGCGCATGGGCTTAGTTGCTCTACGGCATGTGGGGTCTTCCCGGACTAGGGATAGAACCCATGTCCCCTGCATTGGCAGGTGGATTCTTAACCACTGCACCACCAGGGAAGCCCTGTCACTCATTCTTTAAGTATAACCAGTCCTCCAGTGTTCCATGCTTGGCCTTTTTCTCTTGTCATCCTGACTTAGGGTATGAATTCATCTAATCCCATGACTTATTTCCTTTGAACAGTCATTAAGTTCAACATATACCCAACCAGTACCAGGTACTCAGGATTCAGAAATGAACAAGGCAAACTCACTGCCTTTGAGAAGTTCCACAGATATTTACAGAGCACGCAGTATGTGCCAAACACTGTTGTAATGAGTCACACGCAATCCCTGGTTTCCTGGAGCTTACATTCTAGTGGGAGAAGCCCACAAGTAGCAAGTAAACAAGTAAATGCAGGAATATCAGATAGTGATAAAAGCACTGATGATTATAAAGCAGTGAGAAAAAGAGTGTGTGGGGTGGGGGA
This sequence comes from Balaenoptera acutorostrata, assembly GCF_949987535.1. NCBI lineage: Eukaryota > Metazoa > Chordata > Mammalia > Artiodactyla > Balaenopteridae > Balaenoptera > Balaenoptera acutorostrata. The sequence continues at coordinate 44,926,100 of NC_080065.1, read as the reverse complement.
CATCAGAGAAATTCTACAGTAAGAGCCGGAAGAAGATGCAGGAGTAAACCAAGCAACAATAGAGGAGGCAAATTAGTTAATCTGTGTCTCAGTTTCCTTGTCTATAAAATGGAGAAAATAACACACCTACCTCCATAGGGGTGTTTTGAGTAGTAGAAGAGGTAATACTATACATGTGAAGTACTTCATACAATGTCTGCCTTGTCCTCTGTCTTTCTCTCTCTCTCTCTCTCTCTCTCTCACACACACACACACACACACACACACACACACACTATATCTGTATGTCTTCCACTTCTCGAACTCGGCAGGGCCAATGAGCATCTTGTAACAATTAAGACTAGAAAAGATAGACCAGGAATTTGACTTTTAAGAATGGATAAGAAATGAGAGTAATTATAGGCGTTGATTTGAAGGAAGAATTGGTAGTTTTTTGGATGTGTTCTAAAAGGATTGTTTTAACATTTTTGAAATGAAGCATTTAAGTATCTTTCTTGAAGCAGGGTTAATAGTCTTCATGTCTTATATATCCAAAAATGAATGAGATTAATGTTTAGGATATAAGTAATATACATGTTGATCTTTCTTCTTAAATGGGGGTTTAAGCAGTCTGGCAATTAGACCCGAGGCATAAACTTTCTTGGGTGGCTTCCATTTACTCCTCCTCAAGGTTCCCACCATCTCTCTCATGGAATTAAGGCTTGTGTTTTGTCTTTCTTAGGGTGGAAACACTTCAAAATTAAAAGCTTTTTTTTTTTTTTTTTTTTAAATAAATCTGCATTGTCTTCCACATTTCCCACTAGATCTAAGAAAAGCTAGTTTTAGTTTGGCCGTTTTTTTTTCGCCTTTTTTTTCCCTTGACCTGGAGAGAGCCTTACTTACAACATTTCATTTTTAGTAATTCACAATGTCCTGAGAAGTAATTATTATACAGCTAGAATCTGGACCATGGGTCAAGGAGGGAAGACTTTCACCTGGACTTTGCGACTAGCAAGTTACACGGCACTCAGGACCACGGGTCAAGGAGGGAAGACTTTCACCTGGACTTTGCGACTAGCAAGTTACACGGCGCTCAGGACCACTTTTTTTGACCTGCAGTTTCTTATCCGTGCAATGAACAGATGAATGAGGGTCTGGACGATCTGTATGGGCTTGTGCTAACAGTCAGTGAAGTTTATAACTAGAAAATGTTTAAGTTTTCATGAGCATTCTTGGCAAACAGGTCAGTGAGGTTGATTGTCCCAAAGTGGCTGGGCATGCCCTCTTACAATTCTTTATTAATTTGTTACCAGCGGACATTGCTTGAACCTTGGTAATGGGAAACTGTTGATTACCAGGTAGGATATCATCTGTAGGGTTTTCAAATGAGCAAGTAAAACTTCTGAGAAATGTGGTGTGTATGTTTAGTATTAGGAAATGTTGAATGAGTAGATTGGCAGAGTGTGAAGTGCTGAAAAGCAGAGGCACGAGGGTTTTCTTTTTTCCCAAGACAGTTCTTAATCCTATAAACTCTCTAGTTTCATTCTACTGTGGTTGTCATCAGACTTCACTTCTCACAATTTTTCAGTGTATCCTACATATCAGGACTGCAAGAAGGGATGAATGAGAGATGGTTTCCAGGAGCAACAGACACATAAGTAATTTCAGGATAGTGTAATAAATGCTAAGATAGAAGTATGGGCAGGGTAGGGGGGCGTGGTGATGGTGGGAGAGGGGGGATGGACCTTGAGGCCTGAGGTTCAGAAAAGGTTGCTTGGAGATGCTGATGGAGCTGAGGTGTGAAATGTATTCAGAGGCTGCCTGGTAAAAACCACTGGAAAGCTCGTTCCCCTGAGAGGACTATAGCATAAGCAGAGGCACAGCCTGCTGTATGGAGGGAACTATGGGCAATTCAGTATTACTCGATGTGAAGTGCACGGCAGGAAGTATCTATCCACAGAGGGCCGCAGGGAGAGACCAGCCTGGAGAAGAGTGGCGTAGCTAAGAGCACTGACTCTGGAATTAGACTTCCTAGGTTCAATTCTCACCTACTTTCCCAAGTTATCTAGTAACTTTCCCAAGTTATCTAGTAACTTTCCCAAGTTACTTAACTTCCCTGTTCCGTGGTTCCTTCATTCATACAATGGGGATAATAATAACATCTACCTCATAGAATCATTGTCAGCCTTAATATACATCATGTGTTTTGAATAGTCCCTGACAATAAGTTCTACATATGTGTCACCAAGGTTGTCATTACTTGGGAGGTATCGGGGTCTCTTCAGTGGTTTCACTGCCTCCTCTAAACGCATCAGTCGCTTTGCATTTTAGCCAGATTGGGGTGGGGGGAGGTTGGCTGTAGGGTAGGGCTAAGTTTTGAGGCAGGGAGATCTCTAGGAGGTACTTCAGCAGTCTGGGTGTGAGGCGGAGAGGACTTTGTACTAGGGCCTACGTGGCAGGGATTAAGCAAACTGAGTCAAGAAATTTGTAAGAGGTAAAAATGATAAAAAGTTGTGTTGAGATGGGTGTTAGGCAGGATTCCCTGACTCTGGCTCAGTAACTTGGATGTGTGGTGCTGTGAACTGAAATGTAGAATACAGGAGGAAGAACGGGTTTGGGAAGGTTATTTGTGGGCATGTTGATTTTGAGGCGTCTATGGAATGTCCATGTAGATGTGTACAGTGGACAATTTGCAGTGAGAATTGGAAGCCTGGGGAAGAGGTCAGGGCTAGATCAAGAGATTTGGGAGTGGGAGCTTAAAGGTCATTTTTAAATGTAGGAGGTGGAAGAGGTCGGTAGAGGGAGTGTGTAGATAAGAGCCTCAGAGAAGACCTTGGGACCAGTAATGGCTGGGGAGGAGGAGATCATCAAGGAGATGGGAAAGGATTGGCCAATGAAATAGGAGATGGAAGAGAGTAACAGCTTGGGAGAAACGGAGATTTGTTTTAGAAACAGTGAGTAGTCTTCAGCGTGCAGATGCAGAACATCCAGTAAGAAAACGGGTGAAAATTTTCAGGCCGTTGAGGATGGCAATGTAGAGATGGATCTTAAACCATCTTTTCCTGTAGGGTTCCTAGAGAACCTCCATTTTTGATGGTGTAACCATAGGGGTAAATTACTTCCTTACCATCAGCTCTGTGTTCCCTTTCTTGTTCCTGTCTTTTTTGCCAAATGTGCCCAGGTGCTTCAGGGGCCCACTTCCAAAGCCAGGAGTCTTGTCTTCTATCCTGTAAAGCTCCATCATCTTTATCTTTTCTCTCTCATATTCACAAACTCTCATGCCCCAATTATGGCAGTTCTGCTATTGTTAGGTTTTCCTTTTATTTCATTTTACTTTGTTTTGTCTCTGATTTGAGATCTTCATTTTCTTGACTGCCCAACCTGACAAACATTTGAATCATATGTTGATATTGGGTAAAAATGTTACATTCACACCCCAAATATGCTACGACTGTGATAATTATTTCTCACATAGTCTCAAGTAGTCCATTTTTCAGATTGTGCAGAGGAATTTATGGCTTAATTTTAAAAACAATAAGGAAGGACTATTAATGTTTCTCACAACCTGCCTTTGTTTCTAAACATGTTTAGTTTTTTTGTTTTTTTTTTTCCCTTTCCTCCCCTTCTTTGTGTTTTGGAGTTTCAAAGCAGGGTTTGGCAGAGGAAATGGGACAGTGACGTTTTGTTTTTTGTTTTGAAGTTTTTGAGTTTAGCAGACTGTGTGTTCATAGGGTGTGAATTGCAGGATGTAGTTCTGGGGTCCTCCCTACCAGCAGACCCCACATCAGGGTTATTCTGGGAAATCTTATCCAGGGCTAGCTATAAAATACAGGGCTGAACTTTGTCAAAAGGTTAAACAGGAAACAGATATAAATAACTATTCAATCTTAATTCAGCCCTAGCTACTTTCTCACACATATTTGATAATGTATTTTTAAAAGCATTTTTCTTAAAAAAAAAAAAAGCAAACCTTTAATTCCTTAATTTCCAAGTCACTTAATAGGAACCTCTTTTCACCTTTATGTCTACTCAGTGATACCCTCCCTTTAGCAGGGGGAAAAGATGAACATTTAACAACATCCAAGATACAAAAGAAATTTTTGAGACCATGAAAACACAAAAATACGTCTCATCTAAATTATTTGTCTTCTAGATTTTGTTCCTTTGTATGGTCTTTGAATGCTGTTAAAGAACTATAAAGTTTTAGCAAAGTTAGCAGAGCAGACAGTCTATTTGGTTTGAAACAGTATTTCTCAACCTTTTCTTCATTATTTTCCCCCTCCTCAAGAGCCTTTGTATACTTTTTTTTCCTTAATACCACAGATATTGTATATGAGTTTATGTGCTGTATGTATATCTTTGCTTTGTAGGTCAAAAGAGTGAGATTTTTTTGCCGCCCCCCGCCCCAGGAATCCCTTGCACCCCTTTGGGGGGCAGTATTACCCCACTGAAAATGCATGATTTAAAAGGACAGAGGAAACATGTTTAAATACTTAGGTAATTCAGTTATAATCTAAACCAGGTGTAACTTGCTTGAATTACATTTATGAGACCAGTATTACTGAAAAGCTTTCTTTCCTGGATCATCCTCTTCTTTTTCAGACGCACAGATTTTCCCTAGCTTCAAAGAAGGACCAGAGTTCTATACTAATAGATGATAGGAAGACCTCTATTTTAACTATGATAATTTATTTTAGGATGATATGAGTAATCTGAGAGTATAAGAGATTGTTTTAGGGCTCACTATTGATTTTTTTCAGCTGTTGACTGGCTTGTATCTGACATTTTCTATATATAAGCCTAGGCTTGATAGCAGATGCCAAAAGAGTATTTAAGACATGCTCCCTGGCTCCAAAGACCTTGTGACCTTGTTGGACAAAATGAATACAGAGAGGGAAATATTATCATAGTTTATCACAGAATTTAAATAGTAGTAGAATAGATAGTACATAATACATTGCCAAATGAGAATGAGTATAAAAGGGGGGGAATGCTGTGGCTGTTTAGACAAAGGTGAGATGTCTAGACTAGAGTGGTCCATGAAGATACTACCCAGGGAGAGAGCTGGGGCTGGAAGGTTATTAATTAGAATCATGTGATTAGGAGAAAGCACCAGGGTGAGCCAAAAAAAGGGCAGGCAGGCCAAAGATATGTATTAGGGAGGAAGCCAGCTTGATTGTTCTGGCGGGTGTGTGTCGGACAGGGGTGTGGGAGATATGAATGCAGAAATCTGATAGGGACAGACTGACCACAAAGTTTTCTATGTGAATACCTCCATTATCTGCAAAGTTTAATTTTTCCCATGTCATCTAAATATCTTCTTCCATGAAGATGGCTGGAAGTTATTCACATGGTCCCTGATATCTCTTTTTTAGGTCTTCAGTTGCTTTTAGTACACAAAGGACTTTGTGGTCACTCTGAATCCAAGGATTCAGGCAAAAGAATTTGAGCGTTAGGCTGTATTCAATGGGGCGTCTGATAGTTTAGGAAGATTCTTCAGGCCATAGTGTGCAAGCATGTATAAGTGATAGGGGTGGCAAGAAGACAGAAGCCAGTTCACTGAGAAAACAGTTGCCAAGTGGGAGGTGATGAGTGCCTGAACTGGGGGACAACATCGTGGATGAGAGAAAAGTTACCTCTTTGGCAATGGAAGCAGGGATAGAGAAAAGGGGGCAGATTCAAAAAACATGTAAAAGTCACCAGCTTTGTTTGTTTGTAGGAGGAGGTTGGGGAGGTTAGTTTGGACATGTTGAGTTCGAGGCATCCATGGGATGTCTATGTGGGTGTGTGCATCAGACGGTTTGCTCTGGAGTCTGAAGCTTGGAGGAGAGGTTGGGGCTACAGCAGGAGATCTGGGAGTGGCAGGTGAGAGGCCATGGTTAAATGTTGGAAGTGGATGAGCTCACTGGAAGGAGTGTGTAGATGAGAAGAACGTTGGCCGAAGGGGAGATTCTGGGACCAGTAATGATTTTGGGGGAGGGGAGGCAGGTTTGAAAGAACAGGCTGGATCCTATTTCTAATTGGATATGGAAGGCAAAGACTGAAGTTTTCGAGTTAGGTAATTGGTTGAATGATATCATTATTAACTATTAACTTGTGACTCTTAAAACGGGCTGGGTTACTTTGTTCAACATCCATTCAGCCTCTGGGAACTTATATCTTATTGGCCAGCCCCGTGATTTCTAGAATTTCAAGGGAGGGGGGTGGGTGTCTATTGATTTCTCTAGAAATTTTTGGATAACTGTCTTTTTATACCTGTCTCTGGGATGTAAGATCTGGACGGTTGGTTTCACATCTCATGCAGCATGTAAAAGCAGTGCCCACCTAGTGTGGCATCTGCCTTGTTCGCAGTCAAGAAAAATTTGTTTGATATATGAATGAGTGATCGGAGTCAGATGTATCAGAAAATCCAAGAAAATTAAGATTGAGGAAAAGACCTTTGAATTTGAGGATTTGCAGATCATAATGATCTTTAAGAAGCCAGTTTCAGATTAGAGAAAACAAACAATAAGGGGAAGCAGAAGGGTTTGTGGAGTCTATCTGGAGAGAACTACTTTAATTTGACAGAGAGAAAGAACAGGAGGAGTAAGTAAAGGCCATTTTATTAGTTTCAAAACAGTGAGCGTAGATCTTGTACACCTGTTAACTTTGAATGAGTGTAAAATGAGAAAACTTGGCTGAGGAAATGGCCCCTTAAAGAACCCCTAAACTTTCTAGGACATGCCTATTGTTTCTGGGACACTGTTATGATTTAAGGGATTAAGGCTCAGAAATCTCTCAATTACCCTTCCCCCAGGGGGGACATTAAAATGAAGAGCTGAGAAGGGATTGCTGGGCTGACGATCCATTTGACCTAGTTTACATTCCACATGAATTGATACAATATTACCAGAAAGAGTCTCATCATAGAATTAATAGAACAGTCATTGGAAGGACTTCAGAAAGCCAGAGGCTCTTTTCACTGGGTGTCTGCTCAGGACCCAGGAGGCTCCATAGAACGTACGGCATAGCCAGTCAGCTGCTTCAGCACCTAAGCCCAGATCCTCTGGCTTGTGTTCCGTTCTTTTGTCACTACGTCACCTTATCTCTTTGAAAAGATTTGAAAATTTAGGATTTTGTTTATTAAAAAAAAGTTTCTTTGCTCATTTAATCTGAAGAAAGAATTAAAGTTTTTGTCATTTAATTTTTTCCCTTAATTTTAAAAAGGCAAGAGAGGTATGACTATTTCTTTGACCACGTACTATTCCAGAGGGTTCTTTTACATCATTTCTCCTCAGATTCAGTGACTGCTTGTTATGCGTCCTGAATTACTCGTTTCTTTTGAATATCATATAACATGCTTAAAGATTTCTTTTAGAGTTTATTTGAGAGAGACTGAGTAAAGGGATAGGACACTCTCTGAAAGGTATATTTATAGAAAGATAGCAGAAGGGAAGATTGAAGTTAGTGAAAGGCAGCCTCAAACATAAAACACGTAGGCAGAAGGAAATTCCGCTACTCCCGAATTAAATCTGGGTCCATAAAGAAAATTTATTTGGACTCATTAGAGCATTTACCTTATTCATTTTCAAAGTAGAATGCATTGAAAGTTAATATTGAGATTGATAATAGCATTTACTGAAATTACATTTTTCATTTCAAAATTTTAAATTGTAAAAATACTAAAAACACCTGATGGTTCACCTTCTGATGACATTTTTATGGCTGCCTTTTTCTTTGTTGAAATGATGTGTGGAATTAGAGAAATCATGAACAGAGGAAAATGATGGGGAGGGACAGGGCTGGGCAGAGGCAGATAATGTTCACCCTGAACTCAGTTTCCAGAGCCTGATAAGAGGGTTTTTCTATCAAATTCCATCTCTGATTCAAAAGCCCATTACTCTCCTTATAACAGGAAGTGATGGTATTGCTGCTAGCCTAGATTATTTCTTAGATTGACCTTTATTGTGTTTGATTTTGTGATCCCAACTTAAAAAAAAAAAAAAAAACTCTTGGGTGTAGGCAGGAGCGAATTCTTTCCCACGTTTTAGGGAGTGGTATTAAAATACATTTATTTTGTTCAATGGTTCTGTTTCACACTTCCTTACAGATAAAGACCCTTTCTTTCTGTGTGGTTGTGATGTTGAGTTTGGGTGTGCCTTGCTCTAATGATATTTGATGTGAGAAAGTTGATAAAAATTCATGAAACTACTCGTGACACAGGACCATGAAGTACGTTAATTTGTCGGTTATTTTTATGCAGACTGGTCTTGTTTCCTTAACATTCACAGTATAGGTAGGTGGCATTTTTGTTTTGTAAAATCTTCTGTAAATTATTAGATGGGTGAAATCTAGAGTTTTTCCCTTATAAGGATAATATTTTAGGAAATCCTTATAGAAGAATAAATGTGTATTGCTGAAGGGAACTTCCAATCATTTAATTCTGTTGTCATTTTGTGGAAACTAAGGCCTAGAGAGGGAAGATGACTTGTCCAAGATCTAAGAGTGAGAGATTTGGGCCTAACTTCTCAGCTATCTGCTTTTTGACCATTGGTCAAATTCTAGCCCACACTTGTCCAGCCTTACTTCGCACACTGTCAGTTCTTAGCCTGTGTGTCAAACATGTGGCCCACTGGCCTCTAATGTATTTTGCTTGGCCTACATACTGTTTACAGTTTCTTAAAATTTGTTGTCAACATTTAAGATAAAAGATTTCCACATACAATTTCAGCTTCTGGCTTCTTTTGGAAAACTAGAGGATGGGAAGGCTGATAAAGTTGTGTTCCCATTCGTGAGTGACTGCTGCCCCCTTTGGATGGAACTCAGACCTTCAGGTGCATCACATGGTCATCAATCACCATTTCTTTGTGCCCCTCATTGTCTGTCTCTGCAAGTATTTCAGTTTGGAACCTTCCTCTAGTCCTAATGAGATTTAGTTCCTAGTTATTTCCCACCTGCCATGGTCTCTGATGTGTATTATATCTTCATTTAAGTTCTTGCCTGCAGATAGAGGCTGTCTTTTATTTTCATATATCTTTCTGTTGCCATAGTGGCCTACCCACTCTATTCCCATAGTCTAGAGGATAGTAAATGATCAATAAAGACTTAGACCATAGAGCAGAGGACCTCAAGTTTTTCTGTAATGGGCCAGATAGTAATTATTTTAGTTTTTGTAGGCTCTCTGGTCTCTTGCAGTCATTCAACTCTGCTATTGTACCGTGAAAGCAGCCAAGGCAAAACCAAACAAATGGGCATGGCTCTATGTAGTCCAATGAAACTTTATCAACAAAGACAGCAGACCAGATTTGGCCCAGGGGCTGTAGTTCAGTGACCCCTGGAATTTTAGTATTATAAGAAAGCTCAAACACTTCACTCTCAGTTACCACATCTGAGTTTTTCTATTTATACTACACATTTATTGTTGAACCTTTTCAATAGTCCCCGTTTTTTATGAATCTCAACTGCTGCCTAGACTAGCAAAGATTTAATTACAAAACAGTCTCTGTTTAAGAGAAGAATAAGAGGGTGGATAATTTCAGGTTGTCAGCTTGAATATGCTTTATTTGTATTTATTACAGATAACAATTGAGTTGTCCAAGATTACATGTATTCATGACAGTCTAAATCTAGGTTTAGTGGCACATTTTCAGAAGTTCTATGATGCATATTTTCTCAAAAGATACTACCAGGACAATTTAATGATACTAATCATAGTTTTACAGAAATGAGTTGTCATACAGTCTATAATGGCCTGCCACCTATTTAATATTTCTGAACCTATCCCTAAGCAGGTAATAATATTCTACTACTGTTAATACTTAGAAACATGCTCTTAAAATAGCTAAATGATTAAACATTTCTTTGCTGCCATGTTTGCAAGAGGATATTTTTTCGTACTGTGAAGGGCACTCACTTTTAAGTTTGTAAGGTTGTGTGCCTCTAGGGATTTGGATCCAGGGCTTCATTTATATACTAAATATATTGAAAAGGTATGGGCAAATAGATTTTTCCACCCTTGGGATGGTTATAGTCTTACTTTCATTGGAAAGCTCTGAGGGGAGTGTATTAGAATTCTTGGTTGCGGCCAGAAACTTCAAGCTGGCCTAGGATAATAGGGTAACTGGATTCAGGCTATCTGGATTCAGAGGCACAAGCAAGGTTGTCAGAGGTGACTTGCATACCCCCCTTTTCAGCTCTGCTTTACTCTGTGTTGGCTTCACCTTCAGGCAGGACCTCCCCTCCTGGTGGCAAAATGGCTGCCAGAAGCTCTACAGTGAGCAGCCCTTTCCAAGAAAACACTTGTTTCTAATAATTCCAACAAAAGTCCTATTCCCGACTCTCATTTCCTCTCATTGTCCTGCTGAGGTTATGTGTCCATCCATGAACCAGACTCATGGCCAGGAGGATGTGAGGCTGTGGTTGGCCAAGACTGTATCTGTGGAGCTGGAGGTGGGCTCAGCTCCACCCAAACTATATAGACTGTGTGTGGGGAAGTGGTTCTCCATGATAAATCAAGGCACTCTTGCCAGAAGAAGGGTATAGAAGATGTTTCCCAATGCAGGATTTAAAAAATATTTCCATATATATTCCTCAAAAAGTCATCATTACTATTATTATTGTTATTTTACCATCTAGCTTTTTAATCCTTCTGGATTTAACATGTGATTTTGAAGTCGATATGGCATTTTCTCAGTTAGATTGTGTGTTCATTGAGATCAACTTTTTTGTATCCTCCCCCATTCTGCCATCTTAATACAGAGTCTGGGTTCAGTAAGTACTTAGGCTCATAGAATTTTAGAACTGGAAGGAATCTCTCAGTCATTTCTCTGGCAAATATTATTTCTAGCCTGACAGCTTCAGTTTATAGATGAGGACACCAACTCATTGAAAGGCTGTGTGACTTGTTCAAGGGATAGGACTCATTAATGCAGGTGTTGGGACTCAAACCCAATTCTCCTAGTTTTTGTGACAACAGGACTAAAGCCTGGTTCATGGATTGATTGAAGGAACCAAATAATGAATTCCTTTGGAAGGTCAAAGAAGCCTTTGATAGCAAATCAGTAACAGTAAAAACTCCTTGAATTATTTTCAAAGTTTGGAAATCTGGAAGCATATTTTATCATAGTATGAAACTCAGCAAATCAGTTGGTCAAAAGGTCGGAAAGGAAGAATGAGACCCATAGGACAGAGGTGAGTTGAGTGCTGTTGTCTGAGCATGCCTGGAGGAGGGTCTGTGCAAAATAGAGAAGCAAGGGAGAATCTGAGAAATGCTCAGAGCGGGATGGGGATGGAAACTGGTGGCCAACCAGGCTCTCAGGAAGGTTTAGAGGATGTTGGCTTTGTCCTCTGCGTGCCTGATTACATGTGACTCTGTGCTGACGTGGTAGCGGCGTCAGGAGGAGGAAGGCACCCACCTATCTCTGACCTTGAGCTCTGCCCCTGTGCTGTGAAACCTCGAGGGGCTTCAGGTGGGGGCATGGCGGCCTGGCACACCCCTCCACCCACCTGCAGGGACTGCAGCCCAATGAGGTGAGTGTGGCTGTTTCAAATGAGAGAGGAGCGCATGTCACAGTGAAACAGGGAGGAGGAAGCAGGCCCAGCCACCGTGCAGAGACAGTCCTCATGTGCGCCCTGAGCCTGAACCTTGGAGAAGTTTTTCCCATGGAAATTGATGATAGGACTGACAGAATGAGAAATATGATAAGTGGGGACTAGAAAATGATCTTTGAGGAACGTATGTGTGACTCTGGGCCCGTCAGGTTTTAAGAAATGGTGGACCACCCAACTAACACCCTTTCTGTTTATTTGTGTCTTCAGTTCCTTTCATCAAGGTCTTATTTTCAGAAGAGATCTTTCACCTCCTTTGTTAAATTTATGGATAAGTTTTTTATTGTTTTTGATGCTATCATAAATGGGATCAATTTATTTCTTTTTCAGAAAATTCATTGTAGGTGGATAGAAATGCTACTGATTTTTTGTAGGTTAATTTTGTACCCTGCAACTGATTCATTGATTACATCTACCAGTGTTTTTGGTTGAGTCTTTAGGATTTTCTATATGTTAAAATCATGTCATCTACAAATAGATTATACTTTTTTCCTCTCTAAGTCAGATATCATTTGTTGTTTTTTTTTCCTTTCTTGCCTGCTTGCTCTAGCTAGGACTTTAGTACTATGTTGAATAGGAGTGGTGAGATTGGGAATCTTTGTCTTGATCTTAGAGGAAAAGCTTCCAACCTTTCACCATTGAGTATGATGTTAGCTATGGACTTGTCATATGACCTTCATTATGTTGAGATGTGTTCCTTCTATGGCTAATTTAAGAGTTTTTATTATGAATGGATGTTGAATTTTGTCGAATGCTTTTTTCTTTATCTATTGAGATGATGATATGATTCTTTTGTTCTGTTAATGTGACGTATCACATTGATTTTGTGTTTGTTGAACCATCTTTGCGTCCCAGGGGTAAATCCCAGTTGATCATGATGAGCGATTGTTTTCATATGCTGCTGAATTTGGTTTGCTAGTATTTTATTGAGAATTTTTGTACTATCCCTATATTCATCAGGGATATTGACCTATAGTTTTATTTTCTAGTAGTGTCCTTTTCTGTGTTTTGGTATCCAGATAATACTGGTCTCATAAAATGAGTTTGGGAGTATTCCCTTCTCTGATTTTCTTTGGAATGAGTTTCAGAAGGATTGGTGTTAGTTCTTCTTTAAATGTTTAGTAAAATTCACCAGTGAAGCCATCTGGTCCTGAGATGCAGGAGATTTTGATGACTAATTCAATTTTCTAAGGAGAAAATTTAATAAGGTTTTTTCCAGTTTCAAGGTGTGTTCACATTTTCTTAACTTTGGTGCTTGCAGTGTAGCTTGTCTACGCATTCTGGTATTACATAAGAAATCTGATTTAACATAAAGTTAAATAATTAGTTATTTTAAGATGACCCAAACTAATACATTTGAGTCATTACAAAAAGAAAGCAGCAAATTATATAATAATACTATTATTCTGCCATTTATTGATTATTATTTGAGAAGCATATTAAAAATCATGTGATCGTAGGGAAAAACCCAACCCGTGAGGTAAGTATAATTATCTCTATAGATGAGGAAATAAGACAAAAAAGCCAAGTATAGCACATTTAGAAGGAATATCTAAATCTCTACAGTGGTTCATTTCCTTATGATTCTGAATAATAATGTAGGATGATATTTTTACTAACACAACCATTGGGCGAATTGTATTTAGATGGCCAGACATGGTTACTGTCGGTTTTGCAGGCTTATTTTTAATAGATTAATCAAGGATTGGAACTTTGAACATCATTATGTAATATTAAGTATCACCAGTAATTCAGAAGTTTGAAGACTTTGTTAATGTGACTGAATATTTATTATCGGATTACTGATGGGACTGGTTGGTATTTAACTAGTATTGCTGACCTGAAAAGAAGAAGGCTTGTTGCAAAAGGCCAACATCTAGCTGTTTAGATTGGTAGTTCTTAATTGTGTTATTATAGTAAGTGTTGGGTTTTCTATCAGAGGTGAGTACTTTAAGAGAAACACTAACTTCCTAGAAGAGCTTTAAAATGCTACCCCAGGGCTTCCCTGGTGGCGCAGTGGTTGGGAGTCTGCCTGCTAATGCAGGGGACGCGGGTTCGAGCCCTGGTCTGGGAGGATCCCGCATGCCACGGAGCGGCTGGGCCCGTGGGCCACAATTGCTGAGCCTGCGCGTCTGGAGCCTGTGCCCCGCGACGGGGGGGGGGCCGCGGTAGAGAGGGGCCCGCGCACCGCGATGAAGAGCGGTCCCCGCACCGCGATGAAGAGTGGCCCCCGCTTGCCGCAACTGGAGAAAGCCCTCGCACGAACCGAGGACCCAACACAGCCAAAAATAAATAAATAAATAAATAAAATCAAGTAAAAATTAAAAAAAAAAAAAAAAAAAAAATGCTACCCCAGATAGCTTGCGGTGGAGAAAAAAGGCCCATAAAAGCTTTCTAAGTCCATACGAAGTCAATAAAATGTTAATGACTGTAGACAACACTGAAGAAACCGATTTTAGTTAGGTGTGTAAAATAAAATTTGGAATGTGCTTATTAAAAAAGTTACCTAAATGCTGGCATTTATTATTTGTAAGTGTGGGGTTTGGAGAGTGGTAACTAATAATTGATGACATTTTGAATTTTAAGGAAAAATACTGAGTTAGAGAAAATGAATGTTAACAATGTTGTCTTCATGGTTTGAACTATTTCAAAGGAATTCACAGAATGGCAGTAGCATTTTATAGGGGCAGGAAAGCGAACCCTAGAGGAAGTAGAATGTAAAATGATAAAAGGCAATAGGCACTTTTTCACTCTAACTCCAGAGAGAGGCATTTCCCTCTATTTCATATGCTTACATCAAAACAGGATTTTCAAGTTACTCTACTGTGTCCTTCCCTTCCTTCCTTGAAAGTGAGTTGTTGTATAAGCAGCGTAGGTCTAGTTTGTATACACTGCAAGTGTCTAGAATCCAACCCAGGTGGTTCTGATTCAATGATCCTGGGTCAGGTGGGATCCAGAGATTTGCCATTTTTAAACATCGCCCAGGTTGGAAACCACGGGATAAATTCACAACTCAGTACCACGTCTAACCAGTACCTTGAGAGGATTTCCAATTATGACAGGGAATCGCATTGTTAAAGCCCGTTTTTAACTTGTTCAATCAGTCTACAAACATTTTCTGAGCGTCTGCACTGTGCTGGGCATTTTGCTAGGCATTTCTAGTGAGCTAGAGAGTTTCTAGTCTAGTTGGCAGGGAGAGCAGGGGTGGTGTTGGCAAACACAGTGCAGTGTGTTAGATGTTGTAGAAAGGATATAAATAGGTGGTCATTTAAGTGTGGTTGAGGGATACCTAATGTACCCCAGAGTAGGGCTTTTTGATGCTATTTAATTTTGCAGCAGAGTCCCTGAGTCTATACATAGGTATGGTCATATATGTGCTTTTGGTAAATATTTATTTTTGGATTTAAAGTAAATTAAAAATGAGAATTTAATGACATCTTTTGAGATAATTGAGATGCTTGAAAATGTTGCAAAGCAGTGAAAATCATGGGTGCTCAAATCAGTTAAAATTAGGTTCTGCTCTCCAGTGTACAGCAGCATAAATAAGCTAGAAAGTTATTTCTGTAAACAAATTTGGAGGTAAATAGTCTAATATGGTGGCCCCTGTTCTTTCAGGAGTCAGCCTGTTTCTATTTTGTTGCTTTATCTGCCAAAGCATGGCATATACCTCATTGTCCTAAACGGCTGCTTGAGCTCAAGCCATCATGCCCACATTTCAGACAGTGGGAAGAAGGGCAAAGAATAGTCTGCCCCCTTTCTTTAAGGAAACATCCTAGGATTTCATCCTAGTTTTGCTTACTTCCATATTTCAGAACTTATGGTCATACATAACTACAAGTAAGGCTAGAAAGTACAGCATTTTCCCCACAGGGCCACGTACACAGTTCTCTTACTAAGGAAGGAGAGGAAAATAAATATTGTGAAACCCCTGACAGTCTCTGCTACAGGGACACAGACTCCCTATGCCCCAGAGAAACCAAGGACTTTGAGAGCATTTTTTTCCAGGTGATTCTTTACCCATGTAAGTCTTAAGTATATTACCTTATCTGCACTAATACTGGGGGTAGAAGAGAAATATTCAATAGATACATGCCAGTATTTTACTGTAGAGGGGGTATTTGAACTGTACTTTGCACATGCCATTTTTTAATTATAAAGATTAATGTCTTGGATAATAGAGTTAGTTGCTTCTAGATTATAGTATATGAAAAAAATTCTCAGAAAAAAAAAATGGCATGAATCAAAGCCTTCTCCTTTGTCACTGCCCCAAGTTAATTCAGTTTCTTACGGAATGCTAGTGCTAGTGATTCCTTCAAATGTTACAAATTGACCTAAATGTTGTTTCCACCAGGGAAGGTGCTATAGGATGGAGCAAAACACCTCTGATCTTGGGGTTAGAAGACCTTGATTTGAGTCCTGACTCTGCCCCTTATTACCTTCATCATGTTAGAAGAATTATTGATGGCCTAGTTCACCATCTATAAAAGTTAGCACCACAGTATTTTACCTTGGAATTATTGCTGTGGATTAGATTGGATAGCTGTAACACTTGCATTTTTAAATTAGTTAATTTTATCTCTGTCATTTGCTAGTTGTAAATACCTGGCCCCAAATCCCAGACAGTTATAGTCAGTCTCTTCTGGGTTAAGCCTTTCATATCTCTAAGAATACCTTTTTGGCTCTTGAAATGTGTTGATTACTTTATTCTTTATTACAGCAAGCTGATGTGTTTCTTTTTGGAAAGCTTTTTTTTAAAAATAAATTTATTTATTTTCTTTTATTTATTTTTGGCTGAGTTGTGTCTTTGTTACTGTGTGCGGGCTTTCTCCAGTTGCAGCAAGCGGGGGCTACTCTTCGTTGTGGTGAGCGGGCTTCTCATTGCAGTGGCTTCTCTTGTTGCGGAGCACGGGCTCTAGGCACACAGGCCTCGTTAGTTGTGGCTCGCGGGCTCTAGAGCGCAGGCTCAGTGGCGCACGGGCCCAGTTGCTCCGCGACATGTGGGCTCTTCCTGGAGCAGGGCTCAAAACCCGTCCCCTGCATTGGCAGGTGGATTCCTAACCACTGCGCCACCAGGGAAGCCCTGGAAAGCTTTTTTTTTTTTTATTTAGCATTTACTCAAGGTTTTTCTTGTTTTTTGAAATAACAATTGGTCTGTGAAGTTGGCTTTATGTCAGGGTCGAATTGTTGAGTCGGCGCTGCTGAAGAATATGAACTTAAGAACACTTTAGAGATAACCGCTTATTCTCATGCCCCACGTTCCTGAAAAGGACTCTAGTCGGGTAACATGGGAAGAATGGAGCGTCCTTTGAGCCTAAGTTCAGTCTTCCGTCTTGTATTGCAGGCTGGTCAGGAAGTCAGGAAGGGGACGTTTACTGTCAGCTTCCTCAGTGTTGTAACAGTTCCTGGGTTCTTGGCTCTTGTTATTGTTTTGTTTTTGTTTGCTTGTTTTGTTGTTGTTTGTTTTAGAGCCAGGGTTGGGGTTAAAAGTATTTCAGGCTCGGACTTTGGAGCTGGCAGTGCTGGGCGCTGGGAAAGCGGTCACATGCAGTGCTTCCAGGGCAAAAAGAGCCACTCACCCCCGAATCTGGGCTTACCTTTGGCCATGAGAGATTCAGTGACCAGGTTGCTCCCTTTTCTTGCATTCCCGTTTTGGTTTTCAATTTTGTTAACCTTACAGGTGAGGTAACCATAATGACAGGAAGGGTGTTGGGATTTGGTAATATGGAAAGAATGGCCAGATGCTTTCCTTTCATCCTTGAATGCTTTTCCACACCCCTAAGAATATAAAGATGATATCCTCCTCTCCCTCCTCCCCCTCCCCCTCCTCCTCCCCTCCCCCTCCTCCTCCCCTCCCCCTCCCCCTCCTCCTCCTCCTCCTCTAGGTACTCTTGTGGGTTTATTTTTTACATTTAAAATTTGAATCCAGTTGGAATTTAGTTCAGAGTAAACTGTGAGGCAACTTTGCTTTTTTCCCTCATGGTTAGTCCATTACTCAGCCCCATTTGCTGAATTATCCACCTGTTTCCCACTGTTTGTTTCCCATAGATGGAAACAAATTTTTTATTAAAAATGTACTTTTGAAGACTTGGCACATTCAGGACAAATCCTGCAAAAGATCACCTCCGTTTCTCTTAATCAGCTAACGTGGTACCCTCAGATGGCAACGGTCTTAAAAACAGTTTACATTTGGTGTGCCGGGTTTCCAACTGTAGTATTTGTGATGAATTTTTATTTTTGAGAGTTGTATTATTTAAAGTTTTGTGTATACAAAGAAACCTTATTAATAATTCTGTCATGCTATTCTAAATTGACAGTACTAGTTTATATCAAATGCTTCTGCTTTGTAATCAGTTTGCATATACACTAAGATGTGTTTTCACCCCTTGTTTTTCTGTTTATATTGATCCACGTGTTGAATCATATGTCACTGGCACACTGGTTGAGTTCTGATAAATGTATGCTGTTCTGATATTGTGCGATACTTCTCTACTGATAGGGAGAGTAGGAAGAGTGGGAAAGGAGGCAAACAATGAATTCCCTTTTAATTATGCAGGTGTCCTGGAAGTTGCACACATCACTTCCACTTCCATTCCATTGGTGCCACGTGGCCACATTTGGCTGCAAGGGAGACTGGAAGCTGCATTCTCCACTTAAGTGACCACGTGGCCAGTTAAATTTTTTTAGTAAGGAAGATTCTAGGGTTCAGCATGCTCTGGTGGGGCACTTTTTCAGCTCGGGGAATATCTGAAAATAAGGTGAAGTATAACTTGCCTGCCTCTGCTCTCAAAAAATGCTAGATACTACTTGTCATAATAAAGGATCTCACTTAACCAGGATAGAGGCGTTTCCTGTGCACGTCTGAGTAGTCTTAAACGCCTTCAGAGAAAACTGGTTAGTGATGGCCCTGCTCTTTTGACTCCAGTCTTAGTATTTCAACAGAAAGCTATTGCTCTTCGGTTATTAGGAAAGGGCTTCAAATGGAGGAGATGCCACACTTTTACTGCATTTGTATGACGAGTGGGGTGGGCAGTGTTCGAATCCCTTGTACTTCTCACAAATACCACTCTTGAAAGGTAATGAATTTGTGTCAATCCCCCCGAGTCCTTTGGTTGATCCTCTACCCTTAGTTTTAGTTCTGATGACGTATTATGTGTTTTCTCACACACATTCTCTTGCCCTTTTTGCTACTTTTTGGGTCCTTTTGGTCATTTTCTTGTAGAGCACATTTTTAAGCCTGTTTTTACCTTGTATCATCGTGACCCAGGCCAATGGTAAGGGAACCTTATAAACGAGCAGTTCCCCCTGTAACTTGAATACACAATTTGGACACGATTGACTATTGAATCCTGGTTCACATACTGACCACTCTTAGCCTCACTGTTTTTTAAACTTGCTCTGCCTGTGCTCAGAAAAACCACAACACTGAAATGTGTTTGAGGCAATTTAGTTGACTAATAGGAAGTTGTACTTCTTTGAGCACAGGCAGAGGATTTTAGTGAAATGAGACAAATGTTTCAACATAAATAATAATTGGAGTAGGTTTACAAAATAAGAGATTAGAGAGTTTTAATTAGTTTGAAGAAAAGAGTGGTTTTGCTTAAATGGATATATCCAGTGGGCCATACATGATTACAGAGTGAAACACTGGCATATTATAACGGCTCAGTAGCATTTCATATAAGTGATGACAACAGAAATTTATTCTTGGCCGGTCTTCTCCAAGTTGCTGGCTTGGAGATATTGTGTGTTCGGATAAAAAGGGCTGTTGGAGCAAATACATCACTTGTCTTTCTTGTACCTGATGCTCAAATTGTAATGGGAAGAGTATACTCCTTAGTGGCGGTGGTTTGGTAACACCACTGATTTTTTTGTTGTTGTTGTTTTCAATCAATCCTACTAATGTCAGTTGAGGTTAATGATGCCAGTGAATTACTCACTTAAAGTACTGTGCTCACCAGGCTGCTATGGTGAGGCTAGGTCTATAAAAACTCAAAGCTAGAAAATGATTTCATGACCCTGATGGTATCTCAGCACTTCATGGGTCATAGAATTTGAGACTTAAAAAAGGAACATCATGATCATCTGGTCAGATAATATCAGTTGCAAAGGAGTAGCTATCCTTGCCAGAGTTTTGAAAAGTGGCAGAGAGGATTATTTATACCACCACAGCTTGTCATCATCCAAGGAATCAGACATCATGTGTTTTATTGATAAAGGCATTAAAAAACAAAAACAAACCCTTTTCCCAATACTGGTCTCATGATTTAAAAAACAGTGAGATCAACTTTCTCATTACTACTTAAACCTTCTAATACCCTAGTTGATGAAATAACTAGTTATTTCCATTCCACGAGATGCTTTGAATTAATTGTTAATCTTTGTACCTTACTAAAAGTTCCCTATTTGATTATTTTGAATTAAAAAATGCTCATAACATTTAAGCAGTATAGAAGTAGAGTAAAAAGCTCCTCCATTACTTTTTCCATTAATGCATATATCTGTTCAGAAATAGTTTAGTAAACTATTAACATATATCTGTGCTCAAACATGAGTGCATGTGTGTACGTTTTTAAGAACATAAGTTGGATCATACCACCCATTCTGTAACTTCATTTTTTAAACTTAATTATATATTTCGGACATCGTTCCATTTCATTACATTATTTTTAACTGTATAAAGTGTAAGGTTGTGCATGTTTTCACTCTTGTTTTCAGAAAAAGATGTAAAGAATTAAATCCTTTTAACATTAATATACAAAGTTAAATAAAGATATACCTCACGTATTTGTTCTCATCCTTCAAAGGGCCCATTTCAGATTTTTGGCAGGTCATTGGAACGCCGAGGTTGTGACTTGAGAGCAGTTTTAATATCTGGAGATTGAACTAATAATAATAATCCCAGCTTTATCCATCAATGTTAAATGTTTCTAAATATTTAAAGTTATTATTATTATTATTTTTGGGGGGGTGTATATATCTTTTCAAATTAGTGTTTTTGTTTTTTTCCGATATATACCCAAAAATGGATTGCTGTGTCATGTGGTAGTTCTTTTTTTTTTTTTTTAACATCTTTATTGGAGTATAATTGCTTTACCATGTTGTGTTAGTTTCTGCTGTATAATAAAGTGAATCAGCTATATGTATACATATATCCCCATATTCCTTCCCACCCTCCCTATCCCACCCCTCTAGGTGGTCACAAAGCACCGAGCTGATCTCCCTGTGCTATGCAGCTGCTTCCCACTAGTTATTTATTTTACATTTGGTAGTGTATATATGTCAGTGCTACTCCCTCACTTTGTCCCAGCTTACCCTTCCCCCTCCCCGTGTCCTCAAGTCCATTCTCTACATCTTTGTCTGTCTTTATTCCTGTCTGCCCCCTAGGTTCATCAGAACCACCTTTTTTTTTTTTAGATTCTATATATATGTGTCAGCATACGGTATTTATTTTTCTCTTTCTGACTTATTAAAGTTATTATTACTTAATAAATAATACATAATTTAAACAGATTATTTTTATATGTATAATGTGTAATCGACTCATAAGACTCTAAGAAAGAAGCTTGTTTTTTACTAAGCATGTAGCAATGTGACCTCAGATTCACATTTGCATTTAGTTATTAAGTCTGAACCAGATCTGGTTTCACATTTTCTTAGTTCTTTTTAAAACATGTCCTTAAAAAATTAAAGCTAATACTTTTCCTATGCTCATATAGTACTATTTTATTATCTGAATTTCCTGGAATGAGGCCAGAACTCTTCCAAGTAAACTTCTTTTGTGTTCTATGAGCTTACATGTCCACTAGGGGGTGCATTTTACTCTTTTTTGAATAAAGAAGTTTGTCTACTATAATTGTGTTCTCAGTTTCATGGAGCTGTGTTAACAACTATCAGAAAACAAATTCCCCAAAATTCTTAAACATGGATGGTAGAAAACTATCATGTAAAAATCTGACTCCTGAATATTAAACAACTATATGGCTATTCAAATAGTGGCCTTGACAGTGAATGCTATAGTAGGGCACCAGCACCAGGAGGAAGCACCATGGGGTAGGGAAGCTTCATGGACCATATAGGACCTGATGTGGCATTGAAGGACCAGCCAAAGTCAAATAGGGCAATACAGTTGTTCTCAAACTGTTTGGTCTCGGGACCTCTTTACACTACTAAAAATTATTAAGGCCCCTAAAGAGTTTTGTTTATGTGGGTTATAGCTCTCAATATTTAACAGATTAACAAAAGAAACAGATGCTCTGAAAATATTTATTTACCAATTCATTTAAAAATAACAGTAAAAAACTATTACCTATTCATATGAATAACATTTTTTCAGTAAAAATAGCTATTTTCCAAAACAAAAAACTTAGCAAGAAGTGTGGTATTACATATATACAATGGAATATTACTCAGCCATAAAAAGAAACGAAATTGAGTTATTTGTAGTGAGGTGGATGGAGTTAGAGTCTGTCATACAGAGTGAAGTAAGTCAGAAAGAGAAAACAAATACAGTATGCTAACACATATATATGGAATCTAAGGAAAAAAAAAAAAAAAAGGTCATGAACAACCTAGTGGCAAGACAGGAATAAAGACACAGACCTACTAGAGAATGGGCTTGAGGATATGGGGAGGGGGAAGGGTAAGCTGGGACTAAGTGAGAGAGTGGCATGGGCATATATACACTACCAAACGTAAAATAGATAGCTAGTGAGAAGCAACCGCATAGCACAGGGAGATCAGCTCGGTGCTCTGTGACCACCTAGAGGTGTGGGATAGGGAGGGTGGGAGGGAGGGAGACGCGAGAGGGAAGAGATATGGGAACATATGTATATGTATAACTGATTCACTTTGTTATAAAGCAGAAGCTAACACACCATTGTAAGGCAATTATACTTCAATAAAGATGTTTAAAAAAAAAAAAAAGCAGAAACTAACGCACCATTGTAAAGCAATTATACTCCAATAAAGATGTTAAAAAAAAAACCTAAATAGTAACCTTCAATTGTGAATGTCAACATATTGTATATATATTTCATAATCTAAAATTAAAATTATAAAATGTGGGAAAAAAAAAGAAGTGTGGTATTATTTTAAATTTTTGCAGATCTCTTTAATGACTGCCGTAACAGAAGACAGCTAGATTCTCATATCTGCTTCTGCATTTAATCTGTTGCTTTGGTTGAAGTATGTAAAAAAAAAATTCAGTCTCATGTAGACATGAAGTTGGAAAAGGGAGGAGTATTTTGATATCATTTCTAATAATTGTGGATATTCTGTGATTCTGCACCCAAACTCTCAAATGCTAGTTTCTTAAAGGTTAGTTGCAATGTGGAGCCTGAAACCAATCAGTGAACTTATTCTAGTCTATTTTGTTGAAAATCCACTGGTCTGTCTTGGACTTTGAAAGGATCTCTTAGCCATGCATGATTTTGGTTCACTGAGTTAGGTGAATCTTCCAAATGATGACATAATATAAGAAAAATCACATTTGTTAATATCACTACTGATCTCATCAGAAAAGGTTTCGGTATTGGGAATTTATCAAGTTCATGGTGGCAGATACAGGTTTTCCAAAAATGTAATCTTCATATGAAAGCTTAAATTTTATTACTGACAACAAATACTAACAGTTGTTTTACTTGAATTGACAGGCTTACTTTATTTATTTTTGAGAAAATGTTTGTGAAATATGCAAGTGTGAATAATTATAGTTTGTTAGTGATTTTTTTTTCAGTAGAAATGGAATTCCATGAAAGAAAAAAGCCCTTTCAGTTCATAAGTAACTTTTTGTGCTACAACCCTCATACTTCAGTATACAGCAAAAATGCTCTATGTGTATTTCCCATTTCATCACAGAATAATAAAAAGAAAGGTAATAATGAAGATAATACATAATAATTAAATGTAATAATAAAAAAATTACATGTGGGTAAAAAATCCTTTCAAAGTCTAAGACCAATGAATTTAATAAAGTCAATGTTTACTGCTTCATAGGCTATTCCTAAGTGAAACTGCCATCACTTTTACCAGTGCATAGCAGTGAAAAATACAATGGCTGCTGTAGAGTTTGGTGCCACTGCCATGATTTGTGCTAAGAGGCCAGCAGTTTCACTCACTCTTGATTTTGCACCGTCAGTGCAAATGTGAACACAGCGCAAGAGGTAAATAAGGTCTTAGTATTATGAAAGTAATATTTCATAATAGTATTATTAGGAAAATAGCTTGGACCTAGGGCAGGGAGCTGAACAGGGACCTGAGAGGAGACTCTGCAGTTGTTGGTTCTTATGGGAATAGAAGGGAATCAGCATAGAAAAGAATGTGTCTTGAAGGTGGAGTGGACCATCCAGGTACTTTAACGCAAATTCAGAGCCTCTCTTTTGTGGTTTTCATTAAACACTCCCTCTCTTCCCACTCCAACCTGTTTCTCTTTCACTTCTGCCCATTGGTTCTTCTGTTTTTACCCCCAAAGGCAATATAGGGCTCTGCTTTTTCTACGCAGGGCTTAAAATATAAACATTAGGGTCTTCTTTTTTTTTTTCTAAGTTTTATTTCATATTGGAGTACAGTTGATTTACAGTGTTGTGTTAGTTTCAGGTGCACAGCAAAGGGATTTGGTTATACATATACATATATCTGTTCTTTTCAGATTCTTTTCCCATATGGGTTATTACAGAATATTGAGTAGAGCCCCCTGTGCTATACAGTAGGTCTTTATTGATTATGTGTTTTATATATAGCAGTGTGTATATGTTAATCCCAGTCTCTGAATTTATTCCTCCCCCCACCTTTCCCTTTTGGTAATCATAAGTGTGTTAACATTAGGGTCTTGAGGCCCAGCAGAGGGTGGCTTCAGATGCCAAGCTGAGGACTGGACTTTCTTCTGTAGATAGTGAGGAGCCTCCCTTACTCTGGTCCCTCCTTCCCTCCCTCCCTCTTTCCCTCCCTTTCTCCCTGTCTGCCTTTCTTGCTCCCTTCCTGAGAATGACATTGGACAATGATATCTATTGAAAGTGTACCGTCTGGTGTATGTTACAGATCCAACAATGAATGAGGCATAGTACCTGACGTCATGGATAAGTAAGGGACACAGGCACATGTCATCAGTGTTCTGGGAACACATGGTGGGGGGTCCCTAATCCCAGAGGGGGAATGGGGTTGCAGGTCAGGGCAGACTTTCTCGAGGAACAAAGGTTATGTAGGCTGAGGTTAAAGGATGAGACGGGAGTAAGGAAAGGAGAAGGAAGACAAGAGGGTCCCAGTGAGGGAGTAAATTGGGCAAAGGCATGGAGGTAAGGCCACAGTGAGTAGTCGGTGTGGTTGGAGTGTAGACTGCCAAGGGGACAGGTCTTCACTTGAGATTAGAGAGGGATGTTATGGACTGAATTGTGTGCCTCCCTCCCCCCTAATTCATATGTTGGAGTTTTAAACCCCAGTACCTCAGAATGTGATTGTATTTGGAAACAGGGCCTATGAGGAGGTAACTGAGGTTAAGTGAGGTCATAAGGATGGGGCTCCGATCTGATACAATTAGTGCCCTCATAAGAAGAGACGCCAGAAGGCAGAGAGAGCTAGCTAGCTCTCTCACACGCTCCCCCTCCCCCTCTCTGAGCAAATGGCCACGTGGGGACAAAGTGACTGTCTGCAAGCCAGGAAGGGAGTCCTCACCAGTAACCAAACCCCACTTGAATGTTCATTTCGGACTGTCCAGCCTGCAGAACTGTGAGAGAGAAACGTCTGTTGTTTAAGCTGCCCAGTCTATGGTATTTTATAATGGGAGCATGAGCTGGCTAAGTCAGGGAGGCCCTGGCCAGAGAACTGGAAGGACTCTGTCAGCCCTGTTCAGGAGTTTGATTTTTATTCTGAGCGTTGCGGGGAGACATGGAAATGTGGTAAGCAGCAGAATGGAATGGGCTGCGAGTGTGCAGGTTAGTGTCATCAGAGAGATGGACGTGAATGAGCTGGTCAGCGTGGCAGCAGTGGGCAGTGGGATTGAAAGAAACCATTGGTTTCAACCAACGGTTTCATCATCATGGAGACAGAAATTGGTGACTGGCCGTGTGAGTGAAGGAGGATGAGGAGTCAGGGACTTCGGGTTTCTAGCGTGAGCAGCGGGTGGATCGTGGGTGACAATTGTTCATGGAACTGGGGAGCCCAGGAGAGTAGCAAGTTCAGAAGAGGAAAGGAGGTGTGTAGCTTTGGACATGGTGAGTTTAAAGTGTCTGTGGGGTATCCGGGTGGAGATGTTTCCCAAGCAGTTGGGTTACACAGGCCTGGAGACCCGGGGACAGGAGGGAAGGAGGGAGAGAGGGAGGGAGAGAGGAAGGCACTGCTGAGGTGAGTTACCTCAGGAAGGCAACCTTCCAAGGCAAGATGGTTCTAGTGTCCGTGGCCAAGTCACTTCAGCCCTTTGAGTGTTTCATTCCTCTCCTGTAAAGTATAAATAGTATTTTCCTTGCCTGCCTCCTCAAGCTGTTCTGTCGCTCAAAATAAAACCGAAATGAGAAAATGTAGTGAAAGCACATTTGTAACTGCAAAGGACTGTACACATTTGAGTATTTACTTCACTGGGATTAAAACGGAAAATGCTTGACATACGAGAACAAGTACGAGGCACTAGGGAGTAAAGGCCCAGACGAGGGACAGAGGGAAGGGACAGGGTCACAGAGAGGACTTGGTGGTACCACAGAGGGAAGGGAAGGGAAGGGTTCAGATGATGCCTTTTCCAAGTCTAGCTGGCTGGGGAGAGAAACAGGAATATCAAGAGAAGGAACTGGTTGGTTGGAAAGGTAACCTTTTTTTTTTTTTTTTTTTTTAGTTTATTTTTGGCTGCGTTGGGTCTTCATTGCTCTGCACAGGCTTTCTCTAGTTGTGGCAAGCGGGGGCTACTCCTTGTTGCATTGCGTGGGCTTCTCATTGCGGTGGCTTCTCTTGTTGCAGAGCACGGGCTGTAGGCTCATGGGCTTCAGTAGTTGCGGCACGTGGGCTCAGTAGTTATGGCTCGCAGGCTCTAGAGCGCAGGCTCAGTAGTTGTGGCACACGGGTTTAGTTACTCCGCGGCACGTGAGATCTTCCCGGACCAGGGCTCAAACTCATGTCCCCTCCATTGGCGGAAGGATTCTTAACTACTGCGCCACCAGGGAAGTCCCTGGAAAGGTAACTTTTTAAGAAACAGTCACGTTGCATTTGAGGAGACGATATTGAGACATCTGGGGGCATGTATCCAATGATGGTTGGGCAATGCCAGTCAGGGTATCTCCTCCTTGCTGCTTTGTGCCCTTGCGGTTCACCTTCCTTTTTGTTTTCTGTAAGGTTTAAATACAGCACGACTCAGAAGTGTTTACTGGCCAGCACAGCGTGCAGTGTAGGAAATGGAGTCTGAAATGCCTTCAGGAGGGTCACACACGTTCCTGTTCCCCACAGTTCTCATGGGTCCCTCTTATCCTTTACTCTCTGTTACTGCTGCTTCACAGACGCTGTGAAGGTATTGGAGTTTATGAACCCAGTTTTACTGTGGACAACTTGGCCTAAAAGGGAAAAGGGTGAGGTGGGAGTGAGGATGGGGTGTCAGAGCCACTTTAGACTGTGTTACAGAGGGAGCCTCTGGGGGGTGGAGGATTTATCCCTGGGGTCAGAGGAGGATGGACTTAAGTTTTCTCTCTCTACCGCGGAGAGCGGCAGGATTTGGGGCAAGTGCCTAACCCACGGAAACCCAGTTCCTCACCAGTAAGATGCACCTCCTTCAAGGTTGCTGTCGAAGCAAAGCAGCATTTGAGCATGCGTAGCGCAGTGTACGGTAGGCACGCTCTCAGCAAATGTGGACACATCTCTGTGCTAGATTTTGATGGGAATCTGGCGTTGAGAATTTAAAATAATCCAGCAATTCATGCAGAACTGTCAGGAGTCAGTCAGGCTCTTTTGTTTTTATGTTTTGTTTTTGTTTTTAATGCAAACTGTTTCTATTTATTCAGCTCTCCTAAGTGAGATTCCATTTAGAAGGTGTGTGACATATACTTAACAGTATTGATACTTCCCCAAGCTTTCATCAGTATTGACCAAATACCACTAGGATATTTCAAAGGGGAAAGCTAGGACGAGGTCCTAGAACTCTTCTTGGCGATGTAAATGCTTTATGAGCATCATTCAGCCCCCTTGGGTCTTTTATTAAGTGATTAAACCCACTTGTCTGGACTTAGAAAATGCTATACTTCCAGCCCAACCACCACTCTACCTCAGGAGTTCTTGTCAAAGGCTACTCTACCAACGAGGAGGGCCTAGATGCCTGTTTTGCTTTGCATGTGTGTGTGTGTGTGTGTGTGTGTGTGTGTGTGTGTGTGTTGGGAGAAGGGGAGGGGCTCAGACAGATTCTGGCTGACACAAGATGCCCCAAGGAGTCTCTGTTTTCCAAATAATTATTTCCCAAGGGTAAGTCAATGAAAAAGAGACTGCTAGGTGCCTCCTTCCAGCTGCTGGTTCTACTGGGGTGAAGGGAGAGGGGGTAGGGGTGTAGAAGGTTGAAGGAGGGTAGATTAAGGAGGCTTCTCACTAAGAAATCTCTTCCAAAAGCCATGTAGGCATGGTGGGGCCTTTCCTGCCAGCTGTGTTGTAGGTTGAGTTTATCTGGCTTTTTCTGAAGCCTGCTCTTTCCATTAGACCTTTGTTGATGTGGTCCCGGATCCCGCTCAGAGGAAACCTGTCCGTTTCCAAGGTCACTTTGTCTTGAGGCAGCTTTCACCTCTACCACTAAGAGTTACCTACCCCTAACCCTTTCTTTATAAAGTAGTTTCTGCAGAGTAGGATGCTTAAGAATTCCCTGGGAAGCTTTGGAAAATGCAGGATATAGGGCTTACCTCTAAAGATTTTGATTTAAAAGGTCTAGGACAGAGTCTGATTCTGATGGACACGTTCCAGGTCAGTGGTTCTGCACCCTGGCTGCACCCAAGAATCACCTGGGAGCTTTAAAAAAGCATCAGTGCCTAGCTCTGTCCTTACGACTGTAATTTAATTATTTAGGATAGCAATAGGTACACATAGACACCTAGCCACAGTAGTTCATAATTCAGCATGAGGGACCCAGGTCAGTATATCTCAAACTAAGATCTTGGTGCCTGGTCTTTACAGCTGTCTCAGTACTTTTTTTCTTATATTTCATTCCATTTTCTACCAGATCTTCATATGTCTCCGACAGAGGGAATTTTGATACGTGAGCTTTCTTCCTTCATTTTTCTTAATTCATTGTCTCAGGTTCTGCTGTAGAGGCCCACAGGATCTCCCATAGTGTGTCCTTCACCCTGCCACCCACCAGGGGGCAGGCACACGCAGTCAGATACTTGGGATATTACCTTCTCTTGGTGTATGTTGTAGCTGTTAGAGAAAAAATATATATTAAAGAAGAAAGGAAAGACAAACCTATTAATAGAAAAGAGATCCTATTATGACTTGAGATCCTTAGCTGCCATGACAGGTTTTTGCTGCTGCCCACGGATTTTTTTCTAGAAAGGTGATAGTTGGGTGGTCCAATCTAAGGGATGCTTCACTATGGTTAAAGTCTTGTCCAAGCTCGAGGAGTGTTCAGTGAATTGAGACGACTTGGTAGAACAGTGAAGAGTAAGAAAATCTGTCTGTGACCACTGACAACCAAGGTGACAAGAGGGGCCATTGGGTTCCAAGAGTGTCAAATATGCCCCCCTACCCCCAAAGACGGATGGGAATAAGCCCCTCAAAAACATGTTTAACTGCTTCTCCCAACAGTAAACAAGTTATTTTTAGGGATGGTACATTTGCTGCTTTTGAAGTAGTACTTCGATGTGCCCCTTCTAAAATGCACAGCTCATTGAAAGGCGATCGGGGAATAAAGAAAACAAACCTCTTTACTGAAGTGTTCTTAGAATCCTTAAAATGGGGTCCATGGTACTGGTGAAGTTTTCATCCTGATTCCAGAAATTCATTAAGGGGAATGTTTTTCTTTATACTGAAGAGAAGGTGTGTTGATATTTAAATGGCCTGGAGGAAGAGGATGAACAAATAAGTGATTTATTTGGGGGCAGAGATTAGACCTCTTCAGTTGGCTATAAGTTTATATTGTAAAATCTGAGAAAAACTTCAAGAAACTGTAATGGGGGAGGTGAGAGTGACACTTTATAGCCTTTATTCGTTGACTTTCTCTTTTGTTGGTGTCTTGGGCTAGCGTCCCTTCGGTATTCAGGGACATTGAACGTAAGGAGCATTCCTGGGTATCAGCAGTGTATCTGCTGGCTCAGTTGCTAAGCTCTTACCCCTCAGCCCCTTCCTGCCCTTCCGGATGGGAGTGCACTTCTCTCTTCCAGGTGCTCCGTAGTAGCTTCTGCCCCTGCAGCTCCTGGAGCTAGAGGGAGACTGCATGCCTGGAGGAGGAAGGAGGGACTGGTCCTCCGTCCTGTTTTCTTGCTGTCTCACTTAGAGCCACCTCAGTAATGGCCCTCTGCCTTAGCAGCGGTGGTTGTCTTATGTCCAGCTCTTTAGCAGCTGGACGTAAGCTCTGTTCCCAGAACTAGTCTTATTGTACTCCCTGAGAGCTGGGCAAGGCCCCTTTCTCAGAGGTCTCACCCCCAGCTCCGCAGGGTCCCCCCTCCAGGCTGTGAGGCGCCAGCACCAGGGAACATGCCCCTCCTCAGAGTGGTACCCTGCTTCCTGGACTGTCACCTGTGACCCAAGTGTCCTCCTCTGGGCTTTCTCAGTTCTTCCGTCCCTGTTTAACTCGTTCTTCATATGACATTCTCTCTGTCAAAATGAGCATGGTTTCTGTTTTTCTGACAGCTTTTTCAACAGGTTAAAGTTTTAATTGGTCCTAAATCTGTATTTATTTTGATTTCAAGCTCTTCTCAAAATAGCTTTGTGTGTAATAACTTTCTAATTATACATTTTCTCTCTGGTCCCTTTCATTGATTGAACCAAGGTTGGAATTATCACCAGAGAGCAAAAAGGATCTATCTGTTAAAGAAGACCAATTACAGTCTAATAATCTGCTGGACATGAGCTATGATGCTTAATGAACTTCTGTAACTCACAATCTGAATTTTGGAAAAAGAATTTAAATGGATTACTTTCCTCAAACTATGTGTTTCTAAACATGTAAAGTAAATACTTAGAACAGTGAGTACATAAAGGTTTTCCAGATATTTGTACCACGAGTAAGCAGAGTGGAGAGAAACACCAGGATGTTATTAGCAAGCAGATGAAATCCAAACGTTACAATAAAACAACAAAAAAGAATGATGGATTCTGAAGGTGAAGAGAGGAAGGAATGGAAAAGTGGCATTTATTTGTCTGTAAATTTGAAATGAAACCAAAAAATCCTGCTAGAAAAGATTGTGTTTGATGAACTGCAGTCTCTGGGGAGACTCTTTCTCCCCTATTGTCGTCATACAGTTCACAAACGTGAAGTGCACAATTCACTGGTGTCTGGACTACTCACAGAGCTGTGTAAATCACCACGGAGTGAGACACTTCTGCATATACAGTGCCTTAATCTAGCTTTCCACCCTATCTCTATTCACAAAAGATGAGATTTGCCCAGTTTTCTGAGTAAATGAACCTATTGGAGATAACTCTGAATATTGGGCCTATTCTGCCCTGTGCTTTAGTGCAGAATTTCGTGATTTAGTCACCCTTTTGGATCAGCACTTCTGTTGACCAGCAGTGTGTGTCTCAGGGAGGTTTGTCAGATCGCTGCATTCTGGGATACAGTATGGCCTGTCGCAGAATGGTTTGCCAGGGTTAGCCAACACTGGCTGGCTTTCTATGAATATTTTCCCCCCTTCCTTCTTTTATAGAGTTCAGAGATTATATGAGGCCGAAACTGGAAGCAGAATATGTTTGGAACCAGATGCCCTTGGAAATGAGCCCTCTGATAACTTTTTCTTTAATTTCCGTATAAGGTGTCCAGGGTCCTCTGGTGCCGCAGACATATGGGCTCCAAGTTTCTCCCTCAACCTCTGTCTTAGCTCTGGGTTGGTTTGAGAAGATGTTGTGATGTTTCCTGACTTATTATCTCCTGTTTCTGCTGGTCCATGTTCCTTCTCAGAATAGGAGTTATTCTGAAGAAAGTTTTATCTCCTTCTACACACCCAGGGACTACCTCCCATTCTGTACCCCACAGCTCTGAAGTGGCGATTCTATCTTTCTAGGTTTCAGTGCTTCAGGCAGCATGATTTAGTGGAAAGTGCTGAACTCTCCAAGACTCAGTGACTTTGAGCAAGTTGCCTCCATGTTTTCATTTACAGAAAGATGCTGAGTCTTCCTGGCCTCCCAGAGTACCTGTGAGTATTAAGAGAGGCAATAGCTTTGAAAGGGCTGAGGGAACGCAATGAAGGTTCGCTCAGTCTTGGTCACACCGCCTCGCCAGGTGTGGGAGGTCACGCAGAACTGCACATTGCTCCAGCAGGCTGCCGAGGACCCTGTTGTCAGCACCCTCGTTCTTCGCTGGTGCTCGAAGGGAGAAGATGAGCTCAACAGCTTGGCCTCAGGGCTGCAGAACCAATGTTCTTTTCCTCAGTTATTGTAGGTACTCTTGCCATGTTGTCTGAGATAGGTGGAGGTGAAGAAGAAAAAGATCCTTGATGTCTTGCTTCAGTCGAAGGCGTGTGAATGTGGAATGGCTTTTCCTGATGTGGTTCTGATTTAAATTAGAAAGACTTTATTCATGTTAATTTAAAAAAAATTTTTTTTAATTTATTTATTTTTGGCTGCGCACGGGCTCTCTCTAGTTGCGGCGAGCAGGGGGGCTATTCTTCGTTGCGGTGCTGGGCTTCTCATTGCAGTGGCTTCTCTTGCTGCAAAGCTTGGGCTCTAGGCGCACGGGCTTCAGTAGTTGTGGCTCGCGGGCTCTAGAGCGCAGGCTCAGTAGTTGTGGCGCACGGGCTTAGTTGCTTTGCGGTATATGGGATCTTCCCGGACTAGGGCTCAAACTCGTATCCCCTGCATTGGCAGGTGGATTCTTAACCACTGTGCCACCAGAGAAGCCCCATGTTAATTTTTTTAAACCTTCTAAACAGACAAAAATCAGTGTATTATCTAGTGAAACATTCTTAAAGTCTTTTGAAATAATCTATTCAGAAAATTTTATTTCTTCTATTTCTCTTATTTTCTCCTCCTTTGGATTTGTTTCAAGGTTCCTCCTTTCACCCCAGTTGGTCTTGTGACATTATCACAGGTAAACTCAGTGTCAGGTTTCATGCCTGGCCTTTGAATTCTGAGAGTTTCTCCATTCCTCTTAATCAGCCAGCTTCAGCCTTTTGTATGGCTTGGAATTGCCTCATTTCTGAGGATTCAGACTCTGAGCTCTTATTCTGGTCTCACCTACTAATTCTGTCCTTTCACCTACTAATTCCTTCTCTCCCTCTAAACTTCCCATTCTTCTTCTTAAATCCAATAAATGAGCGTTTTCCACCTGTCTTTTTTTCCTCATCTCTCACTTCCTTCCTTCTCTTAACGTTCCCTTGGGTCTTGAAGTCCAGTGTTCACTAT
Source organism: Balaenoptera acutorostrata (assembly GCF_949987535.1). Lineage (NCBI taxonomy): Eukaryota > Metazoa > Chordata > Mammalia > Artiodactyla > Balaenopteridae > Balaenoptera > Balaenoptera acutorostrata. Next base: position 44,893,034 of record NC_080065.1, on the reverse strand, counting down.
CTCAGTCCTTTGTTCACCGGCGTCCTTAGAATCCCTTGCCCTTTAACCTTCTCTCCACTCACTGTTCTGTCATCTCCCTGCCTTTCCCCTACCCCACCCTATTTCTTCCTACCAGACCCATGGAGGAAGTCACATTTCTGGGCCGAATGCTCCTAGTATAGATGCATGCCTCCTGCCTCTGCTGGAACCTCAGTGGTCCTGAGAAAGTCCTATTAGTTTTAGATCATTCTCTCTGGGATCCCATTCCCATCGGTTTTCCTTACTTTGATAGTAATCTTGCCTTCTTTTTTCAGTGAGAAGGTTGATGTTGATCACATGGAATTTCCTCAGCTCTCCTTTACACCTTGCCACTTATCCATATTTTTTACACATTTCTCACTTTCTTCTTTACTCTTTTCCAAGGCTAGCCTCTCTTCTTGGGCACCCATTCATCTCCTGCAGGGCCTCATGCAGTTAACTCTGCCCCCTCTTCCCTGTCTTACTCTCTCTCTTTCCTAGACTCTCTTCCCTTCATTCTTTGAATCCCATGACTTTCCTGAAGCCTTATCTTCACAAGGACTTCTCATTCCCTTCGTCACACATTTCTCAGGAGACCTGTGTCTTCTCGCTACTACATTCTTCACCACCTTAGCCCTCTGGCCAAGGGACATCTTCTTCTGCTCTTCTACTGGAACTGTTCTCAAGTCAGCAAGGACCACTTTCCTGGTTACCAAAGAATCTACTTCACCACCTTTGACATAGTTCCAGCACGTCTTGGATGGTTAGTCAGTTTATGCTGAATGGATGAATAAAGGGAACTTAGCTTTTCTCCCTTGGTCTCCATGGTATGGTACCATCTTTTTTACTTGCAGTCTCTCTGACCACTCCTTTTCAGTCTCTTTTTTCCACCTGGCTCTTAAATTTTGTTTCCCCAGCTTGACAGAATGATGAAAATGGAGGGATTCTTAATTGAGGGGATCTGAATTGTGCCAAATCCTGTCCTTTATGTGCTTAAACTATTGACGTTTCTAATCTTTATGACACGATAGGAAGTATTTTTTTAAGTCCCATTTTTAGAGGAGAAAAGTTAAACTTAAGAGAATTTAAGAAACTTGCCCACGTTAATGTTAGTCAGTGGACGAGCAGGGGTTTGAATCCTGTTTGGTTCTGATGCCTGTGCTTTTCCCGCAGGACTCGGGTGGGAAGCACCTTTGTGTTTTCACAGTGCCCAGCCTGGTCCTTGTAGTATATATGAAGTGCCTGTTAAATATTTGAGGAGCAAATCTGTGACATTGTCTGTTCCTATGGCTTTGATCGTTTTGTTTCATTTTCCCTTTAAAAAATATTGACTTAAAAATCACAAAAAGTAGCATGTGCTTGTTGATAAACATTCAGACAATGAAATCGTGTTCTAAAAGTAAAAAAAAAAAAAAAATTCCCTCCCTCTCCTTCTCACCGCTCCCACTCTCAAGGGGTGGGGACAGCTATCATTTTTACACTGATGATGACCACGTTTTCAATTTCAGTCCCTAGATCCCTCTTGAGTTTCACAATCTAATCTCTGTTGAGCCCAGATGCTGATTTATAGCTATTTACAGTTTTCCATATAATTGTTTGTATTCATGCGTTTGAGCCATTTGAATTTCTTTTGGAGAGTGGCAAATGTGAAATCAATCAATCAACTAATTAATCTCATTCCGCCCACTGGCTCTATTTACACATCTGTCCTGCTGGCCCCTCATATTCTTCGAAATTAAACTCCTTTCCTTTCTTTCCTCCTTCAGCTCCATTTCCTGTGCCTTATCTCAGTTAGTTTCCATACCATCTCCCTGGCATCCCTGTTTCAACCCTCTTCGAGTCCCCATCGAATCAGATGGCAGGTCCTTTCAGCTGCGGAGGGTCACTGCAATGCGTTCCCACTGCTGCTCTTGGAGTTCAGCCGGCTTGGAGAGTTACCTTGCCGTCCTGGTGATCTTCTTGCTCTCCTTCTAACTCCATTCTGCTGAGACTGAACCTTCTAAAACCTAAAGGTCATTGTGTCCCTTCATTGTGTTGCACAAACACAACTTTTTACCCTAATGCAGTTTAAATTCTGGCTGCATCTGTTTCTGGACCCTGCCCTGAAACTGTATTCTTCCACACGTATTTATGCTTTACTGTTTACTCCAAATGTACCCAACATTCAAGGCACCCCCCCCCCCAAATGCTACAGCATTCCTGTAGCCCTCTCCCAAGATGCCCCCAATTCTCAAGTCCAGAGAAGCTCTTCCCTTCTCCCGTGCTTTTATAGTTGCTATTTATTCTCAGTATTAGCATTTGGTCCATCTTGCCTGGTGTTAAGTTTGTAATTTAGATCTCTTGCCTCATTAGATAATAACTTTTTTTTTAAAGGACTGTGTTGCAGATATTTTTATGCTCTCTAATTTGTACATAACTAAGTTCTCAAGTAAATGCTATTTGGATGTTTTCCTGAAACTTTGAGACCTTAACATTGATTGAGTCTGTTATTTTCATATTTAGATAATGCTGTTGGCAAGCTTATATCTGAAAGCCCTAATAATCTATACAATGGAAGTTTATACTTAGTGATCTAAATACATTCATATCAATTATCAATCAACCTATATACCTTTTCATATCTCTAAAGTGACCTATTTAAGAGGCTTTGGAATTGCATTAAGATTCAGCCTACCATGGCCTCTGACTGTGTATGAACTCTAAAATGCCTCAAGAAAGTTACCATTAAAGTATTGAAACTATCCATTAATTAAGAATTTAAATTCTTTAATCTGTGTTTTAATAAATCTTAGCGTAAGCATCTCCTACAGGGTCTTTTTAATCAAGCCGTTTTGAATATAAAATTAAGTGATTTATATTTTATTTTTAAAACTAAGTAGTTTTTTAAAATGGTGGAAGGATGACTTACTGTCCTCATGCAAAGAGGATAGAGGACATTTACCCTACCATAGTCACTGTCTTTTGATAACATAATGCATGATAATTTCAAGGCCCCACTTGACTCCCAAATGACCCATCTCCTCTCATGAAGTATATATAGGCTAAGGCTTGATAAAAGAAAGGGGAAGGTTTTTCCGATTTTTCACTAGTGCCCTCCAATTTTATCCCACTATGAATGGGTGGGTGAAAAGTTTCCTGTAGCTCCTTGTCTTTGGGAAGATAAGAAGGAGAAGCAGTGAGAGGCTGAAAAAGAAGTACATATCCTGCCCCTCTTGTGCCCTCCATTCTCTACCTTCGAACTGTACAAATACTTTAATACCATTTAAGGTGATGATTTTACGTGCTTGTAAGACAAACATAGCTTTGATTTATTACTGTCCAGCAGTGTCAGTGTTAACTTAGAGGAGAAGCTCCTGGAACAGCACGATGACTGTTGTAGGACAAGCATCATAGCGTCCGAATAGGTGGCTTAAAGATTTTTGGTGTTTTGGTTGTGTTTGGTTTTTGATGGGGTGAGCCCTAGCCAAACCATTTACTGAGCTGAACATCAGATTTGAGGGTTAGGGGGAGCTTTTCTTTGAAGTGTGGTACCACTTTGTTGCTACCCTCTATTTCTAAATCTTTTAGGTAAAAAATAATCAGTATCACTTTTTTGAATAAAATGACAAGAAGCTGACTTAATTTTGCTGTCTCTTTAAGGTAAATTTTTGCTCAAAGGACAGCTCTAGTAACTGTATTGTGCCTTTTTAGAAATCTGAGAATCATTGGGGTTAAGGAGGAACTTGCTTACTTATCCTTTCAGGATGGATCTTCCAGTTCAGCGCGGCTCATTTTTACTTCCCATCCTCTAGTATTTAAGGTTTGTGTTTAGAATTTATTTTGTTTATGCTCATTTGGCACAGGAGAAGTATTTTCCAAGTCACTTGAATTTCTCCTGCCTTTTCATTGTTCAGAATTGTTCCAAACTTCTAAATGAAACCCTTACTGAGGAGGCGTGAGTGTGTGTGTGTGTGTGTGTGTGTTTCTGGGCAAACAACATAAAAATTACTTCTCTGGACCCCCATGACATTTTTGGGGGGGGGAGGGGCCCTGTTTTAAGCTTGACAGATAGTTTATTCTTATTAAATATGTTTCATTTATATCTTGTTCTTTGTATGAAATTCAGCTTAAGAAGACTGGGATTGTTTTGGATATATTTTTTCTTAAACCAGCTGGACTCTTATTAACTCTTGTTTGATGATGTGTGTGTGTGTGTATTTGCATGTGTTTGTGGGAGGTGTGTGTGTGTATACATACGCCAGCTTCTTCCTTGAGTGGTTTTTCAATTGTAAGATTTGAAAGAAAGAAAAGAAAAAAAGAAAGAAAAGGAAAGAGAGATGCCGTAAGTAAGAGGACAAAGGAATACTCTCTTAACTAGACTGGAATTGAAGTTTGTGTTTCATTTAAAATGACAAATCAGCAAATCCCTCTTCAGCACTGTTGCATCAAGGTGAATTTTTCCTTCATTCTGGGCTTTGGAGTGTTTGTCTGGACATCTTCCCAGGAAAGCCCCTGTGTAAAACCCCCATTAAAGCAAAGCCATCATAAAATCATTTCATTTCTATAACACTTGTTTCCTGACCTACATGAAATGTACCACAACTCTTGAGGTGCGTATTTTGGGTCTTAAACAAGAAAACAAACCCTGAATACAAAATTACCATGTATGCCAAACTGTGATGCAAAAATGAAGATAAAAAGTAGAGATTCTTTCCTTCCATATGGTGAAGCAATTTGGGGAAAGAAATTGGACTTTGGGCAGGAAGACAATGTCGGATTTTTGGGGGGCAGCTGGAGAGTGCATTTCAATGCCCTGAATATGCGGAATTTTATTCAGAATTAAAGAAAAAAGAAGACACCTGTCTACTGATTTCACTCCTAGGACTTATCAATCTTAGTGCTGGGGCTGGAGTCGGCACTGTGGATCTCACCAAAGCAGGGCGGGTGTTTCAGGCAGACTGCGTGGTTTATTGGCCACCATTAGTTAGTTCCCCAAACTAAACAGAGAATCATAAATTATGGGATGTGCAGTTGTTTCTTATCTCTTGCTGGAGGCCATTGCTAATTTCAGAGCGAAATGAAATGGGGCTCACTCTTTTGTGTAATTACAGAGTAAACCCCATTTAATTGCGCTAGTAAACAAACATGTAGCAAAGTGGAACTGGTCTGCAGTTCCCGGACGGCTGCGCTTTAAGGCCCTGGGGACCTAGGGTGCCTTGAAATGCAGGATGGGGTGAAGGTGCTGAGTATTGTATTAAAAAATCAAGCAAGAAGGAAGTTTCTAACTTAAGGCCACTAATATCTGAATTCCATGCCAGAAAATGTCAAGGTAATGAAACATGTCAAACAGAAAGTTCGGTGCAGACGCGCTCCAGGGGAAAATCCAGCTGAATCAAGTTCAGTAGCAGATTCCACTTAGATAAACCATTGACTCTGGAAAGCTCTACATCTCCTGGAGAAGCTTCTCCCTGTTTTTCCTCCTTTCATCCATAGCAAAAGCAAACAATGAAGGCGAGGGAAAGATAAAGAAATCATGTTCATACTCTGGGTCAATTTCTAAGCCAATTTTGACCTTTATAGTAAACTGTTTTCCACATCTGCCGACCACAGATGTCTACATATGGTAACAGGTAACTTACAATAGTACCATATAATCTGCAAGACATAAATAACTAGGCATTGTAATTATATGGCAGTTACCATACAGTTGCGGTAGTTATATGGTTATTAGTACCCCATAAAATAAGGTGATAGTATTTTTCTTTTTATAATCTAGTATAGGAATTTCTTCTTTCCATACTTTGAGAGGTCATAAATAATTTTAGTATGTTCTGACATTCAGTGAAGGCACTGTAAAGAAAAGTGGTTATTCCTCCAAGATGCCTGGGAAGTTATCCTCTTCATGACGAAATGTTAAATATGGAAGGATTAATTTTGTGTTAAGTTCTTGATTTTGCTAGATGGTCACCCATAATTCTGGGGAAAAAACACACAGTCAGTATGGAGGAATGAATTTTTGGCCATGATATTTCTAATGCAGTTTTTGGAAATTCTTAAAAATCACATTATGAAATATTGTAGTTACCATTAACATTCTTTTTCTTTTCCTTGTTTCCCCTTCCCTCTTCATTCCTTCAGCTTTTCTCCTTTTCCCTCCTCCCTCTTTCCGTTTTCCTCTCTCTTCTTTCTTTTTCTTCCTTCGTTCCTTTTTCCTTTTCTTCCTTTCTGTGACTACTGCCTTTTTTCCACAGATAATTAGTATAATATAGACTATATTGGTTTAAAAACAAAACCAAGACTTTAAAAAAGTCCCAAAGTAACTTGTTTAATTAATAGGCAATTTTAAAACTTAAGAGTTCCGTGCCTCTTCTGTGGCGATTATCTTGGTTCCTGGTTCTAGTTTTTAAAACAGGGAAAGTTTTAGGCCTTCCTGGTTCAACTCACATTGTCCACAGCACACCTCACTGTCGCTACCAAAGAGGAGCATTGAATTTGAAATTTGATGCATTTTAGTCTTCTTTTTTTCCCTTCCTCTCTGATCCTCTATATATGGCTTCTTTGCAAAACAGTTTTGTGCAAGCAGACATGACTTAACTCCATTGCCTACATAGAGAACTATTCAACTTTACTTTTATGTGTTTTGAATACTGCCTCATCTGAGACTGTGACAGCAATAAAGTATGCATGGCCAACCTTATTTTAATAGCGCAAGAGAGCTGCTTTTAATTAATAAGTGGATCTCTTTATGTCTGGGGTTTTCAGTTTATTTTGTGGTTCTTTGGAGTTCTGCAATTATGTGGCCTAAAAGGGCTATGTTAGTGGAGACTAAATCCTTTTAAAAATCAGTCATTTACGTGTTTTGTGTCTGTAATCTGTGTTTTCAGATTACAGTCTTTAAGAAAAGGGGGGAAAAAAACCCCAGCAGTAGCCATTTTTCTCTAGAATGTTAAAATCTGTAACCCATAAATGTATATATTTTAGCAGTCATTAATGGAATGCAGTCTCCTTGTACAGTGATAGAAGACTGGCCATCCTCTTGAGTTAGTACATCATATGGGTCCAAGTTGCTTTAAAGAATCCTCATGTTATGTTATTTCCCCACTTGACATCTACTTTTAAACCACTAAAAAATTGGTAGAGCTTTGTATAAAGCATCTACTAGGTATCTTTTTGAGCACTATAAAAGGTGTGCAAAAGCTCTTGCATGCTGGTGATGGCCATTGTAGTCTTGTCTGATATGCATGGGTTTTGATTTAGGTTGTCAAATCTAGGATTTCAGCACTCACCACGGCTTGTGCACCGTGCTCCCTCCTAGAGGAATCCAGAGTCAGACTTGGACCCATAGTGACCCCAGATAAAGTGACTGATTCCTTGGTAGTAATATGGAATGCTTTTAAATGCTTTTATGATTGACATATGAATGCCGACATCCAGGCTTGCTTATGCTGGTTTGTGATCTGCTTTCTTTAGAAGGTATATTCTATCTACTTCTGCATGAGGGATAAGGGAGAGGATATTTTGTGGCGTTGAAAAGAATTAGCAGTAGGAGCATGAACACTCCATAAGTACAGGCACAAACATCTCCTTGGCCGGGTATTAGTCACTGGATTAGTCTGTGGGTCACTATATTTTAAAATTTAAAGAATTAACCAAAAAATGACGGCTCTTTACACATCGAAAGGAAAACAAGAAGATGTTATCTTTTTAAAGTCAGAGGTAAAACTGTGAGCCATCTAACTTTTCCGATTTCTTTTTGGTTCCCTGCGCAAAGCGTCTCTTGAAGGCTTTCTCGGGTCAGCTGTAACGGGAGGCTGCTCTGGGGGACACGGGCGCTCCGCGGGCACTGTTACGCAGTTGGCAGTAGATGGCAGTACTGTTCCACTGCAGTATTTAAAAATCACAGCAAATACTGCCCAACATTTCATCCCCAGTCTAACTTTGAAAATGCTTGATTAGCTACATTAAGCAATGTTTGGGTGGTTTTTTTTTTTTTTTTTCCCCTTTTAAACTTACAGAATTATAGCGACAGTCTGAAAGAAAGCCATTACTGGTAGACAACACGATGATCAGTTGTAATTTAGTCACTGCAACATGGGGAATGGCATATAGGTTTTTAACTATTTTTGTAACAACAGCCTATATAAATGTATAAAATGGTTAACCAGAAGGATTATAATTTCTCACTTATTTTGTCTCGATTTTTTTTCTCCTTAATTTTATCTAGGGTAACATCTGATCATTATGGTGGATCATCTGAGATGTGCATTTGTGTGTACATGTTATTTCTTTTTATTCCTGTGGGTCTACACATATGCCTTGCAAATGAAATACTTTTTAATCCTGTTAAGGGATCGTGGTGTATATTAACTAACTTGTAGACCAAAATAGCTAATATCTTTACAGTTTTTATTGATTTGGAAGTTCAGGGAATGAGGCTGTCTTTGGGGAAGGGTAGGCTACCTTCTCATATTATGTTTTTTGTACGTCCCTTATGGAAACATGCACTACAGAAAAATAAGCTGTTCTTCTATTTTTCTTTGTGATCCAGATTATGTTGTATTGGTTACCTCTCTCTCTTTCAGGTTGAATAGAAAATAACAATATATGATCATCTTATAAATGAAAACTTGCACAGTCGATTGGCAGTTAATATATTTCCTGAATTTTTAAAATTTTAAGAGATTTTTAGGGAAGATTTCATATACTATGAGGATGAAATTAGTAGCTTTTCTTTTTTCTTTTTAAGAAACAAAAGCATTATGTTACTAATATTCCATTTGAGAAGAAAATAAATGTATTTTGTTTTGTGAAATACTTTGGGAGAAGTGTTCAATTTCAAACTGAACTGAATTTAAGAAAACTATGGCTTTGCTGTTTATCTTACATTTTCTCATTTTTTAAAAACTGAATTTGTATCTAGAATTGTAAAATGAATAATGATAGACTTAATCTGGCTTTTTTTTTTTTTTAAACTTCAAGACATTTTAAAAAGTAGAATGTAATGCTTTTTCTCTATTATCTTTAAAGGCTTTAGCAGGTAGAGTAGAAAAAGAAAACATCTCTGTGCTGCTGAGTATGTGTTCTGTTTCAGTTATTGTTTTATGCTTAGCTCGTGTGGATACATCAGTTGTCTTAACTACTATATAAACTTGAAAGTTGCCACATGGGCCACAACCTGTGATAGCAAGTAATTCCTGGCAGGTTTTCTTATTATCTTCTTAACCGCATGACATGATCAGTACATTTTAAAGATTCATTTATGGGGTGTGCGTGTGTGTACTACACACACATGCTTACACACAGGATGTAGAAACAACTATAACTGCTGTAAAAGAAAATATGTTGGTGGGAATTTGTGTGTAACTTATGCTAAAGTATGTGAAAATTGGAGACATAACATATTTAGTGTCTCCCAGCAAACAGATGAATGTAGTAATAACAAATTCGTAAGATAGTTTTAGCCCCTTTCTTCCACCAGATACGAGCCAGCCAAGAAGCAAATAAATCAGTTTCTCATAGGAGTACACAGTGGAGTGAAACTCTGGGTGTAGGCAGAACTTCCTATCTCTCTGGGAAGTTTGGCTCACAGGGTGGCGGGGATTAAACAGTGCCTGGATGGTTTGCGATTGAAGTGGTGATGTTGAGTGATACATTTTGAAAGAGTAGCTTAAAGTTTTGAAGGAGTAACATATTGTCTGAAAAAATCCTGTCGGAGAGAATTCTCAAATTCTTGAAGACCAGACGGGTTCATTTCTGCCTTGTTAAATACCTCGGGAGAAGTCAGGATTCTTCCCATTTGACTTGCAATAGAGATTTCTCAAGCAATGTTTCTCTCCAGCCAGCTATAGGATGAGAAAGGACAAAAAAATGGGCTTTGTTTCTATTTTATGCACAGCCAGACTTGCTCTTATGTTTGTAACATTTAAAGGAGTTCAATAGGAGGCCCTTTATTCTTTGATCTAATGCCACAGTGCTGTTTAATGAGAAAGGTTTTTAATATTGTGTGCGATAATGAAAATTTCTGCCAGCTCAGACCAATATAATATAATATTAGATTTACACCTTGGATCCCTTCTTTTATTTCTTGTCCTGAATCCGCCGTGCCCACCCCCCAACCCTTCCCCGGCTGAAACAGGTAATTACAAAGGTCCTCAGATCAATTTTTGTAAAGGGGCACCCTGACGGGTACCATGACTGAAGTGTGACATGAGCCTTTTCCAATACAATGGGTGGCCTAACATTCCTCCGGACGCCCAAGCTCATTAAATATTCGGTTCCTTTTTTCCCCCCTCTCCCCCCTCCACGCACTTAGCTTGAGTCTCACTAAGTCTGGGGTTTCTTCACTGAAGACTTAGGAAAATTGCTTCGAGTTCTCAGATTGAATTTTTTATGTGTATGACTTCATGATAGCATTAGCATGTGCTTTGATCCATGTGTGAATGGCGCTGGGTCGGCGCTTATTGCCATATCCAGATGGTGTTACAGGGAACAAACAGTTGTGTTTTAGGATTTCTCAATAGACTGTCTAGACTGGCCGTGCAGCAGACAGATACAGCCACCCATCAAATTAGCGTTTGTCAGATTTATGGTAATGGTTCACCAAAGCCTTCCTGTCATTGACATTAAGATTTACGCCTCCAAAGTTATTTTGTCTTCCACAGAATATAGCTTGTGATTGCTCGGATTTAAAATAAAAAGTTTAAGACTGAAAAGTCTTTCTGAATGTGAGCTGTTTCTGAATGAAAAGAAAAATATAAAAGGAATTAAACTGTGGCTGCGGCTTAGGGGCTGTATTGATTAGGGAAAGGCACACTCTCCGTCCCCCCGACACCCACCCCCCCGCCCCAACAAGTAATAAGAAGGATGTTCTGTTCAGGTTGGTGTCTCCCATTTGCCCTTGTTGGAAAGAAAAACATGTATGTGGGTGACTCTAGCCAGATTTTGCCCTTTCATGTTCTTACTCTGGAGTAACGTGATCTGCCGCCCCAACGCGGTGGGAATAACCTTTTGACAGGCAGTATGTCCATTCTTGGTGGAAATGTTTTCCCAAGTCTGGCCAGGCTGCCTTTGATCATACCTCCTTCCAAGGTGGGGTCACAGCTACTATGCCATACTAGAGTCATCGGTTCCTGCGTGGAAAGTGAGAGACATGAGGGTTTAGAATAAATAAATAAATATGACCCAAACCCTCCGAAATTCTCAATCACACTGATGTCATGGAGCTGGAAGGACGGAAATGCCCACATGGAGTGTTCAGGACATTTCGGGTTAAGCTTCGTGTGTGTCTTTTTGCGTAAATGGGTTAAGCGATGTATTCTGCACATTTTCATCCAAAGCACTTGCAGGCATGAGGGTTGACTCCATCCTGGACGTGCTGAGGCATGTCTGAAAATGTGTTTTCTTATTGTATGCTGGTGTAAATGACAAATGGTGACGAGGCTGGGGGTTGATTAAAACGCCGAGACGGCCATGGGAGACAATATATAGGGAAGCAGGTTTTGCAGAGGTGAAAAGCTCCAGCATTTTTCAAAGGAAGTTCTTTCATCTGTCTGAGAATGGGCATTTGGGGAAACCCCTGCTAACCCCTTTGGTATGTCAGGACTGAGAACTGCTGCCTGTTCTATTCCAGGGCAGAACCCTTGCAGAATTCTCACTCCCAGGGTATCTCTTATCTACTCCGGTGGCAGGCGAGATGTGATATCCACTGCTGAATAAAGCATTCTCTAATTGAGTACTGGACTGAAGGCTTCCTGCGAACCTCCAGGAGCCCCTGCATCTCAGTGGTGGTAGCTTTCCCCTCCTTCCCTCCCTCCCTTCTTCCCTCTCTCCTTCCCCCACCGCCTTTGCTCTTGCCACACAGTAATCATTTGAGAGGCTCTTCGGGGCTCTTTGTAAAGGCTTCTTGCTCATGTATGTGTTCAAATTTAGTGATAAGTGTATTTTACCAGTTGTAACAAAAAATGATGTACTTAGTGCTCAAATAAATTACATAGCAACAAAGTACATTCTCTCCAGTATAATAAAGTAATGGAATTTTCAGTTTTGCCCATTTTCAAGCCTTTAAATGTTGAATTAAATGCACGAAATAAAAATACTCTTCTATATTAATTTCTTTGAGTGTTTGAGCATTCACTTAGTTTACAGTATATTTTTTAAATGAATTATGACCAATTTTTTGAGAAGAATTTGCTTATCTCTGTCTTATGGATTTAAAACTAGAAGACCCCCCGCTGCCACAATGGGAACATCATGCTAAACAGAATTTTCCTCCAAAACTTCTTCTTTTCCTTTTCCCACTGTTTCTGCCTCCCCCTTTTCCTCTGTTTTCTTCCTGTTTTGCTCAAATGGCTAAAAGGATTCCTTCTGCAAAGCATATTTCTTAAGGAACCTCAATGATTTTTTTACTTTGTTTTGATTAATTTCCAAATCATTGTTAAAACAGTGATCATTTGAGCAGTGTCTCCAGTAAATCTAATTACTACCATCTTGTCTTTGGCAGTGCTTACTCGGGGCTGTGGCAATGGAAGGGTTACTGGGCGTTTCCTAAGTTAGTAGTCGCACTAGAACAGTTACCATTTTTGACTTGAGAACTATTTTAAGGCTGCAAGAAACAGTATAATTTTTACAAGACACATTTATAGTGTTTTAAAAAAGTTAACTACCCTTCTTACACGTGTGTTTTTTTTGAAATTGGAAGGGTTAGATGGAATGCCAGTCTTCCAACAACGTGTGAAAGTTATTTGAATAAAATTCCTTTTCTTTAGTTTGACTCTACTTTCTCTGGGAATCCTCCACATTTGTAATTTGGGCTTTACTGTTTTCAGAATGAAATTTTGATATATACTTTATGCTACATTTGCTTGCTCAGACAACATATTTAAAGCATTCGTACGTTGTTAGAACTTGGGATGTTAGTTAGACCTTAGTGAACATCTCCTTGAACAACCTCATTTTTCCAGTTGTGGAAACAGAGGCGTGGCTATGTTAAGTGTTTTTGCTCAGGACAAAGCCCGGCTGCCATTCAGGTTTCTCACTCCCTACTTTTCCATTTAATCACTACTTTTAGGGAGCTAGAGGTAGGTTCACTCTTACTTGGTTATTTTACACACCTCCACCCCCCGTCAACCATGCTTTATCCTTCTCAATCTCTATTTGACAATTAGTTCAGAGCTAAGAGAGTGCATTTCATTTCCTCTTAGCGGGTTATACCAATAGAAAAAATAAAGTCAATTGCGACAGATACTGGTAACTGTATACCCAATAACCATTTATGCATTCTTGCTAAAAGAACCCTAGTTTCAGTTGAGTTAGCAATGTGTCTAGGCCTAGCCAATGAATCGTGTTTTGTATAAGATGCTTATGACTCTGGTGTTGTGTCCTGTCTGTACTGCTGACCAATGATCAGGGTGCGGTGGGGTGGGTGGGGTCTGCTTGAGGTGCTTTGGGAAAACTTTTGCTTTCTTGTGAAAAGAGACAGATTGGGTTGACTCAATCTTCCTCCCCACCCCTTCCCCCCCCTCCCCCGATCCCCCCATTGCTCTTCCTCTCACCTTGAACATGGATTTGACATCTGGAGCTGCTGTAGCCTTCTTGCTACCTTGGAGGAAAGGCCAGCTTTTTTTTTTTTTTTTTTTTGAGTGAGTCCTATTTGTTTAAACCAGGGGTTGACATTTTGATTAAACCAGTGGTCGGCAAATTATGACCTGTGGGCTGGCTGCCTATTTTTGTAAATGAAGTGTTACTGGGACACAGCCACACTCATTTGTTTGATATTGTCTGTGGCTGCTTTCATGCTACCAGGACAGAGTTGAGTAGTTGCAACAGAGATACTTTGGCCCATAGCCTAAAATATTGACTCTCTGGCCCTTTAAGTTTGCTGACCCTTGTTTTAAAGCACCATAAAGTGAGTTTGCTGTTACTTGCAGCCAAACACATTCCTAAAGTCAACCAATAATCATGATCCCTGATTTGTGACTTAGCATTTCCACCTGCTCAAATTACCCTTGTCTGGTTAAGCAGGTTTGCTGCAGATGAGTATATTTCTCATCTGTCCACTAATCGTGATGTCCTTCCTAAACTATCTGATTATCTTTGTTCTTATATATATATTTTTAAAGATGAGAATGTAAACATGTTTCATTTAAGTGCCACCTAAAACTCATGTCAGCTCTTTGATGTTCCAATAGTCTAACTGTCTAAGGCATTACTTTCTGGGGCATAGAGAAGGAAAATTGCCAGGGCTCTCAGTGCATGGGGTCTGTTGATGGATCTTAAAGTCTTAACTGATAGAACAGCTCCCATCTCCCCCCACAACTTGTTGCCTTTTGTGATTTAGAAGGACCAGGGAAAACTGACAGTAACACCCACTCTGTGACTACAGGTACTACTTGGTACACACCAAACAAGTCACTAACCTGATATGGGAAGATAAATTGGAAACACTTTTCTGGTTTTAGTAACAGCTATAATTGGGCAGCCTGTCTTTTGAACAATAAAGAGAACCCTCCTTTGATTTTGGAGGAAGGTAGAACATTCCCTTATGTGTGAATTCAAAGATAAAAAAAAGATACCTAATGACAATGTGTGTCTTTTCATGCTGGTTGTAAAAGTATCAGATAAGACTTGTCCTGCTTTTGCACATTGTGTAACATAATGTTGCAGACAGAGCACTACATTGGGTTCTAGGAGACTGAATTAACCACAAGTTAACTTCTGTATGCCACAGTTTTGCATCAACAAGGAAAGGAGGTTGGACTTTATGGCATTTGAGGTCTCCTCCTATTCTAAGATGGTTATACGTCTAGGAATTCTTCATGGTGGGTGGAACCCACTTGAGGATTAATCAGTTCAAACAACAAAACAGCAATAACAAAACTCTCCTTGGAAAATTGAGGTACCGGTCAGAATGGCCTTTTAATTTTAAGGCTCGGGTGCCTCAGAAGTTTTGCCATTGTACAGGTATCCTTCAGTGTCAGAATAATTTTCTGGGGATGGAAACTTCTGGGTGGATTTGGGTTCTGTAATAGCAGTTTGCAATGCTGTATGTTGATAATCAAATACAATATATTTCACAATATATTTGTTATTTTTAAAAAATAACATATTTAGTTCCTTCAAACTACTATCTTCAAAGTATAGATTTCCAAGGAAATAATTTGAAGTAAATTAGTTGGAAAGTAAGAGTGGATTCCAGTGAAAATAGATAATATTAATCCATTATTATTTTTATCAAAATTCTCTTGCCTTGTTTAAGAAATTACAGTTCATGAAAGACAAAATTTTAACTTGATTGGGGAATTTTATAATAACAATGTCGGTGTCACAGAATCTTAACTGCTATTTTGAAGTGGGTTTGTTCAAACATTTCTTGCTTTTTAGTAATAACTGCTTAATAACAATGAAAAAGCTTGTTTTTGTGAATTATGCTTATTATGCTTACTTCTTTGGCTTTTTATTTTGCATGGAAGACATAAAGGAATAAAAATTTTGGTATTGTGTTCAAGCTAAATATTAAGACACAAAGAACAAATTACCTTATTTCTACCACTTATTCCCTTTTTTCCTTTTTCAAAGAACTGTCTCTAGCTATTCTGGAAAGTATGTTCTAATTAACACTATAATGCTCTAACTCACTGTGTATCTTTATATTTTGAATAGAAAATTGTGATGTAATAAAGATAGCTGCTTCACTTCTTTGAGAGAAAAGGTGAGTTATGAATAAATACAAATTTAAAAGTAAGAAAGGCTGCCAGTTTAAAAGACTCTGGAAGAATGTTGACTTTGCAAATAACTGTTCACAAATTAGCCTTTTTATACAGCATGTCTGGCCAGTGTCTAGGTACTGACAAATGATGCTAGGTGAATGATTTTCTTCATTAAACGTGCTTTCAACTAAAGAAAGCCTCGAAATTGTCATTTTAAAAGAATGACATGACCTGTGTTCTAAAATACAGGCACACATATTTTTCTAATAATGGATACGGAAGTGAATATTGAATTCCACATCTCTTACCTTTTTATTACTTAGTTTTAATTTATATCAGTGTTCTATATGAACAATTTGTAAAGGGTCAAATAATTTTGTAAAGGTGTTATGAAAACCAGTGGTGACTTCTTTCCTTCCCCTACCAATTCCCTCTAACCTCTCTGTAGCTTTCTCTACTTTTAACTATTTAGCTTTTTTCCACCTTTTTTTTTTTTTTTTTTTTATATTTACTTCCGTCGTTGTAAATGATGTGCTTATATGGCAGCTTCTTGACTTTTCTATTTTAGGTATCATCTCTTGGCCTCCCCCTTGGGAAGATGTGGATTTAGCTCTTTTTCCTCTCCCTCCCATGCGCCTTCAATATACCCCCTTACCCTTCCAGTTAATGTCATGGTTTTGGGTAGATCCACAAGTTCACAGCATTTATGCCTTTGTAAATGCCGTTCATAGCTGTCATGTAGTATGTGATGATTGTTTTTCCTTCTTGTTCAACCCTCCTTTTCCCAGAGCTGGTAATCGTTGTGTTCTTTCACTTAGTTTGCTAAATCCTCATCAGTTCATTCCCAGGTATTACCCACAGCTGTGTAAATCGCCTTTTAACCATATCAAACAGGTATGGCATACAGTTCTACCGGTTCGTCTTCTTGTTGACATTTCTCCCAGAGCTTTGGATCTGCTCCCCTCTGGACTGGCTACTGTCCAGGTCGCTGCATGGCTGTCACCCCCTCCCTAATCCTGTGCATTATCATGGGGAGTCCCTTCTCGTCCTGAGGATCCCTGCTGGCTTTCAAGTCTCCCACTTCTTAGCTTACTCCAGGGTGCATGAGAGGTCAATTTTTGGACTCTTGGCTTATCAGACTCATGATTGATGGTCTAGTTGGTGTTGAATTCTAGGTTGGAAATGATTTTCCCTTGTAGTTTTGAAAGCATCGCTCCATTGGCTTCTAAGCCTCCAGTGTTGCCCTTCAGAGGAGAACTCTGTATCTGATCTGTTTTTTTGTGGTGGTGATTTTTGTTGTTGTTGTTTTTTGTGTGTTTGTCTTTTAATCCTGTTTGGAAACTCCAGTCTTCTGAAATTTCGCGATGTCCTTTGGTGACTGTTTTTCATTACCGAATGTGCTAGGCCCTTTAAATTTGAAAACTCAAATACTTAAGTTCTGTGAAACTGCCTTGAATTTTTTTTTCCCTCTTTGTTGGCCCTCCTGGAGTGATCCTCTAATTTTTATCACTTTTATCTTGTATTTTTCATCGCTTTGTCCTTTTGCACTCTTCTCTGGGAGATTTTCTCAAATTTACCTTTTAAGTCTTTTATTGAGTTTTAAATTTCCGTTTACCCATATTTTTTCCCTATTTCAAGAGCTCTATTTTGTAGCATCCTGTTGCTATTCTTCTTTTGTGAATGCAGTATCTTTTAACTTTAGGCTTTAAAAAATATTAATAATATGTATATACTTATTTTCATCTCCTTGTATAGCTCTGTTTATCCTATCATAAGTTGCTTTTTTTTTTTCCCTGTTAGTTAGGTTTCTTTCATATTAATGGTTTTTCTTAGATGCCTGACAATTCTTGTGTGTCTGCTTATCTCTAAAAATGGAGCATTATAGAGCTAATTCAGAGTTCTCTGTGCATGGGTGGGATTTGTCTACTGTGGATGTCACCCCAGGGGTATTTGGTTGTTTTTTTGCGGGGAGGCCCCAACAATCACAACTTTAGCTCTTCTCTCTTGGACTGATACTCCCAAAAGGGATGTTGTAAGCTTCTACCTAAAGAATATAAGTCTGGTTCTCAGTGCCCTGGGAGGCATGTGGGGCAAAGGGCTTGGGGATTTCAGTATTCACTATGTTAAAGTTTCACTTGATTCTCTTTTTCTGCACATAGCCCTGCTGTAAACTGTACCTGGTGATTTTCACTTCAGATGCCATGTTTCATTCTTTCCAGGGAATGAATATATAGTCTTCTACTCGGGTGGGCAGGCAATGTGAAATGGGGGAAAGCCTGTAGAGCTCTCAGTGATTCTTTAAAGGGCTTTGAACCAATCCCCCTGTTTTTAGCCCTACCTTTACTCCCGTTTATATGGGATCTCAGATTCTACCAATTCCTGAGCTTCTTGGGAGTTCTAGGGGCAAACTGGGTTGTGTCTCTCCTTCTCCCCGTTGCTTGTTTAGATTAAATTCTTCTGGTCTGCTGAATCACAGTTACCACTCATTCTTCTGCTTCCTGGCTTCCAAAATGTTGTAGTTATTTTCTGTGTCTAAGTGTGTTTATATCTTTCTTTTTAAAACATCTCTCTTTTAATTATTTTAGTGCAGTTTCAGGAGAAGGTGGAACTAAATGACTGCATTCAACCTGCCCCTTTAATCAGAAGTCTTTTCTCTCTTTTCTAATCATTGGTCACCTTCTCAACAGGCAGTGTGGTCGAAAAGTACATGTGCAGTGTGGGCAATTTCACTCAACAGAAGACTGAATAGAGGCATACTCTGTGTGTGTTTAGATGCTTGTGCCCTGCACATTTTTAGGAAGAAGTAACATTGGGGGCGAAGTGTCTCTTTCAGAAGGGTTTTAAGTGCAGGTGCATTCTTTTCTTCTTCTCTTACTTTCCCTGTGCACACAGATACCACCCCACCCCCGGAATATTGAAAGGAACTTTGGAAGTAGGAGTGTATCACATCCTGTGCACGCACTGAACAGTGGCTTTTGAGTCCCTGTATCTTCTCATCATGTGGTACAGGGCACTAAGAGCCATATACCTGAAAATTTGGACCACCTTCCTCCAATTTCCCCTCCCCTAGCCTAGATATTTTTAGAGTATTTACCAGTGTTCATGTTCTCCTTTATCCCCCAGGAAATTCTGAATTTGAGGAAAAGGACAAGTACGTTAATAGTGATCAGTAACTCTAGTGGCTGTTTCTGGAGGCTCTCTTTGTTCTTATCCATGCCTTTGACAGGAAGTTCATGGAGGGCAGGGATATGCCTTTCCTGTATTCAGTTCTCCACAGCAAAGTGTCAGTTACTTAACAGTTACTTAAATATAGTGGCGCTCAAATAAGGTTTATTGGACAATTAATGATACACCAGATCCCAGGGTTCGGTTTCTCACTGTGTCCCAGGTGTAATAGTAGGTTAAGTGGTACACCCCTCAACTCCTAGAAGATTACACCCTGTAGTCTAAGTCCTGCCCTTCAGTACCTGTCAGATGGGCCAGTTGGTGAGGATGGACAGTCATTCTGGGGCATCTGGTATTTGGGGATCCAGGGGCAGTCCCTGAACTTTTGTCTTATTTGGAAGGAACCACATAGTACAACTTTTTTACCCCCTGTGTTTTACCCTCCAGTGCAGTAGTTCATTTTTTCTGAAAGCAGATTAAGACCTGTGTTCAAATTCCAGATCGTGTTAGCTGTGTAATCTTTGGCAAGTGAGGCCTCTGAGCTGCAGCCTCCATCCTTCCCGTCACAGGGACGGATTCAAGTGCGTACCTCCCAGGGGAGCTGCGAGGATTAAGTGCGATAATCCTCCTAAAGTGCTTGGAAAGTCCTTCACCCAGAGTGAGGGCTCTTCACACCGTAGCAGTTGTTAGGATTTTTCAGGAGTTTGCAATCAGGGAAGTTAGAAAAGTGCAAGGGAATTGATAGCAAAGATGATTATAAGTAAATGACTCTACATTTGTCCAGGTACTTCCATGAAAAATCGTGTGCAGACTACATGAATACAGGGATTCTGAGTGTTAACTACTAAATAATGAGTTTTGTTTGCTCTAAAATAGGCAAAATGTTCAGAATCGCCGCTTTAATTATGGCCTTTGATCCACAATACTAAGGGAACTTTCAGGTTTTAAGTCTTAAGTTTTCAAATCTTATTCTGTATCTGAAGTATAAAAAGGTAGAAAAAAAAAAGGAACAAAACTTGACTTGAAACTTTTTTACCGTTATCAAAAATTTAGGGTGTGTGCATTATTTTTAGTTTCTAGGAAGACTAGGTATTGGGTAGTTTATCTGGGATTTTTAAGAAGACCACAGTCTGGAGATAGTTTAATTGGCAAGGGGATAATGGAAATTCATGTTTAGGTAATACAGGTACTGAGAGCAATTCAAAGCAGTGTACATCTGCCAAAATCTTAGCTCATTTATGACAGTTTAAGACTAAGTTAAGTTCTCAGAAGAAGTGTTGAGCGAGAAAGAAAAGTGAAAGGCCTAACTCTTGAACACGTAGGCAGTGCAGAATTTCTGCAAGTCTGTGGGAATTATAGTGAATAGAATGGAGTCGGGCATAGATAATAGTTGTATGTGATTTGTTTTTCATCATAAGCGCTCATAGCTGTGAATAGAAAAGTTCAGTCTTTAGTTTTTTTCTTTTCACCCTCACTGTTACTAATATAATTATCACAATAGGACATTTTATGGTTTGGTTAACATTTGAAAAATACAGACATTGATTTGCTTCTCAAAATGAAAATTGTATATATCAACAATATACCCTTTACCACTCAGCTTTCCAGAGTTGCTTAGGTAGTAGCTTCCGGATTTTTCAATTTTGCAGTAACTATAATATTAAAAACAAATCCCCCCCCCGCCCCCCAGGCCAGGGTGTGTATGTGTGTGTGTGTGTGTGTGTGTGTGTGTGTGTGTGTGTGTGTGTGTTTGTGTGTTTGCATGTATGCGTGCGCACGCAAATGTGGGGCTTTATTTTGCCAATGTGGACATTAGGAAAACAATGCTTATGGACCGTCACTCAAGTTTATTTCCTGACAGAAAAGACTTCCACCACCGCCCGCACCCAGTAGCAAGATTATAATCTTTGAATAAATAATCCTTTTAAATTGAATAAAGATAAATTTATGAAAAACAACTATTTTGCTCAGTTCACAGTGGATCACTGAAAACTTACTTACTGATTGATCAACAGTAGTCCACAAACCAGTTCTAGGGAACATTCGTTTGTGCATTGAATGATCATAGTTGATGGTTCTACACATACGTAAAAATTGCCATGATTCAAATTATCTTCAAGAGTCTTAAAATCAGTGTTACTGAGGGTAAGTAGAGGCTTGTGTGAATGACACAGAGATCACCCAAAAATATCATTTCATAGAATTGGCTATGTGCAAATCATTGGATATTTGCTTATATATACAGTCTAATTATATTAGGAAATAGGAACAAGATACTATTTTAACTTGTTCTTCAGGGAACGAATAAAATGATGTTGAACAGTCAGTTGTCCTGAATCTATTCTTTTGAGTAAGAGTTGTGATGCTAGGAAATATTTGGAAAAGTCATCCTCTGACACCCACCACTCCCCCACCCTCCGCCTCAGGATCATTTATCAAGTGCCTCTCATGTACGTTCCACTCTAACAAAACATCAATCCAGCATCACTGGGAATGGCAGATCTACATACTTTGAAGTTCATTGGCAACCAATTAGATGTAAAGCTTTAAAGATTTTTAGCACATATTTAATCTTTGCAAGTAGAGTATGCTGAAGATAATAAACAATTATCATTTCTTTACTATGGTGCAAGGTTGGTGTAAGAAAAAGTGTAATACTTTGAAATGAGCAAAAAGACTTTTGGATATCCTTCCAGTCTGATGCTGTCATGTCTGGGGATTATTCGATCTATAGGGCCTGTGTCTTTGTCTTTGACTAGACTATTTTATGCCTCTGTAGAACTAGAAGTTAACTTGTAGAAAATTGAAAGCAGTGCAAATAATTCTTGTCCATAGAAATGCAAATTAGTTATGTCCTGGGGAATGCAACTGACCAGTGTTTGCACATTGGTTTCAACATTCCTTTGCTACATTAAAAATGTGATGCTTTGTCTTCTCCTTTGAACTGGTTATAACATCTTTTTCGGTTCCCCCATTAATTAATGAGTTAAATGGAATCTTTGAGACGCTTTATTTTATATCGTATGACAGTCATGATTTTACCTTTTTTGAAAAATTCTTTTATATAGGGATGGCTTTAGGAGATTTTTAGTAATGCACGGCTGTTGCTGCAGCTTTTATGTGAGTTTCTATACTGGTGTTCTTGCCTCAAGTCTTGGGGTTGTATTCTTACTCATTTTTCAGACCCTTACTGCCAACAACCAGTGTTTGCTGTTGATTCTGAGGTGATACGGTCGAGGGGAAAAGATTAGTTTATGAATCAGATGGGAGATTGTGTTCTCTTCCCACTCTTGGTGTGGGATCCCTTTTTCTGATTCTGGACAAGTTAATTTAGCTTCAAGGAGTCCAAGCTTCCTCTTCTGTAAGTGTCAGACCGTCTATCAAAGTGCTGGGTACAGGGCTGGCACTTGGTAAACACTCAGTGAATGTGTGTTACCTTTTCTCTCCTGTTTTTTGAAGGTATGGGTCTCTAACCTCTTCTTGTCCTTCACCCTCTTGGTTTTAATCTGCTGAGGCCTAGAAACCTAGATAAGCTAATCTGTTAGAATTATATCTAAAACAAACGTCATTAGATTGTGACCTAGAGCCTGAGGAATTTTACTATGAATGAATTACATAAACTTTATAGTTGTTAAACTTTGGCGTGTCTGCCTTGACTACCCAGATGCCCTTTTCCGCCCTTCTGTATTCTTGGCATTGTGTAGTTGAAGTTGATGGTTAAGTGATCAGGAGAAGTTAGATGTTACTCTATTTGGTTCTGAAATATATTAAACCTTTTTGTATCTGATTCATTAAGGAAAATTATATTTTCTCTTGATTGGTATTAATGCATTAAAGTTAACTTGTGTCCCCTGAGGTTTGTATCAACAAGTGAGAGGTGTGTGTATATAAAAGAGGAAGAAAAAGAGACAGGAAGAAGAGTAAGTTATATATGGGGGGGGGAGGGGCTTGCTGTGGATTCAGGAGAGCCAGATGAGCGAGAAAAACTAGGATTATTTGGAGATGTTTGTGCCAAGTGTTCCTGCGTGAGGTGAATGTCCATGGTAAGTAGGGAACCTCCTAAAACCATGGCAGAGAATGGGGACTTTTCACATGAACATTTCCTCTCCTTAGAATGGAAAACTGCTGCTTCTCTACAACTTCTGCTACATTGATTTTTCTTTTTAATACATTTATTTTATTTTATTTTATTTATTTTTGGCTGTGTTGGGTCTTCTTTGCTGTGCGCGGGCTTTCTCTAGTTGCGGCGAGCGGGGGCTACTCTTCATTGTGTTGCGCAGGCTTCTCATTGTGGTGGCTTCACTTGTTGCAGAGCATGAGCTCTAGGCATGTGGTCTTCAGTAGTTGTGGCACACGGGCTCAGTAGTTGTGGCTCGTGGGCTCTAGAGCGCAGGCTCAGTAGTTGTGGTGCACGAGCTTAGTTGCTCCGCAGCATGTGGGATCTTCCCGGACCAGGGATTGAACCTGTGTCCCCTTCATTGGCAGGCAGATTCTTAACCACTGCACTACCAGGGAAGTCCCTGGTACATTGATTTTTAAGTCAGAACTGTGTTAAGGCATTTCTTTTTCCTGTTGACTTTCATTCATGAAAGCTGATATTTCAGATATTAATTTGAGTTTAGAAGACCTTAAAGATAGGGGGGAAAACCCCCAAATATAGACCCTCCCTTGTAAATACTTGAAGGATAATTATATTAAAATGGTCTTTTCTATAATTTAAAGGAGCTGGATCATTATTAATTTTCAGCATCTCACTTGTAGTAGTTTTCTGTTGCTGCTGTAACAGATTATCATACACTTAGTGGTTTAAAACAACATACATTGATTAGAGTTCTGAAGGTTAGACGTCCGAAATGAGTCTCCCCAGGGTAAAATCCAGGTGTGAGCAGAGCAGCATTCCTTTCGGGAGGCTCTAGGGGAAAATCTGTTTTCTAGCCTTTTCCAGCATCTAGAGGCTGCCTGAACTGCTTGACTGTTGGCCCTTTTCGTCTTCAAAGGCAGCAGTGACTAGTCAGTCTTTCTCACAGTGCCATCTCTCTGATTCTCACGCTTCTGCCTCCCCCTCCCCTGTTTAAGGACCGTTGTGATTACATTGGGTCCACCTGGAGGAATACAGCATAATCTCTTTAAGGTCAGCTGATTAGCAACCTTAATTTCCTCCTGTCTGTGTAACATAACTTTCACAGGTTCCAGAGATTAGGAGGTGGATCAATTTGGGGGAAGCCATTAACCTCCTTACCACACCACTGTCTCACACGAATATAGTTTTTCTGCCTTGATTCTTATATAATATGGCAGGGTGCTACTTTGTTGTACCTGCCTAAAACATAAGTTAAACAATAAAATTTTTAAGGAGATGGGACTCGTTAAACTTGGGCTAAAGAGCCCTCATTCATGTGACTTTAAAAATCTCAACTTTATAATTCATTTGTACCATACATCCTAGCTGGTACCATGTTTTGGGTCGTGAGGGAATTTCTATTTGCTTTGAATTTCTCACTCATTGAATATCTTACTCACCTGGTTTTAATCCGTATGTGTGTGTGTGTGATGTTAAATTTCTGGCTTGAAGTTTTCTAAGGAGTCCCAGTTACTAAGATGAGAAGATCGGGCAGATGGCCTGTTGTGACTTGGGGTTACCTCAGACTCTGAAAGCACAAAAGCTTGCCTCTTCCATGAAGAGGTGGTGGGTGGAGAGATGTTGAGTTAGAATGAATCAGTTTGAGTTTCTTCTTTCTAAAGTTAAGACTAAGGCCATACTTTGGTGTTCTCTTTGGTAAGCCACAGATATGAATCGAAGATGAAACCAGGGAAAGCTGTTGAGGAGATGAGAATTGCTCAACATTTATTTGGCGCCTGTTGAATCTGAGACATTTGAGTGGAGACAAAGGACATAGATGTTGTACGTCCCACGATCTTCCAACTGAGCTGCAAAAAAAGTGGTGAAAGTAAATCCGATGAGTCGGGAAGGGTAGGATTATTGTTGTTATATTGTGATGTTTAAATAAAATAACCCGGTGAGAAGAATCACCATAGAAGTATAATTGTGGTTCAGGTTTTTTAGTTGTTACTTTGGCTTGTGTGTGAGAGTGTGACGAGAGGAATAAAACTGCATAAAAAGTTTGTCATGAACAGTTGACGTGCTTACTGCAAAAGCGAAACATATTTTCTGTGGCACCTAATGATGTGTGGACAGAGCAGCACTGACTTCTCCCCAGCTCTGGTACAGGAAACCCTTTTAGGAGTTGGTGTATAATTGTATCAACTACTTTTTGAGAGAGAGGATCTTTCTGTAGCCTTTCTCGTGTAATTTTGAGCACCCTAAATCGGTTTGTAAACACTTGTTGTTTCTCCAGCCTGTTTCTTAATGTAAGTCATGACATAAGTTTTTCCTTCTCTAGGGTTTTCATGTCTTGGCTGTCTCTCAAAGCTCGACGTAAGCAAATTTGGAGGCAGTGCCTCTGATGAGGGCCTGTCATTTTCATACGCCATTATGCTCTGTGTGTTCTAAGCCTTTTAAAATAGCTGAATGTTTTAAATAAGTGAATGAGCTGCTGTTGTTTGGACTTGCATCCCCTGACCCCCAGCGTTGAAGTCCTGATTGAATCTTGTTGGTGCAAAACATCCAGACCTTTTTTATGTACTACTCTAGACGGATTGCTTGTAAGAAATGTAGGCAGGTAAAAGGATTAGTTTTAATTATGTTCAGAGCTAGTGTGATCATGAAGCAGGGGGAACCCCTCCCATTCAGGGGCTTTTCTGTGACACCGGCCTGAAGACATTTACCTGAAAAGCGTGTTAAAAGAGCAGTCATTTAAAGTTCTTTCCTTGGCATTCACGAGATGTTTCTCATTACCTGGAGGACACCCAGGCAAGTTCGTACTGCCTCTCTACCATGAATCGCCAGATTAGTGTTTCCTCTACTTTTCCTCCTGTCTTCCACTTCCAATTCCTGATTCTTCCATCAGCAAATTTTCAGAGTGGTCTTTCAGAGTGAGGCAAAGTTGGGATTCAGTTGAATTGCTCCATGTACATTAACGTATAGAGAGATAAGAAGGAATTAGTCATCTGAAGGGAATTGGCCGAGGACCTAGGAATGATCTGCCCTAGTTATTTCTTCTGTTTGCTACTCTCTGGAACACAAACTGAATTCAGTTATTGGAGAGTGGGATGGGGTGAGACCCAGGCATGATCCTTTCCAAGTTTGTGCTTGTTTTCTTTCCATTTTCTATCATTTTAAAAAACTTAATAAAAATAAATTTTAAAAGTCTTTTAGAGAGCTTACACACTGCAAAGCGAGGCCAGGAGTATGATAATCAACTACTTCGTTTTTATTTCTTTGTTCATCTATATTCAAAGTGGAAATTCCTATGATTTCGAAACAATGTTTAACTTCTTTGTCTTTGGAATTCAGACTATATAATTCTAACAGTTGAAGCTTGTTTACCTTATTAAGGGATATAGGCCTGAGAAGGAAATGTGGTCTGATATTTTAACCTTTGACCTGAGTACTGCTTGACTTTTTTTTGCCAAAGATTTCTTTGGAAAAGGAGTTATGAAAATGTCCCCCTATTCTTAAAGATTCAAATTTAAATTTTAAAAAGATAAAATGATTTTAAATTGAACAGGAGTGAGTTCAAGTCTAAGAAAAGGAACTGAGTTCTTTTAAATATGTACTCAGATATACTTGTCCTCCTCAGTTTTAGTCTTGGGCCAGCCAAAATACTCTGCCCTTTTTAACTTCAACAAGTAAGTTGTGTACCGCCTGCTAACTTCTCTTGGACAATTCTGGTGAGCTACATACTCTAAGTTTTTTAATGAATTCTGCTTAAAAAAATAAAAAAGCTTTGGATCATATGAAAATGCAGAGTATCCTATGACCTAAGAATTCATGATTTTGAACAATAAAGAAAAATGTCACCTCTAACCAGTTGAGATATTGAAAGGGAACTGCATCAAAATGAGGGCTGGGACACCATGGTTTGGGGTACTCTCAGAGCTCTCTGCTTCTCTGGGTGGGTTATTAGGCTCTACCTCAAAGGTATATAACATTTTGTTCTTGCTGTTGAAAGGTGTTCAGACAATCTGGGCTCTGCTAATACACTTCACTCTAATGTGTTTTAAGTAAAAAAAATAAAGAAAGAAAGAATAAAACAGCAGAAAACCAATAACACCACCAATATTAAAGGAAGTGCAAATCTTACAAGTCACAGAGAACTGAAACCAACACATTTGTTTCCCTCAAATATTAGCCCACCATCTGGAGCAGGTGTTTTTTTCTGCTTGAGAATCAGTACATATTCACTGGTATGTTCTGTGGAGTTTAAAGTTTTCACCCTTTATTGTAAAATTCACATGAGTGAAAATATAGTAGGACGGATGATTTTGATTTCCTTTTCTTCCTCCATTCCTCATCCCAAGGAGGTTTAGGTAGGTAACCAATAACTCTAACATAAATAAGTGTTCACATTTCTGTTGAGAGTTCTGTTTCAGTTGGATATACTTAAATCCTTCATAAGTCATAATTCAATATATCTCCCTGCAGCCATTACATAATTTTATATTTTAATAAAGAATAATAAGGAAGTAGCGTGACTGTATAAATACCAAAATCTTAAATACCAACCAAAAGTTAGTGTTTTCTATTTTGCTTATGCCAAGAACAGAAATCTTAATTGTTTAATAAAGTAAGCTTGAAGTAGCATGATATAATATTAATAGCTACAGTTATAATTGTCCTAGTTCCGGCTGCTATAATGAAGTACCATAGACTGGGTGGCTTAAATAAAACACATTTATTTTTCATAGTTCTGGAGGCTGGGAAGTTCAAGATGATGAAGGTGCTGGGAGATTCAGTGTCTGGTGAGGGCCTGGTTCCTAGTTCATAGACACATCGTGGACATGAGGAGAGTTCTGTGCCATCTCTTTTATAAGGGCACTAATCCCATTCTTGAGGGTTCCACCCTTCACCTAATCACCTCTCCCAGGTCCCACCTCCTAATACTATCACATGAGGGCTTAGCATTTCAAGATCTGAATTTGGAGGGGGTGGGCATAAACATTCAGCCCGTAACAGTAATAATTAGCACTTACTTATTGCTTTATTGCCAAGGTAGTATTCTAAGCATTTTATATTATAACCAATTTGTTCTTGAAAACAACTATATTATTGTCACATAATTGAGATAAGGAAACTGAGTCCCAGAGAGGTTATGTGATTTGACAAAGGTGGCTCAGCTAGTAAGTAATGGAGCTGGGAATCAAACCCAGAAGTCTGGCTCAAGAGTTTGATCTCTCAACTTCTAAATAGTGGGAAAAATTATAGTTTACATTACCCTGTCTGCTGCCAAGCAAAGTTGCAATCTTTTTTATTAACATACTTCAGTATCTTGGGGCTTCTGTACTTTTATCTATAGAGTGACACTTTTGGACTCTGTAAGATACTCTTTAAGGTCTTTATAGCTCTAAAAGTCTAAATTCTATACAGTTTAAAATTCATCATGTATCAGCCCCCAGTTAGAGACTAGTTAAATTTTGGGATGGTCATACAGTGAAATTCTTTACTGATATTAAAAAGAATCAGAACTTGCAGAGGGCAGACAGCAGAAGCAAGAAGAACTACAATCCTGCAGCCTGTGAAACAAAAACCACATTCACAGAAAGATAGACAAGATGAAAAGGCAGAGGGCTATGTACCAGATGAAGGAACAAGATAAAACCCCAGAAAAACAACTCAATGAAGTGGAGATAGGCAACCTTCCAGAAAAAGAATTCAGAATAATGATAGTGAAGATAATCCAGGATCTCGGAAAAAGAATGGAGGCAAAGATCGAGAAGATGCAATAAATGGTTAACAAAGACCTAGAAGAATTAAAGAAAAAACACCTAGAAGAATTAAAGAACAAACAAACAGGGATGAACAATACAATAACTGAAATGAAAACTACACTAGAAGGAATCAATAGCAGAATAACTGAGGCAGAAGAATGGATAAGTGACCTGGAAGACAGAATGGTAGAATTCACTGCCATGGAACAGAATAAAGAAAAAAGAATGAAAAGAAATGAAAACAGCCTAAGAGACCTCTGGGACACCATTAAACGCAAGAACATTCACATTTTAGGGGTCCCAGAAGGAGAAGAGAGAGAGAAAGGACCTGAGAAAATATTTGAAGAGATTATAGTTGAAAACTTCCCTAACATGGGAAAGGAAATAACCACCCAAGTCCAGGAAGCGCAGAGAGTCCCAGGCAGGATAAATCCAAGGAGAAACACACTGAGACACATAGTAATCAAATTGACAAAGATTAAAGAAAAAGAAAAATTACTGAAACCAACAAGGGAAAAATGACAAATAACATAAAAGGGGACTCCCATAAGGTTAATAGCTGATTTCTCAGCAGAAACTCTACAAACCAGAAGGGAGTAGCATGACATATTTAAAGCGATGAGAGGGAAGAATCTACAACCAAGATTACTCTACCCAGCAAGGATCTCATTCAGATTCGATGGAGAAATCAAAAGCTTTACAGACAAGCAAAAGCTAAGAGAATTCAGCACCACCAAACCAGCTCTACAACAAATGCTAAAGGAACTTCTCTAAGTGGGAAACACAAGAGAAGAAAAGGACCTACAAAAACAAACCCATAACAATTAAGAAGATGGTAATAGGAACATACATATCAATATTACCTTAAACATGAATGGATTAAATGCTCCAACCAAAAGACACAGGCTTGCTGAATGGGTACCAAAACAAGACCCATATATATGCTGTCTACAAGAGACCCACTTCAGACCTAGCGATACATAACAGACTGAAAGTGAGGGGATGAAAAAGATATTCCATGCAAATGGAAATCAAAAGAAAGGTGGAGTAGCAATACTCATATCAGATAAAATAGACTTTAAAATAAAGAATGTTACATGAGACAAGGAAGGACACTACATAATGATCAAGGGATCAATTATAGAAGAAGATATAACAATTATAAATATATATGCACCCAACATAGGAGTACCTCAATACATAAGGCAACTGCTAACAGCTATAAAAGAGGAAATCGACAGTAACACAATAATGGTGGGGGACTTTAACACCTCACTTACACCAATGGACAGATCATCCAAACAGAAAATTAATAAGGAAACACAAGCTTTAAATGACACAATAGACCAGATAGATTTAATTGATATTTATAGGACATTCCATCCAAAAACAGCAGATTACACTTTCTTCTCAAGTGTGCATGGAACATTCTCCAGGATAGATCACATCTTGGGTCACAAATCAAGCCTCAGTAAATTTAAGAAAATTGAAATCATATCAAGCATCTTTTCTGACCACAGTGCTATGAGATTAGAAATCAGTTACAGGGAAAAAAAACCCATAAAAAACACAACCACATGGAGGCTAAACAATACATCACTAAATAACCAAGAGCACTGAAGAAATCAAAGAGGAAATCAAAAAAATACCTAGAGACAAATGACAATGAAAACACGACGATCCAAAACCTATGGAATGCAGCAAAAGCAGTTCTAAGAGGGAAGTTTATAGCACTACAAGCCTACCTCAAGAAACAAGAAAAATCTCAAATAAACAATCTAACCTTACACCTAAAGGAACTAGAGAAAGAAGAACAAACAATACCCAAAGTTAGTAGAAGGAAAGAAATCATAAAGATCAGAGCAGAAATAAATGAAATAGAAACAAAGAAAACAATAGGAAAGATCAATAAAACTAAAAGCTGGTTCTTTGAGAAGATAAACAAGATTGATAAACCATTAGCCAGACTCATCAAGAAAAAGAGGGAGAGGACTCAAATCAATAAAAGTAGAAATGAAAAAGGAGAAGTTACAACAGACACCGCAGGAATACAAAGCATCCTAAGAGACTGCTACAAGCAACTCTATGCCAGTAAAATGGACAACCTGGAAGAAATGGGCAAATTCTTAGAGAAGTATAACCTTCCAAGACTGAACCAGGAAGAAACAGAAAATATGAACAGACCAATGACAAGTAATGAAATTGACACTGTGATTAAAAATCTTCCAACAAACAAAAGTCCAGACCCAGATGGCTTCACAGGTGAATTCTATCAAACATTTAGAGAAGAGCTAACACCCATCCTTCTCAAACTCTTCCAAAAAATTGCAGAGGAAGGAACACTCCCAAACTCACTCTATGAGGCCACCATCACCCTGATACCAAAACCAGACAAAGATAGTACAAAAAAAGAAAATTACAGACCAATATCACTGATGAATATAGATGCAAAAATCCTCAACAAAATACTAGCAAACAGAATCCAACAACACATTAAAAGGATCATACACCATGATCACGTGGATATATCCCAGGGATGCAAAGATTCTTCAATATATGCAAATCAATCAATGTGATACACCATATTAACAAATTGAAGAATAAAAACCATATGATCGTATCAGTAGATGCAGGAAAAGCTTTTGACAAAATTCAGCATCCAGTTATGATAAACACTCTCCAGAAAGTGGGCATAGAGGGAACCTACCTCAACATAATAAAGGCCATATATGACAAACCCACAGCAAATATCATTCTCAGTGGTGAAAAACTGAAAGTATTTCCTCTAAGATCAAGACAAGGATGTCCACTCTCACCACTATAATTCAACATAGTCTTGGAAGTCGTAGCCATGGCAATCAGAGAAGAAAAAGAAATAAAAGGAATACAAATTGGAAAAGAAGAAGTAAAACTGTCACTGTTTGCAGATGACATGATGCTATACCTAGAGAATCCTAAAGACGCCACCAGAAAACTATTAGAGCTAATCAATGAATTTGGTAAAGTAGCAGGATACGAAATTAATGCACAGAAATCTCTTGCATTCCTATACACCAATGATGAAAAATCTGAAAGAGAAATTAAGGAAACCCTCCCATTTACCACTGCAACAAAAAGAATAAAATACCTAGGAATAAACCTACCTAGGGAGACAAAAGACCTGTATGCAGAAAACTATAAGACACTGATGAAAGAAATTAAAGATGATACCAACAGATGGAGAGATATACCATGTTCTTGGATTGCAAGAATCAATATTGTAAAAATGACTATACTACCCAAAGCAATCTACAGATTCCATGCAATCCCTATGAAATTACCAATGGCATTTTTTACGGAACTAGAACAAATCATCTTAAAATTTGTATGGAGACAGAAAAGACCCCGAATAGCCAAAGCAGTCTTGAGGGGAAAACACAGAGCTGGAGGAATCAGACTCCCTGACTTCAGATTATATGACAAAGCTACAGTAACCAAGACAATATGGTATTGGCACAAAAACAGAAATATAAATCAATGGAACAGGATAGAAAGCCCAGAGATAAACCCACGCACCTATGGTCAACCAATCTATGACAAAGGAGGCAAGGATATACAATGGAGAGAAGACAGTCTCTTCAGTAAGTGGTGCTGGGAAAACTGGACAGCTACATGTAAAAGAATGAAATTAGAACACTGCCTAACACCATACACAAAAATAAACTCAAAATGGATTAGAAACCTGAATGTAAGACTGGACACTATAAAACTCTTAGAGGAAAACATAGGCAGAACACTCTATGACATAAATCACAGCCAGATCTTTTTTGATCCACCTCCTAGAGTAATGGAAATAAAAACAAAAATAAACAAATGGGACCTAATGAAACTGAAAAGCTTTTGCAAAGCAAAGGAAACTACAAACAAGACAAAAAGACAACCCTCAGAATGGGAGAAAATATTTGCAAATGAATCAGTGGACAAAGGATTTATCTCCAAAATATATAAACTGCTCATGCAGCTCAATATTAAAGAAACAAACAACCCAATCCAAAAATGGGCAGAAGACCTAAATAGACATTTCTCCAAAGAAGACATACAGATGGCCAAGAAGCACATGAAAATCTGCTCAACATCACTAATTATTAGAGAAATACAAATGAAAACTACAGTAAGGTATCACCTCACACCAGTTAGAATGGGCATCATCAGAAAATTTTCAAACAACAAATGCTGGAGAGGGTGTGGAGAAAATGGAACCCTCTTGCACTGTTGGTGGGAATGTAAATTGATACAGCTACTATGGAGAACAGTATGGAGGTTCCTTAAAAAAGTTAAAATAGAATTACCATATGACCCAGCAATCCCACTACTGGGCATATACCCAGAGAAAACCATCATTCAAAAAGACACATGCACCCCAATGTTCATTGCAGCACTATTAACAATAGCCAGGTCATGGAAGCAACCTGAATGCCCATCGACAGACGAATGGGTAAAGAAGATGTGGTACATATATAGAATGGAATATTACTCAGTCATAAAAAGGAAGGAAATTGGGTCATTTGTAGAGATGTGGATGGATCTAGAGACTGTCATAGAGAGTGAAGTAAGTCAGAAAGAGAAAAATAAATATCATATGTTAACGCATATATGTGGAACCTAGAGAAATGGTACCGATGAACTGGTTTGCAGTGCAGAATTTGAGACACAGATGTAGAGAACAAACATATGGACACCATGGCGGGAAAGTGGCAGGGGGAGGGGGTGGTGTTGTGATGAATTGGGAGATTGGGATTGATATATATACACTAATATGTATAAAATGGATAACTAATAAGAACCTGTTGTATAAAAAAATAAATAAAATTCAAAAAATAAAAAAAGAATCAGAACTCTTATGACACAGAGCATTGTCTGTGATAAATCAGAAAAACAATGAGCTCGTTGTATAATTAGGCATACAGTGATCCCTCTTGTATGCAATTCATTTCCTCTGTTTTAAAAAAGAGAGGAAAAAAGATGCATATAAAGTAGTATATGCGTAAAAAAGTTGAAGAACTGATCACCAGTAATCTCTAGGAGGTTCGAATAATGCGGAAATTACACATTCTCCCTTATACATTTGATTGATTGATTGAATTATTTGCAAGGATTACTTTAAACATCAGAAAAAATAGAGAAGAAAATAAAATTAAGTATACATCTGTATGTGACTGTAACTGGACTACAGATAACAGAAGTTTTCCGGAAATATGAGGGTTGGGCCAACTTTTTGATTAATGAGGATAGAAAATTATTTCCTTTTCTAGCCTGTGAGGAATTGTTGTTTTTGTAGCTATTTAAATCATCATGATATTTTGTATCCTTTTATTCTTATGTTTGCTCTTTGCATGATTCCTTATGAGTAAAAACAAGACAAAAGTTGGGTTCATTTTATTGCACATTTTCATTGATGATTGTCTGAATGCAGGATTTTAATTACCCTTTCTGTTGAAAATGACCCTCTCCTGCGTCTTGCTACCCAGATATAACTGCACAGGTTGCTTGATTTTGAGAGGAACACTCCAATTTTGAGGACTGGGGAGAGGGTTGTTATAAGGGAGTGTAGCTGAGTCAAGACTCCTGGTTCCAGAAGCTTTCAAGCAGTGTTATCTTTCTTTGTCCTTATTTAAATAGAATAATTCAGACAATGTGTAGTTTTCGTTCATACTCCCAGAGAGCAGTCAGCATATAAGCGTGTATATCTCATTTAAAATTTTATTTTAAAAAAATGAACATCTCTGCATCTGTTACTCTTCCAGGATGCTTTTCAAAGTCTAAGACAAGAAATATCTTCTTCAAATCTTTCTGAAACACGTTAGAGAATTATTGATTAGAATATGGGTAGCTGAATAGAGAATCTACCTCAAAAAAAATGAGACTAAAACCTTCATATTTTCCATTAATCTAACCTAATGATTCTGGACTATTTTAATGGATGTATTCAATTTGCTTGAGACCAGCCATGATTAATTTTATCCATTGATTTACACATTTCACAAACATACTGTGTGTCAGGCATGATGATACAAAGTTGAATAAAGAATGATTTAGAGTTAATATGTAATGGGGAAGACAGACATTCAGTATGCACTTTGGCTCTAGTGCAATGTAGTAAGTAGAACATTAGCAACATGAACCAAATACTATGAGAATACGGAGTATAACGTGAGCCTAGAGGGAGGGAGGAGGAGTTAGGGAAACCTGGGCCTTGAGAATTGAGAACGATTATTGCCTCTTGGACAAAAGGAATATGGATTTATTGCCTGAGTAAATAAATATCCTTAGTGTCTCTAGAGGGGTCTCCATATCATTCAATCCACTAGTAGAGAGAGATCGGGATACCCTACTCTCGAGGCCAGCCCTTTGGGATTCTGAATAGCATGACTAGGTGTCCCTTTGGGAAGTTTGTTCAGCTAAGAGTAAAACTCTCTTGTGGTATGAGCTAGATAAAAGATGATTCATTTTGTGTGCATGATGGGTCAGGTATGCTGAAGCAGATTCTTTCCAGGTTTTGGCCTTCCAAACGGTGTTTAATCTATAAATATCAGAGATTAAAAGTACAAAACTGTGTAAAGTCATTCTATTTTCTGTTACCTACCCCCTCTTCCTACTTTGCCATAAAGGTATATAGGGCTTTTTTTTTTTTGGCCAGGTCAAAGATTTTTATTAAGATGAGATTAGAGAAAGATTTTTCATTTTAGGTGGCTGGAAAGTACATCCAGCTGAAAACCATCAACCATTTAGGCTACATGCTTCATTTGAGTTGTGTTTCTGGATGCAAGTCAAGTATGACAACTGTGAGTTTCATAACTTTCTCTAACTTGATTCAAAAACGTTTTGGGGCCAAAATACTTCTTGAGGTCTTTTCTGTCCTCTCCTGGCAAGGCCCTATGGAGGTTATCAAGGTCAAGATTATATTGCTGGGTCTCAGAAAGTTGCAGAAGAGATGAGGAGCTCTGAGGCTGAGGCTTGCATCATCATTTACCCTTGCCGGTGTTCTCCCAGTCATGACTTACCACTTCTTGTTCAAGATGAACGTCTCATTGGGTCTTTGCCTCTGACAAGGAGAAACTAATAATTTACGTTACGTATTTTGTCTGCTTGTTAGCAATGCTCAGGTTCCTTCGTTGGAGTTATGGCTTTTAGACCATGTAGAGTAAGTTCTGAAGGGAAAATATGTTGTTGAAGAAGGTTGAGTGGACAAGAAGGGACTATGGAAAGCAGTGGTCAGTGAGAGTAGTTCCAGTGAGTGGCAGTCAGAACTCTACAGTGTTCACGACCATAGTCTCCCAGGGGACACTCAAACCCAGATGGTATTTTGGGATCTTTTTATTTACGGTATTATTATTCATAGTATCTCAGCCCCAGAGTATTCAGTTTGTCTTTTAAAAAATTCAATAATGGTTATTAAGGTTAAAAATTGATTTTATAACCATATATCTGAGCAATTTATAATAGGGCCATATGAGCTCCTTGAGTGAATCAACAAGTATCTGATTGAGCACCTGTGATGTGCTTGGTACAGTATTTATGTTGAAGTAGTGACAGTTCTGTCAAGAAATAATGGCTTGGGAGGAGGGAGAAGATGGCGGAAGAGTAAGACGCGGAGATCACCTTCCTTCCCACAGATACAGTAGAAATACATCTACACGTGGAACTGCTCCTACAGAACACCCACTGAACGCTGGCAGAAAACGTCCGACCTCCAAAAAGGCAAGAAACTCCCCCCGTACTTGGGTAGAGCAAAAGAAAAAAGAAATAACAGAGACAAAAGAATAGGGACGGCACCTGCACCAGTGGGAGGGAGCTGTGAAGGAGGAAAGGTTTCCACGCACTAGGAAGCCCCTTCGCGGGCGGAGACTGCGGGTGGCGGAGGGGGGAAGCTTTGGAGCCACGGAGGAGAGCGCAGCCACAGGGGTGCGGAGGGCAAAGCGGAGAGGTTCCCGCACAGAGGCTCGGCGCCGAGCAGCACTCACCAGCCCGAGAGGCTTGTCTGCTCAGCCGCCGGGGCGGGCGGGGCTGGGAGCTGAGGCTCGGGCTTCGGTCGGATCGCAGGGAGAGGACTGGGGCTGGCAGCGTGAACACAGCCTGAAGGGGTTAGCGCACCACAGCTAGCCGGGAGGGAGTCCGGGGAAAAAGTCTGCAGCTGCCGAAGAGGCAAGAGACTTTTTCTTCCCTCTGTGTTTCCTGGTGCGCGAGGAGAGGGGATTCAGAGCACCGCCTAAACGAACTTCAGAGACTGGCGCGAGCCGCAGCTATCAGCACAGATCCCACAGCAACAGGGGCACAGAGGAAAAAAACGGAGAGATTCCCGCACAGAGGCTCGGCGCAGAGTAGCACTCAGCAGCCCGAGAGGCTTGTCTGCTCAGCCGCCGGGGCGGGCGGGGCTGGGAGCTGAGGCTCGGCTTCAGTCGGATAGCAGGGAGAGGACTGGGGCTGGCAGCGTGAACACAGCCTGAAGGGTTTAGTGCACCACAGGTAGCCGGAAGTGAGTCCGGGAAAAAGTCTGCAGCTGCCGAAGAGGCAAGAGACTTTTTCTTGCCTCTTTGTTTCGCGGCGGGCAAGGAGAGGGGAGTCAGAGCGCCGCCTAAACGAACTCCAGAGAAGGGCGCGAGCCGCGGCTATCAGCGCGGATCCCACAGCAACAGGGGCGCAGAGGGAAAATCGGAGAGGTTCCCGCACAGAGGCTCGGCGCCGAGCAGCGCTCACCAGCCCGAGAGGCTTGTCTGCTCACCCGCCGGGGGGGGCGGGGCTGGGAGCTGAGGCTCGGGCTGCGGTCGGATCGCAGGGAGAGGACTGGGGCTGGCGGCGTGAACACAGCCTGAAGGGATTGGCGCACCACAGCTAGCCGGGAGGGAGACCGGGAAAAGGTCTGCAGCTGCCGAAGAGGCAAGAGACTTTTTCTTGCCTCTTAGTTTCGCTGCGCGCAAGGAGAGGGGATTCAGAGTGCCGCCTAAACGAACTCCAGAGAAGGGCGCGAGCCGCGGCGATCAGCGCGGACCCCAGAGACGGGCGTGAGACGCTGGGGCTGCTGCTGCCGCCTCCAAAAAGCCTGTGTGCGAGCACAGGTCACTCTCCACACCGCCCCTCCCGGGAGCCTGTGCAGCCCGCCACTGCCAGGGTCCCGGGATCCGGGGACAACATCCCCGGGAGAACGCACTGCGCGCCTCGGGCCGGTGCAACGTCACGCCGGCCTCGGCCGCCGCAGGCTCGCCCCGCCTCCTCCGTACCGCTCCCTCCCCGCGGCCTGGGTGAGCCAGAGCCCCCGAAGCAGCTGCTCCTTTAACCCCGTCCTGTCTGGGCGGGGAACAGACGCCCTCAGGCGACCTACACGCAGAGGCGGGTCCAAATCCAAAGCTGAACCGCAGGAGCTGTGCGAACAGGGAAGAGAAGGGGGAATCTCTCCCAGCAGCCTCAGAAGCAGCGGATTAAAGCTCCACAAACAACTTGATGTGCCTGCATCTGCTGAACACCTGAATAGACAACGAATCAGCCCAGATTCAGGAGGTGGACTCTGGGAGCAGGAGATATTAATTCTTCCCCTTTTCCTTTTTTTTGTGAGTGTATATGTATATGCTTCTGGGTGAGATTTTGTCTGTATAGCTTTGCTTTACAATAGCTTTATTTTACTTCACTATATTATAGCCTCTTTCTTTCTTTCTTTCTTTCTATTTTTTCTCCCTTTTACTCTGAGCTGTGTGGAAGAAAGGCTCTTGGTGCTCCAGCCAGGCATCAGGGCCGTGCCTCTGAGGTGGGAGAGCCAACTTCAGAACACTGGTCCACAAGAGACCTCCCAGCTCCATGTAATACCAAACGGCAAAAATCTCCCAGAGATCTCCATCTCAGCATCAAGACCCAGCTTCACCCAACGACCAGCAAGCTACAGTGCTGGACACCCTATGCCAAACAACTAGCTAGACAGGAACACAACTCCATCCATTAGCAGAGAGGCTGCCTAAAATCATAATAAGGCCACAGACACACCAAAATACACCACCAGACATGGACGTG
The DNA here is from genome assembly GCF_949987535.1 of Balaenoptera acutorostrata. Lineage (NCBI taxonomy): Eukaryota > Metazoa > Chordata > Mammalia > Artiodactyla > Balaenopteridae > Balaenoptera > Balaenoptera acutorostrata. The sequence goes on along the minus strand of NC_080065.1, from coordinate 44,854,326 downwards.
CCCACCAGAAAGACAAGATCTAGCCTCATCCACCAGAACTCAGGCACTAATTCCCTCCACCAGGAAGCCTACACAACCCACTGAACCAACCTTAGCCACTGGGGACAGATACCAAAAACAACGGGAACTACGAACCTGCAGCCTGTGAAAAGGAGACCCCAAACACAGTAAGATAGGCAAAATGAGACGACAGAAAAACACACAGCAGATGAAGGAGCAGGCTCAGAACACACTGGACTTAACAAATGAAGAGGAAATAGGTAGTCTACCTGAAAAAGAATTCAGAATAATGATAGTAAGGATGATCCAAAATCTTGGAAATAGAATAGACAAAATGCAAGAAACATTTAACAAGGATGTAGAAGAACTAAAGAGGAACCAAGCAATGATGAAGAACACAATAAATGAAATTAAAAATACTCCAGATGGGATCAATAGTAGAATAACTGAGGCAGAAGAAAGGATAAGTGACCTGGAAGATAAAATGGTGGAAATAACTACTACAGAGCAGGATAAAGAGAAAAGAATGAAAAGAACTGAGGACAGTCTCAGGGACCTCTGGGACAACATTAAACGCTCCAACATTCGAATTATAGGGGTACCAGAAGAAGAAGAGAAAAAGAAAGGGACTGAGAAAATTTTTGAAGAGATTATAGTTGAAAACTTCCCTAATATGGGAAAGGAAATAGTTAATCAAGTCCTGGAAGCACAGACAGTCCCATACAGGATAAACCCAAGGAGGAACACGCCAAGACACATATTAATCAAACTGTCAAAAATTAAATATAAGGAAAACATATTAAAGGCAGCAAGGGAAAAAAAACAAATAACACACAAGGGAATCCCCATAAGGTTAACATCTGATCTCTCAGCAGAAACTCTGCAAGCCAGAAGGGAGTGGCAGGATATACTTAAAGTGATGAAGGAGAAAAACCTACAACCAAGATTACTCTACCCAGCAAGGATCTCATTCAGATTTGATGGAGAAATTAAAACCTTTACAGACAAGCAAAAGCTGAGAGAGTTCAGCACCACCAAACCAGCTTTACAACAAATGCTAAAGGAACTTCTCTAGGCAAGAAACACAAGAGAAGGAAAACACCTACAACAACAAACCCAATACATTTAAGAAAATGGGAATAGGAACATACATATCGATAATTACCTTGAATGTAAATGGATTAAATGCTCCCACCAAAAGACACAGGCTGGCTGAATGGATACAAAAACAAGACCCATATATATGCTGTCTACAAGAGACCCACTTCAGACCTAGAGACACATACAGATTGAAAGTGAGGGGATGGAAAAAGATATTCCATGCAAATGGAAATCTAAAGAAAGCTGGAGTAGCAATTCTCATATCAGACAAAATAGACTTTAAAATAAAGACTATTACAAGAGACAAAGAAGGACACTATATAATGATCAAGGGATCGATCCAAGAGGAAGGTATAACAATTGTAAATATTTATGCACCCAACATAGGAGCACCTCAATACATAAGGCAAATACTAACAGCCATAAAAGGGGAAATCGACAGTAACACAATCATAGTAGGGGACTTTAACACCCCACTTTCACCAATGGACAGATCATCCAAAATGAAAATAAATAAGGAAACACAAGCTTTAAATGATACATTAAACAGTATGGACTTAATTGATATTTATAGGACATTCCACCCAAAAACAACAGAATACACATTTTTCTCAAGTGCTCATGGAGCATTCTCCAGGATAGATCATATCTTGGGTCACAAATCAAGCCTTGGTAAATTTAAGAAAACTGAAATCGTATCAAGTATCTTTTCCGACCACAACGCTATGAGACTAGATATCAATTACAGGAAAAGATCTGTAAAAAATACAAACACATGGAGGCTACACAATACATTACTTAATAACGAAGTGATTACTGAAGAAATCAAAGGGGAAATCAAAAAATACCTAGAAACAAATGACAACGGAGACACGACGACCCAAAACCTATGGGACGCAGCAAAAGCAGTGCTAAGAGGGAAGTTTATAGCAATACAAGCCTACCTCAAGAAACAGGAAACATCTCGAATAAACAACCTAACCTTGCACCTAAAGCAATTAGAGAAAGAAGAACAAAAAAACCCCAAAGCCAGCAGAAGGAAAGAAATTATAAAGATCAGGTCAGAAATAAATGAAAAAGAAATGAAGGAAACAATAGCAAAAATCAATGAAACTAAAAGCTGGTTCTTTGAAAAGATAAACAAAATTGATAAACCATTAGCCAGACTCATCAAGAAAAAAAGGGAGAAGACCCAGATCAATAGAATTAGAAATGAAAAAGGAGAAGTAACCACTGACACTGCAGAAATACAAAAGATCATGAGAGATTACTACAAGCAACTCTATGCCAATAAAATGGACAACCTGGAAGAAATGGACAGATTCTTAGAAATGCACAAACTGCCAAGACTGAACCAGGAAGAAATAGAAAATATGAACAGACCAATCACAAGCACTGAAATTGAAACTGTGATTAAAAACCTTCCAACAAACAAAAGCCCAGGACCAGATGGCTTCACAGGTGAATTCTATCAAACATTTAGAGAAGAGCTAACACCTATCCTTCTCAAACTCTTCCAAAATATTGCAGAGGGAGGAACACTCCCAAACTCATTCTACGAGGCCACCATCACCCTGATACCAAAACCAGACAAAGATGTCACAAAGAAAGAAAACTACAGGCCAATATCACTGATGAACATAGATGCAAAAATCCTCAACAAAATACTAGCAAACAGAATCCAACAGCACATTAAAAAGATCATACACCATGATCAAGTGAGGTTTATTCCAGGAATGCAAGGATTCTTCAATATACGCAAATCAATCAATGTGATACACCATATTAACAAATTGAAGGAGAAAAACCATATGATCACCTCAATAGATGCAGAGAAAGCTTTCGACAAAATTCAACACCCATTTATGATAAAAGCCCTGCAGAAAGTAGGCATAGAGGGAACTTTCCTCAACATAATAAAGGCCATATATGACAAACCCACAGCCAACATTGTCCTCAATGGTGAAAAACTGAAACCATTTCCACTAAGATCAGGAACAAGACAAGGTTGCCCACTCTCACCACTATTATTCAACATAGTTCTGGAAGTCCTAGCCACAGCAATCAGAGAAGACAAAGAAATAAAAGGAATACCAATCGGAAAAGAAGAAGTAAAGCTGTCACTATTTGCAGATGACATGATACTATACATAGAGAATCCTAAAGATGCTACCAGAAAACTCCTAGAGCTAATCAATGAATTTGGTAAAGTAGCAGGATACAAAATTAATGCACAGAAATCTCTTGCATTTCTATACACTAATGACGAAAAATCTGAAAGTGAAATTAAGAAAACACTCCCATTTACCATTGCAACAAAAAGAATAAAATATCTAGGAATAAACCTACCTAAGGAGACAAAAGACCTGTATGCAGAAAATTATAAGACACTGATGAAAGAAATTAAAGATGATACAAATAGATGGAGAGATATACCATGTTCCTGGATTGGAAGAATCAACATTGTGAAAATGACTCTACTACCCAAAGCAATCTACAGATTCAATGCAATCCCTATCAAACTACCACTGGCATTTTTCACAGAACTAGAACAAAAAATTTCACAATTTGTATGGAAACACAAAAGACCCCGAATAGCCAAAGCCATCTTGAGAACGAAAAATGGAGCTGGGGGAATCAGGCTCCCTGACTTCAGACTATATTACAAAGCTTCAGTAATCAAGACAGTTTGGTACTGGCACAAAAACAGAAATATAGATCAATGGAACAGGATAGAAAGCCCAGAGATAAACCCACACACATATGGTCAACTTATCTTTGATAAAGGAGGCAAGCATATACAGTGGAGAAAAGACAGCCTCTTCAATAAGTGGTGCTGGGAAAATTGGACAGGAACATGTAAAAGTATGAAATTAGAACACTCCCTGACACCATGCTCAAAAATAAACTCAAAATGGATTAAAGACCTAAGTGTAAGGGCAGACACTATCAAACTCTTAGAGGAAAACATAGGCAGAACACTCTATGACATACATCACAGCAAGATTCTTTTTGACCCAGCTCCCAGAGAAATGGAAATAAGAACACAAATAAACAAATGGGACCTAATGAAACTTAAAAGCTTTTGCACAGCAAAGGAAACCATAAACAAGACGAAAAGACAACCCTCAGAATGGGAGAAAATATTTGCAAATGAAGCAACTGACAAAGGATTAATCTCCAAGATTTACAAGCAGCTCATGCAGCTCAATAACAAAAAAACGAACAACCCAATCCAAAAATGGGCAGAAGATCTAAATAGACATTTCTCCAAAGAAGATATACAGATGGCCTACAGACACATGAAAGAATGCTCAACATCATTAATCATTAGAGAAATGCAAATCAAAACTACAATGAGATATCATCTCACACCGGTCAGAATGGCCATCATCAAAAAATCTAGAAACAATAAATGCTGGAGAGGGTGTGGAGGAAAGGGAACCCTCTTGCACTGTTGGTGGGAATGTAAATTGATACAGCCACTATGGAGAACAGTATGGAGGTTCCTTAAAAAACTACAAATAGAACTACCATATGACCCAGCAATCCCACTACTGGGCATGTACCCTGAGAAAACCATAGGTCAAAAAGAGTCATGTACCAAAATGTTCATTGCAGCTCTATTTACAATAGCCAGGACATGGAAGCAACCTAAATGTCCATCGACAGATGAATGGATAAAGAAGATGTGGCACATATATACAATGGAATATTACTCAGCCATAAAAAGAAATGAAATGGAGGTATTTGTAATGAGGTGGATGGAGTTAGAGTCTGTCATACAGAGTGAAGTAAGTCAGAAAGAGAAAAACAAATACAGTATGCTAACACATATATACGGAATCTAAGGGAAAAAAAAAAAAAAAGGCCATGAAGAACCTAGTGGCAAGACGGGAATAAAGACACAGACCTACTAGAGAATGGACTTGAGGATATGGGGAGGGGGTGGGGTGAGATGTGACAGGGTGAGAGAGTGTCATGGACATATATACACTACCAAATGTAAAATAGATAACTAGTGGGAAGCAGCCGCACAGCACAGGGAGATCAGCTCAGTGCTTTGTGACCACCTAGAGGGGTGGGATGGGGAGGGTGGGAGGGAGGGAGATGCAAGAGGGAAGAGAAATGGGAACATATTGTATATGTATAACTGATTCACTTTGTTATAAAGCAGAAGCTAACACACTATTGTAAGGCAATTATACTTCAATAAAGATGTTTAAAAAATAAAAAATAAAAAAAAATAGTACTTACTTCATAGAAATGTTGTAAGAATAAAGTAAATGAATGTAAAGTTCTTAGAGCATAGCCTGACACCTAGTAAGCTCTCAATAAATGTTACCATTAATTCTAAAAAATAAAAAAAAAATAAAAAATAAAAAATAAAAAAAAAAAGAAATAATGGCTTTATTGCAGAACAATAGGTATAGAGAATATGAAATATTTAAGAGGTAGAATCAACATGAGTATGGGGCCTTTATGAATTGTGAGCAGTGTGAGAGAGAAAGGATCTAGGATGTTAAGAGGATTTTAGCTTTAAATGCTGGGTTGGATGATGACATTTACTAAAGTAGGGAATACAGGAAGGAGGGACAAACGAGTGGGAGGATTGGTAGTGAATTTGGGTTTTTGTTAGTTTGAGTACCTAAGGAATAGCTAGGTGTAGATATCTAACAGGAAGTTTAGACACACTGCTTGGTTTCTCCAGAAAGAGGCTGAAGCTGGACATAGCATTGAGAAATCATCAATGTAGTCAAAGCAATGAGAACGGAAGGTTGGCTCAGGTGAAGCATGCCAAGTGAGGAGGTCGTTGGACATAAGGACGTACCCTGGATTTCCACCTCCACCACTTCATTACAATTGTGCTTGTCAAGATTACCAGCATCCTCCATATTCCCAAATACAGTGGTTATCTGTGTGTTCTGATCCTCACGTAACTGCTTAGAAGCATTCATCTTAGTTGATGATCTCCTCCCTCTAGAAGCACTCGACTTTTCTTGATTTCTGTTACACTATGTTTCCTAGCTTTTTCCCTTTCAGGCTGGTTGGTTTCTCCTCTGGTGCCCAACCTATAAAGGTTGGACAACTCTGGGACTCTGCCTCAGCCTCCCGCTGTCTGTCACTACCGTGAACTTAGTGTTGTAGTTCTAGAGGAGGACTAAGCTCGGTGAGAGTCAGGTAAAAGTTATAAGGTATGCCAAAACCAATAGGTGATTTAAAAGAATGTGTTCCTTCCACTCAAGAAAAATATGGATAGAATATAGAATTGCATCAACCTCAATCCAAAAAGAGGTTAGAAAATAATCCAGTATGGTTGTGAAGGATCCATGGAAACCATTCAACCAATTAGTTTGAAAATATTTATTGGGTGTGTATTTTATGCCAGGCCATGTTCTAGTTGCTGGGGATGCATCAGTCAAAATCCTGCAAAAATTCCTGCCCTCATGAGACTTACATTCTTATGAGGGGTCACAGGCAGTAAACCAATGCATGAGTAAGTTATTGAATAGGTAAGAAGATGGTAAGTGCTGTGGAAAGACATAAAACATATAAGGGGGATAGGGAATGTCGTGAGGCAGGGAGGATGCACTTTTAGAATAGAGTGATCAGGGTAAGTCTCACTGAAAAGGTGACGTGTGAGCAAAGACCCAAACAAGATAAAGGAGTGAGTCTGTGTGTGTCTAGGGCAAGCGATTTCTAGACAGAGGAAATGGCAAGTGCAAAAGCTCTGAAGTAGGACTGTCCCTAGCATGGTCCAGGAACAACAAGGAGCAACTGACTGAGGGAGGAAATCATAGTATGTATTGCCATAGAAACAGTTGGGGGGTGGGGTGGGAGGGAGGTTGTGGCAGGTTTTATGGGACCTCGTAATCTGTTATAAGGGCTGTGGTTTTTCTATCCTGAGTGAGATGGGCTGGCCTTTGGAGGATTTTGCATGGAAAATAGATGTGACCTGACACATTTGAACAGGATCACTCTGACTACTGTGTTGTAAATAGACTATAGGGAGGTTAGAGAGGAAGCAGGGAGCCAGTTGTGAGGCTCTTGCCGTAATCCAGGCAAGATGACAGTAGCTTAGACAGAGTGGGAAGGGCAGAGGTGGTAAGAAGTAGTTGGATTCTGGAAATATTTTGAAGCTATTGCTGACAGGGTTTCCTGATGGATTGAATGTGTGGTTTAAGAGAAAAGGAGTTGCCAAGGATCATTCTGGGGTTTTGGCCTGAGCAACTGAAAAAAAAAAAAAATGGAGTTGCTGTTAACTGAGCCGAGGAAAAAGTTTGGGGATGAGTTATGAGTTGTGTTTTGGGTATGTTAGGTTCAAGATGCCGACTCAGTATCCCGGAGGAGGAATGTGGAGAAGGCATTTGCATATACGTGTTTAGAGGTCCGTGGTACAGATACAAATTTTGGAGTTAAAAGCATCTAGAGAGATGTGAAAGCATGAGACTGGAGGTAGTCAGCACGGAAGTGAGTGTAGGTAGAAGAGGCTTTAGGTCATCCCAAGTATTCCGATGGTAAGAGGCTGATGAGATTAAGAAACTGAAAAGGAACCCCCTTCCCAGTGAAATAAGAGAGAATCCAGAAATGCGTGGTGTCTAGAAGTTTAGTGAGAAAGCTTTTTAAAGGAGGCAGTGGTAATCGTGTTAACGGAAAGGACCTGTAAGACAAGGGCTGAGATTTGACCATTGGATCTAGTAGTGTGGACATCACTGATGACTGACAAGGAGAGAGCCTGTTAGGAGTGGGTTCAGGAGAGAAAGGGAAGAGGGGAAATAGAGATGGTGTTTTCAAGGAGCTTTGAAAGCAGAGAAAGGGAGGAAGAAGTGGGGCGAGGTTAGCCCAACCTGTTAATTGATGTGCTTTTTATAGCCATATAATTTGAGTATTAAGTTGTTAGAAGTTGTGCTAAAATTGAGGAGTGAACATATTTAAAGTATAATTAATTGCTAGTAGTAGTTGATTTTCAATATTGTGTACTTTGTTTTCTAAATCTTTAATTTTTCTTTTTGAAATCTCATTGTCAATTGAAGTAAAATAGATATTGAGGCTTTTAAAATTGAAGTATAATTGACATTAGTTTCAGGTGTACAACATAATGATTTGACATTTGTATACACTGAATATTGGGGCTTTTAATGAAAGTGTTGTAGAAAGTTCTCAAGCTGAGATTCAGTCAAATATTCGAGGTTGCGGTTCAAACTGCTGCTAAAGCCATATCCTGTGTCAAGTCAAAGATTATCACACTATTTAGTGCTGTCTTTAGGATGTCCTCTTTTAACTCTTCTTGCCTTTCCATCAGTCTTTGAAAGTTTGAAGTACCTACATTAACCTAAATTGGATGTGATTTAGAGAATATCTCTTGCCACTATTTGATCAAATTTTATTTGATGTCTATCTTTTTATTATCTCCTTCATTCTCTTCTCATTTCTTTCAGTGAAGGACTGGATGTGGCTTATAATACAAACATGTAATAAAACGTAAGAAGTAATATGGGATTTAACATTGTATAATACATCATTTCAAAAATCTCATGTTTTAAGGTTCCGTATCTTTTATCCTTCTTTGTGGGCAGAGAGAGATTTGCAAATTGTAAGAAACTGTAAAATATGAAAACATTAATAGGCTCGAAGAGAGAGCTATGGTTTTTATTGTATAGTTGCTTTGAAAGTCTTGCATGTTAAGAAAATCTCAAGGCAATTTTTGTTCTTTACCCCACTGCCCCCAGATTACATGACAATGAGGTCTTATTTTAATAGATGCAGAACTTGTTATGACCGAAATTCTTTGTTTCAGGTTTTTACGAGAATACTCGCGTTTTTCTGGTGATATCTTATTCCCCTTGTGTGGTTCCCAAATGAGCCCTGATCATCTCAAATACTTCTTATGTACTCTTTTGGTGATGAATATTTTATCTCTGCCAACACAGTCTCTAATTTGTCCATGAACAATTCCCTTGAGGACCTTCATATCCACTATTTTTGTAATTATAAAATCGATTCTAACACTCAGTTCAAATAGTCATGAGTATATGTCCTTTCTTCCTTTTGGAGAGCCATGGCGGGGATACTCTGTTCAGGTGTAGTCATAATTCCTTGGATGAATGTCATAAAATTTCCACAGAGTCACCAAATAAATGAGGCATAATGTCCTATTTTTAAACATATGCCTTTAATCCTTTCCCTTCCAACCTCATTCCCCCTACTGTTTTTGGTTTTTTGTTTTTGATTTATATTTTAACATGCTTGTTTACTGTAACCCTTCAGATTTTGTTTTTTTGGGAAAGCTGAATTTGTCGGCGAAAGACTATGATTTTTTAAATTATTTGTTGACCATAAATATGATTGCTCTGGTTTTTCTGTTTTGGGTTTTGGTATTTTTTACGTGTTCCTGATGAGTAGTTTTTTGTTGTTGTAACAGTTGCTTCACAATTACGGTGTAATGTGCAAATTAGAAAAGAGAGACTTGAAGGATTATACATTACTTAGATAAATATGTAGAAAACCAGAGTAGTCTGATTTAAAAAAAAAAAAGAAAAGCCCAGTCATATATCCTTAGGGAGTTTATATCTATGTTTCTAGTAACAAGCAATAGCACAGTCTACCTGATTGAGTTTTTGTTCTTAATTAACAAAAGCTAGGTGCTACACACACCTCCAAGTATGTCCTGCCCCATTTTCCTCCTACAAGATATTAAAGTTGAAAGGAAAGCAAGAATATGCAAGTTTAGACATAAGAGCTGTCAGGCATCAGCTTCCTACACAGACACAGCCAGTTCCCATCTTCTTACATGTAATAATTTATTGGTAGAAGTATGAAAAGAAAGAAGAGAATGCATGTGGAATAGGAGAGCTGAGTATTAAATAATAGTAGACAAGTGGGACACTGAGAGGGTAAAACATTTTGCTCAGGAAAATCCCGGCTTAGACTTTCCGACTAGCTTTCATCTTGCCCTCTGCCCAGGACTCTGGCATATTCCATCAGAATAAGTCCATGGAATTGGAAGATCAACAAATATTGTTCTGTCTGTTTTATGTTTTGAAATTGTAATAATAGAGAAAGTCTATTGTCTTTTGGGCCAAAGGACAAAATGTATAGTTGATATTGTTTATGGCTGCCCTGTAAGTGAATAGTCTATTTAGGGACAAATCCCACAAGAGCTTGGGGTCAGGGCTCCCTTCTTTCATTGCTGAAGGTAGGGGTCAGCTATTTCTTTCTTAACTGCCTGGCAGCCAGGGCCCCAGCATGAAACCAAGGCTTGGCCAATTGGATGCTCCAGCTTGATGGTCAGTGGTACCGGGTTGGAGTAGTCAGAGGTCATTCTCATGCTGCAGTGGAGTTCAGTACAGGATGCCAAGCAGTTAGTACAAGTGGTGACTCCTGTACTAATGGCTGCTGCAGTGTTACAGTGGGCTGCCTTGGTTCTTGCATTTTTTTAGTCTTCTCATCTGTTCTGTGAATTATCAGTATCCTTCCAATAAATCACTTTTCTGGTATTTGCAAGCAGAACCTTCTCTGGTACAAAAGAAAAAGGAGGACACCCATTTTAAAAAACACCTATGATGTTCAAATATCATATTTTCCTGGTTTGAAAGTGCCTCTTTAATAAAACACACCTTTAAATAACTCTCTGATTAATTCCAGCTTATAAAGTGAGAAGATGGCTTGAACTACCACTGCTGCCAGCTCAGCTGTGGATCTGAAATATCCAGCTGTGCCCTCTCTGCCTCTCTCATCACCAATAACAGACTTTGCAATCAGAGTCTGTCTGACACGTGTGTTGATGTGTGAGGTGAGATAGCGTCTAGTTCACTGTATTGGCTCTTCCACATTAGACCAGAGTAAACATTTGTCTTTGTCAGCAGTTAAAGCAACGTGATTTGAGGATGCACAGGGATCACAGACACTACCACCACCCCCTCCCCTTGCCACCATTATGCTTTTGTCTAGGTCTGCATAGACATAGCAGGAGATTCATAATCAAAGAGAATTGATTTAACTGCTAAGATAGACCAGTCGTGTTTAAAAGCTGTTTCTCCTCTCAGGGGAAGAAAAAATACAGTGATGGTCCCACTCTACATCATATTATGCTCTCTTTTAATAGTTCTTATTATAGCAAACCAAAAGGACTGTCTCTGTATGATTAGCCACCACTGGTATTTGGCTTATCAGGTCAGATCTTTGACCAAATGGACAATAAAATAAATCCAGACCCTGAGTTATCTTGAACTGTGCACTGTGAGAAGAGTCCTGATGGGTGGTCACAAAGTCAATTTTTTAGGAAAACACTTTTCTAAGTGAAAAAATCTAATAACCACAATCATGGTGATAACAATACCTATTGATTACTGAACACTGTTCTGAGCATTTGATACATAGTACCTCATTTACTGCTCCCAACAATCCTATGAGATGATCCTTGCTTTCTAGATTAGCAAACAGGTGTTGGTGAAGTAACTTCTCCAGATCACAGTAAGGTTGGATCTCAGGCTTGTCTGACCATGCACTTAATCAAAGCCACGTACTGAATCACTGAGGAGCTCATTCTACCACGTGGTGGATGCTGTGTCAGACACTCAGGTTCCAAAACTAAATCAGAAGTGGAGCCTGCATTGAAGTGCTCCAAGTCCAAGTGGGGGAAGAAGGACTGTAGATCACCTTTACTTGACAGAATGATGAGCGTTAGGACAGTGGAACAGAAAAGGTGCTAAGGGAGTTTGAAGAAGGTCATCTCAATCAGACTGAGGGCCACAGAAGTCTTCCTGGAAGAAATGATCATTGAGCTGAATTCTGAAGGATGACCAGGTGCCAGCCAGAGGGAGGTAGTGGAGAATGATGTATAGGCAGAGGGTCAGCCCCTTTGATGACGTGGATCATGAAGGAGACTGGATCAGGAACTGCACATAGGTCTGTATGGTTGGCATGAGGGCCATGTATATGGTGGGAAAATAAAAACAAATTATTATACAGATATTATAATTATAAATATTATATATTATAATTATAAACTTAAAATAATTATATTTTAAGTTTCACATGTTGAACCCCAGTTTGGGTGCTTTGTAAACTTTTTGAACATTATCTTATGTAATCCCTCTAACAACCATCAGAGGCCAGAAATGAAGGCAAAGGCCAGATCATAAAGAGCCTATCTGCTTAGATAAGAAGTTTGGTCATTTTCCTGACAGCTATGGGTAGCCATGGAAAGATTTTAAATCATGGGAATGACTTGATGTGTTTTAGGAAGATCATTATTAGCATTTTGGAGACTGAATTGGAGTCGGGTAAGACCCGAAGTAAGGACACCAGTTAGGACAGACAGTGTGTTTTCCAGGAGACAGTGGTGATGCGGTCAGAGACTTTAGGAATGGGGAGATGGTAGAGACCAAATGGGTGGATTTAGGGGAATTGGTGACTGAGAGGCTATGTGGGGCTGAGCTCCATCTTCATTGAACCTGAAGATTGTTAAGTGAAGGAATGCCCTGTGGTCCAAAAATATGGAATTAGGATTTTCACTGTTAGGGTCTACAAGGAAAACAACTTTAGTTTGATTTGTTTTTCTCTCAGCAGTTCCAAAGCTCCCCATCTCCAGTTCCAAAAAGCACCAAGAGCAGAGAGAATCTGCTTTGCTGGGATCTTTCCTGGGAGATTTTAGATGATCCATCCACTGGAAGATCTACCTAGGGAGTCTAGCTCTTTTTAAATGTTTCCATTCCCTGATTTTTCCTAAGTGTACAAAGTATAGAAAAATGCCATTGTTAAGGAATAGTAAAAGTGTTTAAGTATTTTTATGCCCGACTTTCCGTTTAGAAACATTCTATTCAGAAAGTGACCAAAAAAGAGGTTCAATACAAAATGTATTAATCTCTTTCACATTCAACTAAATTTGTATTTCTTTGCTCTTTAGGGAAAAAAATAATAAATGGCCTGAAACTGACCCAGGTGAAGCCCTGATTTGGATACGTTTATGAATATTCATTTAGCTTGGTTCTCATTACAGACAGTCATGCCTGGGGAATTTACTGCTAGTTTTACTGGATAATTCTGTCATTATAAAAATTAGATATTCCATCTAGTCATGATAAGAGAAAAATTACAACTTAAAAATAAGAAAGACGTTTATTTTCTACTTAGCTTCCTCCTTGAGTTTCTTCATTTTTATTAAAAAAAAAAAAAAATCTTATCCCCCTGATCTATTTCCAATATGAGAAGACCTGAAATTTTGGATTGCTAGAATATAGGAGAATCTCGAATTAGAGTCTCTTTAAATCTAATTATCAGATACGTGCCTTAACTTTTAAAACCCCACTTGTGGCTCATCTGGAAATACACGTACCAGGACTCATGAATGCCACTGATCAGGATGACTGAGGCACAGACCGGGAGCCACGTGGGCCCCTGGTCTGGTTCAGCGCCGCGGCACTCTCTTCCATTCAAAGTCTCAAATGTCTGCCCCTCTGCAAAGCCGTGAGGCCAATGTCTGTAGCTGCTAAGCATGAAATCCCCTGCTTCTGTTTGTTTCTTTTGTTGCCACGAGTTAATAGGGACAGAGACAGGAGACAGCCCAGAACAAAGCAGAAATAATGGAGTATTTCACCCCAAAAAGGAATGTGGATTGAGAAATACAAAGGGTAAGGCAAAGACAGACTTAGTGTCCTGAGGCAGTGTGATGTATTGGCCAGAAGCCTCAGCCCTGGGACAATCTGTGAGCTCAGAGCAGCCCACATGGCCGAAAGGTTTGACCCATCTTCTGTAAAAACAATTTATTGTTTTTCCCACTAGGGTCTTAAAGGGCCACAGGATTTTTCACCTCAGAAAGTGGATTGCTCTTGTAACCTGGGGAGGAGTCGTCTGCTGGGATCCGCCTGGTGATCAAGGGCGTCTTCACAGTACACTATCGCCCTGCTGGTTATTTCTGTAGCTGAGGTGCCACTTGGAATTTATATTCTTTTCACTTCTTTGCAAGACCTACTAAATAATCCAAGACATCAGAGCATTTTTGAAATTCATTTTTCTTCTTGCAGATGGAAAGAAAGGGTTCGCTAAAAGCTTGCATGTTCATATAGACCATCTCTTTGACATGGATTTCCACACAGCCCAGTTTATTTATGTATTTTCTCCCATACTCTTCCGCGACACATATTATTTTGTTTAGTATTTGCTTGTTTATTTATTTACTTTATTGAGGTACAGTTTACATGCACACTTTTTAAAGGGGAAAACTTGAGGACTGTTCCCTTAGAGGTTTTTTTCTCCCCTTATTTACCATGTTTAGAATCAGAAATCTGTGCAGCTAGCTTCTCTTCATAGACAAGCTTTGTCCTTTCCAGAGGACAAAAAAGGGTTAAATGGAAGAAGCAAACAGCGGGAAAGAGAAGCCAGCAGCCCTTCAGTATCCCCTTGTCTCCCAGCCCAGCCGGCCGCCCTCCTCCTTCCCTGCTCCCTAAGTCCGCCCCAAAGGAACCCAGTTCCTCTAACTGTCCAGGGAGAAAGATGCAGGTTGTCTGCCCGGAATGAAAGGCCATGAGCCGGACGGTGCAGGGAAGGAAGCAGTACCGAGACTTGCATCTTCCCCTTCCTCTGCCAGGCATCTGTCCAGTTACACAGGCAGCCTTGTTAAAGCCCCCCTTCACTCCCTCGAGACAACACCCCGCTTCCGAGGCTCTGAGCCCTGACTCCAGACGTGGCTGTACCAAGGCCAAGAGGACATGAGTAAGAGCTCTGGAGCCAAATAGCCCGGGTTGGAGCCCCAGCTCTGGCCCTTACTCTGTACCTTACAAACTCTGGCATATGTTCGTATCTGTACATTGCCCTCTACGAAGAATGCCCCGAACGTCACCTCTACGTGACACACTCTCAGGTGTCAGAGGCTTTTCATTCCCATCACTCAGAAAATTGCTCTGGAGCCAGACTGCCAGGGTTCAAATCCTGGTTCCACTTAACAAGTTTAACTTCTTTGGGCCTCAATTTCCCAGTCTTAAAATGGGAAGTGCGAAGTATCGATGCTTTTCTCATTGGGTTGTTCTTATAAGTGAATTAACACACACAAATCATTTATATCTTGTGCTTAATAGTACTGACCGTCTTGGGGTTTTGTTTTTGTGTTATTAGGACCCGATTCTTCCTCGTGTCTTTTCCAGAGCTTAAGCAGCTCTTACAAGCCCTATAAACATGTTTGGTTGTCTTTTCAAAAGACAGACCCATATTTGACTGTTATAGACTTGGAGAATATTTTAAATCTTGTAGTTTTGGATATTAATATGCTTCTTAATGTTTTATTCAGTGAACATGTTTAGTGTTAGAAAACATTCTAGAAATTGCCTTCCTTTCGTCCTTGTGAGAGTTGGTGAGGTTCGGAATATATAGGTGCCTATTTTTGGTTTTGAAACCAAACCACCTAAGAAATATATCCACTTCAAGTCATGGGTGACTTCTCTTGCTTTTAGGTACCAACTAACTGATTTTTTGTTAATCTGACAAGTATTTATTGAGCACAGTGCCAGGCCTCACCTGAGGACTCCAGGGAAAGACCTGGTCATCCGCCATAGGAAAACTCCGGTTTTTGTTTGGCAAGACCCGTATTTAAATGAGGAAGAGGTAGTGTGGGGCTCTGGCAGTGACTGTATAGCTGCGGGAAGCCCCGACACTGACTGAAGAAAATTTTCCAGCAACTCTACAGAGCCTCAATCAAATTGAAATCATGCACAGAATAAGATCATGTATTCATGATGAAAAACAGAGCATCAATTGAAACAAATGCCACGTCCCCAAAGGCTAGGGATTTAGCGAGACGGAATGGTAGGAGATGCGGGCAATGCAGGGGCCAGTGCCAGAGGGGGAAGATTTCGAGCAGGACTCTGTCTAGAATGGTGAATTGTATGACAGCTTTGCTCCTCTGCTTTGGTGCCTGGCCACCCTTGGTAGCTGTAAAATTAAACTTTTTGAACCAACAGTCAGACCAAGGATGAATATGTCTTTGGGTCAGTGTGCATAATTCTGTCATCTGATAATTCTTACGGTCGGTAAAGAATACACGTGGCATAATACTCACTGCAGTGCTAGAAGCGCGTTAAAGGACCAAAGAGCGGAAGAAAGGACTAGTTCTCGCCGGGGGAATGGGAGACTTTCCGGAGGAGGTGCCATCTGAGCAGAACTTTGAATGGGAATTTGCCAGGTGGAAAAGAGAGGGGAGAGCCTTTCCCTCTGAGGGCACGGGACCCGGGTGGCACAGAAACACGAAGTGCTCGGACTGTTTGAGGGACTAGAGTGATCCGGAGGGTGGCTGGCATCATTAAGGCGGAGATGTAGAGGGAAGTGCGATATACACTCAGGTGCTTCATTGGTGCTTCACAGCGTCAGTTTGTTGAGGAGTTATTCACTGAGTCCTGCTGTGGGCAGCGCTCGACAGACCTACCGATGTCCGGCGCTGTCCCCGACAGAAATGGGGACATTTTAAGACAATCTTGCTGCCTTGGTGCTAGACCACCAGACTGAAATACTTGCAATTTAATCTTTTGCTTATTTTTTTTTTCCTGATACATGTGATCATCCTCCTTGAAGCAAATATTCCTCAGGTTTTGCTTGGGCTTTTTGGCTAATCCACCTTTCAGCTAAGGGTTATACAATTTGTCCAAAGTCTACGACACAGAGTTACTACTGGTGATTCCGGTCTTGGCCCTCTCTCAAGACATTGGCACACTGTTTCCTCACATACAGTGTTGGTAGAAGCTTGTGGATGCATGCTGGGGGGTAACATCCTGCATCCTGACGTGATAAGAGAGAGACACTGGGTTCTTTTGGAAAGGAACAAGTCATAACGGACCCTATGTGAAAAGACCTGTGAACTAAAGCAATCTAGGCAACAGAGGCTGTGACCTTGGTTGTCTGACGCCATCCTCCCCTGCCCCCCACCCCCCATAGTTACCCTGTTCTCTATTGCCTGCTGCAAGTGAAGGTTAAGGGTTGTGTGTCTTTAGTGTCTTGGGTTGGACTGGGACGGGTTGGAGCATGTGGTGGCTGCTGAGGGCCGATGGAAGGGAAGTACCACAGTCTGAGCTGCATGGTGGGCTGCCAGGCCCTCGCCCAAGAAAGCTAACAATCACCTAAGATACCTTAGGAAGATGAGCACTTATTTACCTGTGTGGTACGCTTCTCGTAGCATAATGCACTGAACTGATGCCTCATAATGTCCTCCTAAAGAAAGGAAGTGGCCGATAGTGTTAAAACATTACTGGTTAATCACGGGGAGACCGAAGCCGCTGAGGTCTACGGGCCTGCACGGAGTCATACAATGCCTCAGTGTCTGGCCTGGGAATGAAGCCTGAGTTTGCCGCTTGCTGTCAGGACGGCCGACGGCATTGTGTTTAGCATTGTACACCAGTGAAAGGGGCTTACCCTTAACAATGCATGAGCTGCTGTAGGAGACAGACACAATGAACTTTGGTACAGTATAGTCTAGAGGCCAAAATGAGTAATTTTAAGTAAATTGACTATGAGATCCAAAGCTTCATTAAGTTTTAAAACGAAAACCAAGTGAAAACTCTGTACAGTTTTTAGGAACTGACTCCAAAAACATGAACATTCTTCCCCCATTTGAAGTAGCATAGTTTTAAGCGTCTTATTTTGTGGCTCGAATCTGACACTACCCCTGTTAACCATAGGATTTATTTATTTCAAATAAATACTCCAAGAGTCTGTGACTTATTTCAAAGATGCTGCCTTAGAATAATTGTCAGTCTAAGCTTTATGCTTTTTATGTTCCAAAATGTCTCGTCCTTATAGACTGTGGTTTGCAGGGAGGGGGAAGGGGGGCTTTTGTTTTATTCGGATTTGGTTTAGTTTGGGTTCTTTCAGAACAGTTGAAATATAGAGCCTGAAATTCAGGAAAGAGAGTGGGGGAGAGGGGAGATGTCATGTTAGGTGCCTTTACCATCTGCATGATTGGAACTCTGGGGTAGAGATGGCGTCACTGGGGAGAACAGAGGGAGAGGAGATAAAAGACGAGAGTGGAGTAGAACATCACTGCTAAATTGCCTTTTATGTCAGACATGTCGTAGGTGACCTAGAATAAATGAGCAGGTGATGTAGATATTATTGGGCTTGGCTGCAAAGTTTTTACACTCTGGAGTTTAAAAAAAAACATGAAAATGAAATTCTGGAACTTTTGGCCAAAATATGTTGAGTAATATTGCCATATGAATGATTGAAACTGGGCAGTATATAGCAATCAGTCACCTGCAATTTCATGTTGTATTTAAGATGGATGATAGTTTGGGCCAGGGTAGTTGAACGGGTCTCTTTCCAGGAGCTAGCCCAAGGGAGTTCTGGCAGAGGAGCTGAGCGTGGGTGGTGGCGTCCAGAGCAGGAATAGGGTCTCTCCCCTCTTCCCCCAACAAAGATCACAGCAGCCCAGTAAGAGAAACCACTGTGTGACTGGTGCTGTTGTCTGTCATGGTTGAACCTGGCAGAGCTCTTCTTAGTGAATAGCTGCTAGCCAGTCTTTGAGGGAATATGTACATACATACATCTGTCTCTCAGGAAAACTCTAATCATGAGTCCAGGAGACTTGTTTCTTTTATGGGTAAGAAAAAGTTTGCAAAGAGTCAGACATTATCAGCCAGCCTTCATATGAATCTGGGATGAGATGTATTGGCATCTAGAATGCTTTTTATTGTCATAGTCATTAATCTTGTAGGAGAGGCAAAATGGAGCTCAAGTAAGGCCAGAGAAGAGTCACTAATATGATGGAGGAGTGGGAGGGGTTGCTATATGAAGGCAGACTGAAATAATTAGGACTCCTCAGGCTCTAAACAACGGAGAAGAAATATGATTAGAGTTTAATAAATTCATGAAGAATATGGATTAGATAATCATAGAATTTACCAGAAGTAGGCAGAGCCCCTTAAAAGCCGAGGAAAAGTGAATTTAGGACAAAAAGAAGGTCTTTCATACCAAGAAAGTAGGTCGTGCACATCAAAACCACTCTTTTGGAAACTGGGCTAAAACTTCTGGCATTGAAGAGAAATGAAAAAGTCAAGCGTTTCTCTTATTTTAACACTATTTTCTTGAAGCATGAGGGACCCAGAGAGAGCATAGATCAAGCTTCCTACTAGCCTTTACATTTTCTTTTCTCTTTTCTTAGGCGAAATTTAAATGTCATTCATTCGTCATTCAACAGTTACTCACTGAGGGTGGCTTCTATGCCGTGTTCTCTGCTAAGCACTGTGGATACTAGGATGAAGATGGACAGATATGGTTCCCACAGTCTGGTGATGAATGAGAAACTGTAATAGTCTGTGTGCTGAATTCACAAAAGTGCTGTGAGAGCTTGACATGAATTGCTAATGTACTCTTAGCATCAGAGCAGGCGGCCCTGAGGAAGGGGTGCTCTAACTGGGACCCGAAAGCCAATGAAGCATTCGCTATGCCAAGAGGTGGGGGGAAGAGGGAGCAGCATATGTTGAATGCCTTGAGGTGCCAGAGGGTCAGTGTGGCTGGAGGTGGGAGGGTGAGAGGGAGAGTAAGAGTAGAATCATGGAGGTGAGGCTGGAGGGGTGCGTGGAGGAGATCATGGAAGGCCTTGTAGACCATGATGATCATAATGGAGGCCGTGTGGAGAATAGAGGGGGCAACGGTGAATGTACTGGGACCCATTGGAGTATGTTGATGTTGTCCAGGCAGCGGTGGCCTGGGCTGGAGAGAGGCAGACAGATTCTAGACCTGTTTCAGAGGTCATATGGACTGGACTTGTCAATTGACTAACGTGGGTATGAGAAGTGAGGGTGAGAAATAATCAAGCTTGATTTATGAGAGTATGACAGCCAGTTAGGCCTCACATTTCATCTGAGTAAGAAGAATTAGCACAGACATTTTACAGGTCTCTTCTCTCATGATCTCCAAAGGACCCAGAAGTCAATAGGTCTGCCTCCCTCTTCCCTCTCTGTCTCCTTCTTCCTCTGTTGAATCTTTCAGGTCCTAAATGCTTCAGGCTCTACACGCTGGCACATAGATGGCCCCTAATAAGTGGATGTCAAATAAGTAGAAAGACCAAAAACTGCATGAATGGCTTCCAGCCTCCCAAATCCCCTTGTCTCTAACCCTTGCAGAGCAAACAGCAGTTCATAGTACCCTGAGGTCAGTTGACCTGAAGCAAGATTTAGCAAGGGTCAAGATGGCAGTGATATCCACAGGAATTCTATTTAATGATTTTCAAAAGCATTTTATTTTGAAATAATGTCAAAGCACTGTAAGAGTAGTACACGGAACTTTCCTGTAGACTCTACTCAGGTTCCCCAGTCATTAACATTTTACCATGATTGCTTTATCACATTCCTCACCATCTAGGCGTGGAGATGGTGATGGAGGTAGAGATTTAGAAATGTTCTTAGCCAGTTAATTGCAGGTGTCAAGACTCTTCATCTCTAAGTACTTTAGTATGTGTTTTCTCAGGACAGTGATATTCCTTATGTAACCACAGCCTGCTGATTAAATTCAGAAAATTTAACCTGAAGTGATACTGTCATTGCAAGCTCTAATATTCAGTCTCTATTCAGCTGTCACCTGTTGTCCCAACAATGTCGTTTATGGTGTTTTTTTCCCCCACCCAATCCAGGATCCAATCCAGGAGGCATGGCATTCGTTATGTCTCTTTAGTCTTCTTTAACCTGGAACAGCTCCTCAGTCTTTCTTTGACATTTTAGAGAAGAGCAGGCTGGTTGTGCTGCAGAATGTTCCTCACAGTGGTGTCGTCTGATTTCCTCATGCTTGGATGCAGGTGGTGCATTTTTGGCAGAAAAGCTGCACAGTGACGTGGCATCCCTCGCGGTGCCCCCGTCTCAGCAGTAGGGGAGCCGGCAAGTCCCAGTGGGTCTCATTCCTAGGATGTTAACTTTGATTGCTTAGTCAAGGCGGTGTCCTCCTGGTCTCTCACTCTAAAGGTCCCTTTCCTCCTTAGAGTCAATAGGTTATTTAATTACCTCTCAGTACATAGTCATTTGAAATGTGCCTAAGCTTTGTGCCTACAGTCATGCTTAAAAGAGCCGCTTTTCCCCTCTCTCGGCAGTGTTTTAGAGCACTCTGCTGCAAGGGACCACCACCTGCACGCCCAGAGTATGACCTGGTCTGCATAGGCCTCACGGGCTCTGGCAAGACCAGCCTGCTGTCCAAGCTCTGCAGTGAAAGCCCCGACAGCGTCGTGTCGACCACAGGTGGGTACAGCGCCGGGTCCTCGCCCGTTTCTTCCTCACCCCTGAGATGCTCTCGTTTCCTGTGCTGTTGGTGGGATCCCCTCATTTCACTGAAATGTTTCAGTCAGTTTATTATTTATTTTTAGATACTCTATTTTTCAAACTATATTTAAGGGGGGCTTTAATAGCATCAAATTGCTGCACCCTTCATCCCCCTAGTTTTGGTCATTTCAGCGCCACTGAATAAATCAAGCCAGGAGGATGTTGATAGAAACTAACCTTGCAACCTGGAATTCTAGTACTGTGACCGATGGGTTCATCTCAGGCCCATTGAGCGTCCTGCTCCCTTGAAGTGTCACTCTAGCCTACTCGTGTTGGTCACACGCTCCCTACATGGTACAAGTGAGCGTCTGAATCTTCTTCCCTGGAAGGTGGTGGCACAGGGACCATTGATCAGGTTTACCATGTTGTTCCCTGAGGTGGCCAAGAAAAGTCAGTCTAGGCAGTGGTTCTCAGTCAGGGCAGATTTTGCTCTCCAGGGGACATTTGGCAACGTCTGGAGACATTTTGGTTCTTACAGCTTGGGGAGGGTGCTACTGACTTCTTTTGAGTAGAGGCCAGGAATGCTGCTAAACATCCTACACTGCACAGGACGGGCCCCCTCCATAAGGAATCATCTGGCCCAGAGTATCAGAGTGCTACCAATAACTTCTCTCACTCCCCAAAAGTGTCCTCTCTTTCCTCTGAAAATGAAGCAGGAAAGACAAGTGTTAACTAGAGAAAATTATGGGAGGTGAGAACCAGAGCTGCTGTGGGAGAACTGACAGGGAAGGAGTGGGCTGAGACATTGTCAGGGAAACTTAAAAAGATTGTTCATTCAGACAGCTTTCTTTTTTGAACACCTACCATGTGCTAGGTCCAGTGTTAGAAGCTGGGAATAAGCAGTGATCCCAGCACTCCAGGAGACTCAGGCTATGGGCCACACAGACATTAAGCTTGTGTCCAGAAATACACAAAGGAGGAGGAGCAATCAGAAGAAAGAAGATTTGGGGACAGAGGGGAAGCTTGTGTGAAGGCAGAGGGGCCTGAAACAGGTTGCTACCTCCTGGGAACCACATTTCCGTGTGGCTGAGACACATGGTTAGTAGAATGCCAGGAGTTGAGTCACAGGAGATAGCCAGTGGCCAAATCTTGGCAAAACCTTTTATACCACACTCAGGAATTTGAGCTTTGTAGATAGCACAGAGACATCTGCACGTATTTTAAGCAAAGAGAAACTATGTGATAAAATATCCGTTTGAGAAAGATCACACTAGCCATGATGCTGAGGCTGAACTGTGAAAGCTCCATTAGCCATTAACGAAGACAGTGGTGGGAGGGAGGGGGTAGGGGGAGGGAGGGAGAATAGAAGGAGAGGGAGGAGGGAGGGAGGGGGAGAAGGGAGGGAATAGATAGGATACTTATTGGAGGGCTGGTATTGACAGAGCTTGCTGGCCAGTTGGGTTTGGAGGATGAGGGAGAGAGAGAGAAGCCAAGGGTGACTCGGGTCCTGGCTTAGGTGAAGGGTATATGATGGAACCATTGACTAGGATTTCCTGTAAGTAGGAAAAATATTGATGACCAAGAGCCTTACCTCATTTCAGGCCGGGTTTTGCCACCAAATAAGTTAGGGCAAGAGTGTAGGCTTTGAAAGCTTTTCAGAGTTTAGAATTGTAGATAAGAAACCGTGGACCTGTGAAGAAACAGGGACATAGCTTGATTAAAGGATGAGGAAAAGCGTGAGGGGTTCACGATGACTGGTGAGGCCACAGGGAGGATGAACAGAGCTCAGGTGTGGTCTGTTGCAGGAAGCCATTCCTAACTACCTTCCTCTCCCCTACATGGAACTGAGAACCCCCTGCTCTCCCACTGTGAAGTGTCTATCTCTCTACCATTTAGTGCCTGCAACACTGCTGTTGACACATTTGTCTCCCCAGCCTAAGGGGCAGATAGAGCATCTTATTTAGCTTGTGTGCATCCAGATCTTGGCACACGGTTTGGGCATAGCTAAGATGCTTGTTGAGTGAATAAGCCTGCAACAGTAAATTGAATCCATATGTTTTTACATAAAATATCGTACCTCTCTGAACCTCATAACTGCTTTTTATGGCAGGTAAGATTCTTTTTCCATATTTTGTCTTTAAATCATCTGAGGCTCAAAGGTATGGTGATACGGCTGTTTTCACACAGCTAATGACAGAGGTAGGATGCCGGTGCAGGTCTTCAAATGAAGGTGGTTAGTGGTACCCAAGCCTTAGAATTTCTGATGAGAGTATTATTTGCTGGTTGTCTGTAAAACTGTGGACATCTTCTGAGGAATGTGTTATGTAGTATGCAAACTTTATTAACGTAACAATTCTTTTAAAGCAAAATAACTTCCCTCAAAATATGTATGAGTAATACAAGTATACAGTTCTTCACTTATCAGAGGTATAAATGAGAAGCACTATTGCTAGAAGCACAGTTTTGAATTACAATGTACAAAATTATCTGTAAATAATTTTATAATTTATTATTTGTAAATTGCAATACAATATGTTCTATATTTGCTTTTATTCAATTTTTTAATAATATGTTTTCCTCTTACTGGAACCATTGGTAACATTGTGTGCTAATTGATTTTCTGATGAATTAGTAAGTTGGCTGACATTTCGGATATCAAGCTTCTATGAGTTGTCATTGTCCTGAACCAGGCACAGTGCCTTTTTGGAGACCTGTTTGGAGGTCTCAGCTATCAAGAAGTTTACACCTGGGGTAGGATTACAATGATAAACAGTTTAAATTTATTGAATGTTTAATATATGCCAGGAGCTACGACAGAATAAGTGCTATACTTGATGGTATAAATATGGAAGTTAAAAGAGTGATCGTTTCTAATCTGTGGGATCAAAGAAGGCCTCATTCAAATAGGGCCTCATATGATGGGGAGAATCTAAGGAACGGGGTGAGGAGAGTAAGGATAGAAAGCATAGGGTGTATTTGGAGAACAGTTCGTGATCTTACTGGGTTGAGGCCCAAGATGTGGAGGTATAGCATGAGTTGTGACGCAAAGCTGGATACTAGAGAAGCTATTGAGAGAGACCTGTAACATGGAGAGGTGATCCATCGGGGCTGTGGGGAATGGAGAGATAGAGGCAGATGTCATTAATCCTATAAAAGTGTCAAAGATATTGGGAAATAGAGAGGAAAGGAAAAGAACCAAATATGACTTCTAGCTGGTGACTGAGTGAATTATAAAAAGTGGGAAGAAGGTGACAGACAGTTTTAAGATACAAGATAATGAGCTTAGTTTTGGACATGCTAATTTTGAGGTGTTGGCAGGACTTTCAACAGTGATCCAAATGCCAAAAGACAGGCTGACTAAAGAGAGTTTATAGCAAGAGATCTAGATTTGAGATACAACTGAATTGTTGATTTACATGAGATTGTTGAGGGATGATGGGCAGAGAGGGAGGAGAAGAGTGCTAAGCACCAACTATATTTCATTCATTCTTTCTGCATTTATTGAATGCCGGTTACGTGATTGCCACTGATTTAGGCACTGAGGGTGCGTCAGTGAACAAAATAGACAAATATCCTTGCCCTTTGGAGTTTACATTCTAGCCATCTGCATTAAACAGGGAATCTAAACCAAGCAGTTCTATATAGTATCATATAAGTCAAATGTGAACAATAGATCAAAGGAACCAGAATTAAATAATATAAACAGAAGTCTAAAACCTGAGAGGAGGCCATGGATGTGGTGACCCTTAATGACCAATGGTAGACCAGTTTCAGCAGAGCGTTGAGGTAGAAACTAACATGAACCATGAGAGGGTGGTGAGCATGCAGAGGGAATGAGGCACAGACTGTCCGTTTTACTCCTTGGGCCCCTGGCTAAGATTGCACATAGATTACTCTTTTAAGAAGGTAGACAGAAACACAGAAAGCAGTGGTAAAGGAGTTTATTTTTGCAAGGAAAGGTGCCATGTGAGCATGCTAGTGGGCAGAGGTGTAAGGGTGGTGATCAGGAAGAAGGAGACACCAAAGATGTTCAATAGAGGGCAGGGAGTGCAAGAATGAGTGAAGACTTCTGATTCTGGTCAAGACAGAGTAACTAGAACTGGCTTACCCTCCCACCTGAAATAACCAAAAGGGGGGAACAAAAAACAGAGAAGATATATAACACAGTTTTTAAGAAAGTAAATATCAAGCAACAAGGGTTAGTCATCCCTGAGAGATGAGAAACAAATGAGATGAGCTCCACAGTTGCCCCAGCCTACTGCCTCAAGACTGTTCCCAGGCCGTGGCACAGCTCCAGTGGGAAATGAGGTGGAGCTCAGTGGACTCCCTGCATTGAGGGGATTGAGCTGAGAGCTGGAGAGACCAGGGCAGCTAGAGTTCCTAGGACACAGTACTGGAGAGGAGAGAGTTGCACAGAGAGAGAACCCTAGAGATCTGTAGAGGGTCTCCTTTGAGTATGTGTCATAGTATTCATTGCATGCGCATGAGGAAACTACTCAAGGCTAGCAAAAGAACCATCTGAAAGGGCTAGAGGGAACAGTGCCTGGTGTTCACACAGGACTGAGAGTTATGCCTGTTACCACAAGCCAGATTGGAAAAGTCACAATTCACGAGGTAGTGGGTCGAGTACTAAGGAAGGTTTTGCCTTAGGAATCAGCTCTAAGCTGAGCACTGCCCTAGACCCATGTAGCAAATCATATTAATAAGACAAAAGGCTCAGACAGTTTCCTAGAAACTTTAATACACCCCAGAACAAAGCTGTGTAAGATTTACAGAAAACAAAATTATCCAGCACTTAACAAGGTAAAATTCACAATGCCTGACATTTAATCAAAAATTACCAGGCATGCAGAGAGGCAGGAAGACATGATTCATAATGAGAAGAATAATCTGTGAATTGAAACTGACTCATAACTGTCACAAAGATTAGAATTAACAAAGAAGGACATTAAAACTGTTATTATAAAAGTGTAGACATGCAAAATTTCTAAAAAAACCATATAAAAATTTTAGTGGTGAACACTACAATATATGAGGTGAAATATATACCAGATAGGATTAATGACAGATTAGACATTGCAGAAAAAAGATTAATGACCTTGAAGGGCATTAACATTTGGGACTACTCACAGTAGAGAGAGAGGAGAAAATGGAAAATGCAAAGAGCAATAGTGAACTGTGGGACAACTCCAAGTCACCTAACATATGGCAACACCTAACATTTGAATCTGTCAAAGTGAGGGGGTGGAGAAAGGGACAGAAAAAAAATATTTGAAGAAATGATGGCTGAAATGTTTTCAAACTTGAAGATAAACAACAAATCCAAGAAGCTCATTGAACCCCAAGCACAAGAGATATGAACAAAACTACACCAAGTCACATCCTAATAAAATGACTAAAGCCAGTGATAAGAGTGTGATGGTTAATTTTATGTGTCAACTTGGCTGGGCCACAGTGCTCAGATACGTAGTCAAACATTGTTTTGGATATTTCTGTGAGTGCGTTTTTATATGAGATTAAGATATAAATCAGCAGCCTTTGAGTAAATTTCTTTATATAATGTGGTTGGGCCTCATCTAACCAGTTGAAGGCTTGAATAGAATGAAAGACTGACTTCCCCAGAGCAAGAAGGAAATCTGCACTGGGTGGCCTTGGGACTTGAACTGCAGCATCGGCTCTTTCCTGGGTCTCCAGTCTACTGACCCACCCTGCAAATTTTGGACTTGCCAGCCTCCATAGTATTATGAATCAATTCCTTGAAACATTTTTCTGTGTATACACACACATCCTATTGGTTCTGTTTCTCTGGAGAATGCCGAGTAATACAAAAAGGAAATCTTAAAAACAGAGAAAAGATGTTACACAGAAACAAAGATAAGAGTGACATCAGATTTCTCACTTCAAACAATGCAAGGGAGAAGGCAGTGGAGCGTACCTTTAAAGTACTGAAGGGAAAAATAATTATCAGCCTATATCCAACAGAAGTATCTTTCAAAAAGAAACTCAAAATAAAGCCTTTTTCAGACATTAAAAAAGTGAAAGAATTTATTGCTAGCAGACCAAAGTTATAAGAAAATGCTAAAGGAAGTTTTTCAGGCAGGAGAAAAATGATTCCAGATGGAAATCTGGATCTATACAAAGCAAAGTAACAGAATGGTGACTACATGGATAATTATATAAGATTTAGTTCTTATTTAAATCTCTTTATAATTGTTTAAATAAAAACAGTATACTGTGGGATTTATAACATGTAAAAGTAAAATGCATGAGAACAATAGAATAAAAGTCATGGGGGAAAAGGGAAGTATACTATTGTTAGGTTCTTATATGTGAAGTAGTTTAATAACACTTGAAGGTAGACTATAAGCTAAAGATACACTATAAACCCTAAAGCAGCCACTAAAATAACAAAACAAAGTGTGAGAGCCAATAAGGCAGCAAATGAGATAAGATGGAACTATAAAAAATAATTAATCAAAAAGAAGGCAGGAAAAAAGGGAACAAGAATATATGGGACAAATAGAAAACAAGTAGCAAGGTGATAACACTCAAACCTGACCATCAGTCATCAAATTAAATGCAAATGGTCTAGACTCCTCAATTAAGAGACTGAGAATATGATTAGATTAAAAAAACAAGACCCAACTATATGCTGACTTTAAATATAAAGACACAAATAGGTTAAAAGTAAGAAGATGGAAAAAGATATGTTATCCCAATAGGCATAAGAAAGAGTCAAAAGAAAGTTGGAGCGGCTATATTAACATCAGACAAGGTAGACTTTGGAGCAAAGAATAATACTGGGGATAAAGAAGTTCATTTCATAATGATGAAAGAGTCTTTGAATCAGAGGACATAACAATGCTAAACATTTATGTACGTAATAACAACTTCAAAAATACACATAGCAAAAACTGACAAAACCCACAATTGTAGTCAGAGACTTCAGTACTCTCAATTATTGATAGAACACGTAGGAAGAAAATAGGGGTAGTAGACTTGAACAACACTGTCAGCCACCCTGACCTGATTAACGTGTATAGAACCCTCTACACAACAGCAGCAGAGAACCTTCTCAAGTGCATTTGGAACATTTACCAAATAAGACCATATTTGAGGACATAAAACAAGTTTCAATAAATTTAAAAGTATTCAAACCACAGACCACATGGAGTTGAATTAGAAATCAAGACCATCTCTGGAAAAGTCCCCAAATATTTGGAAACTAAAGTACTTCTAAATAACCCATGGATCAAATAAGAAATCAAAAGAGAAATTGTAAAGTATTTTATACTGAATGAAAATACAACACATCAGAATTTGTGGGATGTCTCTAAAGCAGGACTGTGGGGGAAATTCATAGCTCTGAACCCCTGGATTAGGAAAGAAAGCCCTCAAATCAGTGACCTCAGCCTCCACCTTAAGGAACTAAAAGAGAAGGACTGATCAAACCCAAAGTAAGCAAAAGAAAGGAAATAATAAGGATCAAAGTGGAAATCAGTGGAATAGAAAAACAGTAGAGAAAACTCATTAGATCAAAAGCTGGTTCTTTGAGAAGATCAATAAAGCTTAAGAAACTCTAGCCAAACTGATCAGGGAAAAAAAATCAAAG
This sequence comes from Balaenoptera acutorostrata, assembly GCF_949987535.1. Taxonomy (NCBI): domain Eukaryota; kingdom Metazoa; phylum Chordata; class Mammalia; order Artiodactyla; family Balaenopteridae; genus Balaenoptera; species Balaenoptera acutorostrata. The sequence continues at coordinate 44,825,385 of NC_080065.1, read as the reverse complement.
ATGACACTAATTTATAGTATCAGGAATGAGAGAGGTTACATCAATATAGAGTCTATAGATATTAAAAGGATAATAGAATATTATGAACAACTTCATACCAGTAAATTTGACAGCTTAAATGGATGAACTACTTGAAAGACAAGTTATCAAAGCTCATTCAAGAAGAAATAGAAAGCCCAGATGTATAGTTATTAAAGAAATTGAAATTATAGTTTTAAAAAGAAAAGAACTTGAAGTTTAGTTGGCTTCACTGGTGAATTCTATCAAACATCTGAAAGAAGTAATAATGCCACTGCTACACAATATCTTTCAGAAAATTGAAGGAGGAGGGAAGACTTTCCAACTCCTTCTATAAGACCAGCAAGTTTAATGTCAAAACCAGATAAAGACATTGCAAAAAAACTACGTACCATATCCCTCATGAACATAGATACCAAAAATATAAACAAAAATCTAGCAAATCAAATCTTAAAGTAGTATATTTTTAATAGGATAATGTGTCATGACCAAGTAACATTTATCCCAGGAATAGAGGGTTGGTTTCACATTCAAAAATCAATAAATTTAATTTACAATATTAAACTAAGAAAAGAAAACCATGTGATCATCTCAAGAGATGCAAGCAAACAAACAAAAAAACACTGATTTCTGATAAAAACTCTCACCAAAATAGGAACAGAGGGAATTTCCTCAACTGTTAAAGGTCATCTATGAAAAACAGAATTTATTCCTGGTCTGATCAGGAATAAGACATGGATGTCTGTTCTCACCACTTCTCAACAATGTTCAACATTGTAGTAAAGATTCTGGCCAGTGCATCAGGCAAGAAAAAGAAATAAAAGGCTTCCAGATTGGAAAGGAATAAGTAAAACTTTCTTGGTTTACTGATGACAGGATCATCTATGTAGAAAATTTGATGGGATCTACAACTTTATACCAACAAATTAGTGATGGCTAATGTGAATTTAGAGCTGATAATTTTGGAGATTTGAAAATTTGGAGGATAGCTTTGATCATTACTTTGGAGAATGTTGTCTGTAAGAGTAGAAGCAGATAGAGCGGTGGACAAATGTGTTGAATTCATTCAGATAGATAAGCAAATGCCCTGAAAGTTGGTAGATGGAAATGCAAAGGTCGACACAGAAACAGATGTCACAACTTTAGCTGGGAAGTTATTAAGAGGTGAGTATGGTAAAGCGGTAAAAACATTATAAGGAAGCAAAGCTTGTCCTGGCTGGCCCTGATGAGGGAAGGAAAGCTCTGTTTGCTAGTATAAGAAGGAAGGAAGGGGGCTTCCCTGGTGGCGCAGTGGTTGAGAATCTGCCTGCCAATGCAGGGGACACGGGTTCGAGCCCTGGTCTGGGAGGATCCCACATGCCGTGGAGCAACTGGGCCCTTGAATCACAACTGCTGAGCCTGCGCGTCTGGAGCCTCTGCTCCACAGCAAGAGAGGCCGCGATAGTGAGAGGCCCGCGCACTGCGATGAGGAGTGGCCACCACTTGCCGCAGCTAGAGAAAGCCCTCGCACAGAAACGAAGACCCAACATAGCAATCAATCAATCAATCCTTAAAAAAAAAAAAAAAAAAAAAAAGAAGGAAGGAAAAGCGTGTAAGAAAATGTTGGAGGCTAGAGAAGACTTTTCTTAACAAAGGTGAGGTTCCCTGTGATTCATTGAGAGGGCTCTGCAAGGATAAAGGCAGGGCAGAGTTGGGCATGAGGTGCAAAGAGAAGAGAAGGGGTAGATGCTTGTTGGTTGAGTCTGTATGTTTATTGTAGCTAATGAAGGTGGGCAAGAGGTTGGAGAAACTAATTACTGGTGACAGAGGAGGGGTGGAGGCAGAGGAGAACCAAGCAGGCTGATTTTAGTTATCAGTGGACCCACAAAACCCATTCCTCACCAGAGTTCCAGATAGACATTGCCGGCCTGTTCAAACTCAACTGCTGGCTCCTTTTTGTTGTGTATGTATGCAGCTGAAGAAGAACAAAGGAGGTAGAAGGAAGGTCCTAAAATAAATGACAAAACCCAATGGCAAGAAAAAGTAACTAGAAGAAATGAGGAGGTCAGAAAGTCACATGTGCATGTGAACATTCAATGTGAGGACGGGAGAATAGCTGAAGGAGGTCCTATGGAGAATAATGTACAAAGTGAAGGAGCAAGGGAGCTAACTATATAAAAGTTTAGAAAGACTGGAAAGCTAAGATTAAGATGACAAATATAAGTAAAAGCAATGCTGTTGAGAAGTATTTCTATCAGATATTACAGATAAGAGTTTATGACAGTCCCATTTAGAGAATTCAGTCACATTCACAAGTAGTATCTAGAATCTAATTGATTAATTAAGCTAAGTCCACAAAGAGGTATTCAAGAAAAGAATTAATGGCAAACAAATAAATGGAAAGGTTTGGCTTTACCAGTTCAACTTTACTAGAAAATAAATAAGAAAATGTTAATTTTATACCTAAATTTACCAAAATGTGTGTTGTCCATTTTTTTTTTGAAAGAAGTTATTCATATAAATTAAAGGTTACCAAAATATTTACATCCCTTGGCCTAATAAGCGTGTCACTAAGAATTTACATTAAGTGTGTAATTTCAAAGAAACTGTATGAACAAACTGATTCCTTGCAACATTTTGTATAACTAAAACTTTAAAGTAATTTAAATGTCCTATATCAAGGGAGTTTGTTACTTAACTCATGGTACATCAGTTGAAATGATCATATATTGGAAAACACATACAATCTTCTGTAAAGGAAAATTAAATTTACATTCATTTTGAAAATTAAACCTTGCAAAACTATGCTTTTGAATCAAAAATGGGAAAAAAAAACCCGTAAAAAATAACTATGGGCTTTGTTGGTATGGTCGAATTATGTGTGAAATTTTATTCTCTTAAATTATTTCTCTATTTTATAACGTTTTGATTATATAAAGCCAATTAAAATGAAATATTTGTTGGAAGAGTTTGGAACAGTTGAAAAGATAGACTGAAAATTAGTTTCTTAAAATGAAAACATGACACAAGAAGGGTATGTCTATCCATTTCAGCAAGGCAAGAATGTCAGCCTTTTCTTCAGAGGTAAAGGGAATCCAAACTTTATTGGATTGTTAACTTCAGCAGTCTTTTACTTTGACATAATTTTTAAAAGATACTTAAATTTTCAAAACTCAAAGGGCCAAGAAATCCTGAAAAGAGCAGGTCTTGCTGATAGAAGAAAAAAATTGAGTAGCTTACACCTTGGTCTAGAAACAAAAGTGAATTTTGCCCAGAGTGAATTCCTTGACTGTATGTGCCCAAAGAATTTGTTGATAAAAGGGATTGTTAACCTGTAGATTACACAATATTCACTTTTTTTCTTTTTAAACCAGAGGAATGGAGTCTAAAGGTTTAGGATAATATATTGTAACATAGAGAACAATCTAGAGAAAATTGAACACTTGGAATTGAAAAAGGTTGAAAAAGCTCTTCTAGGGATATATATTACTATGTTTGAAAATTTGTCAAGTGATATGTCGGTCAGTTAAAATAGAAAACAATTATGGTAATTTGAAAGAAATACAGAAAAGTTTATGAAAATTTGAATCAGACATTTTAATAACTTTAGTATTAGCTGCATACACGTTAAGAAGAAATAAGTTAGAAAGTCAGATTTGGTATCTGCTAAAGAATTGTGTTTTATAAATGCTGGTAGATTAAATTTCCTTTTATGATGTTGAAATGATATTTAGAAGAATTTCGCTAGACCATTGTCCAAACATCACAAAACTACCGCATAAATCACGTCCTTGGTCCAAGTCAAGGCCACCAGATCTGTGGAATGTCTTTCCCTTTAGCAGTTCTTAGAGTGACCCAGGGATGTCAGAAGCACACAGCGAGTACCTGTGTACATGTGTACAGACTTGTGTATGTGTTGCAGGGGAAGGGGGGAGGTTGGTCTGTAGGTCCAAGCGAAATTGTCATGTGTTCCACACAATGAATAAAAATAGACTAACCTCCCTCTGAAACCTAATTTTGTTACGATTCCAGTAATGCTTTCCCCACATAAAAAATTTCAAATCCATCTCCCTTGTATCACAGGCTTTTTTGGATTTAAGGACTAAAAGACAAAAACTGAATGTCTATGCAAACAATTATTTCCCCAAAGAGTTACTAAGTCATATATTTATTAAAATTTGTGGGGTTAAATCTTAGGGGAGGTTTCAGTCTTACTAATGTAGCTTAAATAGGCCAGGAAAAAATGACTACGTAACTTAGGCTTCAGCCATCAAATTGTTTGAATGGAGTCGGGAGACCTACCCCTGAGGCCTTCAGCCAAATACTGGAGGCCATTGATGGTTGACTCAGTTGTTACAATATAAATAATGGAATCCTAACATTAGAGGAAACTTTAGAAAGCTAATCTAGTCCACTCATTTTGCAGATGAGGGATTCAAAGTCAAGAAAAAAGTGGCTGGTAAGAAGTCTAAGAGCTGTGATAGGGTTTCTAGGACAGTGCTCTTGTTCCATCAGCTCACTGACTTCCTGCAAAGAGCATCGGAGGATGCTTATTTTTTCGAAGAAGCAACAGAGCAAGCGCACTGTCATGGCTGAGTCAGTTGGACATTTTCCCTCCCCTCCTGAGTTCCTGGTTTTATTAATAACGTCTTTAAAAAAGTACTCTCTAAACTCATACTATTACTTTTATTCCGTTAATAAGGCAATGTAGTATAGACCTGAGAACACAAGAATCAAAATAGATTCCTTGTGTTGGATTATTTATAAATAGGAGGGAAAATAATTAGTGGGATTATTAGGTATGTGTGTATTTTTTCCAATCAGCTCCACTGTTATTTAGGTTCAAAATTGGAAATTTTGAATCCATCATCTTGTTGGGATGTGGAAGAGGTGCTATAGTGTGGAGCTCTGGTGGACTCAGGTGATGAGACCTGAGTTCAGGTTTTAAATACAGCATTTAGTAGTTTTGGCCAGGTACTTAAACCTTCTAGACTTCACTTGCTTCCTGGAACAGTAGTTATTCATTAAGTTAAGGATTGTCGTAACAGCTAAAATACAGTCGTCGCTTGGTAAATGAGGGGGACTGGTGACCACCTCTCCCTGCAACGGATACCAAAATTTGAGGATGCTCAAGTCCTTTATATAAAAATACAGTATTTGCATGTAACCTACACACATCCTCCCATATGTTTCAAATCATCTCTAGATTACCAATAATACCTAATACAATGTAAATACAATGTAAATGGCCTGGGCACAGCAAATTCAAGTTTTGCTTCTTGGAATTTTCTGGAAATTTTTTTCCCAAATATTTTTGATCTGTTTGGTTGAATATGTGGATGCAGAACCCTTGGATATGGAGGGCTGACTAAATATAAACCCTTAGCACAGATCTTTAAACAAATATTGAGATCCTATTATGACCGAGCACTGGCATACAAGATGCACTGTACACTGTATCTCTATTACGAATCCTTGCAGTCTAGCTGGGGAACAAACATAAAACAAGTAAATAAACTGATATGTAATTAGAACTGTGAAAGTCATGTAGGAGAAGTGCTGAGTGCCCCAAGCACACAGATCCAAAAAAATCAATCTATTTCAGGAACACCAGAGAAGGCCTGCCTGACAAAGTGAAGTTCTAATACCACCTGAAGGATAAAGAGTTTGCCAGAAGGGCAAAGAACACACACTTTTGGAGCAGTAGGTGCAAAGGCCCTGAGATGTAATGAACATGGCTTGTTTTAGGAACTGAAGAATATAAATGAGGGGGAAATAGTACAAAATAAGCCTAGGGAAGGAAAGAGGAACCAGATCAGGTAGGGCCTTGTTAGGTGTTTCAAACTATACCTTGAGTAGTGAGAAGGTATCAGACCCTTTTAAGTAGGGGAATGATGTAAACAGAAGTGCATTTCAGGAAATCACTTCTGCTAATGTGTGGGGATGATTGAGGAGGCCAGTAATAGATGCAGAGTTTAGTTTGGAGGCTCACCACGTGGTGATGGTGGTGGCTTGACCACAGTTGTGCTGTGAGGATGAAGAGAGGTAGGCATTTTTGAGAACTATTTAGCAGGTGAAATTGAAAGGCTTTGGGGATTGGTTGATTGATTGAAAGGGAAAGAAGTGTTAAGGAGGACCACAAATATTTAGTCTATAGAAGTCCTCAATAAATGTTTGTTTTGATTGCTTCTTCAGCAACTCTTATTTTTACCACTGCTTTTATAATATATCTGAATTTGAGGCCACACATGATTTTGATTGGGAGAAAGCATTCAGTGATTATTTGATGACCATTAGTATTCTGAATTTTTAGTTTTATTTATTTAAAAACAAAACACTTTATAGCACTGATTACAGTCTGTTTTCATTTACAGCTGAGGAAACTGAGGCACAGAGGAATTAAGTAACTTGCTCAGAGTCAGACAGTTAATAATGGTAGAGCCAGAATTTGAACCCAGACATTCTTACTATAGAGCCCATGCAATCCAGTGATTTTCATTCCTCAAAGCAACCCTTTGAGAAAGGTATTTTGATGGATTGACCTTTGTAACCCTACTAAATATTAATTCCCCTTCTTGACCTCATCCAACTCAATGTAAAGGAATAAAATACAATTGATCTGATGGTTGCCCTTCTTGATTGCCCTTCTGGTGAACTGAAAATGTGTCTTTACATTTTAAGTCTTTTTAATCCTTGCAAACAGTTAGAATGACTAAAATAGAAAAATATTGTTTCTCTTCCATGAATAGTACATTCTCTTATTTTCTGGACTGATTATCTAGGCTTCATCCTCTGAACATTAATTACCACAGCTATATTGTAAAAATAATACAAAGACAGCAAAGTGGAAGACTGCATATACCTTTGCAGTATAAATCTAGCCACACATGTTCTGTGTGAAGAGAAAACATTTATGAGTATTCTGCAGGAACATTTATATGCCTATAAATAACATTGCTAGGTTACTTTGCTTAGAGTGAACATTGGAGGACATTTTTGTAGTCAATTTATTATGAAGTCTGTGTAAGGATTCAAAATGGGAACCGTCATATAATCTGCCTGTTAGATCAATAAATTTCAAAAGTCGTATTTTGCATATGGGTGTGGTAATCTCCAGAAAGATATTTCTTCCCTCTGGGTGCCTGCATATTGTCAGCTTTTAAGAATCAAAGCAGATGAAATATTGCTGATGTGCTCCATAACTATTTCTTTTTCAAAGTTGGGGTTTGTACCATTTCTCTGGAAAATCCATACTTGGGTTGTCCTGAACCTAACCACTAATAGACTGTTTAGCACTTACATAGCGTTTCCGTTTTCAGGATTTCACAATCATTGCCTTTTAATCCATGTAACACCCCTGTGAGGTAGGTAGATACAGTCAAGCATCCAAGCCTCCTGTGGGCGAATTTCAGTGCCAGCAGGAGTATTGTGATTGGCACTGAGTTTCCGTAATTTCCCAGAGGCCAGACACCTGGAGAGGCTTTCCTGCAGACCCAGGTATATGCCAGTATGTCAGCCACGTGAAGCTGCCTCCTACTCCTCCTGCTATTTTACTAAGATTCAGTGACTGCATGCAGCGTTAATCATAGTGCTACGCCCACTGTGTCAGTCTGTATTAAACCCACATAGGAAGGGTATGTTTTGGAAGGTTCTCAGAGAGCCCAATGAACATTTACGTTCTGTACAACAAATTTCAACAGTTTACACTTCCATCGCTCCAACAATGGTACTTTTCATTCAGTGATAACATTTATGGCTCCAACTAAATACTTAGATTAATAAATGACCACCATCATTTCTGTCTTGAGTCTGTAATATATTCAGGCAGGCAGAAGATATGTGTACATAATGATTAAATCATCAACAACATGGCATCCATTGAAATATAACATCGGCAGTCTTATATTTTGTGGTTATTTGTACCAGGCACTGTGATAAAGATAACACATGCATTATCGCATCCTCATAACAACTTTGTGACATAGATACTATCATTCCCAGTTTACAGACGATGAAAGCCAAGGCTGGTAAGTTGCCCACAGTCATAGAGCTTACTAAAACCTAGTTCTGTCTGACTCCAAAGTCACTTTTTAACCATTACATGATATTCACTGCCTTAAGTAGAAGGTAATATATAAAATCTTAAAGCTCTGGGACAGTATACAACAGAGGAGTGGTAATAATAGGCTGGAGTACAATAAGGCACATTTTAACGTGTTTTTTAATAAAGTAAAGCAAAACCATGTAAAAGAATTGTTCTTATACACATTGTATTTTATATCTTTTTACCTTTCTAGGCACCCATCATAACTTGCTTCAGTGAAAGTATTTGTATGTTTTCCCTTTCACCCTGTTGACAATTTCTTAAAAAGGGGACCGTGTCTTACTTATCTTGTAACTGTACATATCAAATAATGCTTAAAACCTTAAATTGATTGGGTGCTCGGAAATTACTGAATAAATTAACTATTAAAAATTAGTAGAGCTTTTAATTGAAAAAGAAGTACCTTTATATGCAAAGTATTCAAGTGAAACAAAAGAAACTCCCTTCTATTTAAGACCTCCAGATACCCAGTTCTACCAAGAGTCATTACATGTTCCAGTTTCTTGTGGTTCATTTCAGAAATATTTAGTGTATATATTTGTGTGTGTGTCTGTGTATAGGTAAATGCACTCTCACATATGTCACACCTGAATTGATTGACTTAGATGATGATAATTAAGTCCTAAATACAGAATTAATCATAGTACTATACTCTGAATATACTTTTATAATAGAAGTCATTTATTACATGCATTATAAAATGCATAAATGGGTAATTATGATTATACTTGTAAGAAAAATTTTTGTATGACTTTAACCATGTCCTTGAAAGAAAACACTAACATAAATACTATGTAATTCAATATAAGATGGTTATAATTTTGATACCTTAGTCTCTAGGGTTGCTAAGTTATATGTGAGGGAAGATTAACCTTAGGAATTAGATGCAAAGGTCCTGATAGATTTAATATTTTCTTGGAAGTTTCTCTATACTTCCAAGTGTCTTTCTCGCAACTGATAAAATTTACAAAGTGGCATTATGTATTAAAGAATGAGGCAATAATTTGAAGAAGAGGGTTATATTTTGCTGTAACATACAACTTTTGCAAAATGGTAGAAGATAATACTGGGTTAACCGTTTATCTTGGAAATTATGTGTTTCTGGTGTAAATATGAGCTATGAAAAATAACTCTTAATCTGCCTAAAAAAGAGCATTTGAGCATTTTATACATTTTTAAAACTTAAGTTGCTAATTCTTTGTTTTCTGTTTTCTAATTGTAGGTTTTAGTATAAAAGCAGTGCCATTCCAGAATGCCATCTTGAATGTAAAAGAACTTGGAGGTATATCATTTAAGATCACTTCTATGTCTGGCTCTAGCTTTTACTAAGTTCATATTAATGTGTTACATATAATTAAAACATAATGATGATGTATTCTTCTCAGAGGTGATTCATTTTTACCTTTTCTCTTGATAATACATTTCCTTGAAATATTTCCTTCTCTTTATATATATTTTAAAGGTAGTTGAAGGGTTCTAAGTAACATAAACTTTGTTTTCTTTTGTGTGGATTAAAGAACTACACTACTAATGCCATTTCATACACTGTACTCTTTGGTTTTACTTAGCTAATGAAATTTATTCTTCAATGAACAAAATGAAGAGAGTTTTAATATAATCATAAAAAATAAGCTATATGTTATACAGGGCAAAGAACTGTATTTTAGAGTAGTTTGTATTCATACTGCAGGTTTTATTGTATCAGATCTTTTTAGAATGTATTTGTTCCAATAATAAATCTTTGCCAATAGGTTCTTTGCTGGTCAAGCACATTTATTGGCTAGGCTGCACCCCAAACTATACATCACTCAGTCTTTCATTACACTCTCTGTCTGAGGTTTTTTTTTTTGGTTGTGTTTTATGTCAGTCAGGGTCTTAACCCATGTAAATAGGTTAACAAAGAAATCAGTCAATTCAGTGAACCTACTAAATTCTCTAATGCCACAGGAAAATGGTAAGTGCTCTGGAGTTCAGTATAATATTGGTGAGTTTAATGACTTAGAAGAAAGTTCTCTTCCATCTCTTTAGTCACTTTGTGATATTGACCTTACTCTGTTTTTTTTTTAAGCTCATTCTGTGACCTATTTTTAGATTGATGAAATTGACACAAACCTTATGCCATCATAATAGTGTTTGATGCCTTCTTATTTTTATCTAATGATATATTGGCTGATCTTTTCAGGTGTGTGTTTTAAAGAGCTATATCCAGAACAAATATACTTCTGTCAGTCTGTTTTATAGCTACCTTTGACTTTTACAGCATTAATATTTAAAATGAACCATGGTTGATAAATTCTGGTTTTTCTTTGATGTTGGTTTTGTCATTTTGACTGCAAAAATTATAAAACGTGAATGTTCTTGTAATAGAATAATTTTTCTATGCAAAAATTTTAAGACTCTTCTTTTAGATTGAATATTTTAATATTACTTTGTGGCTTCAGAGGACATAGTGTAAACATCCATGGAATCAAAATGAATAGTTTGAGAATTCTATTATTTTTGAATATGGTTGGTACTTAGTAATTGTATTATTACTAGGCTAGATGCAAAGTTTTTATTGAATACCCTCCAGGTATACAAAACTGTTGATTAATTGATAAGGTGTTTATTATTGATGCTTAGTTGGATGATATAAATAATGGATGTATCTGGACAATTTTTAAAAAGCGGAATTTATAAGCTTGACTCTGTGGCATTGAAAATCAGTACAATTCAAAAGATCAAATTAGAGGACGGGGTGTATAAGGTGGGAATCTGTCTGTTCCCAGGCAAGGTTTAATTTTGCTGAAAGAACTGTGTGTACCCTGGCAATTGTTGAAATGGAAATTACAATGGAGAGGATACCATAGAGTTTGGTGGAAATGCTTTAGTTTGTGCCTCTTCTGTGATGTAATAGTTGAGAGATGTAGGCATAAGATAGAGCTTCAGGGATTGGGACCTATACATTAGTTTCAGGCTAGTGATGTGTGGTGTTTGGCGGGTGGTAATGAAGAGCAAATTCCTAGCTTAAGCACAGATTCTTCTTCCCCTGAAGTTTAATAGCTGTTTTCAGTTGAGAGACTGTCTCAAGGAGAAGGTGATTTTCTGAGTAGAATCTAATTGTGTATCCTGTGTTGTGTGCTCAGAGGCAAGCAGTGGAGGGAGTTCAGTCCTTGACTTTTTACTCACTAATTCCTTTATCCAACAAATATTTTTTGAGGACCTACTCTGCATGGGGTAGGACTGGGCCCTAAGTCAAGTCTCACCCAAGAATGCATGAAAAGTAGACTAGCAGACAGAGAGTATAGCTTTCCTAGGATTTAGAGTAAATTTTACATACCAAGAGGCTCGTCCCAATATAAGATATGTGGCATTTAGGGAGAATTATGACCTCCTAAAATCAAATTGTTTGAGAGGAGGTTGCTTGACCCAAGAATTTCTAAGTTCAAGAGGAAAGAGTTGAGAATTTTAAGATCAGTGTGTGAAGATGTGAAACAGCTATTTACCAGTAGAGAGTTAACTCAGAAGACAGGTTAATCAGAGTTCAATCAGGTTGTCAATCCAGGGGAAAACTATGAAATCAAGGGAGAAACTCAAGAAGATAGGTATAAAGGTAGGCAGATACTACCCGAACTGTGCTGAAGTGCAGAATGCTCAGAAAGTTCTGCTTATCCTAGGGTTAATTCCCAAGATTGGCACGGCCCCTGTTCCTCCCTTCTAATTCCTTCTTTACCCTTTTCAGATGGTTCCAAGACTTTCCATCACCCCCTTATCAACCTTAAGTTACATTTCTCACTTCTTCAAAATAGGAAGAGGCATGAACTTGTGTTCCTTATCTAGTAAGAAGAAATGGTTTAGAATGAAATAACAGTGACTAATGGAGTTAAATTAAATGAAAGTCACTTTTGGTAGATCTTAATAACAAACTGTGTTTGCACACACACTGATAGATGTTTGTGTGTTTGTATATATGTACTACATAATTTGTGTTATGTATATATAGAAATAATTCTATGTTCTTATCAAATTTCTCTTCTATGAGGGTATTTCTTATATCTTCCTCCTAAAAATGGCTATACATCTCATTCACATCAATTTTCTCATATGGTCTTTTCCTGTTGTTCATGCAGTCATTCTAGCACAATTATTTGTGTGTCAAGCATGATTCTAGGGGCTGGAAATAAATGATATTTAAAACACATCCCCTGTCTTCAAGGCACTCATGGTTCAGGGATGGAGACATGCATGAAAAGAAATATTTGAAATTAATTTTTGAAAATGATGAAATTAAGGGGCAAGTAAGAATAAAGTAAGGGATGACACAAAGAGAGATATAGTTAGTCCAGCTCAGTGATATGATGGGTGAGTCCTGTTTTCACTGTTTTGAGAATGACTTGCTCTCCGCAGCTTACCTGTCATACTCATCAGGCTGTACCGATTACTCCTGTCTTTATGTGAAATTAGAACTCTAAAATTTCTTGTATTTTCTCTCCCCACACATTCTCATTTAATCTTTGCTACTTCATGCCTAGAGAATAGATGCTATTATTATCTCACAGATAATGAGACACAGGACACCTAGACACAGATCAAGTGGCTTGATCAAAGTTATGTGGAGGAGGTGTGGAAGTTGATCTGAGTGCTTGCGCTTAATCAGCATACTCTATACATAAAGCATTTTACCCAGCGCCCAGCACAAGAGAAGTGCTCCCGTGTGTTGTCTGCTGATGCTTTTATCATTATTATAAGAACAATTTGAAGTCTTCACATGTTTGCATTATTTTCATTAACACTATACTGATTAAACATGAACCTCTTGCTCTCTGCTGAAAAATTCTAGGACGTCATCCCTTATTATTGCCGCCGCTTTTATCATTCGTTTTCTGTCTTACTCCTTTATTTAGAGGTCTTTCTTTTTTTTATTATTTTTATTTTTAAATTAATTTTTATTGGAGTACAGTTGATTTATAATCTTATGTTAGTTTCTGCTGTACAGCAAAGTGAATCAGTTATACATATGCATACATCCATTCTTTCTTAGATTCTATTCCCATATAGATCATTACAGAGTATTGAGTAGAGTTCCCTGTGCTATACAGTAGGTTCTTTTTTTTTTTTGGCTGCGTTGGGTCTTTGTTGCTGCGCGCGGGCTTTCTCTAGTTGTGTGGAGCTACTCTTCCTTGCAGTGTGCGGGCTTCTCATTGCGGTGGCTTCTCTTGTTGCGGAGCATGGGCTCTAGGTGCGCGGGCTTCAGTAGTTGTGGCGTGCAGGCTTCAGTAGTTGTGGCTCACGGGCTCAACAGTTGTGGCTCGCCTGCTCTAGAGTGCAGCCTCAGTAGTTGTGGCGCACGGGCTTAGTTGCTCCGCAGCATGTGGGATCTTCCCAGACCAGGGCTCGAACCCGTGTCCCCTGCATTGGCAGGCCGATGCTTAACCAATGAGCCACCAGGGAAGCCCCTATTCAGTAGGTTCTTATTTAGAAGTCTTTCAAGTCAAACTCTTCTTCAGTTATGGTCTGACTCCAGTGCCCTCAGCACTCCAGTGCTTCCCTCTTCTGATTTCTTCAAGACTGCCTTCTGAAGCAGAGTCTTACCTTATTCTAGATAGTTTCCAAAACTTACAGAATCTTCCATAAACATGTCATTTTGATATTCTTTTTATTTTTTCTAATTCAGTCAGTCAACAGATATTTACTGAGTACATATTATATGCTCAGGCTGAGTTCTAGAAAATGGTGGTGGTTATAGTGTTAAGACAAGTATAGTCCCTGAATAGACTGGCTAATGGACACAAGAGGAGACTCTTGACATCTACTTAACTTCTCTCCTTGATTAAAGCCAAATATGACTTCTTATAGGCCTAAAACGAATTTCTAGGTTAATCCCTTCCATACTTGAAGGGATTTATTTTTAATAGCATCCAGCAAGGCTGAGTGTTAGTTTCTGTCCTGACGAAGGACATTCTGTAGTATCGCTCAATGAACTTTTTTTTCCCTGCATATTCTTTAATTTGGAAAGGTTTTTTTGTTTGTTTGTTTGAAACTAATCTAAATCCTTTCTCTTTTAGCTTTAATTAATTACTCTGCTCATCTTGCTCTATTATTTTTATTTTTCTGGATGTTGTGCAAGACACCGAGCAGGATGCTGGATAGGCAGATTAATCTTTCGAAGGATTTTCCTTCCTCCTGGTGACTTGTTTCAAAGCCCAGTCATTCTGCATGCTTCCGGGCAAGTCTACTTTCCTGTATCTCTGTTTCCTTATCTGTAAAATGTAGTAATAATAGTCCCTACATAATATAATCCTTGTGAGGACTAAATTAGTCAACGTAGGTCAAGTACTTAGAGACCACCTGGCCCATAGCTAACATTTTTGGAAGATTTTGCTTTTATTATAATTATATCCTCACTCCCTCATACCCCTCAAAAACACCTTTCAATAAAGCCTTTTTCCCCAAGGTCTCTGAAAACAACACAGATCACATATTGATTCCTTTTTCTTTTTGTGGTCATGCCTCCCTCCCTCGTAGACAAGGTGATCTTTTCCTTCATTGCATTATACCTATTTAACCTGAAAAGTCACTGGGAAGGGACCACACCTCGTTGGGGTCTTGGGTAGCTGCCCAGCATATTTTTTGGCACTACATGTGTGTTAGTAGTAAATGTTTTTGTCCTTTTTCCACCTAATCACCTTTCTTTCTGTTTTCAGATTCCACCTGAAAAATCTCTTGTTTGTCATAGTACCTCTTAATTGCTTTCATTCTGTTTGGCTTATGTATTTTAACCACATTACTAAGGTAAGTGAAGCATCTGGCATTTAACTGAGTTGGAAGCAGTGGTCACACTGCAGTGACATCACAGCTCTGATAATTTTTCGTCTTAGAAATGTCCAGTTCTTAAATCTACGAACAAATTTTTATGCATTCATAGGTGGCTCTCTCTTGATTTTGAAATTTCATTTACAAATTGATAGAATCCAGAGAGGAAAATTTCATTTCTTAACACGTTTCGTTTGTTACCACTTATTGATAGGCATCCAGACCTCATCGTGTTCCTTTTTCTTTCTCGAACTGAATTCTGGAACCATGGTTGGTTTGGCCAAATGACTTGTTTTCTTCCCTTAATATGCTAAGGAGTTATGTCTGAATTGTTTCCCCACCCCCTATCCTGGCCACCATCCCCACCCAATATACTCTTTGGCAGTCTTGTCTTCCCAGTTGACTTTGGGGAAGCAAAGAAATGTTAAAAAGCAGTTAGCTGTCTTTTACACTTCAGTATTCATTGCTGCTAGTTGTCAATCAAACGGGAAGTTCATGAGGATTTTTGTTTGCACTTTCTTTTCTTTTCTTTAGAGGAAGGAGGTGAGGGTCGTATGGAAAGTGCAAGTTGTGTTCATTTACCCATTTACTTCAGCCCATGCAATAGTGACTGAATGATTTTTAAGGATTGTCAGCTAAGCCATTTTTTAAAGGTTGCTTCTTTCAGCAGCCAAGCTGTTATATGAAACAGATGTTGACTCTGTCCTGTTTCTTTGTTTGCCTGGAGGAATACGCCTCCTCATAGTGAAAGGTGCTGTTTCTTTGTATGCTGCTAGTTATCTTCGGGTGCTGTTAATCTGTCCAGGTTATTTGCATTTCTTAATTTCTCCAGAAACTGTACAGGGCAGACTTCTTAACAGGCAGCCCAGGGGGCACTGCTGCCTGCTTCTTGTAATTCCTGCTTTTTGTACCCAGGCCGTTTGATGTCTTTTGCCAAAATAAAGTTTTCTTCCTTCAGAATCTTTTATTAAAACTTACTTTGGAGGGAATAATAGCTCTTTAATTTTTATCTGATACATTCTCACTGTCCTTTGTATATTATGATTATTCCCTCTATATGGCCACTACTGCCTCCTATTAAAAAAATAATGCAGCTAAATACCTATGAATTTAATGTACTCACTGGCTCTGAAGGTCATGCTATACAACAAAGACAGAGGAGGAAACACAACAATATAAACCAATATATTGGTTGTATATTAGAAAAAGAATGAGTATAAGCAGACAGACTTGAAGAGGTTATTGTGGCCACATTGCTGTAAGGGACAAGTGGAATTGCCTACATTCTTTGCTGGTATAGGAGAAAGCAACTTGCCATTCGAAAACTGTTTTAGACATCTCCACGTGGGTTTCTATGGGAAAAGAGGCAAGAAACCATGACCCTGGCAAAGGAACATGGCAGCACAGAGGGGGGGCCCAAGTGCGGCCAGGTCCACAGAATACCTTAGGACCGTGCTTTGAGCTGAGTGACAGTCAGCTACATACAAGTAAATGTGCATGTTCTGTATCTGTTGTATAATTATAAGGAAAAAATGTGGTTCAGCAAGTAGACTGTAGCCTCAAGACACTCTGTCCCCCTCTGCATTTGAACTTCTTGTTGTTGTTTTCTTATCTGTAAAATGTAAGTTTTAATAAATCATCACTATTTATTTCCCAAGGGATTGGGCTGGAAAAGAAAAGTTCAGTTGCCTAAAGCACCTCAGAAGAGATGCTTTAAGAATAGACAGTGGTATTCCCACTAACTCTTTTTTTATAGTTGTGGATCCAGTGTAATATGTAATATTGAATGATCGAAACATCTTGATATAGTATTGTTTCCTTATCTAGGAAAAGAACCAGACCTTTCTGGAATGGGGACAGCCAGTTAACTCCTGGCTCTCTGAGCTGTGTACTTTCTCACTTAGGCTTAGGCTTTACTAGGGGAAATGATATTGGTATAAAGCCAAGTCACTTGGATGCGAGTTAAAAGGCCACAGCTATCTGAATTGGTTGAACAGGATCCCAGGGTGGTGGTGTTCAAGCGTTTTTTACACTTGCTAAGGGAAAACTGAGCCAAACAGTCAACAGAGCCAAATAAGTGAATCTAGGGGCCCAGAAATCTGTTACTGGCTGATGTAGACCTGACCTTAATTTTTGTTTTCTTCTGGAGAAGTGCCCTAGGAAATTTTTTAAAATCTGTCTTCCCAGTCATAGTTTAGTATAGCACTTAACGATTTGCTTTATAAGACTCTGTGTGTATATAGAACGTTCTAGAAACTAGTGTCCCAGACTTTTAAACCTCCCAACCCCTGGCAGTAGGGTTCTCATGTGCCTCTGAGGTTGCTGCCTCACCACTGTTTCCTCTTTAGGGGCAATCAGGTCATTTCATGTCTTCTCACTCTGCCCAGCTTCCTCACAGAACATTTGTGTTGGGTTCTTAGCTTAACTTCTTATCCCTCACAGGGGAATAGGTATTTCTGTTTCTCCCAGGGGTTGCCATAATAGCAACTAATTTTCACTGTGTATTTGGTTTCAGTGTGATATTGCAGCAACAGCCCTGGAAGTCAAGAGACTAGTATTTTCCTCTAAAAAACAAGCCAGGGGACATTGGGCAAGGCATTTAACTTCTCCATTGCTGCTTTCTTTTCTAGCAGCTGAAGATGCTGATAGCTGTTCTCCTCTTTGGTATAGCATAACTAGTTTATTTTTTATATAAGAACTTACAGTATCTATTTAGCATCAACCTCTGGGAACCATAGAGGCAGTCTCTAACAACTGTACAGGACTATAAAGGATTATTTCCTCTATTTTCCTTTATCCCTGACTTTGTCAATTCTTTAGTTTTATTTTGTACAGTAGGCATTTTAATAAATCTCAAAGTTTTCTTTTTGCATGGGTAGTGTGAGGCAGACCCAACATCCATAAAATAATAACTAATACTGACTTAACAAAGTTGCTATGACTGTGGTCTTTACTTTGAGAAGCACTATAGTCTGGTATGGGAAGTACTATAACAGTACAACATGCAGTTAGGATCATACAGAAAGGACAAGACATCACACAAAGTCTAGGGAAAGGTACAGAAGAGATGAAAGTCATGGAGGTGGCAGTGGGCTTGGTTCAGTCTTGTCCTAGCATAAACCAAGCCTACTGTCACCTCTTTGACTTTTGTCCCATCTGTTCCTAGGCTGTCTTTCCCCCTGTTATGTCTTCTTTGTCCTTTCTATATGATCCTAGTTGAATCGTGTACTCAATACTGGTATTTACCATACTAGACTGTAAAGTTATGAAGAACTGAAAAGCACAACATAGTCTTAAAGGTTTGTTGTATGTTATATAAAATATATCCATAGTTCTAAGCTGGAGGGAAATTTGCCAAATTGTGCCCCAAGATGCTAGAGTAACGTTAGACGCTTCAGAGGCAAAATGTTTTGTTGTTGTTGCTGAATTCATTTCAGTGAATAGTTAATGAATACTAACTACATGCTGGGCCCTGAGGATACAATTTCTGCTCTGCCATACAACCCCGCCCTACACACACACACACACACACACACACACACACACACACACACTCACTCACTCACTCAGTCACTCACTCAGTCACTCCTCTGAGCCCAATTCTTTGGGTATTTTCGTGGGAGAGTGATGTTGGCCATAACAATTATGGAAGTTCTCAGAAAAATTAAATAGCTTTACTATGTTCCTATAATTGGAATAGCAACTTGACAATTGTTGAAGAGGTAATATGTTTGTAGCTATTCATCACTTATCAGACTGGATTGATTCTCTGACGTACGCTGGAGCCAGATGAAATAGAACTGGTTAGATTTGTTTTTGAGGTGTCACAAATTTGTGGTTTTTAATTTTTTAAGATCCAAAGTATTGTCTAAAGACTCTATTGATGATGCTTGATCATTTTAATCTTGAAATTTACTGATATTTATGGCATTATTGTGAGAGGTAATAATGTGAAGAACTTACCATATAAAGTTAATTATTATTTTTAACACAGTTATGGGAAGCTCTTATGATTGAGAATTGAAGGTTGATTTTTTTACTGTGTCTATTCTCCCTCCCTTGCCAAAATCTCATGAAATGACAATAATATCAGAAAACAAACAAACAATAATAAATCTATTACAAAGATAGATTTAAATCTATAATAGAAAAAGGAAAGCAAGACAAAGCTTGAGGTACAGACAATGGAAACATGAAATAGAAGGGGAATTCATCAGGATTATTAATCAGGGAGCTTATCAAAGTTATTAATTGGGGCTTTACATTTGGAGCTATGCCTTTATTTTTCTTTTCTTCTTGTGTTAGGTAGTGGATAGCAGCTGTGTTTACCCACAAACTAAATCCTTGAGTGTGGGTGCTAGACTCAGGCAGGGCAGTGCTCCAGTAATGTACTGACTGCCAGGTGGGTTAGAAAGCCCACACACAAGGGAGACAAGCCACTTGTCTGTCCCTGTTAATCACTGGAAACAGGCAATGGTAAACAAAAGAGCTGGCAAACAGATTTTCAAACAAAGGATAAGGATATAATCACGACACACCACAGTATGAGGAAAACCAACACCATGAAAGAAAGACACCCAATCAAAAGTCAGAAGAAAAGATGTCCAAGGATCTAGAGGTAACAGAGTGATCAGAAGAGGACATTCAGAGAGATGGAGGAATGTTTTATATTTATGACAAAGAATGTAACACAGAACATGGGAAATTAAAATTTAACTTAAAAATTTAAAATGAAAATGGCAGTTGATATAACTCATATGTAAATTAGTGAAACTAAGGACTGAGCAAGGGAATGTCCTCAGAATGCCTTCTCAAAAGAATACTTTTTAAGTATGAAAGAAAATTTAAGAGACAAAGGGAATAGTTACAGAAGTTCCAACATCTCTCTATGAAGCATGAGCTCTAAAAGGAGAGTAAAGAGAAACTGGAGAATAAAATAATTTAAAGAACAATAGAAAAAGAGCCTCTAATATGAAAAAGAGAACTGAGATTTAGTGAGCCCTCTGAGTGCCAAGAAAAGACCCATACCTAGACATACTGTGAAGGAGAAACCATTCATTGTCATCATAGAAACACACATAATAAAATAGCATTATTTCTGATTTCAGCATGGGAGATGGCAGAGTTAGGTAAAGAGAAAAAAACCATTAAAGTATATTCTTTATGTATTTAGAGTAAGATTATAATTAACAAAAGAAAAATTGAAGTTTAAATATATATCTTTAAAATTAATTTAAAATTATATATCTTTAGGTCCTATTTGTTTATTTTTGTTTTTATTTCCATTTCTCTAGGAGGTGGGTCAAAAAGGATCTTGCTGTGATTTATGCCATAGAGTGTTCTGCCTATGTTTTCCTCTAAGAGTTTTATAGTGTCTGGCCTTACATTTAGGTCTTTAATCCATTTTGAGTTTATTTTTGTGTATGGTGTTAGGGAGTGTTCTAATTTCATTCCTTTACATGTAGCTGTCCAGTTTTCCCAGGACCACTTATTGAAGGGGCTGTATATATATATATATATACACCCATCTCACACTTTTTTTTATATATATATAAGTCCATGCCACTCTTGCAGTTCATCCCAGCTTACCCTTCCCCCTCCCTGTGTCCTCAAGTCCATTCTCTACGTCTGTGTCTTTATTCCTGTTCTGCCCCTAGGTTCTTCAGAACCATTTTTTTTTAGATTCTATATATATGTGTTACATATGGTATTTGTTTTTCTCTTTCTGACTTCACTCTGTATGACAGGCTCTAGGTCCATCCACCTCACTGCAAATAACTCAATTTCATTTCTTTTTATGGCAAAGTAATATTCCATTGTATATATGTGCCACATCTTTATCCATTCATCTGTCGATGGACACTTAGGTTGCTTCCATGTCCTGGCTACTGTAAATAGAGCTGCAATGAGCATTGTGGTACATGACTCTTTCTGAATTATGGTTTTCTCAGGGTATATGCCCAGTAGTGGGATTGCTGGGTCGTATGGTAGTTCTATTTTTAGTTTTTTAAGGAGCCTCCATACTGTTCTCCATAATGACTCTATCAATTTACATTTCCACCAACAGTGCAAGAGGGTTCCCTTTTCTCCACACCCTCTCCAGCATTTATTGTTTGTAGATTTTTTGATGATGGCCATTCTGACTGGTGTGAGGTGATACCTCATTGTAGTTTTGATTTGCATTTCTCTAATGATTAGTGATGTTGAGCATCCTTTCATGTGTTTGTTGGCAATCTGTATATATATATATATACATCTTTAAAAAATTTTTATCTTTAAAAATTAATTAAAAATTAACACCCTAACAATAAAAGGATGATATATACATAAATACGTTTTTTAAATGTCTGAAAGTTTACATATTCAACTAATATAATAAGTTATGTTACAGAGTGGAGTGAGAGTTTACTGGGTTCCAGTAGAATTGTTGCTTTTTAGTATTGTGTGTATATTTTTCATGAGAACTTTCTTTTTTAATTTACGAAATAAATTCACTCCAAGGAGAGAAAGCAAAGAAGATTTGATAAATTCAGCAAAATGCAAGAATGGGGAAAAAAATAACAAAACAAAATAATGAACAAAAAGTTATGATAGGGCTTCCCTGGTGGCACAGTGGTTGAGAGTCTGCCTGCTAATGCAGGGGACACGGGTTCGAGCCCTGGTCTGGGAAGATCCCACATGCCACGGAGCAACTAGGCCCGTGAGCCACAATTACTGAGCCTGCGCATCTGGAGCCTGTGCTCCGCAACAGGAGAGGCCGCGATAGTGAGAGGCCCGCGCACCGCGATGAGGAGTGGCCCCCACTTGCCGCAACTAGAGAAAGCCCTCGCACAGAAATGAAGACCCAACACAGCCATAAATAAATAAATAAATAATTTTAAAAAATTAAAAAGTTATGATAAATAGAAAACATCTATATATACATTAGTAATTGCAATAACTGTAAATAGATTAAATTCCCCATTTATAATATGGGTGGCATAAAAACACTGAGTATAAAATATTCAGCTGTATCTGATGATGAGAGACACTTCTACAATAAAAAGATGCAGTAACGTAAAAATAAAGGAATATAAAAGATACCCTAAAAAAAGGCCATTGAAAAGAAAGTACTGGAAGCAATATTAGTATCAGATGAAATGAAATTCAAAGCAAAGAACGTAAATGAGAATAATGATATTTTATATTGGTATACTAAAATAACTGAGTATTGACCTTAACATATTTAACTGCATAATTCTAAAACTAAGAAAAATGTAAGAAATGTAAGAAAAAGTCAACTGATCCATAATTAGTAGAAGAATTTAGCCATACTTTATTCAGAAGACAGCAGACCAAGTAAATAAAAGCATGTAAAGCATTTAAAAAGCCAATTAACAAACTTAATCTAATTGACAATTATATAATTTTATACTCAAACAGAAAATACACATTCTTTTGATATACACATAAAATTTTTACATGCATGACCATGTATAATGTGTTTTCTGACCAAAATCCATTAAGATTAGAAATAGCAAATAGACAAAAATAATGACATATGACACAAGATTTAGAAGTACTTGAACCTTATACCATGCACAAAAATTTAAATCGAAATGGATCCTAGACCTAAATATGAGACCTAAACCTATAAAGCTTCCAGAAGAAAACATAGGAGAAAATCTTTGTGACCTTGGGTTCTGCAAAGATTTCTTAGATAAGACACCAAAAGCATAATCCATAAAAAGAAAATTGGTATGTTGGATTTCATAATACTTAAACTTCTGCTTTTTGAAAGACACTGTTAGTGAAAATCCAAGTCATAGGCTAGGTAAACATTATTTGGAAATCATATATCTGATAAAGAACTTCAATCCAGAATATATAGAGAATACTGAGAATTTAATAATAAAAGAAACAATACTCTTAAAAAATGGGCAACAGATTTGAATAGATACTTCATCAAAGAAAATATAAAGAAAGTAAATAAGGACATGCAAAGATGCTTAGCGTTATTAGTCATTAGGGAAATACAAATTAAAATCACCACACACGTATTAAAATATTTAAAATTAAAAAGCCTGACTATATCAAATATTGACAAGGAGGTAGAAGAACTGGAACTCTCATTCACTGCCAGTAGAGATGTGAAATGATACAACCACTTTGGAGAACAGTGTGGCAGTCTCTTAAGGTAAATGCAAACCAATCTAATAAGCCGTTCCACTCTTAGGAGAAATGAAAACTTGTATTTACTCAAAATCCTGTACATAAATGTTCACAGCAACATTATTTGTAATAGGACAAAACTGGAAACAACCCAAATGTCATCAGTTGGTGAATGGATAAACAAATTGTTGTATATCCATACAATGAAGTGGTAATTTAGCAATAAAAAAAGAATGAGCTATTGGCACATGCCACAACGTGGATGAATCTTGAAATAATTATACAGAGTGAAAGAAGCCAGACAAAATGGAGCATTTTGAGTAGAGTAGTATTCCCATACTGGAATAAATTTATATCCTGTTTATATAAGGTTCTAGAAAATGCAAACTAATATTTAGTGACAGAAGGTATTTCAGTGATTGCCTGAGGGATAGGGGCAGGAGACAAGAGGAGGGGTGGAACGGCAGGATTAAAAGGGTCATGAGAGAATTTGGGGTGGGGTGATGTATACATTTATTATCTTGATTTTGGTGATGGTATTCATAGATGCATACATTTGTCGAAACTTATCAAATTGTATACTTTAAATATGTGTACTTTATTATATGTCAATTATACCACAGTAAGACTATTAAAAATACTTTATACCTTTAGAAATTAAAAGATATTCTTTCAATCATCTCAGGTTAAAAATCATTGAAAGTATGTTTTGTGAAGGACTTATGGCCCTTTTCTTGGATTGCTTTCCAGTAAAGAATTATTTTAAATAGGCTAAGTTAACGTCCATGGTTTAAAAAAAGATAAGTGTGACTGGTAAAAGACTTAGAAAGAAAAATATCAATTTCTGGATAATCATATATAGCTGAATTGTGAAGATTAAATATATAAGTGCTTAAAACTCTAAGATCAAGATGTTATCAAATCCATCAATTTAATGTGCTGATTTTTAAAATCACAGTGCTAATAAAAGAAGACAGATTGATCTGTCTGTCCACAGTAGCCCTCAATTAATCAAACAAGTACTATGACACGTACATTATACAAAGAGAGAGATTCCTCAGAATAAACCAATGTGGTTCATTCCATAGGAATACTCAAAACCATAGTTATAAAATATTCTCTTCTCAATCTGAGCAGTTATAGTTATGAAAAATATTCATGTAGGTGATTCTGAATTTGGCAAGATGCAGGTCTTAGAGAAAGTTGGAGGCTGAGGGGAAAAACCAATAATAATAACACTAAAGTGAACAAATATATTAGAAAGCATCTGATTCCAAACCACATTAGAATAATGTGTCTGTGTAAAATACCTTTTTTTGGTTCAGGAATCTTCCCTGTTTCAATTTATCTTCTTAAGCTGATTTTATGCTCTCCAGACTGCACCTCTGGTTAAAATGTTTTAACCAGACCTTGTTTTTGCATAAAAAGGAATGTATTTTTCATTTGCTTTTTTCCTTGTTTCATTTCTGCAAGTCTCAGCAAAATGCCTGGTTGAGATTGATGTGGGTATGTTTATCTACAGTAATCTATACATGATATGGTAAGATGGTAGAACATAATATATTTTCTCTCTCTGGACTTTAACATCAATGATCCCAAAAGTTCTTTGGAGTGGGAGCCACCACTGCCGCATTCTTTTTCTTTAAGGTGATGGTGAATTTTAAATTTGGGGTGCATAATTATAAAACCTCTTTATCTTAAAACCATAGTTGGTGGTACAACCAGGGCTGATGATGGGCTTACCATATTGTTAAACAGTCCACACTTCAGGGCACAGAGGCAGAGTGCCAATCTTTGGCTCAGTTTTCTTTTTCTTCCAAAGTCCACTAAGTAGATTTCAATGTCAATAACTTTTTCCTCTTACTAATTAGATTAAATCTCAGTAAGTGAGGATGGATCTAATATTAGCTGGGAAGTGAAAAATGCAGAGGCAACTTCTTGGGAACATAGTTGTCAGGGCTCTAAATGTAGATGATAGATGCATTTATTTTTTTAACATGTGGGCTGTCTTTGATAGTTACTCGTTTTTATATAGCTGTCTATTTTTGCAAATATTTATCAAGATGTGGGGCTGTTGTCTCTTCTTAAACAGATGAAAATCTGTTTAAATGGTAATGTGTTAAGATCTAAAATTATTATACCTTAAATCTAGAGTCTGGAAAATTACCTAAAGATTTTGGGTGTATCTCTGGACAGTCTTAAAACAAAATTTCCTAGTCATTTTAGATTCTGTGTGTATCCATAAAAAGTCATAAGAGGCTCAGGCTGTGAAACACTGAAAACATTTGACTGTGTAGTCTTCTTAGTTCTGGGTGAGAATGATGACAGGCATCAGAAGCTGAAATTTGGGAAATGAAATGTCGATTACTCTCCATCCTCCAAAATTGGTTAATATAGATTGGTTTTCTAACGGTACCATCAAAAGTTTGTTTTCTCTTTCTGAGTTTATTATGTGTGTTACTTGTCATGAAGTTTATAGTTAAACTCTGAACGCTACAGATTTGGATGAGGACTCAAAAAAAAAAAATCAAATGAATTACACTGGGAGATTTTTGACATGTGTACCAGGAATCATATTGTGGATAAAAGACAGAGCAATACTGAACACAAGAACCTTTTTATTAGGTGAAGCTACTTTTAAAAATTTCTTCAAAGTTGCTTTCTTTATTTCTTCAAATCTTTGAAAGGGCCCATGTATGCAAGGGAGCTGAGAGGAACAACCCCACATCAGTCCCATGCTTCTACCTAAAATGAAGGAATAACAATTCAGGGCGAAATACATGAGAATAACAAATATCTCAGATGAGGTCCAGATACCTAGGTTGAAGCCTCTTGTGTTCTACATATTTAATTAGTATCAGCCTTTGCCATGGCCCATGTGTTTTTGTTTGTTTCAAGCAACTTTGTCTCTCCTCTTTTTAAGGTTAAATGCTTTCTCCTAGTCCTGTCCTAGGCAGATTTGATGTTTTGATGCTTTGAGCTTTGGAACTTCTCCTTCATAGTGGCCCTTTTTGTTTCAGGTATTAAACATCTTCTTGACCTCTACATAGGACCCTAACTGTTCCCTAGTCCTGTTACTTCCTGGAACTAAAACAACATACAACTTTCTGCTTGGGTGAACCTCCCCACCCCTTATCTTCTCTCTCCTTCAGGTTTCTGAACTTTGTTTCTCTTCAGGTCAGTAGAGAAAAAAGGAAAAAGGAAACAACGACATCAAGAAACTATATGTGTCACTTTCCCTTGATTTTTTTCATTCTAGTCTAAAAGAGATTATAATATAATTGTTTGGGGGCTGTCTGTTCCATCTAATTCTGCCCTTTTGTGAACTGATCAGCTCAATTTGAGTCTAAAGGTATACAAAAATTTTTTTTCTTCTTGCATTAGAGAATGAGAGTGTGAATTTAACAAGTCTTGAAAGTTTTTCTCTACCAAAGCTAATGGTCAGAGACTAATGGTCAACCTCCTCCCCTAATCTTCAAGACAGGATTTAATAAAATGAGACCATTTGAAAACAACGTTAGATAAGATGGTTTTCCTCTTAGTAATAGATAAAAGGAAAATCTTTTTGCATTGCCTTATGCAGGAAGCACTGAGTACTACCCAGATTTAAAGGACCTAAATAGTTAGATTATTTGCATGCAGTATACTGTTGAAAAGAGTTCTCTACTAAAAGTGGTACTGGGTATTTAATATGAGTTTGATACCACCATGACATCTTACCACCATTATCATCTTTGGACACTGTGCTTTTGCAGAAATCAGTAGGTTGTTAGTTATCTGTTCTTTAAAATATTACTAAAAGCTTGCTGTTTTAAGACATGTATGGTTGTACTCTGCTTTAAGAAAACCCTATGTTTAAAAATACAGATTTATGGGCTTCCCTGGTGGCGCAGTGGTTGAGAGTCTGCCTGCTAGTGCAGGGGACACGGGTTCGAGCCCTGGTCTGGGAGGATCCCACATGCCGCGGAGCGGCTGGGCCCGTGAGCCACAGCTGCTGAGCCTGCGCGTCTGGAGCCTGTGCCCCGCAGCGGGAGGGGCCGCGATAGTGAAAGGCCCGCGCACCGCGATGAAGAGCGGTCCCCGCACCGCGATGAAGAGTGGCCCCCACTTGCCGCAACTAGAGAAAGCCCTCGCACGAACCGAAGACCCAGCACAGCCAAAAATAAATAAATAAATAAATAAATAAATAATAAATAAAATTAAAAAAAAAAAATAAACTCTGTAAAATCAATTTAATATGTAAAATCATATGATATTTAATCTGATAAGTAAACATTTATTCTAAAAAAAAAAAAATACAGATTTACACATTAGTAGGTTTTATTAAGTCATTTGTAGTATTATGAAAGAATTATTGGTTTTGTAAAAGGTTGCACTCCAAATTTTCTTTAAATATTGAAGTCCTGATATATCTTAAGTTATTTGACTTAGCTAAATATTGTCAAGACCATTTCTAAGGCATAAATTAATTCTAAAGTTCTCTTTCGTCTAAGTCTTAGTCGGTGCAATGTTCTGTTTATTTCCTCATCCTACTTTCTAAAAAAAGTGTTCTCTTAAAAGGATGCTTGTCCATTTTATTCAAAATCCTTGAAATCTACCACGTGCAACTATCATATACAACTTTAACTTCAGGTTAAATTACTTTGGGAAAATTCTCCAAAGACTGTTATGAAATTAAAACCTTACATACTCCTTCATTCGTCATCTGGGACAAAATGTCTCTGTGAAAGAGGACAAGAGAGCAAAGAAATAATGAGTACAAAAGAAGGAAATCTAGTAAGTAAGAGAGCATAGAAACTATTGAGATGAAGCTTTTGTTCTCGTATCTTTATATCTCAATACCTTGATGACTATCCTAGTCTCATCTTGATTCGTTAATCAGAGGAGCTAAATTCTTAACCTTGATTTGACAGTACGCCTATTAACATTTTTATTTGTACTGTTGGTTTTTAAGTTTTGTCTCTCTCTCTCTTTTTTTTTTTTTTTAACGGCTTTTCTCTCAAATAGGTTAGGCTGGGGTACCATTTTAAAGGGAAGTCAACCGAGAACTGGGAATGATGTCTGGCTTGCCAGATGATGCAGTATAAAGCCCTATAGCAGTACAGCGTAAGACCCAAGGCAGAAAGGAAGGACTCTCAAAGGATTGCGTCCCTCTTGTGTCGCGTGGCTCCCTGGGAAGCTTGTCCAGGGAGTTCAATGGGGCAGGTCACAAGAACACAGGGGAGGCAAGCGGAGGACACAAGGGGGCAAGTACAGGACAGCCATGTGTATCCCTTGGCCCATGGGCTGACTATATGAAACCTGCTTTGGGACTGGAAAACGCCTGCTAACCTAGAATATATCACTTTGCTGGTTCCTGGCACCATCCTCGCTTTTAATGTGCAATGGACGCTATTGCGCCGTTCGAACGTTGTTGCAGCTTGCTGACCTAGGGGAGCCTGAAGCAAAAAAAGTTATCTACTGCAGTTCTAAATCAAGTTTTAAAACAACAAAACAGTTTAATAATCTGTAGCTGGAAGGGAAATGTTTGGAGCCGTGTAACTGGCAGGCAGGAGTGTAGCGACTGAAGAAGAGATGATTCTTGGGGGCCGGTTTTGGACACAAACTGAACTAAACTAAAAGAAGCCCAGGCAGACTCTTCTGTCTGGCTTCCCAGTTAAGTCAGAGGGGACAGTCCTGGCAGTACTATGGATTTGTATGCTGGGATAGATATAAACAGCAAAACTCTCAGTCCTGTGACTATAAAAAGAAATATTTTTTATGATGTATTCGTTGTTTAAGAGCAGACTCTGAGTTTTGTTTAACGTTTATTCCTGTGCAGCTCAAAAACCAGAATTCTATCTGCTTGGGTGCTTAAGCTCTTTCAGATGTTTTTATTGTGTAACATTTTTCTCCCGATTCTTCTTTTAATGTATGTTTTTTTTTCTACAATCTGTTAAAAGATCAGTTTGTGTGAATCTTAACACTGTAATGCTATTTCATGGTTTAATTTGAATGTGAGTTGTTGCACCTGGAAACATATGATTAATGGCACAGACTTGTTTGTCGCAGAAACAGATGATATTTTACATTTAGTCAAGATGCATTGAAAAATTGACTTGCTTACATTGCACTGGACGTAAAGTCACATTTCAACGCACTTTTGACTTCTGCTTGGAATTTGAATTAATCTTAAATGTGTAGGTGTGCATCTCTGGTGATGTAACTGGCCATTGAAGGTATTTGAAGGACGGTTTGAAAAATTGCATATTAAATATATGTTGCTCTTTAGTTGATGAGCTAAAGGTTTTTTTCTTTTGGCTGGGAAGATTGTTCTAAATCAGTCAATGAGTCTGGGAATCAGTGTAAAAAAGAGGGAGGGTATGGTTATAGAGTTTAGAAATTCATTCCTCTTGGCTGCCTGTGTATTTTTATATACGTCTACAGTGTACCTACGTAATGGAGTGATGCCTCTGGTCTCCCCTACCTGCTGGCATATTGGAGAGTCCAACCCACACGAGGCATGGCAGTGTCTTACAGATGATCTGCCATCGCTCTGGGTTATGGGTGCATTTGCTGCAGTAGCCCCAGCCATCCTTCTCAAGAGCAGTGTCAGAAAAGTTGTGTATGCAACTTCCTTCAGAAATGTGTCTCACAAGTCATTTGAGGCTTGTTACGGCATTCTGCCTTCCAGCTTTCATCTTATAAAATAACGTGAAACCGTACATGTTAAATCAGGGGTTACTTAGTCAAACTTGTTACACCAGATAGGAATTTGCTCTTTTCAAATCCCTGAGGTATGGCTGTACCGTCTCAAATTGAGTGCTTCCATGCTGAGAAAGTCAGTCTCAGAAAGCATGTTAATATTTCACACTTGAAGAGTTTTAATTATTACAATTAATTATAATTTACTAAAATCTAACTTTCTGCTTCTTTGCAAAAATGGACCCAGTTCAGCTTTGTGGAACCATACTCAACAAATAATATATCCTCCCTAGACAGTAAGTCAGAAGCATGAAACTTACTGTCATATACTCTGAAGGATCATTTTCCAAGCTAAATCTCTTTCATGTCTTTAACTATTTCCCACATTCTGTGGTCTCCAGGTCCATCACCATCCTAGTTGCCTGCTTTTGGACAAGTGTTAAATTGTGACTAGTCCTTGTAAAACATGTATCCAGAAGCACGATGCTCTAGATATGGTCTGACCTGTGACACTCTCACCTGTCTCCTTCAGGCACAGTATTTCTGTCAAAGCCAACGATACCTGCCACAGCACCCCACTGGTTCATACTGGGTTCGCTGTCAAGATACCCAGCTGTTTTTTTTGTGTGTGTGTGTTTTTAACATTTTTATTTATTTATTTATTTATTTTTGGCTGTATTGGGTCTTCGTTTCTGTGCGAGGGCTTTCTCTAGTTGCGGCGAGCGGGGGCCACTCTTCATCGCGGTGCGTGGGCCTCTCACTATCGCAGCCTCTCTTGTTGCGGAGCACGGGCTCCAGACGCGCAGGCTCAGTAGTTGTGGCTCACGGGCCCAGTTGCTCCGCAGCATGTGGGATCTTCCCAGACCAGGGCTCGAACCCGTGTCCCCTGCATTGGCAGGCAGATTCTCAACCACTGTGCCACCAGGGAAGCCCGACCCAGCTGTTTTAAGTCAAGTTTCTTCTGTTTTTAATGCACAGTTGACTTTTTTTTTATAATTCCAAGTTCCGGACATTACTTATATCTCTATTAAATTTCACTCTGTAAGCACTGGCTCATAGTTCCAGCTTGTCAAGGCCTTTTTGACTTTTTTTTTTATTCTGTCATCAAAAATATTAGCAATTTCTTTCAGCTTTGTGCCATCTGTAAATCTTGAAATGATACCTTCAAAGTTTTTATTCAATTAAAACTTACAGACATGTATCAAATTGTCTACTCTGTGCCAGTCTCATGCTCCCTGCTAGGGATAACAAGATGACTAGTAATCATTCCTTCAGGGAGTTCACAGGCTATAGGGAGTAGTAGACATGTAATTATATAACTATAATGCAGTGTGATAATTGCTATAATAGAGTTATGTGTAAAATGCTGTGAGAACCAAGGTTGGTTGCAAATCATAGAAGACCCAACCCTTTCCATGCTGGCACAGATCCATGAATTTTAGGGTATGGCTGTTCAATCAGTTACCAGGCTGCCTAATTACTGTCATCTGGTTTACTTTTCTCTTTATTGCCCAAGGATACAACAACAGACTTGTTAAATATTTTGCTGAAATGAGGTTTTCCCAAAATGTACCAACCTGGCAAGCCAGTCCAAAAGGAACTGAGAATTATTTTGAAAGACTTATTCTTAGTGATCCCATGATGGCTCATGATGATCCCATTTTAAAAAACTCAAGTGATATTTGCCTATCCCCAGTCTTCTGGTAACTTTCCCATTCTCCATGGTTACATAGCAATGCTTAGAGTAGTTTTACGATGGTATCTGAGTTTTTCTGCTATCTTGGTATGTAATCTGTCTGGATCTGGAGACTTGAATTAACTTAAAGATGCTTGAAGCATGCTTTCCTACCTTCAAATTTACCTTTCTCTTAACTCTTTACAGATTGAACATCATTCTTTTTATGCCCTCTGTTTTTGTTTGTTTGTTTATTTTGCTTTTGTTCTTCTTAACAGTTTTGCAAGGATAAATTCATTTTAGCCTTTAATCTTCTTTCCCCTTCTTATAGTTTCATCCTTCCTTTATCTACCTTCTTCTTTAAGATGACTGGTCATGGACTGGTTTTTCTCCTCCTCCTCTTCCTCCAATTATTATATTAAAATCCTGAAGTTTAGCATAATTGACCATTTTTGGTATTATGGTCTCTAGGATAACATCAACCATTTCTTCTTTGATGGTCACAATTAAATGTAGAGACTTGAACTCATTGTTCTCTCATACTTCTTTGCTGTGACATTGTCAACTGAATAAGGTAGAAATTTATCAGAACAGAAGACTTTATAGCAGCCATGTGTTTAATGGCGCCTGGCTCTGATAGCATGAC
The DNA here is from genome assembly GCF_949987535.1 of Balaenoptera acutorostrata. Lineage (NCBI taxonomy): Eukaryota > Metazoa > Chordata > Mammalia > Artiodactyla > Balaenopteridae > Balaenoptera > Balaenoptera acutorostrata. The sequence continues at coordinate 44,793,336 of NC_080065.1, read as the reverse complement.
TGATAATAGGAACATACTTGCTACCGAGACCGGGCAAGTATTTGGAGATGAACTATAATTTTAGTTTGCATTTTTTTGGATAACTCAGATTAATATTTTTTATGTTTGTAGGTGCCTTTAAAATTTCTCTGTTTATCATTTTGCCATTAAAATATGGCTATTTTTATATATTCCAGGTGAATTTTGGGTTGAAAGATTCCCTTGAGATTTTTTTTTTTAAATGCATTTTAAATTTATTTATTTATTTATTTTTGGCTGTGTTGGGTCTTCATCTCTGTGCGAGGGCTTTCTCTAGTTGTGGCAAGTGGGGGCCACTCTTCATCGCGGTGCGCAGGCCTCTCACTGTCGCAGCCTCTCTTGTTGCGGAGCACAAGCTCCAGACGCGCAGGCTCAGTAGTTGTGGCTCATGGGCCTAGTTGCTCTGTGGCATGTGGGATCTTCCCAGACCAGGGCTCGAATCCATGTCCCCTGCATTGGCAGGCAGACTCTCAACCACTGCGCTACCAGGGAAGCCCTTCCCTTGAGATTTTGATTGGTAATGCATTAAACTCATTAGTGAATTTGGAAAATTGAAATATTTATTATATTTAGTCTTTCCTTCTAGAAACATGATATGATGCTTCATTTATACAAATGTGTTGTGTGTGTGTGTGTGTGTGTGATTCATACACATTTTGGGATTTTTTTTTCCCAAATAAGCATATTTTATTGTTATTGCATTAATTTTTAAATTTTCAAAAAATTTATTTATTTTATTTATTTATTTTTGGCTGCGTTGGGGCTTCGTTGATGCGTGCGGGCTTTCTCTAGTTGCGGCGAGCGGGGACTACTCGTGGTTGTGGTGCGCGGGCTTCTCATTCTCTTATTGTGGAGCACGGGCTCTGCGTGCCCGGGCTTCAGTAGGTGTGGCTCTCAGGCTCTAGAGCGCAGGCTCAGTAGTTGTGGCGCACGGGCTTAGTTGCTCCATGGCATGTGAGATTCTCGCGGATCAGGGCTTGAGCCCGTGTCCCCTGCATTGGCAGGCGGATGCTTAACCACTGTGCCACCAGGGAAGTCCCAAAGATATTTTAAAACATTTTAATTTTGTTTCTAATCACCTCATGGAGCCATATTATTAGTTCTAAGCTTTCCAGTTAATTCTCTAGGATTTGTAGGTATGCAGTAATCATCTGCAAATAATGACTATTTTGTCTCTTTTCCAGTGGTTGCTATGTCTTTTACATCAGTTTTCTGCCCTATTTTATTGGCTACGACTTTAAGAGCAATGCTACATAAGTCTGGTGATAGAGGAGCCACATTAATTTTTATATCCTCTGCACCTAGTATAGTACTTGGCACATAAAAGGTACTCAGAAAATGTTTGCTGGAGTACATTTACTTGAATTAAGCTGTCAAAGAGCTTTAATTATAGTTATCAAACTAAAAAACTGTGTGTATAAATAACAGTAGTACAAAATAGAAAGCTACACATGACATGAAAAACTACAGATAATAGGGGAGTTCCCTGGTTGCCTAGTGGTTAGGATTCTGGGCTTTCACTGCTGTGGCCCAGGTTCAGTCCCTGGTCAGGGAACTGAGATCCCGCCAGCCGCACTGCGTGGCCCACAAACAAACAAACAAAAACTACAGATAATAAACTACTTTGGCTCTTCAGTGAGAAAAAAAAGATTATGTACAAATGCAGTAAAAGGAATGATTGTGGCACAGGTGGCATATAATACAGGACTTGTGGATGGATTATACTTGGAGGTATGAAGATAGGGAGAAAGGAAATTCCCAGAAGAGGGACAGGTCATTAGCAGAGATGGTCACATTTGGGAAATATGATGGGTTTAAGGCAAAAAATGTGAGCAGGGCATTTTGGCTGCTGTACAGTTCCCATAAACGGTGTGGAAGGATTCAAGGTTAGGAAGGTTAATGGGGTCAAACCACCAGGATCCTTGAATGGCAAGATAAACTCTTTTTCACCAGTGTTTCCCAAGGTATTTCACATCATCAGAGACGTGAAAAATGATAATATTTTTATGGTATATTGGAATAAACAGAAACTGTGTACTGATAGAGGTGATGACAAGAAATGGGGGATTATGCCGCAAGCCTCACTAGACACCCCGATGGCTGTAACGTTTCAGCACATCTGTCATCCTTCTGAGGGACATACATGTTAGGAAGGAGGTAAGATTTTATCAAGGCATATTTTCTCTCTCATTTCAATTTAAAGATGTTTTGAGCTTTATGTCAAGCAAGCCACCTCCTCCCCTCCACACACATAGACTCTTTTTTACATGTAACACATATATTTCCAGTTCCCCATTCAAGTATCAAGAGTCTCATTTATTTACTTTTCTTTCAAAACTATGGCTTTTAACTGTAAGAAGAGATGACAATCTACCCCTGTGCCAGGTTCCTGAATTTCCTACCCAGATTGTGGTTTACCAAAGATCAATTCTCAGTTTCTTGGTGTGTGTATCGTTACACTTGTTTTATCCGACTTTCTTTTGATTTTGTGATCCTTTTGCAGAATAATTATATCTCAGTACTAATGCAGCTGAAGTTTGACATGAAATTCTCTCAAGATTACCTGTGGTTTCCCCAAGAAGTAAACATACCATCTCTGACAATTCTTTCAGGAAACTGGTATATGGCTCTGAAATAATAATTAATCAAATTGTTATACTTCCAGTCTGAAAGAGCTACTGTAGACTGTAAACAAAATTACCTTAACAGATGATTTTTCTTTAGAAAGGACTTCCCGATTAAAGAAACAAGTTTAAAATACACAGTACCGTAATTTGATTTGCCTTTTTTTCCCCTTTAATTGTTGTTGATCTCGTCTTCTCTTTTTTCTTTTTTTAATTTCTTAATTTCTTGATTTAGTCTCTTTTGTAACTATTTCTCTTTGCTACTGTCCACGTGCCTGTCTCTGGTGGATTCTATCTCTCCTCCGTCTCCCACATAATGATTTACTGCTTCTAATATGCTCTGAGCAGGGAGCCAAGAAACTAAGTGTGATCACATTTTTTTCTAGGCAAGATTTTTGTGTGGACCTGAGGGACCTTTTAGAGTGTTAAGCATGTGAGCTTTAAGATGTTAATTTGAGGACATTTCTGTTGGCTGCCCCATGGCTCCTAGTTTTTAGTTGTGTTCTGGATGGTTGAGGCATCCTATAAATCCTATAAATGTTTAAATATACTGTACGAACAGTCATATGTCTTGAGACTGCAAGGAGGGGCTTTGTTTTGTTTTTAGTGCAGTGATAATGACACTGGAAATAAAATTATTTTATTTACAACTCATTGAAAAGAAATTTAACTTTCCAATTTTTATTACTACCTTACAAATCACAAGAGTAAATATGCTCTTATGGGAAATACACATGTTGCTAAGAAGTAGGTTAAAGCCTAAATAACATAGTGTCATAAAGATATTATCAACTCAATGACCTGTTGGATTATGAGCTCATGAGGCAGGCAGGGGCCGTGTCCAGCTAGTTCACCACTGTATTCCCATTGTCCCGGGTTGATTCTGGTGCATGGAAGTCACTCAGTAAATATTTGATAGTTGATTGAGTGAATGAGCAGTATAAATCAGACGACTATTTTTAATTCAGCGGACATGAATTGAGTGAAGATTATGTGCCTGTTCCAGTGCTAGCTCACTGAAATATCCGGAAGAATTGGTCTCAAAACGTTAAGTACAGAGAGGTATCAGCATAGAGCAGTCATAAAAAATTGAACATGTTAAATACACAAGCATTGTTACAAGTGTCCTAACATCAAAGGGATATACAGGTTGCTCTAGGATCACAAAGGATGGAGAAAGCGATTTTGTTGAAATGAAATTAAAGAAGCCCTCACAATGAGATGATGTTTGGGTCTAGACTTGAAATATGCATTGGGTTTTCTAGGTGTGCCATAGGTAGAACAGAGAAAGAACAGCCAGAGGAAAAGTGCATGGTGGCGTTTCAAAGCGTCCAAGAGCTTGGCAGTTACACTGGGATGGGGATGGGGGGGTAAATGTGGGTGATTGATGATTGATTATTAGGAATAAGGGGTAAGGCATTAAGAATGACTCTTCAGATTCTTAGTTTGGTTGGCTGCCAGTACCCAAACAGGGAATCTAGGAGACTGGTTTGGAAAAGAATGCATGGTAAGAATGAGTTCTTTGGGAGACAAGTTGAGTTTAAAATACCTGGGAAACATCTAGAAGGGAATATATGATAGACTGTAAGAAATAAGAATATTGGTGCTTAGGAGAAAATTAGATGAGAGCATTTGAACTGATGGTTTTCAGGGTATTAGAGGGAGCTGAAACCATGTGACCGAAGGGGTTCCAAAGGAGGATGTGGAAAGTGAGAAGAAAGAATTCTGGGGAGTTTCATTTCCTTGTCTGGGTAGTGTGGTACAGCACAGCGCATGGCAAGCCATGAGCTTTCAGAGCAGTTGATATTGGTGGTGTTATTTTAAAATCTTGCCTGTGAAAGAAGCATTTTGAGAATGTAGTAGATGCTGTTTACTAAAGCAATAATGACTTGCAAGTAAGACCTAAGGTAAGTTTTTCCCCTTTAGTTCATTAGTCCACATTTTGGAATTTTCTGCCTGGCTACAAATTCATTTTTAACTTCACATTAGTTACCTATTACTGTGTAACAATTTACTATAACTTAGAGACTTTAAAAAAAAACACGCTTTTTCCTCAGTAAGTTAAACATAAGATTATTATATGACCCAGCAATTCCACTCCTAGGTATATACTCAAAGGAACTGAAAACAGGTGTTCAAACAAAAACTTGTACATCAGTATTCATAGCAGCTCTATTCACAGTAGCTAGAAGTTAGGAACCACCAAAATATCCAACAGCAGATGAATGGATAAATAGAATGTGGTATATCAATATAATGGAATATTAGCCATAAAAGGATCCTCTTAAGCTAGAGTTTTTGTTTGCAGATTTCAATTCCTGGGATATGGTTAGTCTGAGGGCGTCGGTTCCTGGCCAGCTTTTGGCCAGAGGATGTCCTCAGTTGCTTGTCACATGGGCCTCTCCAACATGGCAGTTTGTTTCACTGAAGTGTCCAAACCAAGAAGGTTAATCTGCTATTAAGACAGAAACTATAATCTTTTGTAACCTAATCATGGAGGTGACATCCTATCACCTCTGCCACATTCTGTGAGTTAGAAGTGAAGCACTAGACCAGCCCATACTCCAAGACCGGAGATTACACAAAGGTGACAATACCAGAAGGTGGGGATCTTGCAGGCCATCTTGGAGCCTGCCTGCCACAAACGTTAAGGGGTTACCCTTAATGTTTCTATGAGACTTTGGCTGTTTACATAGGGACAACCGTATGCTGTTCCTGACAGAACCCTCTTCATGTAAATCCAAAAATCATGTATTGAGTATCTATGACTTCATTATGGCAAGTGTAAAGAAAGAGAAAATGTGGTCTCTGGCTTTGTAATGTAATGTAATGTCTGGAAATGTAAAATATGGGTCATTTCTCTTAATGCTTCCTATTGTTGTACAGAAATAGTTGCTTAGACATTCATTTTTTACAAGGATGTATGACCTTAGATTGATTTGTGTGCTAAGAGACTGTGTTAGTGCATGTGTATGTGTGCCTATTTGATGAAATGACCTGATTCTTGAGGTTTATAGCAAGACCATTATTTTTCTGATTAAGAGAGAGAGAAATCTTGAAGGATACAAACCAAAGAATCAAGGTGGAAGGGATACTATGTTTTTCTTTACTAAGTTTAAAAAAAAAATGGCTTAGCCATTTTCTTATAGGAGACATTATTCAGAATAGCAACAAGTCTATGATAAATGTGTTGAAAATAATTTTTTTAAGGACCCTGATCCTGTGTCAGATTGGCATACTATTATGCATGTCTACCCTTTAATTGTTTTCACTTATATAGAATAAGAAGGGCATGAAAGGAGTGATGTGTCCTCGTTAGTCAGCTATGAATATAAGTCCCAAGCTAACGTCAGAGCTTTAAGAAAATTCAGCATGGTAGGACTGTACTGGATACCTAAGAAATATTTCTTTTCATGTAGTCTGTTCTCTGTCCTCAGGCAAATATAGCCTTTAACTATCCCCATCTAAATAAAACAGTAGTAGGCTTAGGATCATTTAAATTGCACTGTCTCTTTTCTTTTGAGTGTGCTCTTCATGGGAAACTACTTAGAAGTGAAATGCTTGACCTCAGGCAATGTTTCAAACTCTTTTGTCTTCTCTTTGACTAGTGCACTAATTCCTAATCTTTTTATGCTGTGACACTATTTTGTGTAACCCTCTGTTCCCATACATGCTTACATTTTAAAGTTAATTAAAATTTATTTCATTTTGAGAGCTCCACTTGCCTCTCGAGATAATTGGAGACATCCCATAGCATGAAAAACAGAAGGTTGGCAATTATTGATTTAGTAGTATAGTTACTTGTGAAGAAATCTGTTTAATAGTATATATGACGTGGTAGGCTAGTCTTGTTTTAATATATAGTCATTGTTACTATATTTTAAACTGTGTTAAAATATGAGACTGCTTATATTCACATCTATGGGCGAATAACCTACATATTCATTCTTTCATCCACTTATTAATTGACTTAATCAACAAATCTTGAGCACCTGCCTGGTGCCAGAGTCTGTCCAGACCCCTGGAGACCCAGTGGTGAACCTGCCTAGCGAGGAGGAGCTTGGGGGTTTTTCGCAAAGTTGATTTGTAGAGCTATGCACATAGTACCTTGTGAAAATGGTGTCTTTACATAAAAGCTATGGAAAAACTGTGAGAAAGTGGGTTATAAACAGTTGTAAGAATGCCTGAGGAAAGGAGCCCATTTTGTGCTGAGATTTGTTTGCCTTTTTCCTATTCATAATCCAACTACATTTTATTTAAAAGGAGTCCTCGTCAGAGTAAAAGACAGAAAGAGCGCTTGCCTACAAATGGCAGCCCCTCCCTTAACTCCTACATACTTCCTGAGCTCTCACTAGTGTAGCCACATGAGCCACTGGAAGTATCATTGGAGTGCAGCGATATGTGATCATCTATGCCTGTATAGCAAAAGGGAGGGACATGTACAGGGTAGTAATAGCTTTCTGTGTGTGTGTGTGTATTCCATACATCAACCTTGTAGACAACATCAACTCACACACGAGCTCACTTTGTATTGGTGATCAATTTGGGTTTTTTCATATAAAATATATGAAAGTGTCACCTTAATGTTAAGTTGATTAATCACACTGTTGTGCTGAAAATCTAACTGAAGGAATGTGCACTTTCATCTGAACAGGAGAAACCTCTTTTTTTGGTGTTGGGGAGAAGAAATCTGGACAGCCATTGGCGAGGAAGAAATTGAGGAATATAAAGTACTAGGGGCTGCAGGAGGGGTCGGATATAGCATAAAGTTACTAGAAAAAAGGAAAGTATCCACCCCCAATAAAAACTTGGTTTATTTTTATAAAATTGGGTATATTGGAAATTGCAGAGGAATCTATTATCCTTCTTTGCCTGTTTCTTCCAGCACTTTTACTACCAGATCTTAGAACTCAGGTTAGTTCCGTAGTCCAATAAGTTATAGGCTTAAATGGTGGCCAAATAATAATAGTAACAATAATAAGAATATAATAGTTAACGCTTAGTGAACATTTGGCATATTCCAAGCACTATGTCAAACGAGTTATCTCATTTAATCTCTAGAGTCCTATGAGGTACCTAAGTATTATTTTCTCCCTTTCATTGAAAGGGAAACCCAGGCTTAGAACAATTAAGCTGATTATCCAAGGCCACTGTGATGACATGTGGCAGAACTGGGTTTCAAACCCAGTGACTTCAGAGTCCATGCTGGTAGTCATTCTACTGTCGTATTCTCTACCAGAGCTGGCCTGCCTGTCAGGACCGAACCCAACACCAGTGCATTGCCTTGTTTTCAAGGAAAATTGTGTACCAAAAATCTGAAAAAATTGGAACCTTCTGAAAGTTTTGGAACATATCTCATCCCTAAGATGACAGCTGTCCATATTTATTTATGATTTGTAAAGTACATTGATTTGTCCAATTACATAATTCAAATTATAATGTACAGATCTTCCTCGATTTATGATAGGGTTATGTCCCAATAAACCCATTGTAGATTGAAAATAATTTTGTCAAAAATGTGTTTAATACACCTACCAAACAGCACGGCTTAGCCTAGCTTACCTTAAATGTGCTTAGAACATATACGTTAGCCAGCAGTTGGGCGAAATCATCCAACAGAAAGCCTATTTTATAATAAAGAAGGGAACATCTCATGTAACTTATTGAATACTGTACTGAAAGTGAAAAGCAGAATGCTTATCTGGGTACAGAATGGTTGTAAGCGTATCAGTTGTTTACCCTCGTGGTCACACGGCTGACTGTTAGCCAAGGCTCATTACTGCTGCCCAGCATCACGAAGAAAGTATCATAGGGCATGTCACCAGCCCGGGAACAGATGAAAATTAAAAATTAAGGTATGATTTCTACTGAATGTGTATCACTATCGCAACATTGTAAAGTTGAAAAATTATAAGCTTAACCATAGTAAGTTGAGGACCATCTGCATGTTAGCTTTTGTGCATTACTAAACACTGCCCAGAAAGTCTCGACTGTTCCCTTGCCATTCCCTATTTTATGCTTAAGCCTAAACATGGATCTTGGCTATACCTCTGTAATCAGTAGGGTGACAACTAATAGAACCAACAGAATAGTCCACAAAGGAAAACTTCACTGTCCCTTTGATAAGCATTTCCATTAAGAATGACAGAGAATGTCAAGAAAGGGTAGATGTGGATGGGATCAAATAAGTATTGTAGACCAGGCAGAATTCTCTTAAGGTTTTATTACATGAGTAGGTTATATAGTAATAACTTGTTTTGGGTCAAATTAATCACAGAGAAGTTACCGTTAGAGTGAGAAACTGATATCTATCTTTGAGTGCCAAGGCTTATAATCTGTGACTCTAATTATTCTTTATTGTTATATAGGATGAGCCATTAGATGGTTTTAAGCTTTTTTTCTGTGGGCTGTGAATTTGTGTTAATCTGGAACCTCATGTTATCTCTGTCAATTTTGTCATATAGTTGGTAAGTTAAAGTCTGCAGTAAAAAATATTGCTAAGGGAGAAATGGCAAGCTGTGCTAGAATGCAATAGCATTTCCAAAGTATTAAAAGATCTTATTTCACCCTGAGTATGTAACAAACATCTTCCACTTCAGCCAGAAAATTCCTATTTGGCTTTCCCCAGTTGGTTGCTTTGGTCAATGGCAATTTCAACAAAATCGTTCCCATACTAGCTTTTCTACTCCAGCCACCAGAGTTTCCAGAATACTACAAATGTGCTTTACTTTTTGTGTTATGCCAATAGCTCAGGAATTTGCTGCTTTCTATTTGGAGCCATGCAAATCGTGATCACCCTGGGGGTTGTGGATCTTCTAGGGAGTCAGCCCTTGGCTTTTACAGGAGCACAGAAGGGAACAATTTCCCAGAACTCTTCTCATAGTGTTTTGTTTCCATGCTTTCAGTTTCTCATGGCTGCTGGTTCTGTTGGGCATCAGGACAGGGTAAGGGATCACAAATAGGATAGGATCAAAAAGGATCACACTGAGCATAGGGTAATGCTCTTATTTTTTAGTACGGGGCTTAGCACATGCTGCATCATCGCTGCACATTTCCAAACACTAAAACAGAACTCTGAGAAAGGCTAAGCAATAAGTAGAGTGAAGTTTTGTTGTGTATGTGTTTTTTAAAAAGTTTTTAATATCAGATGTTGGCTGAGAAATTTCTTGCAGAACTGGGTATGTGCCATAAACATAAAAATTACAAGCTGATAACTGTAAACCAACAAACTACCACCATCAACCAAAGAGATAAATTATTTCTGTATCATGGAGTGATTTTTTAGGTAAATTCTACATTCTGCATTTGAGAAATCTGAATAAATGTTTTATAAAAGGTTACTCAGTTCATTTAAAAAATACTGATTGAGTGCCCAGTATGTGTAAGACTTCATGTTGGATTCATTCAAAGTATGGAGTTAATGAGACCCATAAATGCGCAAAACTCCCATATGGCTCTTTCAGTCTAACCAGGAAGATGAAATATACATTCAGCTAACAATGAATGCTACAGGGTGGGAAGGGTTATGAACAGAAACAAGAGAAGTAACCTAAAACTTTCGGAGAAGTTATTTCCAGGTGGAAGATCACATGAGGCTTGGTCGAATAGGTGATGTTTGATCTGGCCCTTGAAGGGCATCTAGCCATTTAAATGAACAAGAGCTGAGGGGAGAACTGACATGGTTAGAAACTCCAGGCAGAGGGGATAACACAATCAAGGTGAAGGTGAAAAGCCTGAATCTGGTCCAGGAGAGCAAAAGTTGCATTTGTGGAGTGTACAGGAGAGTAATGGAGAAATGAGGTAGGAATGGCCAGTTGGAGCTACATCATGGAGAACTGTAAATGCTAAATCAAGGAGTTTGGGAATTTCAAGTTATAGGCATTTAATATTTTTGAGCAGAATGGTGATATAATCTGAGCTAGTTTTCTGGACCAGTATTAGTAATTTCATTGGATCACTGCCAGGACAGAAGTGAGGAGACCAGTTAGAATGCCATTCTGATGATCCAGACAGAAAGTGATGAGAGAACATAGGAGCAGGGCAGCCATCGGATAGCAGGCATAATAGTCCTCAAGTACAGTTGTTAGGACTTGACTTGGAAGGTAATGATGTAAAACTGTGTTTAGAATAACACAGACAGGCATCCAGGATGCTTGTTGAGAATAAGGAGAAAAGAGGGCAGTTGGTGTATCAGCTTGTATAGCGTTTAGAACTTTGTTTTGCCAAAGATAAGCTGAGGACAGCCTGCCTCAGAATCTCCTGGGCTGCTCACTTTGTGAGAATCTTTCTAAGCATGGAAGCATGTGACCACTGGGTTAGAATTCCAACACAGTGAGACCGAGGAGATTAGTATGACTCCTATATGGACCTCTTAATTTTGAGATTATGCTCCCAGCTCCGGCTGGCCTATCTTTGGACAGGAGACAGTCAGGGGAGAGTAAAGATAATTCAGTGTAACATCTTTATTTCTGTTGGAAAACAGCTCTGAATTTATGCCAGATTTTAGTAGATCTTAAAGAGACCATTAAGTTTCTTTTGCATATTAAAGATAATTGGTATCTACAATTCTTAAAACTTCTATGGGATCTCAGGTCCTTTATTCTCTTAAATTATTGAGACCTCAGAGGGTTTTTGTTTATATAGCTTATATGTATGTGTCGATATTTATATATATCAATATTTGCCATGTTAGGAATTAAAGCTGCTAAATTTAAAAAATATTTTTCAATTCCTTTAAAAGTAACAATAAACCCATTACACATCAATATTAAAAAATGTTTTAATGTAAATTAACAGTTTCCAAAACAAACAAAAATATTTGAGAACAGTGGCAAATCTCCTTAATGTCTGGCTTAGTAGAAGAGGACCGGATTCTCATAGCAGCTTCTACATTTAGTCTGTTGCTATGTGTTATTTGGGTTGGAGTGAAAAAATTCTAGCCTCACACAGATAAATTCAAAAAGGGAGACGTATCTTAATAGCCTGTTCGGATGATTGCTGATCGTCTTCTTTCATATGACACCGGAATTCTTTAACAAGTGGTAGTTTTTAAAGGTCATTTGCGATGTGGAATCTGAAAACTACATCCACGCACTTTTTGTATTCAGTTATGTAACAGCCAATGATCAGTCTTGTGCTCTGAGTGTGTTTTTTTTTAATCTATGCATGTTTTTGTACCATCATGCATTGGTCATTTGGAAAATATTGATTCATTAAGTTAGGTAGATCTTCCAAATGTTGAAACATTTTATAATAAATATTTATTAATATCATCACCAATCTCATCATTGAGAAGCTGTCAAGATCTCAGTGATGCAAACATTTTCCCAAAATTCTAGTTTTGGCTTGAAAACAGATTTTACCACTGACAACAAATACTATCAGTTGTTTTCCTTGAAGTTACAGGCTTACGTAATCATTTTTGAGAAAATGTCTATCAAATACTCAAGCCTGAATATAATCATAGTTTGTCAGTTGAAATTTCAAGTAAAAATGGGATTCCAGCAAAATAAAAACGACCAGTTTAGCTCACAACTGAGTTGCACTGATGCTTAACCTCCAAACAACCATGTGCTTTGGTGTATAGCAAAAATGCTTTTTGCCTGCTTCTCATTTAGTTTTTTTTTTTTTTTGAAAGACATGTTTAAGAGCTAATTTGATAAAACTAAGACTTTTTACTGCTTTATTAAGTTCATTCTTAGGTGAAACTTGCTCCCCGCCCTGGCAAATACATGGTGGTCAAGGATATAGTGACTACTAGTTTGAAGCCAGCACTTCTGATCATGTTAGTTTACCCGCAGATTTATTCACCTTTGTTTTGCACCATTAGCGAAAATGTCAGTGTGGTGAAAATAGCAAATAACGTCTTATTCTAATTATAAAAACAGTGTTGATTCCTGGGTCTCCAGAAAGAGTCTTGAAGAACACTCTGAGAATGGCTACTTCTTCTGCCCGAAAATACATGGATAATTACATAAATCAAGTCTTGGATATTTATTTACACATAATAATGATTGTATTTTGTGTGTGTGTGTGTTTTCTGCTCATGAGCCAACAGCTAGTCACATGGCCTAAATTGACATTTATATGCTATTTTGGGGGGTAGCTGAGGGAGGCTTTGTTGGTGTCCCCCATAACCCCATTTCCATGAGCACCAGACTGACTTTCAACAACTTAAACCTCTTGGAATTCTCTGTCTGGGAGCGTTCTCTGGCTGCTGAGTGCTTTGGGCAAAACCAAGTAAATTTAAATAAAATTAAAAATTCAGTTCTTCAGTTGCACTGACCACATTTCAAGTGCTCAATTGCTACATGTGGCTAGTGGCTACCATGTTGGAAAGCACAGATGTAGAATTTTTTTTTTTTTTCCATCACAAAAGGTCAGTAGGACATCACTGGTCTAGAGATCAGATTTTCCATAGGGAAAACTTGGAGCAACTGTTTTATTGTTGTAGTTGACTCCTGCATATTCCTGGTTTGTTTGTTTGTTTTTTAGCTCATCGGTTCCACCTTTCAAAGAGCAACTCTTTTAATGAACTTATTCATAGCATATTAATTTACCATGAGGGGACTAAGCATCTTTTTGGCTGCAAATAACAAAATAGTCTTCTAAAATTGGCTTGAATAATTGGCATGTACTGTGCTCACAGAATGAGTTCTTATAAGACAGAACTGGGGATAGGTTCTGCTGCTCAGCACCGTTCTCAAGGACCCAGGTTCTTTCTGTCTTTCTATTCTGATGTCCTCAGTATGTTGGTATGTCTCCTTTAAGGTTGCTAGGAGGCTAACACTGTTCAAAGCATCCCCTGATCACCTAATGAAATCTAAACAGTAGAAGAAAGAGGAGGCTCTCTTTGGGCATCTATCTTTTTAATGAGGAGCAAAATCTTTTCCAAAAGCTCCCAACAGACTTTTGTCGAGCCCTGTTTAACCAGAACTGAATCAGATGTCCATGCTGCAAGAGACAGAGGCTGGGAATACCAGTACCTGGCATTTTTAACCTCTATAATGGTAGACTGGCTCTGCTGGTAAAGAATGTGAGCCTTATGAAGACTGAAAGTTTGGTCTTGTTTTGTTTACTTCTGTGTCCCAGCACCTAAGACGATGCCTGGTGCCCAGTAGATATCTGTTAGAGGAATGAATTAATGAATTAACAAGTCCATGGTGTGCCATAGAAATGAACCTGCCCAATGAGGACATGATGCTCCTGTCTTCTATCACTGCTCTTGTGTGGTACCTTGAACCAGGCTATCCTAATTGATTGGCTCTCAGAATGAACCCTTAGATTCCCAAGACTTCCTTACAACCCTCAGTAAGGAGATCTCAGATCTTGGGTAATGAGGACATTCGGCAGCACCTTCCACCCAAGCTCTCTACTGTTTAGACCACCCCTTTGATTTTTAATATAAATGAACAAAGTATAGATCCGGTTTGAGTTTGGTATTTATCCTTTTTATGTAACAATTGTAATTTCAGGGACGCAGAGCACACAATTTCCAGTCATTAGAATAAGAGCAGGCTCAGACTGCTGTTAGATATGCTGTCCTGTGTGTGTTACCCCGTGTGGATTTGGTTTGTAGGTTGGGGATGCTGGGATGTGGGCAATCAAACAGGTGTTCCGAATTTCCCCAGTTAGGCTCACTTCTCAAAGCACCTGGCAGCTGGGTGGATGACACATCCCTTTCTCATCTGAAGTTGGTGAGTGAACTTAAGGCCCACTCAGCTGGACTGAACAGCTGTATCCCCCACCCCCAACCCCATTCCTGGTTTCCTCGGCCCTGATCTGGGTTGAGGCTGCTGCTGACTAAAGCGGTTGTGTGGGAGGCTGAACTGAAACTTACAATTCCAACCTCAGTGATTGTGATGAAAGTCAGAAATGCTAAGATTGGGCTGATGACTGTGTAGCAGGAGATTGAAGAAAAGGGTCTTTGCAATATTAATAACATATTCATATATTATGTCGTATACAGGGCATTTTAAAAAGTTATGGTATTTGGGTTTGTTTCATCCACCAACACAGGCCTGGGACTGTCATTTCATCTCACTAGGTTCCTTATGGTCTCCTAAATGTGACAGGTGAAAATAGTTTCTTGTTGAAAGAGGACTTCACAAGTTGGATTTCCAGTATGTCCCACATATTTCCAGTGAACAAGTTTCATTAAAACATGCATCTAGTATTCTTCTCCTTATATTTCACTCCCTGGATACTCTCCAATACTATGGCCATGTTTTTTTCCTCTCATACATTTGCAGACCTCATTGTAATCAGCATTACTTTACAGGCTTTGAGGGTTTGAGCTAAGAGGAATAGTGGCTTTCTAAATACTTCTTGTAGGTCCTAGCTCAGTGACTTGTATAGAATAGACAATAATACTATTCGTTGAATTAATTGGTTGGGAAATGTTCTTGGACAGGTTCCCACTCTGAGCATTAATATATATAAGCACTTAGGTACCTTTTATTCTAGCAGGTTCCCTTTTTCCCCCTCTTGGCTCATGTGGTAGTAGAGTTCTTTATTTAGCTTTGTCACCTTTCTGGTCGATGATCCTTCTATTTCAATCACAGTAGACCTAAATATATTCCTAGTTGCTTAGCCTTGGACACATTATGTAATTGTTTTGTGTCTTGATTTCCTTATTGATAAAATGAGAGTGATAAAAGTACCTACCTCATAAGACTGTCATGGGCCAGTGACTTAATACATGTAAACACTTAGCACAACCAACATTTATTTCAGAACTGGAGTTGGTCAACCTCAACTGCTGGTTGGCTATGGATACAAAAGTTTGACGAAATCAATGAAAGCATTCTGTGAGCACTAATGAGGTCTATAGAATTTATGATAAAGCATGTTGCATATATTCTTATTATATGAAAATTGTGTGCTACACATCCTTTATGTAGGTAAAAAAAAAAAAAAGCTTGTGTATGGATACATGTGCGCACAGCATTTTTGTTATTTTAAACATTTACCACCAGGTAACACTGTGTCTACTTTTGTTCTTCAAGCTTATGGATGTTTCTCTCCCATATGGATAATGTCTGGATGTAGCCTGTAGCAGATGTTGTTGGTACCCTACCCAGATCTCCTTTACTGGGCCAGTGCATCCATCTCCCAGCTGCTGTGGGTATTGGCTGCTAATGACTCACACCTGTACCCTTCTCCAGAGGCCTGCCCTTGGCTGACAGTAATTGCCTCAACCAAGTATGTTGGGGAGATTATGAGATCATGCCCCAGCCCCCCCTCCTGTTCCCCAGGGGTGGCTCATAGCCAATGACTGTTCAGGGGTATAACAGCCCAGCCCCCTTGCCTTTTGGATGGGGCAAATTCCGTGGTTCAGTCCACGTTCTAGAACTGCTCATTGGATCAGACTGAGGCTAGATTTCTGAAACCATATCTTTGTGTAGCTCCTTCCCCCATTCTGGCTTGCTTCTTTCTCTCTTGTTTCTCCTGACAGCACTCTGTCTATACTCAGGTGTGTAAGAAATGCCGTCTCAGGCTCTGCATGTAGGGAACCTGACCTAAGATGTTGCTAATTTCAGTGCCCCTATTGTTTCCTTAGTTCCACCATCACTTATGCAACTAATTCCCTATATTAAATAATCTCTGGCTTAAATTTCCTCTCTTTGTTTTGTTTTCTTGGTTGGACCCTGCCTGATTGGCATTAACCCTGCTCATATCCCCTGTCTTTACATATTTAAGGTTGCTCAACATCAAATGCCCTTGTTCTTATTATATACCTGGTTATTTCACATAGTATTTTGATGAATACCCCAGATTTTAGAATCTCAAAATAAGTGTCAAAGCCTGAGTCAGTTACACCTCCCTCTTAAGATTGTTGTAAGAATTGTATGAGCTATTTTTTTTGAAAATACTTAGCCTCTGTGCCTGGAATGTAGAAGTTCTTAATAAATGGTAGATGTTTGGTTGATATTACTCTTTTAAGAGACTTGCCCAGTCTGGATAAGATGCCTCATCTCTTGTTCCCAGAGAACCCTAATAAGTTCCTCTATCACAGTGCTTTATTACTCTTTATTATAATCTTTTTTTTTATTCTATTTCTCCCAGAAAAATATGAGCTTCTCAGTGTCATCTAGTGGTATATTGGCTCTCCAGGGAAAGAAAAGACCTGACAGATAGCTTTTGCTGATTTTTCTTGGTGAAAATACTCCTACCCTATCCATTTTTGAGCTACCAAAATGATGTCACTGAACAGTGTTGGGAAGAGACACACAATTGGCACACCAACTCCAGTCTCTACTCTGAATCCCTAACACTCAGCACAGTATATCCACCACTGGAGCTAGATGTTCAAGAGATGCCTAAAATATAGTTATTGAGTGGTCAGAACTTGATTATATGCCGTAAATTGGTGAAATTCCTTGATATCTAATTTTTGTTATATAACCAATAACTTGTATTGGTTATATAACTCCCCCCCCCCAATACACACATACGCACAAAAATTGCCCATGCTATTCATGAATCAAAGAAAAGGAAGTATTCATCATGATGTAATGGGAAATACCCATGCCTTCCCTGGGCAAGTTGCCTACTAACTCAGACACAGATCTCAAGTTTGTGATTTGCTATACACATGAATGGAGCTTAGTCACTTCACCTCTCTTGGACCCGGTTTCCTCAGAGTTGGAAGCCTAATGAGTGTATAATTTCATTTCCTCCTTCCCTCATTTTCCTCATTCCTGTATCACACTTTGAGTTGTACATTATGCTAGATATTGGAAATATGACAAGGAATAAGACTTGGCCCTGGCTGATGAGCATCTCAATATCTTTTTCTATGAACATCTCATCAGACTGAGGCCATGAGTGTGCTCATTGCCTAGTGGTGTTAGGCAGATGTACCAAAGGCCAAGATTTCACTTCATTACAAACTTTAGCACTTTGACACATAAAGGTATTGTGCTAATAGTTTTAACTTTCTGGATAAATTAAACAAGGCTGTCTTGATCAGTGTAAGCAGTTCTCAGAAAATGTCAACAAGATAATGTTCATGGTATGGAGAGAACCCTTGGTGAACAGCTTGGTTATACTGCTGTCTGAGTTAGGCTCAAACTCAGTCTATAGAGAGGGTAGTTTTTTCAGGACTATTAAGCAAAATCTGAAAACATTCTTTTGTGTTTAAGTCTAAGAAGTACTTATCCTGATTCTTTCTTCCATATTTTGATAAGAAAGGCATGAAGAATGACTCTTAAACTTTTGTGTTCTCCTTCAAGGCCATATCCACCCATTGGCTCTAATGCCTTTGTTCTCATCATCTGTGATCTCCGCACTTAATTTTTAAAGCCGCATTGGTTTCCAATAGGAAATTACTGTTGGGAACATTTTTCAGTTGCTGAAAGCTGTCTTTAAAAAGAGAATTTGTTTTGTTTTTGACAGGGGCTGATAATATCCGGAAATACTGGAGCCGCTACTACCAAGGATCTCAAGGGGTAATATTTGTATTAGACAGTGCCTCTTCGGAAGATGATTTAGAGACTGCTAGAAATGAACTGCACTCAGCTCTTCAGCACCCACAGTTATGCACTTTACCATTTTTAATATTGGCCAATCATCAAGACAAGCCAGCCGCTCGATCAGTACAAGAGGTATGTCTCATTAAGGCGACAGCTATTTGTCTGTCTTGTTTGTTGACTTTTGCTGCCATGTTGGAATTGGAAAAGATTCTTGTAATTGGAGATATGCTGGTTAACTGTTTTGCAACACGAAACCTAAGTTTTTTTAGAAAACAGAAAGCCTATATCAATCTGATAAAAATTATTATTCACACCCCTAACCCCACTTGGAGACCATAGATTTTTTTTTTTTAACTGTTTAGCAAAAGTTAAAGGATTTATAGGAATATATTTCGCATCTATTTTAAAGGGCTAAAGGCCTGGTCATTTAACTTTTTTTTTTTTACCTCGACAGCTTACTTAGTTCATTCTTCTTTTCAAGGAATGCGTCGTGCGTATTACCATGCATCACTTGCCCTCAAATGTCGTGTTCTTGTCCCTCTGAAATGCTCACTGTGGACGAGAAGCAATGGGTCCTATTCTGTAATCAGCCAGGCTGAAAATTGATGTCTTATCTTGCAGGTTCCATGCCAGCAAATACCTTTTAGTATGGACCCATTCTTTATCTTCCATATTTAATTTCATTTCTTAGCTTGTATCTTTCCTATAAAAGCATGAGACTAATTCTGGGCAGATAATCAGTGTCTCAGCAGAGTTTCTGATTCATGGTGCTAAAGTAATAAGATATGTGAATAGCTTTCAAAACTTAAATTATAGTGAATTTTAACCTTAAGAACAGTGAAATCAAAACTTTTGATGTATTCCTTTACACCTGTAACTTTCAGGATATGTTCCATTACTTCCCCCACGCCCCCCCCCTTCAAAAATTGTGTGCTTCTTTTAGTGACTTCGGAATAATAGGAACCACATTGCCCTTTAGTCTGAAAAATGGATGAGGAGCCAAGGACATAACATGTCCTAACTCCAGACTCTCTCCCACTTTGTGTGGGACCCGTGGGCAAATAGCTTTGTCCCTGTGCCTGTCTTCTCACCTGTAAAATGGGAATAATGTGATTTTTTAAAAATGAGAAGTGAGTGGGATTAATTTGAAGTGTAGGAGGTACTGTATGTAGAGAATTTTCATTTATTTTAGAAAAATAGTAAAGAAGGCAAGGATTTCTTATTAAATAGAGCTTACGTGTATCTTTAGTTGCCTAACTCAGCATTAAGTAGTTAGCACCTTGTTCCTTTTTAGATTTTGTGAAATACCTTATGGATAACATTAAATGATTAAGATAAAAAGAGTAACAAATCTATTCAGACAGTCATCAATGTGCAGATCTTCAGCACTATAATTGGGTGCCTTCCTGATCTGTTCTTAAGAACTCAGATACATCTTTTAACTTCTTAGCACCAGTTTTTCTGTCTGTAAAATGGATATAATAGTGTATAATGATGGGTAGTTATGAATGTTAGATTATGTTTATAAGGTGCTTTGCTGAAAATGCATTGGTATTCTGAGATTCATTGTGGAAAATATAATTTTTTCTTTTTTTGCTTTTTAATTTAAGAAACTGTTTATATGTTTCCATAGACATCAAAAAAAGAAACTAATGAGTTCTTTAAACCTAATATATGACTCATGGTAATCCTCCATAGGAATTAAAGCCTGCTACATTGAATAAAGGAAGCTTTTAACAATTGATTGCTTTGGAGTATGCCATGTGGCTGTTGGCTGGCTGTCTCTCCTAGGAAAAGGGCAGCTATCTTTTTGTGATTCATCTTTTAGTAGGAAGAAGTTGTGAATGTAGAGTAATCATAGATATACTTTGAAAATTATTCTAAACTTGTATATACTGGAACATATGTGACTTTGACTTTCCTTTTTACTCATATCCATTTTAAATGAACTTTCCTCAAAATTTTGACTTGTGATGGAATTTGCAAATACCATTTTGAGGACTGCTCTATGTAAAGCATTTTCCCTATGATTATATAAACACGTACTGTTCCAGGTGCATGTTAACATTTTAGACTGCCCTAATTGAATTCATGGACAAATTCCATTGTAGATCTTGAACTTATTGAAACATAATGAAGTGCTTAAACTTACTTTGGATTTGGGAGAGAAAGAAATGGAAGCTTCCTATTTTCCCCATTCCTTGAACAACAGAGGTTTCTCAGTGTAGTTATTATGATGCTTTGCTGCAGTGCTCTTAGGAGTGTTTTAGGAATTAAATTAATACCTTATTGTTAGCATAAAAATGGAATGGTAAAATGGAATCTTAAACTTGTTTATAAATAGTAACCTCAAAATGGTTGGGAGTAGGCACGAGTAGAAGAGGAGATAGAAGATTGAGAAGTGAGCAAAGTTACGTGTTACTTGAAATGTGTTGAGAAGTCGTCATCTGTTTATTACTTTCTTTCCTGATCCTAAAGGTATTACGTGCTGTGTGCTGCTCTGTTGCTTATAAACATTTTTATTCATTTGTACCTGCTCATTTGTGTGCACTCTGTGGAATTTCCAAATACTAAAAAGATGGTGTTTTACTCTGCAGAATACCTGTGAATTTTAGGTAAAATTCTGTTCTTTCAGAATCAGGGAAAACGCATTCAGTTTACCAAGAAGCACAGAACAATTCTTTGATGCAGTTAAGAAAAGCCGAGGCATAGAGGCTCGTTGATTCTTCCCCTCCTCCCATTGAAATTATTATATTTTGTGCTTAATGCATTATGCAAAAATTTTGCAATTATTTATCCTGTCACTGGAGTAAAACTTTAAGAATTCATTTATCATTTAATGAGGATATCAGGTTACCACTAAGCTTAGAAGCTGGTAGGAGCCGGTGAAATCCAAAGGAGAAAGCTGAATTATCGCTTGGATTCCAACAGAGGATGAAAATCATCAGGAAGTTATGTATTTAGTTCCCTCCTCTATGATGTGAGTTTTGCTAGGTTTGTGTTGAGAACTAAGTTAAGATAGGAACAATGGTTAAAATTACTATGTAACCCACTGACAGAGGGCAACATGCCCAATTATTTTGTTGCCCTTTTAGAAAGTAAGTGGAGTCTTGTGCATTGCATAGTTTCCCTTTCTGTGATATACCTACCTGGTAATGACCTATGTTTAACGTACCAGAATTTTAAGATTTTGTGCCTTGAGACTCGATAGTAGAAACATGTTTTTTAACAAATAAGCTTTTTTTTTTTTTTTTGTAATAACAAAACACTGGGAAAAAGAACACCCTTTACATACTGTCTGAAAGCCAAGCAGTTCTTGCAACAGATGTTTGTTGTATTCACTTTAGGGAAGTGTAGTTACCACAGTTTTCCAGAATTTACTCATATCAACTATTTTCCTCTGTAGAAAACATAATATAAAAATCTATAATTATGTCAAGTGACCCACTTGATTCATTAGGGAAAATTCTGTTCTAATATAAATGATAAAGCTTTCTAAAACAAGAATCATCTTAAGGGTAAATAGGTTGGTTTTTTATTTGTATTGAATTGTAATTGTATCTAATTTGTTTTACAGCTCCCACAGGAGAGCATACTTCAGTTCTGAAGTTATTTAATAGATCAGGAGGATTTTATGAGAAGTTAAGTTGATAGAGTAGCCAATAAAAGTAATCCTGTTTTCCCTTGACACAGTTGCTGATTGTGATTCTTTTACCTCCTAGCTTTTTCAAATCTTATTCTCATTTTATTGGGCATTACCATGTCTTATAAAATAACACATTTTGTCAACATGAAAGAAATAGTTTATCCTTTCAGCAATCTAATCTGATTTGATATTCATTCATCTCCTTAATCCAAAAGTATTTAACTTTTTCAGAAATAATACATCAAAAATACTGAGTTAACTTGAATATTTTATATTAAAGCCAATATTAAGAAATATGAAAGCTAACACAACATTGTAAATCAACTGTACTTCAATTTAAAAAATGTAAAAAAGGTTGAAAACTGTGAAACATAGAATTTTGAAGTAGAATTATAAGGTCAGATGACACTATTTGGTTCCATGGCTCATTAATTGTAGCATAGGAAAATCCAGCTTGTAAATTAGGATGTCAGCATTAAAGTTGAAATTTGTAATCAGGCATTTCTCAGTTTTTGCTCAATTGTAATTTAGTTCATTATTGTGATGTACATAGAATGTGGTGTTCTATTTGAGAAGAATAGAAGAGTATTTGTGAGTATTTCTGTAATGATATAAACATTACTTTTTTAGACCATGTTTTGTTTTGATTATCAATATTCATGTTTTTTGAATAGTACTTTCAGTATTCACCGTGTCATGAATAGTTTATCTAGTTCTCACTTTTTAGTCTAGACATTTTCTGGAAGAGAGTGCTAATATATGTTTTATATTATTTAACTATTACATTTAAATATAATTACTTCTTGTTTATAGATAATTATTTCTACGTCGTGTACTTTTCCCCCTTCCTACAAAGGGTCAGAGAGAGTTTTGCAAGATTGAAATTTTTGGACACTGTTTGTCTGTAAATAATCCGCTAGTTTAAATTTTCTATATTTACACTGCTTCACAGGAGAGCTGTTCTTTTCCGGTAGTTCTGTGAAGTAATGAATGTCATCTCTGATTTTACATGACAAATCTTTTATTAGAAGTGCAAAGCAGTGTTTAAATCACATAAAATCTCAGCTTAATTTAATATTACTTTCTGTATATGGAGAGAAATGTGTGTGTTTGTGTGCGTGTGTAGTATAATCATTGTAAAGTGTCATATACTTTAAATCTTAAGAGTCTTCCAAATATCTTGACCTGCTTCTTGGCAGCATTTTAGAATACTGATTCGATTTCACATAGAACAGTGTACATACCTATTGTGTGAGCAGTTTGAAAACTCCCTCATGGGATGTACACTTATCCTAAAGTGATATAAGAGGTACAACTTATTTTTTGTCCATTCCTTACAGATGTACTCCATTCTGTTACAGTTTAATCTTGGGGAAATAATGAGAGCATTTGGAAATCAGTTTTCCATTGAATGACTCAGTGATCTCTTGAAACTGTTTACTCACTTGCAAGAGAAGCTGAAATCGCAATCATTTCAATAGTTAATTACAAAAGTGTCATTATTATAGAGCAACTTTTAGAGACTACTTGAAAGAGCCAGAATATTTTATTTATTGTACTTTTAAAAAATAAATTTATTTATTTATTTACTTACTTATTTGTTTATTTATTTATTTATGGCTGCATTGGGTCTTCGTTGCTACGCGCGGGCTTCTCATTGCAGTGGCTTCTCTTGTTGCGGAGCACGGGCTCTAGGTGCGTGGGCTTCAGTAGTTGTGGCACGCGGGCTCAGTAGTTGTGGCTCGTGGGCCCTAGAGCGCAGGCTCAGTAGTTGTGGAACACGGGCTTAGTTGCTCCGCAGCATGTGGGATCTTCCTGGACCAGGGCTCGAACCCGTGTCTTCTGCATTGGCAGGCAGATTCTTAACCACTGTGCCACCAGGGAAGTCCCTTTATTGTATTTTGATGTGCTTTTTCTTTTTATATGCATTCCTTGAAAAAAAAATTAATTTGTATATTTGATTTCATTGATTCTAAATCTAGCCATCTTGATCTCACCATTCTAGGGAACCCTGTATACCTGTGTTTCTTGCACCCACCAGGCAATATGATGAGAATATGCCCTGCCCACTGAAAACTAAAGAAATTCCCGTTAACAAATATGTTACATAAGAAAGGTCCCTTCTATCAAGAAAATTGTTTAGGTGGGATAACAAAGTAATACATTTGAAAATATAAAGTGTATACGCAAAACGAATTCATTATGTTCTTTTATAAAACCCCCATTTCTTTCCACTTTCGTCCTTTATTCAGTCACATGCATATGTTCATTTTATGTAAAGCTGGCAAGTTTTGGAACCTCTTCCAATTCTTACTTTCCTCCTCCAGACAGTTTAGTGCCCAGCTCTCTCACCTGTAGTACTTTTCAGAATTCCCTGGTTGTTTACATCCCCACATCTCCTCCCTTCCTCCCTTCCTTCCTATCCCCCAACACAGACCGGAAAGAACAGACTTCCTTTCTGTTTTTCACGATACCCATATTAAAAATCAGTGTTATCTTCTAATTCCTTCTAGAATCAAATGAAACACCACAGATTTAACAGGTTAATGTGCTTGAGAATTGAATTCCCTTTTCTTTTCTCTGTCATTTCATCTACTACTCACTATTCCTGTCGCCGTAGGAAAACCACCTAAAGCTTATGTGTCGCAAGAAGTTTTCCTGGATACCAATGGCTGAGATAGATGCCCTCCTTGTGACTTCCCAAGGCATCCTGGTCTTATCCTAATCATAAAGATCAGAATTAATTGCCTATTAACTTTTCTGTCTACCCTTCAGGATTGCAAGCTACTTGAAAGACAGGAATTCTTGTTTGTTTATGTCTCTGTGCTCACTGTATGTTGTTTGAATGGGTACTACCTCTGAGTCTTTCTGTACGTGCTTCCCTGTTGGCTTAATACCATCAGCTTTGTCTAGATTTCCCTACTCTCCTTTTACTCGGTATGACTCATCTATTTCCATCCTTGAATATAAAAATTTTCCTTTTTCCTCTGCATCAAACCCTGACGTTTGAATATTGCTCATGAACCACATCTTCTATGAAACCTCACCACTCCAACCATGTTAATAGTGTTTAAAAGCTTCAATCTGTTAACTACCATATTTACAAAAGTTTGTTTTAATGTCTTTTTATGTACTTATATTTGTTCACTTGAGGACTTTGCTTACAACAGGTTACTATTTTCTTCCCAAGTCCCTCATAAAAAGTGAGGACATCCTGCCTGAATAATATTATTTTATTATGTTTTTATTAATTGCCTATCTTTTAACCATATAGAGCTTATTTCACTTGCTAGCATCACAAACTATCTTTTACTGTTTATATTTCTCATGTGGAGACTGGTATGGTACATGGTGAAACTCTATGGGAACATAATTGAGATGATTTTAAAGCAATGTATTCAAGTTAATAAGAACAAAATTTGTTTAGCTTTGTAAATAAATAAAAGTATTTATTACATTTGTGAAACTTAGAAGGATTTTTAAAATTCTTACATTTAACAGTTTTTCTTCTTATAAATATTTAAATATTTTACAATAATGAACCATAACTAATACAGTTAGAGTTTGATTTTATCCAAACAGTATTATTTTACTTCTTCGTTATTTGAAGCAATATGTATTTGATTGGTTGTACTGGTGAACTTCACCCTTTATATCTGTATTTCAGTTTTGTAGTTTGTAAAAATAAGTGTTTGATTAACTCTCATTCAGCAAAGGCAGCAAATGATTCTGAGGCAAAAGTTTCCAGAATCATTTCCTTGGTTCTTAGTTTTATTTATTTATTTCATTTGCAAAGAAACTCAGTTACTACACATTCCATAGCTTACAAAGTTAATAAAACATTTGTCGAGTTAAATTTATTTGAAGATAGACACATAGTTAATGCCAGTAAGGTGCTTTGAAGATAAAAAGCACAATAAGTGTTAGTTATTATCATTATGATAATTATTATCATTATTATTATTACATAGTGTCTGCTTAAAAATACCTTTGGTTACTCCGGAATGGCTACAACTAATGAGAGGGGTTAATCTGCTGGGTCTTATCCAGAACTAGGGATTTGAGACTTAATACACTAAAGGTTTTTTGTTTGTTTGTTTCCTAAATAGATCAAGAGATATGTTTGTTTGTTCTCTTCTCTAAAGAAAAATAAACTTCCTCTAGTGCAGAACCATCAGAACTCATTTTGAATAGTTTGAATATTTTCTTTATATAATCTCTCAAGAGATGTCTGAGGATAGGTTTTCTGAAAAGGGTCTAAAAACATAGGCATTGATTTCTAAATAGTCAGAGCCCTTTATCTCTTAACTATTTCTCAGTTGTGTAAGAGCTCAAATTTATAATTTGTATGTACTAAAAAAATAGAGCATGATTCTAGGAGGAAAATATGAGAGCTTAATTCTTATTACAAAAATGAAAAATTACGCCTTTGGGAAGTTACAAAAATAACAACTAATTACATAAATTAACTCCAGTGAGAGTATTTTACAGCGGATTCTTTAGATTATTCTTTAGAAAGTAGACTTCAAGAATAAGCTAAATTCCTTGCAAGATACTGCAAAGATTGTCATCCCATATCAGACATAAGGGAAGTAGTGAAACATTTTAACAGGCAGATGTATGAAAGTCACATGTATACCAAGCCTCATAATCAGAAAGACATTAGTGACATGTCTGAAGAAGACATTCCCTAATATTATTGCAAATTAAATAAGAAAAGACCTCAAGGGAATGAAAAGAGAAAAGGTGCCTGGAGCCAATGAATTACAATTGACAACCTAAAGGCACTTGAAGAACCAATTGCTAGAGTGATTGCAAAGCTATTCATAGTGTGCAGCAGACAGAGCACAGCCAAAAGCTGGAACAATGCCTCCAGTTCAGCAATATTGCTTCAAAAGAATGGAAAGAGGGGAACGGGAAGAGCCACTGACCCTGAGACCAATTTCCAGGCAGCTGCACAAACTATATACTGTAATTAAAGGTTTCGACCAGTAATCACAGCGAAGCCAGACTACAGAAAGTCTAGGGAAGCAGCAAGGTTTATAATGAGGCAGACATCCTTAACTTAAAACATGGAAAAAGCAGGTAAGAAAACCAGTCCATTTCTGGCAGTGACTTTGAAAAGCTCAGCTGTGGTAGCACAAATATGAAAATCATGTATTTTTAGACTTCCTCCTGTAAGAACAAAAACACGTAACGAAAGATACCTGCTTTCATCTGTTGAGATGAATAGACTACTCTGCTGCTCAGAAACAGGCATTTTCTCCTTGCCACTTTAGTTTTTTTCTTTACCTATGAATTGCATGTGGCTTTGATGAAAACAATGAACTAGACGTGGGCAATGGTACAGACAATAGACTGAATGGTGCTTAGAAGTGGCCACTCTTCCAATGCTTCTGGGCTCCGGTAGAAATGAACTCATCCGCACCTGAGTAATTTGTCTATAGAACCTCTTCTCCCTTTTGTTCACGGGTGTCTAGACTCATTCTTTTTCTTTCTTTAGTAATATCTCTTTATGTAGAATTCCATATGCAGCCACAACTCTTATTTAAATATTCACATACCCACTTTGAGTATTCGTTTCTTGAGAAAAGGGGTATCTAGTGGTTCGAATGCAGGTAAGGTGCAGACTTTCAGTACAAACAAGAAGGTGTTCTTACGAGAGTTGAACAAGTAAAAATAGCATCTCAGTTTGCAGGCACCGCATAGTTCCTTCCAGACTGGGCCTATTAAGGCCTTTAACTTCTTTACTAGAAATTCTGAAATCCAAATTTCATATAAATCTTTGACCAAAAATTTTAAAAAAAGAACATCTACAAGTTTTCTACTCATATGTAAAGGAAAAGAGTCAAGTAGAATTTCATTTTGTTTTATTTAGGCTTACAATTAAACACATTCAAGTGTCTGAACTCATTAGTGTGTGTATAGACTGACTGAGTTTAGTTCATTCCACACCTGAAATAAGATTATGGAGCTTGAAAAGAATGCTTTGTAAAGACTGTTTTGACAGTAAATAGCTCCATAAAATAACTGGAGTTGTTTTCATAAATGATAAGTAAAATCAATTGAGCCTTATGGGAAGAAGGTTCTATGTATGAACTGTGAAATAATTTGGATGTTGCATATAATGATATAATTTTAACATGGAGAATTTGTAATATATTATTTATTTTTAGACTGTAGTTATGACTGATAATTTGTCAAGCCAAAATAAGTCTTTACTGAAAGGGGGCCAGAGTGGAAAATCTGGGTAACTTGTGTGTAGTTTAGACAGGAGAACAAAGAAATAATGAAATGAAAATAAGAGCTTGGCAGGGGAATCCTTAGAGAACAGCTGGTTGAAGATTACAACTGTTAACGGTGCTATAAAAGAAAGATATTCTGTCATCATGATCTAGCACATTGCGTTGAGAAGATTGAGTAATCATTAGAGGGATCCTGAAAAAATAAACCAAAAAATATCTTGAGATAGAGGTATAATCAATATGCAGTAAGTAGTATCATTGATACTGTTGTTATTGTTATTACTGTTATGCAAAAGCAGATGATCTGCCCAGACAAATGCCCCGATTTTCCAAAACATAAAAACATAAATTCTTGAGAAAGAACACCTTTCTTTCTTGTTATATATAAAGATTTACATTTTACTCAGTTCTAATATAGTTTCATTTAAAATGGTACTTGTCAAACTTATTGGAAAGTGAAGTCTAAATATTTGAATTATTTATATGTGTAGGTAGAGATTCATAAGTGTAAAAATGCATGTTACTGCAGGTTTGGGGCAATAAAAAATGATACTGAATTTCCATATTTTTATCTTGACCTGATGTTTTTTCTTTAAAGCTCAAGTCTTGATATCTTTCTGTTTTTCCTTAATAATAGCTTTTAATGATTTTTATATTAATACGCAACCAAGCTCATTTTTTTTTTAGGTGAAAAGGGAAAACAGACTTTTAACATGAGATCACTAGATTGCTTGAGCCTGTTATAGTTAACAGAAAATTTTTATTAATATAGCTATCTCTTTTACACTTTACAAATAGCTCTTTTTTTTTTTTTTTTGTCTTTTAAACTTTATCAGCACAGTTTTCTGCCCTAGGGAAATACCATCTTTCTGTAATGATTCTCAATGTGCAATGCCCTTTAATTATTTAGAACATTAGTTTTAGCAGTGTTGATGCACAAAGTATAGAATATTTTGTTGAATCTGCACTAACTCCATATGAGGCTCTAGACATTGCTTTTTTTGGTAAAACACTAGATACAAATCTGTGTTTTTGTAGTTTCATCTGTTAAAAGGGAATATAAAAATTGTAATTCCTTTAGTACTTGTTTACTTGTTCTTGTTTGGATTCTAGTTAGTCAAGATTTTGTCATATGGTTCTTTAGCCGTAGTAAAGCTGAACTGAAAAATGTGTGCTATTAAAAATGTCATATCTTTAAGATGTTTAAGCAAGAGATATGGCTGTAATTCCTGGATTTACTTACACTGAAATTATTTTTAGAACAGCAGTTCTTCTCCAGCTCAGTTTGAACACGAATATGGACAAGTTTATAAGGAGTTGTAGCTGAGATTACTTGACCCATTCTCTGTCAATTAAGATTATCTGACTAACATCCTATAGAAAATGTATGTCTATCATTTTCACTTGGATCTCCATGGAGTATTACATAATCTTTAAAAATCCATTTTAATTAATAATCTGAATAATTAATAAAACCATATAGTATACTTTTAAGAGGGTACAAAAAAGTATTCTCTTTACTCCTCATGAGCCCTGTTCCACTCTAATCTATAACTCTCAGCCTTCAGCCAGCCTACATTATTATAAAACTTTGAATATCAAAAGGTTAGAAACACCAACCTAATGCATTTTGCTTAACATAATGAAATATGGACTATACATTAATGAACATAATTATATTAAAGCTAGTACTTCTAATATAATAGCAGTAAAATGTTACAATTATTTCAAGAAAATTAATTTTAATAGTTCATTCTCTAGATTATTACCATGAGTTTTAAGAAGTTTATTAAGTCAAATTAGCAGAACTCCAATTCTGATTACATGAGAAAGATATATTTGATTGTATGAGGATATGTATCCAAGGAGTCATACTCAAATTATTTAAATTATGAAAATTTCAAACAGGGACTTCCCTGGTGGTGCAGTGGTTAAGAATCCACCTGCCAATGCAGGGGACATGGGTTCGATCCCTGGTCCGGGAAGATCCCACATGCTGCGGAGCATCTAAGCCCATGTGCCACAACTACTGAGCCCGTGTGCCACAACTACTGCAGCCCACATGCCTAGAGCCCGTGCTCCACAAAAAGAGAAGCCACCGCAATGAGAAGCCCGCGCACCGCAATGAAGAGCAGCCCCCGCTCGCCGCAACTAGAGAAAGCCCCCGCACAGCAATGAAGACCCAACGCAGCCACAAATTAAAAAAAAGAAAAAGAAAATTTCAAACATACAGATAAGTACAGAAAATAATGTAACAGAAAAAGGCATCCACCCAACACCCAGATTTAGCAAATATTAACATTTTTACCATATTTGTTTCAGAGCTTTTCTTTAAAGAAACAAATCATTAAAGATGCATTTAAAGGCCTATGCCCTCAGTTCTTCAGAAGTGAGTCTATGTTCCAAGGCATGACTGTGCCGTAGTTTTTATTCATTCATTCTCTTATTGATAAACTTTTAGGTTGTTTCTAGATTTTTGAGATTATAAACAAAGTTGTTGATGACTATCTTTGTGTTTCCTTTTGTATTTTTGCAAGCATTTCTCAAGTATATAATGTAAAATTGGAATTACTGGGTCAGAGGACATACACATGTTTAACTTGAGGTGTATTTAACTTGGCATTTTGGGTTTGGAGATGACAAACAGTAAGACTCTGAGGTCAGAATCTGGATTTAAATCCTGCTTACTGTTGACCAGCTGAGTCATATTGGGCAAATACTCAATACTTTAAGTCTGTTTCCTCATCTGTAAAATGGGGATAATCCTAGAACTCACCTCATAGCGAGCAGTGAGGATTAAACGAAGACTGAGCCCACAGAGAGTGCTCAGTCAGAATTAATTGTTGCGCCTTCCCCTCCTCCGGACGGCGATGTTATGAGGATTAAATGGCACTTATAACTGTGTCTGGTACAGTGGCCTGTCAGTGCTCGTCAGATATGCAAAAATGAGACAGAAAACAGTCCATCTAGGCACAAATATTTATATGCTCTTTGAGGGTGCTCAAAGAATAAATTACAAATACCAAAAAAAAAAAAAAAAAAAAACCTGAAAGGAAAACAAAGAAGCAATGAGGACCTTATACAACCCTTACAATTTTCGTTAGATTAGTTATAAGCAATTAATTTATTTTACTTTCTTTCATATATACAGAGTTCTTGTCAGAAACTGCTTTTTTTTTAAATTGTTACGCTAATAAAACATCCTTTCCTCTTTTGTTGTGATGAAACCAGAAAGATCAAATCTTTCGGTGATTTTCCTTTGCACAATTTGATACTAAAGCTTGTTCTTGATGTTCCAGATAGATCATTCTGCCTTAATTTTTTAATATGTCAGTTTGGCAGTACTGTCGAGTTAGTAGCTTTGTCTTTAAAACAAACAAATACAAAAGCAAATGTAGAATGTTATACTTTGCCAAAGCATAAATATAAGGGAGTTGCTTGCGCTAGCTGTGGACCTACCTGCAGATCTCTAGGTTTCTGGCAGGCACCACAGAAGCCCAGAAATCTGCTTTTTATAGTGTGTCACTTGGTGTGTTCTCAGGATGTGATTGACAGGCTTGTTGTTTCCTCTCTTTGAAGGCCCAAGACGTTACTCAGATTATTTTAGAGTGTTCATCGCACCAATTCTTACTTTCAGATTTAAATAGAATCTTCTTAAGCCTTAAAGGTGGATTACTTTGCATTACTTTTATGGCTTTTCAATGTTTTTGGACCTATTTAAGAGCCCTCCTAAAAACGGGATTTCCTGGAGTGTGTTTTCTTTTGGGGGATATTTTAAGGATTCCTTGTGGACTTTCCCAAAGCCCCAAATTTACCAACCAGAAGGGCCCGCTGGAAACAAGTTACTTAATAAAAAAAATGAAAACAGGGTGTATGAGGAGAAAACCTCACCGTATCTCTGTATTCCTTATAATAAATCAGACCTGTGTGTGTGTTTAACAAAAAGGAGGGTGTGCTTCCCCCCCCCGCCCCCTTCATTCTCTGTTTCTTTTGATCATTGATCTGGGTGACCCCATGCTCAGGGTTTTTTTTCTTCATTTGACATGGACAGATTTTTGAAGTAGAGCTCTCCTTTGGGAAGGCCAGCCAGTTCCACTTGACTAACCTGTGATCTAATGACAGTAATGCAGGGTTACAGTGGCCATTTTGTGTGCTTTGAGGAGGATGGCCAGACAGAGTGGGAGAAAGGCCATGTCTGAGGAGAAAAAGAGAGGCAGGGTGATCGAACAGTGTGAAAAAGACTTGTTAGCCCACATTAGTTTGCCTGATTTACTTCACAACAGGTCAGGAAAGGCCAACAGCACGGTTGTCGTTAAATCACAAAGTTGAAAATCCCAGTATTAGAAAGCTTTCAGATCTCTGAGAGCTATTCATTCCGAAGTTGGTTTTAACCCACCTTTGAGCTGTACCAAACAGGGGAGCATCACACGTTCCTTCAGTCTTACATATATTTATGAAATAATTCTGGGACTCTGGGTTCTTTTTTAATGCTGCTAGTTTTCAGCACCCTGTCATGGTTGGACCTTTGTGCAATGAGCTTGGATGTAAAAGAGAAGCCAAATGCAGAGCAAGTCGTTGCACTTTTTATGCCCTATGCTCGACCCTTAATGAGGTGCCCATGCATTTCATTTGGAGATGCTGCAAGAGTGCCTTGGTGAATTCCCATCCTGACAGCAGGACGAAGCTCTGAAATTTGTCCCCGCACGTCTACTCGGATGTGCATCTGTGCGTGTAAGCGTCCACGTGCTTGTGTGTCCTCCCCGTAGAGTACAGTCATTGTTAACTGAGAAAGCTAAATTAGGTTTCAACGTTTCCTCCACCTCAAGCTTAAACTGGTATATTTTACAGCTTACTGTTGTTTATGAAAGAAAATAGATGACTTACCAAAAAATAACCAAGTTCCTGGAACGTGTTGCCAGCTTAAATGTTATTATAGGAAACCAAAAGTGATCTTTTTGAATTTTTAATATTTCCCTTCATATTGAAAAGGACTTTGGAATTGATATATTACCCCCCAAAATACAGTTAAAAGGTACATTAGATAGACCAAATTTAAGCCTAACATTGTGACCAGCATATGAAGACCTATGTGTAGGGACTACAGTTGGCAAAAGGAAATTTTCCAAAAATGAAAGCTATCTTGGTTCAGAATTTGAAGCATATTTTAGTTTTTTAAAATGTCATTAGTCATTTAACAAAACAACAATGTATTCATTCTCTCAACCAGTATTTTTTGCACACTTGCTGTGTGGCCAAATACTGTCCAAGGAGATACAAAAATGAATAAAATATGGTCCCCTCCCTCAGGTCACCTACATATAACAAATCATTACAATATCATGGTAAGAGCCAATGGAAATATGTAAGGAGTATTATGGGATCACAGAGGAGAGACTGAAATCATTTGAAATAACATGTGTAGTACAAGGTATGTTTCACATACATTATCTCAGGTAATTCTCTCAACTGTCCTGGGGAAGCCTGGTGTTATATTACTTCCTTATCCATTTTATAAATGAGGGTTCCAGAAATGAAATGATAAATTACCCAAGATCCAGCTTGTGACCTGAACCCAAGTCTTTGGACTTCAACTCATCTGCTCTTTTCACTTCACCACGATAATCTCTTGTCATTGAATTTATGAAAAACAGAAACATTTTATTTGATTTTTAAGATATAACTTAATTTTCTTTTTCTCTTGAATGTTTCTTGCTACTTGGATAGGCCCCAGCTGCCAATTTGCAGATGGGCCCTTTTTACAAATGAGCTCAGTTGAAATGAGAGTAATATATTGAAGAAACTAAGCCAAGTATGTTTTTATATATTTGTGAAACAGAGTGACTATTGTATTCCAGTACTTGGGGGAGAAAGCCTGCTGATTTGGGCTTAACTTACTGTCCAGTCCATCTTTGTTTTTAGAAATAACACAAGACTGCATTAGAGAACGAATGACACTGAAAGCAATTTCTGCAGACACCCATCCTCCTCCCTAAGCTTTCCTGGCTGTAACCCACCTCTAGCAGCTTTCAGGCTCCATTCATTCATGTGTTTATATTCCTCAGTTTTATAAATGAGAGACAAGAAGAAGAAGGGAGGATCAAAAAGGGTCTTTGGGGGCAGAAGGAACAAGTTAAGAAAAGGAGTGGAAATATAAAAACATGCTATATTTTGGGAATCGTTAACTGTTCTAGAGAGATCAATACATTTTCTAAATGAAACCCTTTATATGCTTAGATGAGAAATAACCATCTAAAAGAGTTAAAAAGGTTTGCATTAGGTAATAGTTCCCTTTTTTGGTACCTCCTATTAAATACTTCTACCGCTCAGGTGATGTGTGATGGAGGAAAGACAGGCTGGGATTTTAGGTCAACTCATCTGATCTCAAAGTGGCAATAGATTCCTAAATTCTCTCTATCCTATAAAATGCT
This sequence comes from Balaenoptera acutorostrata, assembly GCF_949987535.1. NCBI lineage: Eukaryota > Metazoa > Chordata > Mammalia > Artiodactyla > Balaenopteridae > Balaenoptera > Balaenoptera acutorostrata. The sequence goes on along the minus strand of NC_080065.1, from coordinate 44,758,899 downwards.
GTGGGCCTACTGAAGGATACAACACATTAGAAAATATTTCTTAGCTCTCAAAAAAATTCTGAGTTTTAATTTTATACCACTGTTGTCTTCTTTGAATAATATCATTGCACCCTATCTCTATTACAGAAATCATTGATGTTCTTGTTAAGAAACTTGCTAAGCTACCTTTTATTGAGCCAGCAGATATTCCCTGGGAGAAGGAATCTCTGTTTTGATTACTGATGTATCTGTGGGTGCCTAGAACACCTCCTTCAAACATAGTAGGTACTATAAATATTGTCAGATAAACAAATTTATTCAGTGCCTGTAATGGGCTAAACTGTATAGTGATCAATATATAGACCCTGACATTGAGTAGTGTTCCAAGTGGAACTGTTTTCTTTATAGTGTAGTGACAGTAAATCACTTTTAGAGATAGATAAAATGAAAGATTTAGATGATGGTAAAAAATGATTATAGGGACTTCCTTGGTGGCACAGTGGTTAAGAATCCGCCTGCCAATGCAGGGGATACAGGTTTGGGCCCTGGTCCGGGAAGATCCCACATGCCGCAGAGCAACTAAGCCGGTGCACCACAGCTACTGAGCCTGCGCTCTAGAGCCCGTGCACCACAACTACTGAGCCCACGTGCCACAAGTACTGAAGCCAGCGCACCTAGAGCCTGTGCTCCGCAACAAGAGAAGCCACCACAATGAGAAGCCTGCCCTCCGCAACAAAGAGTAGCCCCCGCTCGCCACAACTAGAGAAAGCCCGTGCACAGCAACGAAGACCCAACACAGCCAAAAATAAATAAATAAAATAAATAAATTTATTAAAAAAAAAAAAAAGATTATAATGCAGCATTCCTAAAAGTGCTTGACAATTTTTATTAGGATATTTAAGAGAAAATAGGAATTATTATTTAAAATACCCATCTGAATTACGTGCCCCGGTACTTTTTTTTTTTTTTTTTTTTTTTGGTTTGTTACTGTTATTTTATTTGCTTGGAATTTCAGTGTTTTATTCCTGAATTAAAAATGTTTAATATTGTCATGTTAAAACATAATTCAGATATTTCTGACAAAATTGATTTAGTAGAATTGTTTTTTTCTTCTCTACCCTTGAAGAAATGGAAGTATGTTTAATGTAGTGGAGAAACGTGGCAATTATTCAGGAGCTTTGAGTAGAAACCTTATAAGACCAGTCATGGTGGAACTCAGAAATTTGGTGAACATCAAGATTAACTGGTATGACATTTGCTAAGGCAGGTGGTAAATGTCAAAAAAGTATCTGCTCACCCTGTATGGCATATATGCACCAAGTCTTGAAGAATCATTGGGTCGCTGGGGTAATCATCTGAAATGCCTTTCATCTGTTTCACTAATTGTTTCACAGACTAAACCCTGTATAGAAACCTTCCCTCTAAGACCACACTGAAAACACATCTGCACTTAAGGATGCAGATTTTTTTAAATGTATGTGTATATGTAACCATGGTAAGTTGATGTTTAAAATAATCTGTCTTTACAGCAGACTCTTTATGTTCATCAGGGTATATTTCCAACTTCCCTCCAATAGAGAAGTCACTTAACTGTGTAATATTGATACTTAAAAGACTAAGTCATTTTTGCACATTTCCAGAAATCACTTTCCTATTTCAGAAGAGGTTGGATAACCCAAATCAGTCTTTAATCTAATTTAATTTAATTTGTTTTTTTGACTGCGCCACACAGCTTGTGGGATCTTAGTTCCCCGACCAGGGATCGAACCTGGGCCCCCAGCAGTGGAGGCTCAGAGTTCTAACCACTGGACTGCCAGGGAAGTCCCTCAAATGAGTCTTTTAAAGGGTAGAGGATGTGTAGGAAGCATGTTGTACTGGAGACCTTCACACACACACTTTCGGTCTTCAGTTTATGAGAGTCAGAACATCCCCTACAGTAAATCCCAGCTCTTTATTAGGGAAAGATAGCCGTCAAATACAGAGTTGCTGAACATGTGCCAAAGTGTGTGGAGAAAGAGTCAGGAGGCCCCACGACAGGCTTCCCCTGGGGCAAATGCTGCCCAAGTGTTTTCAGTTCATGTTAGTCCAGGTTTGGGGTGCTAGTTTGGTTTTAATCTAAAGAACACCCTGGCCCAGGCATTTGGCTCGATGCCAGGATGTCTTTTTCATGTTTGAGTTGAGCTATGGAGAATTCACCTTAGAATGGAGCAAACTCCCTAGACCAGACTTCTGTGAGCGTTCCACATTCAACAATAGACACTATTCTCAGTGATTACCAAGAATTCAATTACATGTCCTTTTCAGCACTAAAGGGCTGCATCTTTAACATCAAAGCATGGCTTTGTGTTTGTCCATCACTCATCCTTTATGAATACTTCCTTTATATCCCTACGTTTATATAAATATGTATGTGTATGGGGTATAATTATGAAGCAATAAGACTTTCAAAAAAATACCCCAGTGTGTGTGACCGCTGTTCCCTTCTAAGCACAGAGACTTTTAATACGTATGACGTATTGTGTTGCCAGAAAAAGTGATAACAGTTGAAATGGTATAATTTGGATTTTATTTTCCTATTTAAAATAGATTTGAATATTCATGTTATTATTAGATTTAACAGAATAAAGATCTTTAGATCGTCTGGATTAGGGTTATGTCTGAGACCTGGTCAAAGACATCTCTGGAAGCCAGCCCAGTAAGGGAGCAGAAACTCTGCTGTGGTCTGGTGCCTTAGCCACCTTCCCTTTAAGGAATAATGCAGAGACAAAGAGGTTAATACTCTCTACATCCAGGATTGCCATGAGAGGCTCTATTATTTCAACAGTGCCTCCTCCGTTGAATTGGTCTTCTGACTTCTGGCATATGAGCCATACAAGAAAACCCTTATACGTGTTTTGCTTTTTTAAGAAAATATTCCTGCTTGGTCACCTATTTAATTATGAGTTTGTCTAAGTACTCTGAGTGTGTGTTTCATCCATCCATTTGTTCTTTTATTCAGTAGGTATGTACTGAGCACCTGCTTACATAGTCCAGGCAAAATTTACTCTTTAGATCCAAACATCTTCATTGCTGGAGGTATTGACAAGAATATGCCAAGGATTCTAAAGCCAAATGTCAAAAGAATTCCAAATAGGTTTTGGGCATCACTTGGAATAAATATATAGTATGAAGCTTCACAAAGAGACAACTCTCGTATGTCAGTTTTAGCCCTAAAAGTTCTGGGATAAACATGCATTGATTCCAAATTCTAGTGTTAGTTTTTACAAAAACTTTCAGTAGTCTGTCCATGAGCCACATGTAAGTAGCTGGAGGCAGGGGAGGGAGAGGAATGTACGGAAACGTGTCTGACTTGGGATGTCTCGTTTTCCAGAATCCCTGCCAAGGGCTGGCAAGCCCAGAAAGGCAGAGGCTGGCACCGTTCCCTGCGGCTCTCCGCCCTTCATGGCATACCCCATCAGACGCCTGTTCTAGGCGTGACCCAGATTCCCTAGCTGATGCCTGGGTCCAGCAGTGCCCATCATATTTTTTTTTCTGTTTCCTCATCTCTTTATCTCAAGTCTTGCTTAGCCATCAAGTTAAAGCAGTGCTCCAAAAGCCTGTGCCAAATTGTGTCTGCCCTTCTCAGTGGCACACGCCCAACTGTCAGTTGACAGGTGGACACACCACCTGGGGAACTGTTATCTTCCCGCACCAGATGGAGTTTTACTGGTCCAGGAGAAGGCCCACAACTGGGTTGCTAGAACAGATGCTCTGCAGACAGTCTCTGGATCTCAGCTTTCCTCATCCTCCCCTTGGTCCACCTTCCCTCACCGCATGTGTAGATGTGAGTAGAGCTCTGTAGCATTCTAGGAGATTTCCAAACTTAAAATTTCTCTACTAACGTGATGTTTGAGGAGCAGTCTTCACCGCTAAAAACAGATGTAGAAGTATGGAATTTGAATAGTGATCTTAAAAAACATAAGTTATGAAAACATTTATATTAGCCTTTGCCAAAATGTTGTTTGGCTGGTGTTGGGAGTGTTGACACTTTAACTGGCTTTTCCACCTCTCAATAGAACAATTTGGATTTAAATCTACTTATGGTAAGTGGTCATACGGAAAAGTAGTACCTTCCAGATTTCCAAAGTGTGGAAGAAAAAATTTCCTCTGCGGTCTGATACATTTCCTTGTTTTACTGCAAATAATTGAAGAAATGTGAAAGTGGATTCCTTTGATTTCCAACCTAGTACTTAAAAATTTTAGAGGAAATTTAAGCTAGTGAAAATTGTTTTCCAAATAAGAAAAAACCAATGTTTTCAGTCCTGACTTTCAGCTGTAAACCATCTGCATTATGACAAATGACTCATCAATTTTAGTAAAAGGAATCTAAATGTGCCATCTTGTTATAGCCCCTTGCAGTTGTGTTGCAAATATGTCTTGCCGCCTTATACCCTCATACAAAGGAGGTTACCATGGCAGACTTATTTTTAATCTCAGCATTTCAAGGATTTTGTAATTACCTTCCTTCCCCCCGCCCCCCCGCTCCTTCCTCTCTTCATCTTTCCCTCTGTCCTTCCTTTCATCCTTCCTTCCATTCTTTCTTCTCTTTTCCTTCCATTATTTTGAAATACTTTATAAGAAATGTAACAATGTATAGGACATATATATGTGGTTTAAAGCCAGTATCCCCACTATCCACATTAAAGAATAGACCACCACCAGCGCCATATTCATCTTTGTGCCCCTCATTTGCGTGTGTCCCCCTAGCTCCCCATCCAGAAATAATCACTGTCTTGAATTTTGTGTTGCCTATTTCCTTGCTTTTTAGACTTCTGCCATGTATGTATGCATCTGTAAATAATGTATTACATAGTGGTGTGCCTATTTTGAACTTTATGTAGATTGAGAAACATATGTACTATGAGTACGTATGTACTATGAAACATATTCTGTGGTTCTCTGTTGGTTCCTGATTATCTTTTTTGAGATGCATCCATGTTTATTGCTGAGGACGTGGTTCATTCCTCTTCACTGCTATCTAATAGTCTGTCGTATGAGTATATCACTGTTCATCCATTCTACTGTTGATGGACGTTTTCCATTGTTGTTTGTGTTATTTGGATATTTTAAAAAACTGCTGCTGTGAACATTTCTCAGTGTGTCTTATGTATACGTACAAGCATTTCACAATAGTATATACCTAAGAATGTAAGGACTTTTAAAGTACATGCATGTTCAACCTTATTAGGTACTGCCAAGATGTTTTCCAGAGTAGATAAAAATCCCTTTTGTTCATATCCCTGTCAGCATGTGGAGTTATCTGGCTTTTTACGTTTTGCCAGTCTTTGTGCATAATTTGACATTTTCTAACTGATCGTTGCTGTTCAATACAAGAAATTTACATATATATATTTTTGTAGCCGGTAAACTTGCCAGACTGTTCATTCTTATGATTTATCTGTATATTCTATGATTTTTCTGTGTGCATTAATTTCAGCAGCAAATAAGTTTGTTTATTCCTTTCTGTCTTATTTCTATTCTGTTTTCTTGTCTTCCTGCATTGACTCAGGGCTCCAGGACAATTCTGAATAGAATTGGTGATGGCAAGTGTTCTTGTCTCTTTCTGGCTTATAAAGGGATGGCTTTGAAACACTTCTTCCTTAAGTATGATGTTTGCTACAGGCTATTTATTTATTTATGTAATTATTTAGAAAAATAACTTGAATCCAGTAAAAGATGAAGGGCATTCTTGTAAAAGATGTCCTTTTCTCTTATGTCCTTATGATGAATGGATGTGGAAATTTATCAAATGCTTTTTTCATAATTATTGGGAGGATTATGTGATTTTGTTCCCTATTAATAGTAACTTATTAATGTGGTAAATTACCTAAAATTTTTAACTAATATTTAATCACCCTTGCATAGTTAGGTGTGATGGCCACAGAAGAAATGTCAGAAGTTCTCTACTCTTAATTAACTTACAGTCTAATTGAAGAGACAAAACACGATTAAAGAAAAGTTAATAGATGCCAGAAGGGTATATTGTAATTATTTGCCACATTAATGGGGCTTTGAGTTCAGTTGGCAAAAACCTTTATGGGCTATAGTGGGCTGAGCCAGCTTCCTGGAGGGGTCCTGGGGCTGGAGCTAGAAGAATGGCTATTGATCTTTTGTGACACTGAATAGCATTGCTTTGGTTTACCAAATTACATACCTACTTTTTGAGATTTTAACACTGGTTTCAAGTAATCATTCATGTGGGGTCACTGCTGCTTAGAAAGATTGCATTTTACCTGACAAAATCACCCTTAGGATCTACCCTGTTCCCAGCAAATATTTTGCTGCTGCCTAGTTTTTAGGTCATTAGTACGATCCTGAATTTGCTGCTATAATATAAGCTTCGTAAATATTTGGACTTTTTTTTTTCCTGAATAAACTATTAGATTTTCAGGGCTGATTGGAAAAGAGGACTAATTAAGAATAATTTGATGAAACGAACCGTCATAAGGCACCTACAATATGAAAAGGACTCCACTTGGCTCCTGTGTAAATAACTAAGCATACTTGCCCTCGGGAAGCTCTGAACTGTCTACTAGGAGGCTTAAAACTCAGTGAGATTGTGCACTGTTATCATTGAACATCAAGTAGTTAAGATTCTCATTTTTCTCTTATTGGGAATGATTTTTGCCTCCGTGATTTCAAGAGGGTTACTCTACCTCTGATCAGGCTGAGAAAATCATTTTCATGCTGGGTAATTGGGCCAAGACTGGAAGAGGCTTACTTTTCAAAGGCCAAAATAGGTTATCTTTTATTATTTTGTTTCAAAGTTTTACTTGTACACATATCTTTGTTTTTTACTTAACATAGTCCTGCAGGTTTTTCTTTTACAGTTCTTTACATTTTCAGCCATTTTCATCACATATACCTACCCCAGTTTTGACAATCGCATAAGACCTCTTCAGTCAGTGCTACTTCCTTCCCATTCTTTTCACCTTGATTTACTCATATCCGTCAGGAGAACTGATAATTCCTCAGTTTTAGAATGAGTTGTTTTCTTCTCTTGGTCTTTCTGTGTTCTGCTCTATTATCTATTCTCATTCTTTATCACCTTTCCACATGCTTTCTGGCAACGGCCACATTAGTTGCAGTGTATCTGCCTTATTAACATGAACTGTTTAGTGGATGGTGCCTGAGATGCATATTTCTGTAGCTGTAAAATCAGTCAGCTAATATTCAGAAGACAGTATCATGATTATACTTACTAACATTTGGAGCCATTTAGCGTCGTTCCTGACAGCTGTAGGTGTAGTAACAGCGTTTCTGGCTTCCTCCGTTGTTGGCTTTGTAAACATGGTAAATGCCAACAGAAACGAGTCACATGTTTAAATTTTAGCAGACTGGAATGTTTGTGGTAAATGCAGTTGTGGCCTAGTATCTCTGCCGTTCCTTGTAGCTGTCCAAACCAGAGGTGCTACTTCCTGAAAGTAGAGAATTCAAAGAATCCAAGCATAACATGCTTTTGGTTTTTGCTCTTAAGGAGATTTGGGACTACAGACTGCTAAAGTAGCAAAATATCATGGTTTTGTTTGGAAACTGTGAGTCGTAGCCTCAAGTTGTCAGTAGTACCATCTAAGGTACCATCAACACCTTTCTTCTGCCTACCCAGTTTTAAAATGAAAATCATCTATTCATCCTGACTTGAACAAAATTTGAAAAAGATCAATGAAACTATAAAAATTATGTGGCTCTAAAATAAGTGTTGACTTTTCATATATGAATTCCTCATCCTTCCCTTATATCTTCATGTTTTGTCCTACTGTTTTCAAATCATTGTCATCTGCCTATAGGAATTTGAGTCTCATCTTTGTGAGAAGCAAAATCAAAGCCCAGAAAAATGAAGGCCCAATTCACTGTACATATCATTAGGCCTTATTTTTGCTTAATCCATTATGATTTCTTTTTGTTCCTAGTTTAGTGGACTGGTGTATATTTTTATGGCTAATTGACATGCATGTTTCATGAAGAGTTAGGATTAACTAGTGATAAGTAGAGGGTGGGGAGCAGTAATATTAATCATTTCCCCATCCTGTCTGGGGAGGGGAGGTCATAAAATGCACTGCAGTCAAGGTCAACAGTCATCAGGTCAAGAAATCTCTTCAACTGAAAGCCTGATGAAATTTACATTTGAGGAATGTTCATTTAAGCCACTGCAAAATACATATGCATGAATTATACTTGTTTACTAGCCCATTCATTGCCTGTATGTCTTGAAGGCTTCTCTCAGGTTATGAAACCCCTCCCTCAAGCTCTTATGAGTAGGGTGAGGCTGTTTGCATTTACAGAATTTTAGAACTAAAGAGCCATAGAGGAGATTTTTGTTTAAAGCCTATAAATTCCAAAGAGATAATGTGTCTAAGTATTCATTAGACCTGACCCAGATTAGTCTGAAGTGTCCAGATGATAAGGCTTATGTGTGGTACCCAGAGCCACAGGCCACTCAGGGGTGAGTACTGTTATTTATAAGCCTGCCTGCCCTGAGGCCTATCAGCCTCTTGTCTTTAATTCAAAGTCATGGTTACCGCCACTGGCACTGACCATTCTCCTAGTGAAAATCTTTCAAAGAGAATAAAGGCAATTGGAAATGTTCCAAAGGCCAAGGACATCTTTTTTCTGTATCTAAGAGTACAAGTTAGAAACTGTTAGTCTAATAAATTCTGCAGCAATTTACATATGAATAGCTGAAGGGAATTATAAAATATTTTATATGCAGTTGCCAGATATTTTAAACCAATACTAATCAAATTATTTGTGGTAAAGAACTGATTCCCACCACCCCATCCCCAATCCAATGCTGACCGATACATTTGGTCTATATGTTCAGTGAGATGAGACCACTGACCACATATTTGTAAGTCACAGCCACGTCAAATGCCTTCAAAATTTTCTCAGTTCTTATTCTCTCTTTCTGTACTTATTACATCTGTGGACTGGTCTCATCCTCAGATTATAGTTTAAATAACATTGCTCCAAACTGTAACAAAGGGAAAGGAAATGAGATCAATAAAAGTAAAATAATAGAATAATAGATTTGATAAATAGAATTATGAGACCGGTTAAGTATTATTAAGTAAAACCAAAGATTATTCTGTGATGTATTTTGATCCCTGATAATTTACTAAGCACTCTGAAGATCAAGGGTTAAAACAATCCATTCTTTGTTGCTGTTCCCATATTCTATAGTGAATAGACAAGGTAGAAGTGTCACATTCAGTTCACCCAAAGTGAATGAATTAAGCGTTGCCCAGAGTGTAGTTAGTATCCAAGATATGTTCATTCTATAATTTCAATGAAGTGGTTTCTCAAATTTCATGGTTGCTTTTATTAAAATTTGTGTATACATACGCTCAGACATTAGCCAAAGCAATAATATCTGAACCATAAAACAGCCTCACTAAGGATTCATAAATATGACCTCTCCCAATCATTTTCAAATCATGTTTGTCCCTTTAGCAGCTTCCAAGATGATGTTTTTCAACTCCCTTTACAACTCCCTAAAAATGTGCTTGGATGAGTGAAATGAGTTGCAGTCCTCTTAGCTAGAACATGGTGCCACACCCTTGGCAGGTAGGCAATGTTGTCTTCGTGTGTTTGCAGAATTTCTGAGCATTACCACTTTGTCCTCCAGGGAGCACTCAGCCCTCCCCCGTCAGCTTGCAGTGCAGTAATGCCACAGACAGATCTAGCTCCGGAGGGGAAATGGCAGTGTCAGGGCTCCCCCCAACTTTGTGCATGCAGGATTCCTACAAGAACAATGGGAGTGAAAGTGGCGGTGAGATGGAAGGGTGGACACAGTGCTTGTTCTTTCTCCTGTGCTTTTCTCCTCAAAGAAAAAAAAAAAGAATAAACTTAAATAGACCACTTTAAGTTACAGCCTCTGGATCTTTTCCAAAGAAAGTCAACACCACTTTTAGTGGCCCCAAAAGTATCCTACTCCTCCACCCCTCTGGGAGTGTGTCCAGATCTCTAAGATTAGATGAGCCCAAGAATAGTCTTACCCCACCCAGCCACTGTATCAGCAGTCATCTGTGGACTGAGAATCAGCTCCCATTCTGAAGCATTATGAAAGGTCTCCTGAAAGGCCTCAGACACCCCTTGTGGGTTTGGTCTCACAGGCTGAGAGTGCCAGGTTCACTCACTAAGGCTAATGGTACAAGAGCATTCCAAGTGTCTGTAGTGCCCTTTGCTCCTGGCCTGGCCCGGCCCATTTCCAGTGGTCCTCCTGGGAGATTTCCTGATTCCCAGAAGGAGATGTGACTCCTCCTAAAGACTGGGGGACTCAGCCCCTTGGTTCCCATAGCACCCTGGCTACAGGATAAACACTAGCGATGTGGGGATTACTACCCCACATCCATCACTCAGTCCTCTTGTTGTCTGTATGATTCATTCCCACCAACCCTCACCCTACTCCATTAAATGCAGCACGTGTTTAATAAATCTTTGTTGAATAATGAATGACTGACCAGAGTGATAAACCTTGTCTGAAGTATTGTTGCCCTTTGAAACAGGAAAAAAACAAAAACAAAACTCCCCTATTAAATAGTTCTCAAAGATCGTTAGCTATTTTGCAGAACTCATAGTTCTGTATGATTGTAGTCATTATTACAGTTCTAATCAATGAGTTACTTCAGGAAGTTTTTGAGCTGAAAGTTTGGCAACTCAGAGATCCAATGTTTACCATATACCTATTAATAGAACGAATGCATTTCTAGAAGCTTCTAAATAAGGAGAAATGATAGTTTCCCCTTGACCTTGGCTATAGCTGGAGATATTTTCTCATTAAAAACTTTTGACCTGAAGCAGCAATATGTGTCACATTTAAATATATCCAAATTCATTTCATCATCAGTGTCCATCCAAAGCACGTTTAGTTCTTGCACAACCACCCCTGCAATAAGTTAGTCAAATGAGTACTCAATCCCCATAGCATGGAATATTCAAGAAAAGCATTAAAAAATTAAAGTGTACCATTGACTCTATTCCAGTTGCATTAGGACTTCTCTCTGGTTCCATGAGTCTCAATTATTTAAGTGGCCACAGTGGCCCTATGGATTTGCTACACAAACACCCAGCAGAATATGTGAGCCTTTCTCTGTCCTTTCTTCCCCTTTGTAAATTGGAAGGCATTGCTCATGAACTACAATTCTTTGATTTGTTCCCTTGACAGTAGAAAGACAGCATGGTTATTTCGTCCTCGATAAATTAAGTCCCATTGTCAGGTATAACTACTGGGAAAAAGAAATGCACTGTGTGAAATTCTAACTTCTAGATGTAGCCCATTTGCTTACATAATCTCCTTTGTATTTCCCTCAGGCATTTTCACTCTCAAATATGGAGGTATATAGGCCTTCATCCATCTCTTAAGATTCTCCCATATTTTTAGAAAAGTAGCTGCTCATCCAAAGCTAGAAATAAAACGGCAGAATTACTTTGAATCTAGGTCTTTTAACATGTCCAATTCTTCAGCAACTCCTATTTCCTTAAGATACTACTTAATGAAAAAGTTTGGGGCTTCCCTGGTGGCGCAGTGGTTGAGAATCTGCCTGCTAATGCAGGGGACACGGGTTCGAGCCCTGGTCTGGGAAGATCCCACATGCCACGGAGCAGCTGGGCCCGTGAGCCACAATTGCTGAGCCTGCGCGTCTGGAGCCTGTGCCCCGCGATGGGAGGGGCCGCGATAGAGAAAGGCCCGCGCACCGCGATGAAGAGCGGTCCCCGCACCGCGATGAAGAGTGGCCCCCGCTTGCCGCAACTGGAGAAAGCCCTCGCACGAACCGAAGACCCAACACAGCCAAAAATAGATAAATAAATTAATTAATTAATTAATTAATTAATTAATTAATTAATTAATTAAAAAAAAAGAAAAGAAAATCCTTTAAAAAAAAAAAAAGTTTGATGAGATTTGCCAATTATAGAAAGATGATATTTGCACATAATATTTTTTTCCTCTCTAAATATTGAGCTTCAGAAGGAAGAACTAGGCAGCAACTGAAGCCTCAGCTCCCAACTCTGCGCGTTAAAGGTGCAAGAGCCATGTGCTGTCAGAGACCAACGGGAGAAAAACATAGGGGTTGGTATGAGGGCTGCCTTCTTCCTGTCTCAGCTGAGAGTAGTTGAGTAGATCATGTTTCTTTAGTGTATCAAGGAGAGACAATATATTCAAGTTGGAAGAGCCACTGCAGTGAAAAGAGATGCTCTTTTTTATAATGATACAAAAATTTTTGTGAGGATATTTTTCCTTCCCAATATGCGTGTCCGTCTGTACATACATGTGTATGTATTTGTGACTTTCGAACAGATATAACTTAGCATTATTGCTCATCACCTTGTGGTAGTTAAATTCTAAAGTCAGCCTGTAAGGAAAAAATCATAGAGCCTGAATATTCCCTTTGAAAATCTTTTAGGATTTCCATACAATTGTTTTGTATCCAATAGTGGAGCATTTTCCTGTTTCTTCCATTTTGCAGAAGATGCAGTAGTTGGCATTCAAGAGTCAGGGTGAATAAGAAATACTCAACTTTAAAGATGAGAAGCGCACACTGGGGTGGAGATGCTCACACCATGAGAAGCCCTGGAGAATTGGGACCGGTTGAGGGAACTCAGGTCTTTCTTCTGCAGAACAGAAATGCATCAAGGGAATGGTTGTCAGGGACTGCTTCAGTTCTTTCTTTTCTCAAGTTGAATATGTTTGTGATACAATCCCATCCTACTAGTTGCTCCTTGACTCATTAGTGGAACACACATAGAAACAGTTCTTTCAGACAAATAAGCTAAATACTTTTAACTGCTTTTTAAACTTAGTTTAAAAATTTCAAACTAAGGCTAGGTAGCAATCACAAAAAAACCAATAACTAAACATACATAAACTTTATATAATATACACTTTCATGAATGACATCGGATATATATTTTTTGACTTAAGCCATGGACTGAATTATGTCCCCTCAAAATCCATGCGTTGAAGCCCTAACCCCTAACGTGACTGTATTTTAGGAGGTAATTAATGTTAAAGGAGGTCATAAGGGAGGTCCCCTAATCCAGTGGAATAGGTGGCCTTTTAAGAAGAGGAAGGGAGATCTCCCCTCTCCCTACAGCAAGAAGGCAGCCATTTGCAAGCCAGGAAGAAAGGCTTCACCAGAAACTGACCATGGTGGCACCTTGATTCTTGGACTTTCCAGCCCCCAGAATTGTGAGAAATAAATTCCTGTTGTTTAAGCCACCCAGTCACTGATATTTTGTCATGGCAGCCCAGACAGACTAAAGCAGCTTACAGACTTGAAAATGGAAAAGCTTTCAGGTTGCCATCCTCTTCCAATAAGTAACATTCGTTCCATCTTCACTGCTCCTTTGTGACGCTTAAAGGACGTGGTGCTTCTACAGCACTCAGCTGAATTTGCTCTAATGAATAAACTTCTCAGGATTTTTCTTTTTTTACTCCTCGTTTGATATTTATATCTTATGAATTTTGAACTGTTTTGAACATAAATATTTATTTTAACATGTTTCCATGATTATTTCAAGTGACGTTAAGGGAAAAAAAATACAAACCTTCAGGCCTCTTTTTTTCTTGGGGTTGGTGAGGACATGATTCAAGCAAAAATGATTTTATAGCCATATCTACATGCCTACTTAAAAAATCATTAAGGCTGAAAGATAGGCTGAAATTGTCCACTTCCAAAGGCAGATTTGAAGAATCACGCATAAAAATGAAAAGCTTGACTAAGTAACTTGTGTCCAGCGCCCTTTGCATCCGGCAGCACTGAGTGAATTCTCTGCTTGGCAGTCATGGCCTTCACTTCTCCCCTCAGCTCTCCACCTCACTTTGGTGAAATATTTAAGCGTTTTTCGTCTTCAGGATTATTCCTGTTGTAGAGAGTACCTAAACCCGTCTCAACTGTAGAATTCCTGTGTCCTGTTTAATTGAAAACGATGATACCTTCCTAGAAGTACTTTGTGATTCCAAGGCGCCTAATACAGGGCCTTGTTCATAGAAGATGCTCATAGAAGGTTGTTTCTTAAAGGATTAAGTAAATATACATTTTTAAATTAATTTTATTTTGGATTTTTGGTGTTCTAACACATTTTAGATCCCTGCCTATACCCTTTGCCCAATTTCCTACAGATTATCTGTCTAGCTACCTAATTCATTTAGAAAGAACATCTAGAAAGGGAGATTTTTTTTTTTACATTTGTTTCTTCCCTCATCAACATTGCTTAATTTTCCTATGTTTAAAAATAAAAGGAGGGGTTATTTAAAATGAGTTTCAGAAAGTGTTGATATTATGTAGGTTTGCAAGTGAAAAGAATAATTTTCAGGCAGAGGAATTTTGCATTAGCACTTAATGTTCGGACCGATTTGCCTGTTGTTTGGTTCCCTTTTAAGATTCATGGTTATATTCAATTTTCTTTCAGTTCTTTATTCTGTGGTTATTGGGTTGGATGGTTTTGGTTCTGTTCAACAATGGATGCTTTGAGTAATGAACTTCAATGCATAATTATCCAATGAAATCATAGTGAAGTGATGAGATGACAAAAAGCCAACTTATTTTCAGGAACTAAAAATAATGCTAGAATATAGGCATTAATCCATACTTGAATGTTCCAGCATCTGACTTTATCCTGATCATTTTACATGTTTATATAAAGTATAATTTAAAATTATAAATTTTTGAAATATTACTTGCTATTCAACTTTAAATATCATTTACATTTTAAAAGGTACTAAATTTGATATTTTAATGAAATCCATGAACTACTGAGTTCTTTTGCACTAAATAAGGTATTGATAGCAATCCATTTAAAAATCATGTTCCTCCTTCGTCACTTTAGTTAAGTGATACTTTACAATAAAACTTAATCATAATAAAAATTTTAAATGGCTAAGCTGATTTTCATGCTGTCAGCTTCACTCTGATAGTTTGCTTTTATGTAATCATTTTTCTTTATGATTTAATATTGTACATTCGCTAAAGCATTTTTGGTAGTTGGGAATGATGATCGTTCTAACTGTTTTGTTTAGGAAATGTGCATCAGTCTTACTTCAGTGAGAATAGTCATTCTAACTATTAGTGTTAGGGAGATAAGTAATTTTGGAGGAAACTTCTGTTTTATCTCATCTTGTGGGGAAGTGATAGGAGGAGGGTTGAATATTTGCAGTGGGCCCGTGCTTTTTATTTATGGAGTCCTAGTATACCTTCTTATATACATCTAAATAGAAGCGCAAAATAAAACTCATTCAGAAGGAGAGTCAGTGAGCTTCAAGAGTATGTCGTTTGGTGATGTGAAGGTTTCCTGTGTGTGTGTTCATGTTGTTTCTTTACTTATGGTGTTGGCCAGTGAATTATGTACAGTGAGTGCAGCCATTTTACTGTCTGGCTCCTTAAGTACTGTACTCTCTACTGTTAGTCAAATCACCCTGTGGGGTGAGCACTATATATATTCTAATCAAAAGCTTTTCTGAGGATTTTGAGTTGATTGTGATATATTTGATGCTTAGGAGAAAGTTGGGTTCAGCGTCAAGAGAAAACCTCAACAATTTGGTCATTAGGAATAACTCACTGTGCTTGCCTTTTTAAAAATATGTTAACCTTAAGAGGGCATCATAAATAATGGACAAATAAAATTAAATTCAAGAGAATGTTTTTTTTAATAGACAGCCAATATTTTATTTTAAAAGATATATTTCTATTCACCTACTAATCAGTCTCCTTGAATTTGACTGTTATTTATTTATTTATTTTAACATCTTTATTGGAGTATAATTGCTTTACAATGGTGTGTTAGTTTCTGCTGTATAACAAAGTGAATCAGCTATACATATACATATGTCCCCAAATCTCCTCCCTCTTGCGTCTCCGTCCCACCCTCCCTATCCCACCCCCTAGGTGGTCACAAAGCACCGAGCTGATCTCCCTGTGCTATGTGGCTGCTTCCCACTAGCTATCTATTTTACATTTGGTAGTGTATATATGTCCATGCCACTCTCTCAGTTCGTCCCAGCTTACCCTTCGGGCAGTCCCTTTAAGTACTGTAAATTCTGTTGTTTCAGAGAAATAATTAGTTCAGAGTTTATTTAGATTCATTGTAATCACATTAGCATAATTCAAGACGGACACTGTCATCATGTGGTTTTTCTTATAATGCTTTATTAATTACATGTTTTGAAAGGAATGGTTTCTCAGATTCCAGAATCTGCCAAAATGTTCACAAATGCATTGTAAAATGTCTTTTGAAATGCAGTTAAAAATCTGAGGTCAAGACTGACCCCTCTACCCACCCCTCTCCCACCTTGCTTTGGGGTAAAAACCTCACATCTTTGCTAAGTAACAGAAGACAGTCCACTTAGATTGATTGAGGTTTACACTTTAAAACAGAATGTTGGAAGAGTCTGAAGTTATCTACCCGTTATCAGGGGTTGCTGTCTTATCAGTTGTTTTTTTACAGACCCAAGACATTACTGGAACATTTAACGTAAATGTTCAGATGTCTTTTTCCCTTGGAACAGTCAGTTTTCCCCACATGATGTCTGATATAGGACACTAAATTCCTTCAGACCTTTTTAATACTTCACGCCTTGTTGTTTGGAAGGTGGGTTGCTTTGCCCTGAGTTCGTTACATTTACTCAGTTTCTGAGTTCATTTTTCTGGGGAATACTTCCGTGGAGTGGACGGCCACCATTGCAGTCTTTCTTCAGGGACTGACTTCCGAAAAGCTTAATGAACTGTCTAACAGGGTGAATTTCTATTTGGGCCCGATAAGACGCTTTTTAAGTTGCTTCTTCGAAGCCATGTTTTCTGCGTTATTTTCAAGATATTCCTACCACATACTTCTTTTCTTTCAGTAGCAGGCATACTTAAACGGCACAGTTTGGGAAAACATCACTTTGTTCTTTGCATTCCATCTAAAAGAAGGTCAGAGTTTGAAGAACTCAAATAAATGAATGACAGGAAATTAACAGGCATAAGAAAAGTTTATCAGTACTCTTAATTTCTCCCTGTTGAGTTTGCATTTATTTGGGGTTACTTGAAACATCCCTAATAGCATAGAGTATTGTATTGTAAGGGAATCTAATAAGGATCAATACCCCCTCAGCAGCTGCCAAGTGGAAGAGTCTTGCTAAGACACGTATTAGATGGCACTGAAGTAGTCCGATGGTTGGCTTCTTCATGAGAAGAGGAACCTTTTAAGGAGTAACCGTGATGTCTGCCTCCATGGATGTTTTGTGTGTAATCTGGAGGATTTACAAAAGATCACTCCTACCCAATTAACACTGGGAATATTATTAGTTCATTCAGTTTCATCTTTTGAGTGTTGCAATTATGTATCTCTAGGATCTATTAGAATTTACCACCTTTTAACAAAGATGTCAACTAAAAATGTAATGCTTTGGCCTTGGGAAGATGATTTTTGCAAGATTCTTTTTTTCATTGTGGTTTAATTCTCTGGTGAGGATCACCTTCTCAAAGATAGTTTACATGTGTTCTTTGTCACTGTTTCAAAGAGTTTATCACACAGGCTTTAATTTTAACGTATATCGTGGTATGCATTAGTAATTTTCATCACATTACCTTCTGTACCACCCTGATTTCTTCATTTGCTATTGAGTATTGACCAGGCACTGTGCAAGGTGTTTGTTTAATCCTCATACCAACCCTGTGGTGTGTGTGTAAATATTACACAACACATACATATACTCTGATTCAGATATGTAATTTATTATGGATAGATATCAGAAAACTAATATAATGTATCGAAAGACAAACTGCACTGTCATTATACAAATCCAGGTCTGCTTGATTCCAGACCTCCTCCTCTTAGCTAGTGCATAATCTTCATTTTACCACATTTTATATGGTACTCAAGTTTTTACCTGACATTAAGCTTATAATTTAGATACAAGGTTAAATAATTATGGCTTTAAAGCCCCTCGTAAAATATATTGTAGTTTATTTAGAAATAAATATACATTAGTAACCCAAACACTATTTTGTTCTAACTTCCGTTTGTTTTCTCATTTCGGCTGTCTTGTGAATAAAATCTTAAATGACCAGTATAGAAGAATCAAGAAAATCTCATATAATTCCATACAAAAAAGCTTCATGTCTACTTGGAGAACACATCAGTCTCCTCAATTTCCTTGTTTGGCTAGGGACAATAACAGAATCTTAAGGTTGGAAGAATCCCCTATATTTATTCTCCCTAACTTGGCAAAGATCATGAACATTGATTTTTACCATCTAAATTATAAATTCTCTTAATAACTTTGGGCCAGGAGACTTTATTTAACTCATTTAAAAGCAGTGTGGTAGTATGGTAACCATAACTTTTCTTGTTCTTCTGTATTCAGTGCTAAGAATCATTCTGTCAGGTCTGCTTTGGGTTTTTCTGAGAGTGTTTTCCTTCAGCCTGTTGGATCTTGGAATCTTCTGGTAGTTAGAATTCCACTTAACTTACCAGATCCACTTAATTTTTATTTCTAGTCCTTTTGTATCCCACAAAGACTTAAAACCCCTGGGGGTGTAAGGACTAAGAGACTAAAAAAAATGGATACTTTGTGAAGGTTGCTAACATTGAGACATTGGATGGTGAATATGGACAAATAGACTCATTTAATTTAAAATTCTTCTTACCTTTTATCTGCTGATACATGACTTTTATTTGAGCATTTTTGTACCAGGTATACTTTTAAAATAAAGCTGTATAGTCAGATGGAAAAGACCAAAATTAAGAAGGCAGTGGATTTACTCTGTACCTGTAATATCATTTAATTAAAATCCCTTTGAATTGGTGAATGGTGGAAACTGACAACTCTGAAAACTTGTGCCTTTTCTTAACAACATAGCAATTTGTCTTTTATCCCTCCAGTTGGAGAAAGACTTTTAAACTCATTAGATTTTAATACTCTCATGCATCAAACTTTACAAAAACAGAAAAGCAGGTACAAATTAAAACTTAACAAAATGTCTTTTCCTATTTGGATCCTTATCTTCTTTTTTCCTCTCCCCTCTTCTCAGTTGTTTTTAAGCTTTCTCTTGAATGTACAGTACCTTATTGGCAATCTGTGGTTTATGAACTGTATTATTCCTGGTCCATCACCTTAAGGAGGAGAAGAGGAATAATAATGATCTTAGCTAGCATTTTGGAATATTCATTAAGAGTTAGGCAGTGAATTCTCACCACCACACAGTGAGGTGTGGGTGCCACCCTCCTCATTCTACAGATTAGGCACAGGTTGTCAGCCGTGGACCTGGTGTTTGAATACCAATCTACGTGATTTAGAGACATACGATTTTTCCCCCATACCATTTGAGAACGTTATGATGTAGATCTGGCATACATTAAAGATGCCAATCAACAGTGAAATTGCCAACTTAGTGAGCTAGAGGAGAGGCTGACACAGAGTGTGAACATTCCTGTTATCGTCCTATGAATAAAATAGTTCCACTCTGGTTTTTCTCTGCTGCCAGCACACATGAGACTGGAAGGCAACACCTGGAATGACGGGGACCCACCCAGTCTCCACGATATATCTTGGCATTCCTACTGAAGCTGTTAAGAAGCCTGGAATGTTCAGGGAACTAGTGAGCAGCACAGCAGTCAGGATGAGTGCTGTGCTTACCGGGACTGCTGCAGTTCCCACCTGCCTGATACTCGCACATCCACTTGTAAAGTCTCTTGTTACTGCTAGTTTGAGCCACCTTCATGTCTCTTGGCTTTTCTTTTAATCAAGGGGACTGGAAGTAGGAAAATATTTCTTTAGGGTTTAAATGATGTCAGTAATTGGCAGTAGGCAAAAGGAAAATTTAATCTGAGATGATCAGAGAGTCATTGGTCTTCTCCTTTTGTAAGTAGACGCCATCAGACGTTTTCCATTTGCTTTACCCAGATTGTTACATTGTTTACTACTCCAACTAGGGGGCAGCCATATTTTTATATGAAAGCACTTTTTTCAACCAACTTCTAAAGTAAAATGTTAACACTCTTGCTTGAGCTCTGGATTTTCGTATATCCCACAAAACACGAGTTTGCTTCAGAGTTTGAGTCCTCTTGTATATGTGGTGAGAAGTTCAAAATTACCCCTTATTTATACAGCCTTTGGCAGTTTGGGCAATGTGTTTTGTCACCTGTTTGCTGTCTTATAAAGAGCTGGAAAGTTTATGAAGAAATAGAAAATATGACTTTGAGCCCTTGACATTTTAAAATAAATGTACATATTGTTAGTGACAGATTGCTAAACTTGGCTTTAGACACTTAGCTATGTTTCTTGCCAAAAGTAATCCAGATGTGCATAATTTACCCGGCTGCCATATGTGCACTGACATGTCTTTCTATAATCAACTGTCTGTTCAGTATGGTTACAGTTAAATGTTCTTTTTTATCAACAACCTTTGGAAATAGCACTGACTTGATAACTTATTTTAAATTTAACAACTTCTCAAAAAGTAATGCACACCCAGTTTGGCTTTAAACCTAAGTGACCAGACATGTTGAGTATCTAGAAAAGACACTGGCAATCCAAATTCTCTGGGGCCCTATGTATTTCAAGGGGAAAATCTAGGATACCAATTTCAATGGGTGATTCTACTTTGCTGAGTTTCTGAGGAGTGTGGAATGGAAGGTATGCCACATTTAGGTTTGACAATTAAATATTGTCAAAACAGCAACAAATGAGTAACGTTTCTAATGAAGTAATTTGTTTTGGAAAGGAAGTGGGAAAAGGAAATCTTGATACGGTATGAAATAAGTATGTGGAAAGAGGGCATTTCATCTCTTCAACTAACTCATTTCTTCCGTGCTACGTGGGGGTCACGTTTGTGACTTTCACATGGGTTATGGAGCTGTACTGATTTCAAGCCATATCTTTCTGTTGAAGAAAGGCATTATTTTCTTGAAATTTTAGAAAATGTATGTACAATAGGAAATATTACTTACCTACTGCCATTCTTAAATTGATATTTAAATGTCAGTGTGGAGAAATTTACACCACATAATGATAGAGTTCCTTAATGATTGTACTACCCCTGAGAGATAGTTACCTTGAAACCATGTCCTTGTTATTTGTACTCGATGACACTGAGCCACCATCAAGTCTAGACAGGGGTTTTGTCAACCATGTGTGTCCTTGTTTGTGTTTGTCCACAGCTGCAATTAGGTTTTCACACTGTCCCCATCTGTGGAGGCTGTTTGCGCAGTGACCTTGGCCAGTTCAAAATCTGTTCAACCAAGCCCATGTGTAGAGAGAACTCGGAGGACAGATGGCAGGACCGATGATGGGGAACTGTTTTGTTAGTGATTGTGACTGATAGTAACCAACCTATCCCATCCGCAGTATGATTTAAAAAGACATTCTGCATCCTATGACAGTAAAACAAAAACTGGCTCAGTGTCAGTGCAAATGTCCCAACAAAGAGAAGAGTGATGCAGTGGCAGTGTGGGAGGGGGAATCTATTCTTTATTATTTTTGTAGCCAGTGTGTCGCTTCTGTTTTCTAATCAGCTACCACTTTCCCCGACATGATTCAGCAGGAAGTTCTGAATGCTAGGGCACCAAAAAAAAAGAAACCGAAACAAAACAGAGAGGCCTATAGGAATTTCAGGTTTCCACTTGAATGCGCAGCTTGTGTCTAGCTTTGGAAACAGTCTGTATTTGGGGGAAAAAAAAAACAAAAAAACCCAATCTGATTTAGACTGAACTGTAACTTTTACTTACCCTGCCTGAGCTCATTTGTCTATTCGCAGGCTTTTGTGATTCACAACTCTTCTTTGCAAGTGGAGATGTTCAAGTTATATCTTCGACAAGCTGCCAATCATTTTTTTATGATTAAAAACATTTATTTTTTGGTATATCTAAAGATGTAGTTAACAGACATACACACACGTATAATCATACAGTTACATTTTAGAGGGAGATTGTTATTACTATCACTGTCATTATTAATCACCACCATCTATATTTGTTTGGCATTTCCTCACTAATTTTGAATTAATAAACGTTTCCCAAATTACAAAATACTTCCGAATATGGATAACTTAATTTTTTTTTACTTTCAGTAAGTTTTAAAATGTCATGTTATTTCAAAGAGGCTCATGATTCTTTAAAAAATTATATGTTAATATAGCATTTTGAAAATAACAGTAATGACAACAATAGTAATTACAGCAAACACTTATTAAGCAGGTATATTGTATGGGGTACTGTTCTAACCACTTTACATGGCTCACATTTAGTCTACCAACGACCTGATGACATGAGCGCCATGGTTGGCCTGAGTTTATAGATGAGGGTACCAGAGTCATACAGCTAGGAAATGGCAGAGCTGAGCTAAAAACCCAGAGAGGGTGGCTCTGGGACCCTTTTTCCTAACGACTCTGCTGTTCTGTCTCCAAACAATAGCAATATTAATGTATCGCCCTTTCAAAGAGCCTGTCCAGGATGTCATGACAGTGAAATGGCATGATGCTGATAAACTTTTCCATTTTGTTGTAGGTAGGAAATCGCCGCAATTGGGATAAATATGCCTCAGAATCTCTTGTTTGCTTTGTTTAGGTTAGTGCCCCAGTCTGACAGATTTGCTGCCTATTATAGGATTTATGTCACCTGTTGAAGTCGCCCTGTAGAACTGGGACCCCTTCCACTGGAACCAGTGCCATGTAGTCATTCATTCTTCTAACAGCTTATGAATTAGAGATATAGAAACAGACAAAATACACGGTTTATCCCTGCAAGAAATTCACTTCAAATGGCTGTAATGGTCATAGTTGATTTTCCATAAATATTGGATGAATTGACTTTCTAGAGACCATTTCTGAGGTGCACGCTAACTGTGCATATCAATTTCTTGAATTGTATTTTTCTGGTTTTCAGGGTCAGTAGAACCGACTAATTGCATCTTACCTTGCTTAACATCTAAAACTTCTTGTTTTGTTTTAATTCATGTACTTCTCTTCCCACACTCTACCTCCACTCCCATTTTCTCTGCAGTTTGATAAAATAGAAAAAAGACAGTTTGGAGTGAGGTGTCCTCAGTTCAAATCTTAGCTTTCCTACTTTTTAACTCTGTGACTGTAGCCAAATGCTCTGGCTCATGATTTCCTTGCCCTCTAGGCCTATATTGAAGATTAAGTCAGAAAACAAAGTGTCAGGACCTGGTCCTTGTCCTTGAAATGCTGACACTTTAGTGGAAGAGGCAGGTATACAAACAAATATACCAGCAAGTGATAAGTATTATAGAGGCGGCATGTGCCACGTGTGGTCAGAGCTTAGAGGCAGCTGATAAGTTTCCGTGAGTGAATGAATGTATGAGTAAAACTTAAGAAAGGGAACTGAAATATATAAGGCTTCTTGTCAGGAGGTTCAACACAACCCTGGTTAGCTCATGGAGTGATTTTATAAATGTCCACTCATTCACGTATTATTTATTGAGTTCTCCTGTATGGCAGACAATGTGCAATTTACAGGAGATTACAAAGACCATGGTTCTCGCTCAAGGAAAAAAACTGAATTGTTCATTGTTCTGAATATTAAGTAAGAGCACTTGAGTTTTCTCTGGTCAAATGATGTAGTACAAACATTTGATAGACTGGGATTAGACCTTCCTTATAGCATCAATAAACCTATTTAAATGGGTACTTCGGATATTTTTATTTTAAAATCTCCTTTTTGATGTAAATGAACTAAGAAAAAGATGAGCATATAAACAGCTTGCATATAGATGTGCATCCTTTCATGCCTGCAAGCAAGACATATATACCTACTTTTGTGAAACCTTTAATCAGATAATCTGTTAGCACAAGTAGTTTAGTTCACAAAATGAGTAGTCTTTAAAGAGAATTTCTACAAGTAGAAGTTTTATGCTTCCATTTTTCATCACAGTGATGCAGATACTGGAGAAAATTGTCTGTAAAGAATCTCTCTTCCCATCTCTTCCTAAAATGCAGTGTAAATAGCAGCATATATTGTCAGTCTCAGTAACAATAACACGCATGAGGCACTATTTGCTCAGAGGAGTGAGAAAAATATTTTGATGTTTAGCAAATGCTATCCCAACAGTGCAAGGAATGCCAGTTTCCTGTTAGATGTTGAATCAGTCATTCCAACAGCAAGTAGTGATTGAGCAAACATGGCCAAATTTTCATCTATAAGTAGTTCATAGGTATCCTTTGTGGACGGGGTTTGCAGTAAATCTAAGAAATATTTAAAAGGAATTTGTTTAACAGACCCTACTCCAAAACCCAGCATCTGTCCCCCATATGTGTAATAACCTTCTGTGTTGGTGATTATGATTTAGTTCCGGTGTTGCTTTCTTTTAGTGATAATTATTTTGTATTTGAAAAAAATTTATACTGTAAAACAATGTAACAAAAATGTGGAAAGTAGAGTAGAATCAAATTTCTAATCCTGATTCCCTAATATAGGGTTTTCCGATCTCTGCAATATTGACATTTGGGGCTGGATAACTCATTGTTTGGGGGAGCTGTCTTGTATATTGTAGGATGTTTAGAAGCATCCCTCTAGCATCCCCTGAACTTTGACAACTGAAAATATCTCCCGATGTTGCCACAGGGCCCCTGAAGGGCAAAATTGCCTCTCCTGCATTTGAGACTTGCCCTAATACAAACCTATTATCAATCAGAGTGTTCTGTGTCAGTCTTTATACACACACACACACACACACACACACACACACACACACACACTTTTACAGAACTGTAGTGTGGGCATAATGCTGTATTCTGATTTTTTTAATCATATAACAGCTAAGCATTTTCTACTATTAGCTAGGTGTCAAAATTATCACTTTTTAATTAGCCCCCTACTGAATTTTTTATGAATAACGTGGCAGATAACATCTTTGTGCATATACTTTTTCTACCTTAAATTTTCCTTTTAAAATGTGCACTACATTGCCTGTGAATTCTGTTCTTACTTTGTCTGTTGGCACTGGGGACTTAGGCTCAGGTAAAATGGAACCAAAATGGCTCTATTCCTGGAAAATAAAGCATTGCCCAAATTATCTATAAATTCTAAGGGAGTCTGTGCCCTTATAAGGTTAGAGTGTTCACACATGCTGCAAGGTGCCTTCTGGGTCCCCCCCGCCTGCCCTTGCTCATGGAGGGCCCCTTTCCCCATCATGTGATTCTAGTTGCATGTGGCCTCTGACAGGAGAAAGTACCTAGGCTTTGGAAGTACCACGTCAGACAGACGTGGATTCATTCCTGCTCTGAACACTACTGGCTTTTTAATTTGGGGCAAATTACATTTTGAAACCTTCTCCTTATCTATAAAAAAAAGAGAAAATACAGCCTATTATACAGAGCTATTGTGATACTTAGAAATACTGTTTTAAAACATCTAGCAGAATAGCACTCAATAACTGATGGTTAGAAGTAGTAATAATAATAGTAGTGTGGCTTAATTTCCTTCTTGATCTAAACCAGAACTGCCCAAATATAATGCAGACCACAAAAGTGAGTCACAGATGAAATGTAAATTTTCTAGTAGCCACATTAAAATCAATAAAAGAATAGGTGAAATTAATTTTAGTATTACATTTTAGTTAACTCAGTATTTCCAAATATTATCATTTCTACATGTAATCAGTATTAAAAATCATTAATGAGATGTTTTATATTCTAAGTGGTTGAAATGCAATGTCCATTTTGCGCTACCAGCTCAACTTGATTTCTGCCAGCCACGTTTCAGGTACTTTATAGCCAGCTGTAGCTAGCGGCTACCATACTGGATAACACAGCTCTAAGCAATACATGAAAGATGCCAGGCTAACACATGCATCAGTAGCAAATAAATTATTATCAAACATGATAGGAATGTCTCCCTTAAAGATGAAATAGTCTAGTTACCCTCCACTTTCCCTTTTTTTTAATAACAGGAGAGAAAAGTATTAAACTCCTGTATTTTACATTGAACTTCTCAACTTTGTTTAATATCGTGGTTGTCAGTAGAGATATCTTACAGGTACTATCATTTTAGTGTACATTATATCTTGCTGTTC
Source organism: Balaenoptera acutorostrata (assembly GCF_949987535.1). NCBI lineage: Eukaryota > Metazoa > Chordata > Mammalia > Artiodactyla > Balaenopteridae > Balaenoptera > Balaenoptera acutorostrata. The sequence goes on along the minus strand of NC_080065.1, from coordinate 44,732,873 downwards.
AGTTCCGTGTTTGACTTATCCATTCAGCGAGTATTTATTGAGCACTTAATATGTGCTGGCACTGTGCTAAATACTTTCTTCCTTTAACTTTTTAGTACTCATGAAACTTCAGTGAGGGCAGTACTAATATTATCCCCATTTACCAAGTGAGGAAATGAAGGCACAGAGTAGTCAAATCACAGGCCTAGGATCACACGTGCAGGGAGTGGAAGATTTGGGATATGAATTCAGGAAAATTGGTATATAGATTCACACTCTCAGTGAATGCGATGCTGGCTTTTCCTCGGTGCTCATTCTTCTTAACACAATCCAGTTATTTTCACTTGTCCCGTTGTAATACCCGGTCAGCCTCAGGACTTGTTATTCCCAATAGATGGTCACATCTTCTCCTGGGTTTTCCTTAGGTGCTCTACTATGCTGAAAGCATTGTATTTGGTGGGGATGGGGGAGTGGGTAGAGGGCGGGAACTGGCAGAGGGGGTGAGTATGGGGACATAGCCCATGTTATTTGGTATGGATGATGCCCTTTGTATCCTTTTCTCCTCTTGAGGAATAATTCATGTTAGAAAACTTGCGGCACTTCTTTTTGACTTGCCCAGTCCAAGTTCAGGTTGGAGGAGGGGAAACAGATGGTAAAGAATAGTGCTTGGTGGTTACACAGCACCCATACGCTTTTGTGGGAGAAAGTGCTGTCTCTGAATTTCTGAAGAAAGTCAGAGAAAGAAATGTATTATGTGAGTCTGACTCATTGAGCAGAATGGGCAAGACAAATGGTGGGAAAACCAAAACCAACTTTTCTGTGACCTTATGTGAAATTCTGCTTTGTGCCCTAAGAAAAATGTTAAAAATGATGTGGTCAGAGTAGGAGAGCTGCAGCCCAGAGACAGTATTGGAAGGAGAATTTCTAATTTTAAAAAGAAGCTTGCTAACCTCATAGCCGCCACTAACGGCCATATAAATATTAATAAAGCTTTAAACACCTCCGAAATTAGCTTTATTTTTAAATCAAAAGTGCAAGACAGGGAAGTGGTAATTTGTGTTAGTCCGGCAGACACAAAATTAATTGAGATAAAAACAAGAAGTAGCAGGCAAACCCTTTGGGTGAAAAAATAATGAGCTATGCTAACTCACTTAAGTTTCGAGGGAAACATGATAACAAAAAATGAGTTCCCATTATTGAATCGGGAGTGGAACTTGTCATGTGTGTCAGTGTTCGCCAACAACAAAGTCAGAAGTTGTAAAAGGAACTAAATACAGGTTTTGTGGCCTTCCTGCTGACCACCCTGCTGTGTGAGAAAGCCCCACGCATGTAAAGTTTTGGTTTCACCTCTCAGGTAACTGTACCAGGTGTGCTGCTTTATGTCAGTCTGCAAGTTGGACAGTCAGGCTGGCAGAATGAGTAGGGACATGATGTACACAGGGAAGCACAGGGATAAAGAAGTTCATTTGCACCTCCAAGTCTGGTATGTGTTTCCCAGATCAGTTTGGCAACACAGTGAAAACTGCACTGTCCTGATATTTCCTAGGAAATGTCTGTCTGTTACTCCACAGACCCCCTAATGTGTAGCCGGCCCATAGTCCTTCAGGGCATAAGCCAGTTGAACATGCAAGACTCGTGATGCCCTGCCTTCTGCAGGATTTTTATCAGCTGTTACTTGTTGTTTAGTTTTGTTTTTTTTTCTCTTCCTGCCATCCTCTGCCTCATGTAGGAAAAAATTTCCTTTTGAAGTTGTGTAAAATGATTCTATTGTGGAAGGATTACTGTGAGAGCTGAGGAAATTAGATTGCACAACTAGGAATTTAAACAAAAAAAAAAAAAAAGCACCCTCAGAGGAACTACTTCTAGAAACTATAGACTGTTCGAGTCCTGGATTCCTGTACCTTTAGCTGCTACTAAAATTTGCATCCTCCAGTGGCCATTTTATTTCCTTCTTCCAAGTTCTTCTCATGGGCTTACAGGTTTGACTGTTGTCATGTCCGTTTTTTTCATTCCGGAGCCCAACTTCTATTCTCTGTTAACTCAGCCTTCTTGCTGGATTTTTTCCCGGTATAGAGCCTGATAGAGTCTCACTTGTTAAGAAAATGTATGTTCATCATTATCAAAGGTCCAAAAGGTTGTGAGCATAGCCAGTGTTCTTTTCATGAATTAAAATCTGTTATAAATGTGTCTACACAAAATCACAGCTTTGAAAAGAACTTTTTAACTACCTCCAATATTTGATTAGAAGTAGAATATGAAATCCAAGCATTAGTTCTTCACAACCCCGTTTTTTCCCGTACTTTAATGGCTACTGTCCAAATCAGTAGTGCTGAAGGAGTCAGATAACTAACATGGATCCTTTAAAAAATTAACTCTACAGAGAGACAATGATTTATTCTCCAAAACAGGTGAGACATTTCTACAGAGCCCAAGTCTCCTTTCATTGTTCTGCTTTTCCACGAAACCTGGTTCCTGCTATCCCTCCTTAGAGGTAACTATTATTGAGACTTTAGTATCTATCTTTCCAAACCTTTTGGCGTACTCTGTTACATTTTACATACATCCAGGGAAAATGGAATATTGTTTTCTGTCTCTGTGTTTTTGTATAAACGCTGTAATACCAATGAATTGTGGTCTTCTAACCAAGTGATGAATATGAACAAGTTCATGCCATTATTTAAATACAACTGGTTAAGCTGCTGTCACTTGAAAATTGAAGTCCATGCACTATGTTGAATGCCAAATCTGAAAAAACACTGGAAGACCCAAAAGATCAGTTTTGGCTGATCTCACAACCTGTTCAAGGTTGTTTTACTTCACCGTGAAGATGGTGTAAGAAGGGGGCACCTGTACGGACAAGAGGCAGTTTCTCTAAATTTTCTAGTTCTTTGAGCCTTTAAGCCTGCCCCACTGTCATTCCTTAAGAGTAGCCGTATCCTGTCACTTGGTCATTTTAATAATTCCTGTGTTTCCATTAGGCTGAGACAACAGTGACCTTTATTTTGTACAAGTAAAACAGCAACTACAAGTATAGAATCAGCAAGAGTAGGAGGAATTATGTGAGTGGCTTGGAGATCATAGAGTTATATAAAGCCTTTTCTTGAGGAGGTAGGTCTTGTTTGTTTGTTTTAATTTTTGTTGGAGTATAGTTGCTTTACATTGCTGTGTTAGCCTCTACTGCACAGCAAAATGAATCAGCCATACATATACACAGGTTTTGGACTGGATTTAAGGAAGGAATATGTTATGATGAATGTAAAGGGGTGTGCCTTTAAAATTATTCCTTCAAATTGTATTCGGGACCTAATCACATCTCACCAGCTGCCCTGCTCCCACCAGCATTTCTTGCATGCAATACTGATGGTCTCTGACCTTCTCCCTGATGCCCACCCCTTTACTCTTCTACGCTCTGCTTTCTCCAGGAAGCTTTTTTTTTTTATTTAACATCTTTATTGGAGTATAATTGCTTTACAGTGGTATGTTAGTTTCTGCTTTATAACAAAGTGAATCCGCTTTTAAAAATGAGTCAGATCACAACGTCAACACTCTCCCGTGGCTCGCCATGGTAAGAGCAGAAGCTCTGTGTGGTCTGGGTTCTGTCATCTCCCTGACTTCATCTTCTAGCTTTTCACCTTTTGCTCCATCAACTCCAGCCGCGCTGTCCTCTTCCTGCTCCTTGAACCTGACAAGTATAAGCTCAGCTGAGAGCTTCTGCTCCGGCAGTTCCCTGTGCTCAGACACCCCCATAGCTCGCTGCCTTGAGGAGCTTCCTCGGTGGTCACCTTATTAAAGAGGGCTTTCCTGAGGCCCCTGCCCCCAATCACTCTCTGGTTTCTTTACTGTTTTCCTCTTCACAGCACTTATTACCTTCTCGCATATCACGTAGCATTTGTTTGTTTATTCCTTATCTCACCCCTTTGAGAATGTTAAGCTCTTGAAGACTAAATAGCCAAAACTGAAAATAATAACCAAGTTTAAAGGTCTCCATTTTTTTTTTTTTTGGTCCCTATCAGCCAGAACAATGCCTGGTATAAACTAGGGTTCAAGAAATATTTGTTTCATTAATAAATAACTCATGTAAAACAGCCAAGCTGAAAACGCTGAGGAAAAAATGAAGTGTGAGGGACCTTTTTAAAAATCAGTCTTTGTAAGTTTCCTGGTTCATTCCTAGGTTTGGGCACCAAAAAAAAAAAAAAAAAAAAAATTTGTCTTGACTAGTCTTGACTAGAACTAAGGGAACCAGTAAATAAGAGGAAAGGGAAGGAAAATGGTGCTGTGTATTTTTCACAGTTTCCTGGTATCTTCATATACTATGAAATTATAGGGATTGGGAGACCATCCTATGATTTAAATAGTGACATACGACTTCTGTCTGTCAGGTCCATTGCAATTTGAGTAGGCTACTGTTTCATTAATAATGAGAGATGAGCCCCTGTTTAGTAAATAACCAAACACAAAGGAAAAGAACATGATGGCAGTAAAATGTTCTTTTTAAACAATGGCATAGTTCTGTGTTAACACCTGTTTCATCGCCTCAAAATTTGTTGCCCATCTTCAGGTTTTCGTTTCTGAAGGAAAACTGTGTTGATAATCTTTTAGAGGCTTCAGAGAGAACATTCGTTTCCTTCGGATCTGCTCCAGGAGTATCAGAGGGAGAATACTGGAAAGTGTAAAGACAAGCCAGTTAGAAGAGAGGGCAAGATGAACAATAATGTTTAGTTTTATAAACATCTCTTACTCTTAAAGATCCCACAGTATTTTACCGACTGATATTTACAAGGTTCTGTGCTTACTTCAGGCTGACTGTAAACCACTTTTCCTAATATTTAATCTCCCTTTTAAAATGATTTCTATCTTCTTTTTTGGTGAAACTGTACATTTCTTCATTCCAAAACTTTCTTTCTGCCACTTCATTAATTGGTCATTGCATCATTCCGGGTGTGTGTGCACATCACATTATCATCGTCATCGAAGGCCTACTACATAAGCATAGCTTCCTATTTCATCCTCAGAACTGTTCGGTGAGCTAGGTGTTTGTTATCCTCTTATACTCAGAGGAAATTGATGTTTAGAAAATTTAATAATCTGCCTAAGGACATTTAACTAGTAAGTGACAGAGCCAGACTCAAAGTCAGGTATGTTGTATGACACGGTACGTGAACGTTCCATCACACCACACTCCTTCCTCAGGAGGCCAAGTGGCCTCTGGCATCTCCCCAAAGCCCTCCAGTTATCAGTTTCTTCAGCTGAGGGATTTGACTCAGATGTTCTTTAAGGCCCCTCCCCCCCCACTCTGTTTATGGCTTTTATTATTGGTAGTAATAATGGCTACCACTATCGGGTTAAATTCTTCACAAACATAGCTTACTAAAGTCAATAACCGTATCAGTGTGATATTATTATCCCCAAGTTTCACATGGGATTTTGAGTGGCTAAGCCACTTGTCCAAGGCCACCAAGTTCTCACATGCAGAACTCCTATGTGAACCCAAGTTTGGGGTCCATAATAACACTGCATTATTATATACTGTTTCCACACTGTCCCTTACTCCTTTTGTATAAGTGTAAACTTGACAAATGTGAGAAGACTCTACTCTTTTGCTAATTCAACAAATATTTTTGAAGAAGTGAGATAGATGAGGTTGATTGCAGCCTTTTGGCAAAGGGCCTTCTACACCAGATGAAAGCCTTTACCTTTTTTTCACTCAGCATTGTCTTAGAGTTCACCCACATTGTTGTATATAGTTCATATTCTTCACTTTTGTGTAATATTTCATTGTGTGATTGTGTAAATAACTGCAATTTACTTATTCATGGATCTGTTCTGGGACATTTGTTTGTAGATTTTGCTCTTATAAACAGTACTATAATAAACTTTCTTATAAATTATCTACTGGTGCAAATCTCAGAAGACAGTATAAAGTACAGTGCTCTTTTTATAAAGCTCAAAACTGAGCAAAACTGTTAAAGGTATAGCAGCATGCATGTATGGTAAGACTATACCAAAGCAAGGAAAGAAGTAATAAACACAAAAGTCAGCACAGTGATTTTTGTAACGGGGAGGAGGGAGGCATGTAGACAGGAGAAGGGAGAGGGAGGGAGCACAGATAATGGATGCAAGTTTACAGGATAATGTTCTAGTTCTTGATTGGGTGGTATGTTCATAAGCATGTTCATATGTACATTCATAAATACATAGCTATTATTTAAATAAATTTTCTATTTTAGAATAATTTTAGATTCACAAAATTATTGCAAAGATAGTACAGAATGTTCTGTGTGTCCCATACTCAGTTTCCCTTATTGTTAACATCTTACCTGTGGTATACTTGTCACAGGGAATGAGCCAATATTGATACATTGTTATTAACTAAAGTTCATACTTTATTCAGACAGGTTTCCTTAGTTTTTACCTAATACCTTTTCTCATGATTAGACTTAGGAGGAAGCTCACAGTGGTAAAGTGCCACATCAAATCATGTCAAAGGTGCATACTATTAACATGTCCTGCCATTGTGGATGTGAGCTTTGATCACCTGGCTGAGGTACTGTTTGTCAGGTTTCTCCACTGTGGTTATTCTTTTTCCCCCTTTTCATACTGTCCTCTTTGGAAGGAAGCCCCATGCGCAGCCGTGCTGAAGAAAGGAGGAGTTATACCCCATCTCCTTAAGAACGCAGCAGCATGGCTGGACCCAGAGGTTAGCATACTCAGTGAGGTAAAAGCCAGACAGAGAGACAAGCACCATGTGACATCACTTACATGTGGAATCTCAAAAACGGTACCAATGAACTTATCTACGAAACAGAAACAGAGCCACAGACAAAGAAAACAAACTCATGGTTTCCAGAGGGGAGAGGGGTGGGGAGGGGTAAATTAACCTAGACGCACTACTGTATATAAAGTAGATAATCAAAAGGACCTACTCTATATATAGCACAGGGAATTATACTCAATATTTTGCAATAACCTATAAGGGAAAAGAATCTGAATAAATAAATAAATAAATAAATATATATATATATATATATATATATATATATATATATGTATATATGTCTGAATCACTGTAGTGTACACCTGAAACTAACACAACATTGTAAATCAACTATATATACTTCAATGAAAAAAAAAAGAAAGAATGGAGTACCTACATAAGTTATTCGGAATCCTTCTGCAAGAGAAATTTGTCTCCCTCATTTTTATCTATTCAGTTATATCAGTATGGATATAATGATACATGGATATTCATGGATGTTCATACTTTGGATTACAACCCAACACTATTTTGTTGCTCAAACTGTTCCAGTTTGGGCCGTGGGGAGTCCTTTTATTTGGCTCTTTTTGTCCCTTTGACATACCCTGGTCATTGTGACTTTTTTTGTTTTTTGGGGGGGGTTTCTGGCACTTCCTGGCTCTCCAAGATGCTCCAGACTCATTTTGTATATTTCCTGCCCCAGCCCTGGAATCAGCCATTTCTCTAAGGAGCCCCTGGTTCCTTTCACTGGAGAGCAGATGCCAAGATCTGGACGCTCCACGAGCTCATTGCTGCTGGGGTATTGTTGCTTCTAAGCCCTCCAGTTGACAGAACGAGGCAATGTATATGTGTGTACTAACCCACACACATATATATATATCTGTAGATATTTTCATACGTAACCTTCTGTATCTATAATAAACTAAATATGAGTTCACACTGATTCAACTCTAATTCATTTCCATGTAAATCATGCTAGCCTTTTACCCTTGCTTATGTGTAGCCTCTATCTCCAACAGTGAGAAACCTAGCTCCCACCATCCATCATCAGTTTATGTAATTATTCTATTCTGTATACATGTATAGAGGTTTCACATTTGTCCATCTACACCCCTGCGAGAAACAACTCTATCAACTAGAGTGTAATTCTTATGTACAGTTCCTTTTGCTTTTAGTCTTACAGACTACTTATTTCCAAAGTTATTTAGTTCATCTTATGCCTCCACACCCTTTAATGAGGTTGTTTCATACATTTTTAATGCACTTAGATTCTTTTGTCACTCTCTGCATTCCATCCTAGGATCTCTTGACCTTCTAGTTGATTTTTTTTAATTTGCATACATTAAAATTTACTTCATGCTATAAAGCTCTATGGATTTTGACAAATAATGCCTTATTATCTAGATTTACAGTATCACACAGAATAGTCTCACCTTCATAAAAAATCCCCCATGTTTTATTTACTCAACTCTCCCATTTTTGAAGCCCTGGCAACCACTGATTGTTACTCTCTTTTTGCCTCTTCCAAAATATCACATAATTGGAATCATACAGTACATAGCCTTTTCAGACTGGCTTCTTTTATACATAGCCTTTTCAGACTGGCTTCTTTTATTTAGCAATATGCATTTAAGATCGACCCATGTCTTGTTGTGGTTTGATAGCTCATTTCTTTTTCTCACTGAATAATACTCCATTGTACGACTGTACAACAGTTAATCAATTCAGTTATCGAAGGACATCTTGGTTGCTTCCAGTTTTTACAATTGTACATAAAGTTGCTATAAACATTTGCATGTAGGCTTTTATAGGAACATAAGTTTTCACATCAGTTGAGTAATTGTCTAGGAGCACGATTGCTTGGTCTTATGTTAAGACTATATTTAATTTTGTAAGAAACTGCCAAACGGTCTTCCAAAATGATGGTACAATTGTGCATTCTCACCATCACTGAATGAGAACTCCTTTTGCTTTGCATCTTCACCAGCAGTTGGTGGTGTTTGTGTTTTGGCTTTAGCCATTTTCATAAATGTGTAGTGCTATCTCCTTGTTGTTTTAATTTGCAACTCCCTAATGTCAAATTATGTTGAACACTTTTTACTATGCTTAGTTTCCTATTTGGTGAGGTACCATTCAGGTCTTCTGCCCTTTTTTTTTTTTAAATCACGTTGCTTTTTTTCTTTTTTTTAAAGACTCTATAATTTGTATATGTTGCATATGTTCTTTTGTGTGTGTCAGATAATGGGATAAGATATTAAAACAAAACAAGGGAGGAGGAAAAAACTTTGAGCTTCATGCTGTAGGTACAAGGGCTGATTAAATTAAGAATTCAGGCTTAACTTCAAACTCCTATTTGCTATTTATTAGTCTTGTGACTTTGGGAAAGTTACATAATCTCTTGGGGCCTCGAATTCTTCATACTGAAAATGAGAATGTTAATATCTACCTCACCTGTTTTTTGGTGAGAATTTAATGAAAATGGCATAGTTAGGTAGAGATCAATAAGTAGAGACTTTACTTGTGAAGCACATAGGAGATGCTCAATAAATACGGTGGTTTCCATACCCCCAGCAATGGAGAGCTCATTCATTCATTAAACAAATATTTGTCAAGTGTTTTGTGCCAGGAACTGTTGTGTGTATATGGGATACTTCCATGAATCGCCGTGTGGCAGGATTTATAGAAGTCCTTTAAACTGGATTACGATATTTACTCATAATTTAGAAAATTAACTTGTAGGAAAAGACCAAAAGGAGAGAATTAAGGCAGTAGACTCTTCTAAAAGTTCAGATAAGAGATTATAAGAACCTAAAAGATAGAATTGGGAATGGAAAAGGGGGAACAGCTGAAAAAGATGTCTCACAAGTAGAATCCAGTAGACCTGGAGATTACTAGGTAATTATGGGTAAAACAGAGAGTGTGTTAACAATGACTGACTTTTTCTGAAAGAGAGATTATAGAATACTGGTTTATAAAGGAACAAAATCACTTAGAATGTTTGGATAATCAGCACAGCTTGAAGCATACACACACACACACACACACACACACACACACACACTGTCCTGCACCAAAATTTCTTTTGTAAAACTCTTTAATGGAGAAGTGCTGATTCCCTAGCAAAAACATCTAAAGAGGAAACTAAACTCTCAGGTCAAATGGGAAACCTTCAAGATTAATTTCCTGGACTCATTAGCCACCAAAACTTTTCTGCATTGGTTCTAATAATTGTACTGCTGAGCATTTTAAGAGACAGCACAGTACTCTTCCTTGTCTAATAAAGTTAGAATATAAATTTTTGCTCAATGGCATGGTTAGGTCAGCAGCAAAAAGAACTGCGCAATTTCATCTCCGATTCTAAGTTAAGCAGAGCCGAGAGATCATTCCCCTGTGTGTTTATAAGGAAGAGTTAAATCCCTCCCAGTGTAATGTAGCACCAGATCGAAGTAAACAGACTATGATTTCAGTGCTAGACACAGCCTTAAGGCAGAAGAAATTACACTGTCATACAGAGGATATGTAGCTGCTGCTATTTTGGTGCTTGAGTTCTTTGTTGTCACATACTTGAAGGCAATCCAGATGAAGAAAAGTGTTAACCAACAAAAGAAGAAAATTTCCTGCACATGGCTACGGGGATGTGGGGGAAGAGGAAAGATGTAGCACTGTGCCATCTGAATATACCAATAAAGGGGTCCATTCCAGTAATCGCTGGCTTCAACTTGTCTCCTTGTTCTTATTGGGAGCAAGTTGTTCACAAGGACAAAGTGCAAGCTAGAGTTTAAAAACGATGTTTCATTACACGGTTTATCTGCCATTGTGGAATCTAAAAATCACCACTGTTTCTTTCATTGAATTAGCTTCCAGATGCTTATAAAATAAGCTTGGGAAAAAGTGGAACACCCACTTTCTTGGTATATCCAATACCATGAGGGTATTATTTGAGGTATTTTAGAAGCATTATAATATATGCCTCTGTATGTCTGTATCTTTAGAGGTATATATAGACATTATAGGCAGTTACCTTTAAAATCAAAGGACTAGGGCTTCCCTGGTGGCGCAGTGGTTGAGAATCTGCCTGCCAATGCAGGGGACACGGGTTCGAGCCCTGGTCTGGGAAGATCCCATATGCCGCAGAGCAACTGGGCCCGTGAGCCACAGCTACTGAGCCTGCGCGTCTGGAGCCTGTGCTCTGCAATAGGAGAGGCCTGCGCACCGCAATGAAGAGTGGCTCCCGCTTGCTGCAACTGGAAAAAGCCCTCGCACAGAAACAAAGATCCAACACAGCCAAATAAATAAATAAATAAATATTTAAAAAAAAAAAAAATCAAAGGACTAATTCTGAACAGATTAGACCAAATATGTAAGTTTCACCACTCCAAATGGAAGGTAAAGATCAGAATATAAGATAGATTCTATATTCCCACCAATATGGGGATTCTGCCTGTTGTTGGGGGTATGTCTATTCCTGTTATGCATTCCAGAAATAGGAAAATAACTTCACATTGGGTTTGGAGACCCACTATACCCACTGTGAGACAGCCTGAGCTAGAATCCAATTGATCACCTGACCTCCATAAGTCCCTACCCTGACTGGTGAGCCACAGAGATGTTTCGGTCTCTTGGAATCAGTGTTAGTTCAGAGCCACTGCCCAGTAATCTCTGAAAGGTCTTATATTTCCTTTTCCCCATTGCACAGTCACCCTGATAAAAGGCCAGTGGTTCCTTTGGGGAAGGCTGGGAGAAAGAAGAATATAGATATGATGCAATACAGAATTTTAATTGAAAGGTAATTGAGTATGAAAGTAGTATATTATAAAAACCTGCGGGAAACAAAACTGAAATCATCTTTTCCAAAATAATTACTAAAAACAGGACATGTGAGCCAGTAGAGAAAGATGTAGGATAAATTTGGAAATTATCTTAGCATTTGCATGATGAGCAATGCTTGTATAACTTTAACATATCTGCAAATAAAAATTCAAACTCAATTATGTGATAAGGAATTAACTCAGGATAGCACAGTTAAATGCATGATCCAGGCCATTTCTGTGGTCTTCCATCACGGAAGACTTTATTCTTTCCTGGTGATCTAGTTTGCCTTCAGTGTTTACTGGTTGTAGAATGTTGTCTTTCCAGCAACTCTTCTTCAGTATTTTCTAAACAGCATCCCGTATTCTTTTGGGGCACTACCCGCTTCACAATTTTTAAAAATTCTGCTGTACTATCAGTTTCATTACTCTACCTCCTGGCCACAAAGATGGCCAATCAGAATCCTTTCCTGAAAATTTATTCATAGATGTTGGGGGGGGGGTCTTCACTTTCTCAGTGGTGGCTATAAGCTGTTTGCTCCCTTCTTCCTCCTTCCCTCACCACCATGATGGAGGTAGACATTCAACACACAGTAGGAGAGATGGAGGCCAGCACATAGAGAGAAACATGGCAGAGATACTGATTTTTTAATTTTGCCGTACTGGTATTAGTCTAACCCCACTGATCTCTTTCACGGTTAGGTGAACCAGTCAAACTCCTGTATATTTCTGAACCGTTTGTGAAACTACTCTTGACAGTTCTCTTCAATTCAGTCCCTCAACACCATCCGTCTAGACTATACTTTCTAGAATACTAAATTGTTCACATCACTCCTCATTCAAAAAATTCCATGTCCCCACTGGCAAGAGCATTGACTTTGTGAGTCAGAGTCTGAGGTTTTGGCTCCTTGGCTAATGAGCAGGTCTCTTCATCGCTGTGAGCCTCCTGACTCAAATACCTAGTTCTCTGGGTTACTGAGAGATGAAAACATGAGCACAGAAACGTAAAGCGTTTGATGTAGTCCTGGGGCATGGTGAGCACTCCCCGAGAAAGGTCCAGACTCCCGCGTGTGGCTTTCCAGGCCCGCGCAGCTGGGCAGCCTCTGTGCCATCCTCCCCTCTGCTCCTCACCTCGCTAAACTCTGTTGCATCCAAACCGGCTTATCTGCTATTCCCCAATAAGCCATAGGTCCCCCGCTATGTGGCTTGTCTCCTGCCCTTTATCTACCTATCTAAATGTAGCCCAGTCTTTAAAAAGCAGTAAAATCAATCCCATCTCTTCTATGACTTTTTTGACTAACCATTTTAAAGTGATCATTTCCTTCTCCAAATTCCTGGAACACTCTATTGCCTGTGTCTTTAATCTGGTGACTAATCCTATAATGCCTGGGTCTTCTCTGTTTTTCTTTCAAACTGTTATGTATTTTGCACTATTTTTTATGATGAAACTCTTTTATCCTTTTTTTTTTTTTAATTTTTATTTATTTATTTATTTATGGCTGTGTTGGGTCTTCATTTCTGTGCGAGGGCTTTCTCTAGTTGCGGCAAGTGGGGGCCACTCTTCATCGCCGTGCGCGGGCCTCTCATTATCGCGGCCTCTCTTGTTGCGGAGCACAGGCTCCAGATGCGCAGGCTCAGTAGTTGTGGCTCACGGGCCTAGTTGCTCCGCGGCATGTGGGATCTTCCCAGACCAGGGCTCGAACCCGTGTCCCCTGCATTGGCAGGCAGACTCTCAACCACTGTGCCACCAAGGAAGCCCCTTTTATCCTATTTTTAATCTAATCGTATGCTCCTTGTGGGTAAGACCTACTTCTTTTATTTCCTTTCATCCCTCAGGGAGCTTACTACCTAATAGTTACAAAATTCTATTTCTTGAAATAAATAAATAAAATTTCAATAGTATGAAAAAAAAAAGAATATTGGGTTTTAGTCATTCTTTCCTTTATAAATCTTTTATTCTCAATCCCCCTGGAAACAGTGAACTATATGAAAGTTTAGATATTTCATACCATTCTTTTGATTACAGATGTAATCTTACTCTAATAAGTACCCTTGTATGGGGAGAGAAGTCACTCATAGGTAATGCAGGAAATACCAGTCAAGTAGGAGAGAAAGAACTATAGAACTTATTTGGGCCTAGAAAAGTGACTGTTCTTTTACTCTGTTTTTAGCGTTTCCTTCAAGTGAGTTAGCTCTTTTCATCCCAGTGAGGAATTACACAGAGAAATAGTGACTAAAATTCATTGCTTATTGTTGACTGGGAGGCAGATGCAGAAGAGTTTCTGAATATACAGCCTTGGCAGGCTCCACTCAGCTCCCACCCTATTTCTGTGACCTAAAGACTAAATAGCCGAAACTGAAATAATAACCAAGATAAGGTCGTTTCTTTTTTTTTTTTTTTTCTCTTTGATTCTCGACTTATTTAGCCTAAAGTAAATGATCTCTATTTGACACATAATAAAATTGCCCTTGCATATTGCTTTAAACAATCTGTATCTGATAGGATGTACCTGATTTTATGCCTGTACTAAATGAATAGAATAGGATACAGAACTAGAAACTTAAGGAGAATTTAGGAGTTCGATTTAACAAATTTAGATAAAGGTTATGAAGAGGGAATAGTTCCTGGCCCCAATGCTTTTCCAGTCTAGATTTTCAAGCAATCGGCTTTGTTACGCAACTATAGTTAGACCTCATGGTGTGTCCAGTTATTAAAGATCTGCTTCGTGTTCTATGTCCAGGGAACTACTTTATACTACTGGTGTTGGGGATAGGAATGCCATAATCAGTGCAGGCAAGCGATGGTGAACCAGGCTTTCACTGGTTCCCAGCAGTTACGTTTCCAGGAACATGATGTAACTTGCTGAATAGCCAAATCCTTGCGCTAACATGTAGTGATATAACTGGGTTTACTGCAATCATTCTGAATTATTGAGGAAACTTCTAAAGTGTGTTCTTAGTCTGAAATTTGGCTTACCAAAATTTTGGCCAGAGAGGTGCATTTTAAAATGAACAAAACCAAAAAGGACATCTTAAATCCAAAATTGCCTTAAATTTGTTAAAAGTAGTTTAAAATAAAATTATGTGAAATTAAAAAGAATAGAAATTTGAAATTATCAAATGTCTTATTATGTGATATTAACTAATATTTGTGGAGATTAACAAATGTAATGTTAAAGATATTACTAACAAGATCTAGATCAGTATTTAAAAAATAACAATTTTCTCTAAAAATTGCATCTTTTCCCTCTCTTGAATTCAAAATGTAACTTGATTTGAGATGACCTGTTTCTAAATTCAAAAATCAAAGCAGCTTGGGACTTACCTGGTGGCGCAGTGGTTTAGAATCTGGCTGCCAATGCAGGGGACATGGGTTGGAGCCCTGGATCCAGGAAGATCCCACATGCCACGGAGCAACTGGGCCCGTGCGCCACCACTACTGAGCCTGCACTCTAGAACCCATGAGCCACAATTACTGAAGCCCGTGCGCCACAACTACTGAAGCCCGCACGCCTAGAGCCCGTGATCCGCAACAAGAGAAGCCACCGCAATGAGAAGCCCGTGCACCGCAACGAAGAGTAGCCCCCGCTCACTGCAGCTAGAGAAAAGCTGCGCACGCAACAATGAAGACCCAATGCAGCCAAAAATAAATAAATAAATAATTTAATTTTTTAAAAAATCAAAGCAGCTTGGATAGGAAATTGCAGATTTGCAGCCTATCCAAATCATGTACTTGCAGGAAACTTTTATATGTCAAAGGCACATATTACTTGCTTAATACATTTCATGAATAAATCAGTAAATAGAATGAATGAATGAGTGAGTGAACCAGCTGTCAAGATGCAATGAGCATGACAATATAGAATTTACTATTACTGAGAGACTAAATGATTTTAATTTTTCCAGTTTTCATAGTCACTGTTTATAAAGTAAAAATAATAGTTAGACCTTATTTGCAGTGCCGTATTAAATGCAATAATATATGCAATATGTCTAACAGTACCTAGCCCATGGTGGTAAGTATTCCCTTTCTCCATGATGAAAATGTAGTCTTAATTTAAAAAAGAAAAAAGAAATCTCCTTGCTAGAACCGAAGAAAGACTTTTGGAAGGTCAATCTAATTGGCGAACTCCTTATTTCCATGATTTTTATCATCTTGTCCATGGAGATCATTTCCTAAAGGAAATTTCTGTCTTTTAACTCGCTTCTTGATCAGTAACTCATATTTCTTTTTTTTTTCTCACACACACACACTGTATTTTATTTTTACAAGAGATAAATAAACTGACACCAAGCATTGTAAATGGATGACCACAACAAAAGCAACAATGATTGCAATTACCAAACACGAAACACACTCATTCTATGTCATAATATTGACGTTCAGTCCAGTAATCCTCCACTGTAACAGCTCCTTAACTTTGCAGTGAAAATTGATTTGTATATTTTTTGCCTCTGAGTCCTTGTGGGATTTTTTTTTTTATTCAAACAGAAAGTCACAAAAATTATAATCATCCTCATCAGTTCACTCAGTCCCATGTAATTAATTTTTTTTTCATCTTGATCTTTTGTTAGAACTTTTATGAATTCATCAGTTTTCCATTAGAGTTCTGAAAATGCTTATTCATTCAGTTCAGCAGTATAGTCAGTTACCAGAAACCTGTACTTGTCAGAGTCTTTTCCATGAATTCCTTGAAGATGAAACCCTTTTATAGGAACATATTTGCAAAAGCATCAGAGTACACCCAGAACTGTCTGTAAATGACAAAAGACTTAAAAATGACCACGGTTAAAGATTTGATGAAAGTTCATAATAATGCAATTGACAAGGAAATTTAGTTATTTCTGAGATATACATTTTAAAGTAATAACTAGAATTATGACTTATAACATTATAACAGAACATTTAAGATTTTCAGAAATTTCATGTAATGTCTGAAACATTTATATTAACATATTTCCATACAAATAACCCAAAGAAAGTTTAGTATTAGTTGGTTTTTTTGTTTGTTTGTTTTTATACTGCAGGTTCTTATTAGTCATCAATTTTGTACACATCAGTGTATACATGTCAATCCCAATCGCCCAATTCAGCACACCACCATCCCCACCCCAGTGCAGTTTTCCCCCCTTGGTGTCCATACGTTTGTTCTCTACATCTGTGTCTCAACTTCTGCCCTGCAAAGCGGTTCATCTGTACCATTTTTCTAGGTTCCACATACATGCGTTAATATATGATATTTGTTTTTCTCTTTCTGACTTACTTCACTCTGTATGACAGTCTCTAGATCCATCCACGTCTCAACAAATGACTCAACTTCATTCCTTTTTATGGCGGAGTAATATTCCATTGTGTATATGTACCACATCTTCTTTATCCATTCGTCTGTCGATGGGCATTTAGGTTGTTCCATGACCTGGCTATTGTAAAGAGTGCTGCAAGGAACATTGGGGTGCATGTGTCTTTTTTAATTATGGTTTTCTCTGGGTATATGCCCAGTAGTGGGATTGCTGGATCATATGGTACTTCTATTTTTAGTTTTTTAAGGAACCTCCATACTGTTCTCCATAGTGGCTGTATCAATTTACATTCCCACCAACAGTGCAAGAGGGTTCCCTTTTCTCCATACCCTCTCCAGCATTTGTTGTTTGTAGATTTTCTGATGATGCCCGTTCTAACTGGTGTGAGGTAACACCTCATTGTAGTTTTGATTTGCATTTCTCTAATGATTAGTGATGTTGAGCAGCTTTTCATGTGCTTCTTGGCCATCTGTATGTCTTCTTTGGAGAAATGTCTATTTAGGTCTTCTGCCCATTTTTGGATTTGGTTGTTTGTTTCTTTAATATTGAGCTGCATGTGTTGTTTATATATTTTTGAGATTAATCCTTTGTTGATTCATTTGCAAATATTTTCTCCCATTCTGAGGGTTGTCTTTTCATCTTATTTATGGTTTCCTTTGCTGTACAAAAGCTTTGAAGTTTCATTAGGTCCCATTTGTTTATTTTTGTTTTTATTTCCATTACTCTAGGAGGTGGATCAAAAAAGATCTTGCTGTGATTTATGTCAAAGGGTGTTCTTCCTATGTTTTCCTCTAAGAGTTTTATAGTGGCCGGTCTTACATTTAGGTATCTAATCCATTTTGAGTTTATTTTTGTGTATGGTGTTAGGGAGTGTTCTAATTTCATTCTTTTACATGTAGCTGTCCAGTTTTCCCAGCACCACTTATTGAAGAGACTGTCTTTTCTCCATTGTATATCTTTGCCTCCTTTGTCATAGATTAGTTGACCACAGGTGCGTGGGTTAATCTCTGGGCTTTCTATCTTGTTCCATTGATCTATGTTTCTGTTTTTGTGCCAGTACCATATTGTCTTGATTACTCTAGCTTTGTAGTATAGTCTGAAGTCAGGGAGTCTGATTCCTCCAGCTCCTTTTTTTTCCCTCTAGACTGCTTTCGCTATTTGGGGTCTTTTGTGTCTCCATACAAATTTTAAGATGATTTGTTCTAGTTCTGTAAAAAATGCCATTGGTAATTTGATAGGGATTGCATTGAATCTGTAGATTGCTTTGGGTAGTATTGTCATTTTCACAATATTGATTCTTCCAATCCAAGAACATGGTATATCTCTCCATCTGTTGATATCATCTTTAATTTCTTTCATCAGTGTCTTATAGTTTTCTGCATACAGGTCTTTTGTCTCCCTAGGTAGGTTTATTCCTAGGTATTTTATTCTTTTTGTTGCAATGGTAAATGGGAGTGTTTCCATAATTTCTCTTTCAGATTTTTCATCATTAGTGTATGGGAATGCAAGAGATTTCTGTGCATGAATTTTGTATCCTGCAACTTTACCAGATTCATTGATTAGCTCTAGTAGTTTTTTGGTGGCATCTTTAGGATTCTCTATGTATAGTATCATGTCATCTGCAAAGAGTGACAGTTTTACTTCCTCTTTTCCAATTTGTATTCCTTTTATTCCCTTTTCTTCTCTGATTGCCATGGCTAGGACTTCCAAAACTATGTCGAATAATAGTGGTGAGAGTGGAAATACTTGTCTTGTTCCTGATCTTAGAGGAAATGCTTTTAGTTTTTCACCATTGAGAATGATGTTTGCTGTGGGTTTCTCATATATGGCCTTTATTATGTTGAGGTAGGTTCCCTCTATGCCCACTTCCTGGAGAGTTTTTATCATAAATGGGTGTTGAATTTTGTCAAAAGCTTTTTCTGCCTGTATTGAGATGATCACATGGTTTTTATTCTTCAGTTTGTTAATATGGTGTATCACATTGATTTGCATATATTGAAGACTCCTTGCATCCCTGGGATAAATACCACTTGATCGTGGTGTATGATCCTTCTAATGTGTTGTTGGATTCTGTTTGCTAGTACTTTGTTGAGGATTTTTGCATCTATATTCATCAGTGATATTGGTCTGTAATATTCTTTTTTTGTAGTATCTTTGTCTGGTTTTGGTATCAGGGTGATGGCGGCCTCATAGAATGAGTTTGGGAGTGTTCCTTCCTTTGCAGTTTTTTGGAAGAGTTTGAGAAGGATGGGTGTTAGCTCTTCTCTAAATGTTTGATAGAATTCACCTGTGAAGCCATCTGGGTCTGGACTTTGTTGGAAGATTTTTAATCACAGTGTCAATTTCATTACTTATGACTGGTCTGTTCATATTTTCTGTTTCTTCCTGATTC
Organism: Balaenoptera acutorostrata; assembly: GCF_949987535.1. Classification (NCBI taxonomy): domain Eukaryota; kingdom Metazoa; phylum Chordata; class Mammalia; order Artiodactyla; family Balaenopteridae; genus Balaenoptera; species Balaenoptera acutorostrata. The sequence goes on along the minus strand of NC_080065.1, from coordinate 44,713,639 downwards.
AGTCTTGGAAGGTTATACCTTTCTAAGAATTTGTCCATTTCTTCCAGGTTGTCCATTTTATTGGCATAGAGTTGCTTGTAGTAGTCTCTTAGGATGCTTTGTATTTCTGCAGTATCTGTTGTAACTTCTCCTTTTTCATTTCTAATTTTATTGATTTGAAACCTCTCCCTCTTTTTCTTGATGAGTCTGGCTAAAGGTTTATCAATTTTGTTTATCTTCTCAAAGAACCAGCTTTTAGTTTTATTGTTGTTTGCTATTGTTTTCTTTGTTTCTATTTCATTTATTTCTTCTCTGATCTTTATGATTTCTTTCCTTCTGCTAACTTTGGGTTTTGTTTGTTCTTCTTTCTCTAGTTCCTTTAGGTGTAAGGTTAGATTGTTTATTTGAGATTTTTCTTGTTTCTTGAGGTAGGCTTGTATAGGTATAAACTTCCGTCTTAGAACTGCTTTTGCTGCATCCCATAGGTTTTGGATCATCGTGTTTACATTGTCATTTGTCTCTAGGTATTTTTTGATTTCCTCTTTGATTTCTTCAGTGATCTCTTGGATATTTAGTAACGTATTATTTAGCCTCCATGTGTTTGTGTTTTTTACGTTTTTTTTCCCTGTAATTCATTTCTAATCTCATAGCGTTGTGATCAGAAAAGATGCTTGATATGATTTCAATTTTCTTAAATTTACTGCGGTTTGATTTGTTACCCAAGATGTGATCTATCCTGGAGAATGTTCCATGCACGCTTGAGAAGAAAGTGTAATCTGCTGTTTTTGGATGGGATATCCTTTAAATATCAATTAAATCATTCTGGTCTATTGTGTCATTTAAAGCTTGTGTTTCCTTATTAATTTTCTGTTTGGATGATCTGTCCATTGTTGTAAGTGACATGTTAAAGTCCCCCACTACTATTGTGTTACTGTCGATTTCCTCTTTTATAGCTGTTAGCAGTTGCCTTATGTATTGAGGTGCTCCTATGTTGGGTGCATATAAATTTATAATTGTTATATCTTCTTCTTGGATTGATCCCTTGATCATTATATAGTGTCCTTCCTTGTCTCTTGTAACATTCTTTATTTTAAAGTCTATTTTATCTGATATGAGTATAGCTACTCCAGCTTTCTTTTGATTTCCATTTGCATGGAATATCTTTTTCCATCCCCTCACTTTCAGTCTGTATGTGTCCCTAGGTCTGAATTGGGTCTCTTGTAGACAGCATATAGATGGGTCTTGTTTTTGTATCCATTCAGCAAGCCTGTGTCTTTTGGTTGGAGCATTTAATCCATTCACGTTTAAGGTAATTATCAGTATGTATGTTCCTGTTACCATTTTCTTGATTGTTTTGGGTTTGTCTTTGTAGGTCCTTTTCTTCTCTTGTGTTTCCCACCTAGAGAAGTTCCTTTAGCATTTGTTCTAGAGCTGGTTTGGTGGTGCTGAATTCTCTTAGCTTTTACTTGTCTGTAAAGCTTTTGATTTCTCCATCAAATCTGAATGAGATCCTTGCCGGGTAGAGTAATCTTGGTTGTACGTTCTTCCCTTTCATCACTTTAAGTATATCATGCCACTCCCTTCTGGCTTGTAGAGTTCCTGCTGAGAAATCAGCTATTAACCTTATGGGAGTTCCCTTGTATGTTATTTGTTGTTTTTCCCTTGCTGCTTTCAATAATTTTTCTTTGTCTTTAATTTTTGCCAGTTTGATTACTGTGTGTCTCGGCCTGTTTCTCCTTGGGTTTATCCTGTATGGGACTCACTGCACTTCCTTGACTTGGGTGGCTATTTCCTTTCCCATGTTAAGGAGGTCCTGGATCATCTTCACTATCATTATTCTGAATTATTTTTCTGGAATGTTGCCTATCTCCACTTCATTTAGTTGTTTTTCTGGGGTTTTATCTTGTTCCTTCATCTGGTACATAGCCCTCTACCATTTCATCTTGTCTATCTTTCTGTGTATGTGGTTTTTGTTCCACAGGCTGCAGGATCAGTAGCTCATATTTCTAATTCAAGGTTTATGAAAAATGTTGCTCAAAAATATAGGGACAATATTACTATGGTTACTATTACAGAATTGTCTTCAATATTGAACAGACCTAGAATTTCATAGATTACAAGTTTAAAATCAGTGACCACCATTCACGCAAACCTTTATTGAGTTTTAACTGTGCTAATTTTACATGTACCTGGCCCTGGGGAGCTAATTGTATATGAGAAAGACAGGTTTGTCTAATATTGGGTTGGCCAAAAATTTGTTCAGGTTTTTCCATATTATGAAAAACCGAACGAATTTTTTGGTCAACCCAATATTTTAACAGGTATAAAGTACTAGAAGAGAGATGTATATAGAATGGGAGCAGAGAGATGGCAAATAATTTACCTTTGGGAATTGAAGAAGCCTTCATAGAGAAGGTTGCATTTGTTTTAGAGTCCTGAGAGATGAACAGGCATTTGCCAGGAGGGAATGGGGAAGATGAGGATGGGTGTCTAAAGACAGGAAGGCAAGTACTATAAGTAGTGCTAGTAGACATACCATCATGCTTTTGTGTATCTAGAGCAGTGGTTTTCCAAAGAAAAATCTTTTTTAAAAGGAGACCATTCAGAATTCCACATGGAAAGAGAGAAAAGCAAAGCTGCCTTTCTGAAGCAGGAAGGACTGCCTGGAGTCATAGCTCTAGTTCAGTGGGCCACCCACGGTAGCAGTGGGGACACTTGGGAAGGAAGAAAAGCATGGCAGGAGACCATGTAGACCAGGCCTGGGGGCCAGAATTTGTCACTTTAGGTAGGGCTTTGTCCTCTGAGTGCTTGAGAATTATCAAACATTTTTAAGGAAGTGAGTAGCATCAACTCTATTAGAAAGAGAGCCCTGGGCACTCTGTAAATGGGTCAACATAGATCAGAGTAGAGACCTGTTAATTGGGTATTCCAGGAGTCCAGATATTAACGAAAGTGTTGGAACTAATTTGCATAGATCTGAGTTTTGATTTTGGCTCTTTCTCTGCCAAACTATATGACCTTTAATCACATAATCTTAGATTTAAAAGGGTCATTCCATGTGTACTAATTGAACTACCTTTCCAATTTAGATGTCCCTTTAACGATGCAACTAACAAATAATTAGGCCATTGTATGACTTAGAACATTTACATGACATGAAGCACACTATATTGGGAAGAATCCCATTCTTTCTTGGTGGCCCTAATTGCATTTAGAACCAGAAAAACAAACAAACGAACAAAATCTTCCTTTAATTTCCAAGTACAGCAAATCTTCTGTTAAGGGATTTTACCAGACAGTCTTTGGATATTTATACATAGACCTTAAGTTCTTACTCACCTTTTCTTCTCCAAGCAAATCATTCAGAGTCCATGGGACATAAATTTCAGACTAGTTGCTTTCTTGGTTGCCCTCTGTAGATGCTCTGTATTCTGTGAACTGTTAAAATATGGAATCCAGAGCTGAAATACATTCATCAGAGGGGAGTTGAACAGTGTAGCATACAATGAATGGAGCTGATATCTCTCGATTTGGAAGTACTGCTTCTTAAAGAATCATATGATTGCCGTCGTATTTTAATAGCCGGGTCGTACTGTGGCTCATAGGGAGCCTGTAGTCAACTCAGACCCTGTATCCTTTAGTCTATTAACCCATCCTGTCCTCAGGCCCTCTAGCTTGACAAAAAAGGTCACACCTGCCTCCTGTTTATGGTAATTATGGATAATATGATGTTAAATTAAATTTATAGGCAATGTTGTACTTGAAATTCAAGGTGACCTCGTTGTTGTGCAGATGTAGTTTTAAGAAAGACAAAAGAACCATTGACAAGAAAGTAATCTGTATCAAAAGCATATTAAATGGCCTTGGGAAAAAAATGTGTTTCCTAGGATTTTGCATTCTGTGACCCTTCCTATTTCTGTTTTAGCAATAAAATATTTAACCTGACTATTCTATAAATAGATTTTCAATTTATATTGAAAATATACAATTTGATGAGAGTGAAGATGATTTTCCTGAGAGGCTAAGTTAATTGGTTTGTATACTTCTGTCTTGTATGTGTCTCAGTTTTTCCCTTGGCTTCTAAGCCTTTGAGGGGAATGTTACTTCTCCAACACAATATTCTCTTGGCTGACTTCAATAAAGGAGTGACCAAGTCTCCTCTACATTTTCTGGCAGTAATGTTGCAGTAATCGGAATAAAATAAGGTCCTAAGGAGAATCTGGCTCAGACAATAGGAGTTACAGAGTAAAAACAAACACAGATCCTTACTATTAGCGCTTTACATGCTGGGAGCCAAGCACTAGTTGACAATCACATTCCAGTGCATTTTGTAAAACTGAGCAATTTCCCTGCATGATTTAAACAAGATCTTCCCCCTTTTTATTATATCGGTGGCATCCATGAGCTTTTAGAAGGTTTGTTGTGTTCTTTACAGGTAGTCTACAGAGTTACTGAACATCATTATAACACTGAAACTTTGTTGGATGTGCTGGTAAACTGTTTGGCTCTGAGGATTTTAAAAAAACGTTGCCGATACAGTCACCCGCTCTGCTGTGATCAGTCTTATTCAAATACTGTTTCTTGTATCTTGTTCATACTTTGTGGGAACAACAGACATAGAATCCAAGCTTTTAGCTTCAATTTTTTTCATTATAAAACTAAAAAAAATATGAATCGCTGACAAAAATTATAAGTACTCTGAAAATTATAGCTCTATTGTCAAGATCTTATTGTCACTGTTATGTTCATAGACCTGGTATTTGGTTTTCTCATCTCACTAGAACTTTAGCTGTCTTTCATCTCTTTAAGTATGAACTTTCTTTCATTAAGAGAGAGACAAAGTGTATTACTGATATGCCCTTGGCCACTTTTAAAACATGATTACCATCTGCATAATGCCATTAGCCAGGAAAAATGTACCTTTGGTGCCAGACAAGTCTAAATAAGATTTTAATGCATGATGAAATTTAAAGATAAGAAATATTGAAAAATAAAATTTTAAGTTTTGTCAAAGCTCTTCTGTGAATCACAGGAGAATAAATACAAAGAGGACTAAAGCTGATATTTGGTCAATGAGTTGAACATCCACTTTAAATGATCTGTATTTCTTGTTTGAACTTGGAATAAATGGGATACAGTTTCAACCATATAATCCTATAATTTTCATGAATAGTTCATCGTGGTTTCCTCTCCAGTGGAAAGTAGCCTTGTGAATATTAAAATGTAAAAGTTAAAAAAATATATTTAAGTGAATTTCTATCCATTTCAACTGTATTTACTTATTTATTTACCTCCAGAAGAATTTAACTGTTCTTCTAAAGTGATCCTATCCTTTTTTTCACACATCAGTTTATATTATGTTCAATAGAAACCTCCTATACAAGAGATGAGTAATGGAAATATAGCATGCATAAGACTAAATACATTGTCTTACAGGATGTATATAAGCTCTTCTACACTTTCTGTCTTTCTCTACTGTGGTTTCAATTTTCTTTTTTCTTCTTCTTCTTAGTGTGGTCTTTAATCTACTAATCTTTCTGGGCTTTCTTCCCTGCTCAAAAGCCTGAACCCCTAGAGACTAGGACAATCTTACTCTCTCCATCATATATCACAGGATACAATAAATGTTGGGTGTGTTTGTTTAGGTAGGTGGATGCCTGGTGGGTGGGTACAAGAACTGGGGGATGAGTTAGGTGGGCAGATAGGTGTGTGCATGGAAGGGTAGAAGAGTGGTACTGTTCCCTACCACCATAATTGCTGGAATCCCAGAGACTTAATGATTGGTCTGTAATCTCTGGCAATTTTGGAACTTCAGGACAGCCTCAAAGAAGTTTATTGCATTTTAAAGTATACTTTGAGACTACAAGGCATGGATGAAGAATTTGGAGTATCTAATGTCTTAAAAGAAATTATAAAAGGCTTAGACTGTTAATTTCATGTCAGTAGAGCATCTTTGACTTTCCCCAAATGAATTTATAATTTAGAAATGGGGCGTGACTTTATGGCAATGATATGATTTCTCCAGAGACAACAAACGTCTCAGTATCTGATTGTCCTCATTGAACATCTGTTGATGTGATTTATATGATTTTTTAAATAAATAAGACCAATCTGTTTTGTTTAATAAAAGTGATAATTATAAATATTGGTTTATCACTAATCTCATTTGTAAATTCATGGAGTGAGACAGAAAAATATGGAAGTCTTGTTTATGTAATTTCAACTTCGGTTTACTCCACTGTTTAATAATTCATTTGCCTGTAAGTATTTTGTTTGTTTTTTTCCAATGACTTTATACTGCTTTTTACTTGAATTTTGATGGACCCTTGGTGAACCTGGTAGTACTTCTGTTAGGGATATTATGTATGTTTTAACAGTTTGTTATAATCAGGTAAACTTCAGTTCAGCTTAAGACATTTGAGTTGTCAATTTGGAAATCCTTTGCCAAGCCCTCACAGGAGTATTGACAAAGATACACTTTAAAATAAATCTCCTTATATTTTGTCTAAACTACTAAGTACTAACTACATCTGTTCTGCACAGAATCAGATTAGGCCAGGAGAGTCTTATGTCTTCATTATGCCATTACTGCAGTGCATGGTGTTTGGATAAAAAATAATTTCCTGGTATCTCTAAGCAAGGTATCAATAAGCAAAAATTTTTTAGGAATGATAGCAATTTCATTACATTCACACGAGAGCCTCATACATGCTCTTGTCAAGATACTTATTGCTATAATCAGCCATAAAATTGCTGGGTATTAATTACATAGATACTACATATTCAGTTGGCTACTAAAGTATGATTGATTTGCATTTCCAGATATTGATTAAACAATTAAAATAGATTATTAAATAAAAATTTTTTTCTGAGGTATGTAACAGTTTGAGAGTTAGGTTAGATGTTTACTCTCTTGATGAAAGGCCTATAATATTTGTGACATTTGGAAAGCCTCACATAAAAAATATTTGTGTTATTGCCAAAAAGCAATGGGAATAAATGATAGGTTTATTTTAGTTTGTTAGCATGCCACTATATCCCCTTGAGTTGCAAATATAATAAATTTGAGACTATAACAATTCTGATGAAATGGAGGTAAATACTGATGAAGTGTTTCAAGTGACCATCATCCATTTTCAAGTGTACTTCAGCATCTCAGTATTAAATACCACAGTTGTCCTTAAGTTGACAATGGTTGCCAAGATGCCTGGGTCAAGTATGCTGAAATCTTTTAAATATATTGTAGAGCATATATTATTTTTTCTTGACAGGTGAAAACCTAATGATAATTAGAATGGAGGCATTAGACATTGCACAGATTATCTCTAGCTTTGCCTTTTCAGTTCAGTGGTTAGTTTTCAGTATCCAGGGAGAGATCAACTTAATGTATGTGAATAAAGAAACAGATTGTTACTCTCTACATTTCATTTGTGCAAGTATTTACTACATTTCCCATATTGGTCATCATTCTTCACAAAAAAATATGTAAACTTTTTCTTTGTTTTGGGAGATATTTCTAAGTTCAGTGTATTCTTAATAGAAGAATGAAAAGTAGAAAGTATAAGGACAAAACATTTCCTTGAGACTTAATAACTGTGTACTTTAAAAATAATTTTATTAATTTTTTGAAGTGATTGAGAAGTATGCATTTAGTACTTGGAGAGAGTACTTTATTTGTAGTTGAAAAAGAATGTGTCTTATTTCAAGGATAAAAACTTTAAATATTGTGTTCATATTTCTTTTTTTATTGTTTAGTGGACACAAGGTCATTAAAGATATTAGAATTTGAGTAACCTAAAAATAGGCCATTTTCTGGCAAATGAAAAGTTACTTATAAGACATTTACATTCCTTCCAGTTTTACTTGCAGTTTTAATTTTAAGAAGCAAAACAAGAAAATATAGTCTTGCTTATAGATGATGAATCCTTTGTTTAAATTTCCATTTAAAAGGAGAATCGTCACTTTTGAACCTTGTGTCTTGGAATCTATTGGGATGTGCTGTAATTACTTATCTTTAAAACTCCACCTAAAGTCATTTTTGATATGTTAACTGCTATATGAAATGAAACACTAAGTCGATTTAATTTTGGAATTCAGATTTGTCTTGGCAAAATGCCCATTACATTTTTCAGACTATTTAAAACTTAGTAATAAATTCTGATTCTGAAATGACTGTGTTTTTATTAGCCTGAAAATAGAACTCCTTTCCCAGCTCTTTTACCCATCTGCCACGTTAATCATACAATTTTAACAGGTGCTTCTCACTTAGCTTACACAAAGTATAGATTTGAAGGAAAATAGAATCCTAGTCTTAGGTGCACCCTCAGAGTTCTTCTATATCTGGGTAAACAGTGAAAAAAATGAGGTGTCTGCATCAGTCAGTATTGGAATATGTGGAAATGTGGCATTAGAAACTGGACTGTGTCTTCTAAGGTTTTGGGTTTTTTTCAAATAAAAAGTATTCTGACACTATGACTAGTGCCATACGTAAGACTATAAAGTGATTTATTGACTGAATTTTAATTGAAATTTTGAAAATGTTGCAAATAATGTGTAGTCACTTTAAAACATATAATTTACACAAGGCATATTTCATTTTGGGTTTTTAAAATTTTATCTATTTTAATTTATTTTTGGCTGCGTTGGGTCTTTGTTGCCGTGTGCGGGCTTTCTCTAGTTTCAGCGAGCAGGGGCTACTCTTCGTTGCGGTGAGTTGGCTTCTCATTGTGGTGACTTCTCTTGTTGTGGAGCACAGGCTCTAGGCACGCGGGCTTCAGTAGTTGTGGCTCGCGGGCTCTAGAGCGCAGGCTCAGTAGCTGTGGCACACAGGCTTAGTTGCTCTGCGGCATGTGGGTTCTTCCTGAAGCAGGGCTCGAACCCATGTCCCCTGCATTGGCAGGCAGATTCTTAACCACTGCACCGCCAGGGAAGTCCCAGCATATTTCACTTTGAATAATTGGATGGCTTTCTTTGATTCCCAGAACTCTTTCTTATACCTAATCAGTATTGCTTTTATTTTCCCTCTGTATAGGTAAGTGGGAGAGACTTCAGTTAATTTTTTTCAAGTAATTTTTCTTAAATCAATATTTAGTGGATTTATATTTTTTCTTAAATATTCAAATCATATTGGCAGAGAAAATATTTATGACTTTCCTAAAACAAAAATTTGTTGGGAATAGACATTCATCTCTCAAATATTTAAAAGTGGGCTTTATCATTCCATTGTCTTTAGATATTTCTTAAAGATTGTGCAATTTACTAATGATGTGCTAGGTCCTGGATATTCGTTTGTTTAGAAGACGAATGCAAATTTCATTTGACTCATCTTGATTTGGAGAAAATTAGGTATATACTCTTCAAAACAGTCATGTTTTCCCTTCTGTTACATTTCTGATGACCAAATATATCATAGTTATATCTAATGAATTTTGCTATTGCCTAAGGAAACCTACTATAAGGATATGTAATTCATTCTAAAATAATCAAGGACTTTTGTAATTAATTTTAAAATAAAATGAATCATCTTTTGGCTTACTTGTTATCCATTAATCCTGTATGGGAATTTGATTACTGTGTCTGTACAGTTTTTCCTCCAGACAGTTTCTTTATTTGATATCGTAACTACTCATCTGGGATTGAATTCTTAATGTTTTACCATCGCAAGTTTAACGAAACTGTGAACTGATTTTATAAAGCTATCAAAAGGGCTTGCTTATAACTGAGGAGTGTGATTCATTATGTCTCAGAACTTGAAATATTTTTTTAAATTAATTAACTGACAGGGTTTTGTTTTTTTTTTTAATAACTTAACCTGTTCATTTGGTATACGTATCTAACCTATGTTCTCAGGCTAAAAGTTGTTTTCTTTGAGGAATGCATGTGTTTTGACTTGTTAGAATTTCAGTGTTTAGATTAAATCATTCAAAAAGTATATTCTTTTTGAGTTGATTTTTATAAAGTTGTGTCTTTTCCGACCCATCAAATTAGGTTTTACTTTAGAAGTTTGTTATGCCGGCCTACAGCATACTGACATCCTTTTATTTTAACAAATCACTGTTATTCATGGCGGTAGAAGGGAGTAACACTAAATAGTTCCGTATTTGTTCTCTCCTGGTCTGTTGTCAAAATGAAGGTTCATGTAGTCAAGGTAGAGAGGTTAAGAGCATTAAGGTCCTTAGCCTGGGTATTATTTTTGTAACCTATTAATTTATTTTAGCAAGAGCTATACAGGCAGTTCTGATAGCATTGATTTATCTTCATCACACTCATCCTAGACGTCAAGTTAATCCACAGTGAAATGGGTTAACCCTCCAATTTTAGTGAAAACAACTGTAATGAATAAAACCCTGATTCTACCTTCCCTCTTATGAAATGCTCTGGGATAGCAATGGCGAGACAACCTAAGACAGGCTACAAAGCTGCTATTTCTCAGTAGAACTAGAATAATATCTTAATTAAGATGCTGTTCTAAACTCTTATTTCTAAAGTATTTTCATAATGAAATATTCAACAACTCTAATAGAATTTCAATGCAACTATTTTGTTCAGTTGTTAAGCGTGTACTTTCTGAGCGCCATTGGTACAGTCTCTTGCCTGACAAAGCTATAGACTCCAAACTTCCACATTTGTAAAAATCACATGCATGTGTGCATGTGTACAGACACCTCTACCTGAATCCAAATCAGGCTATCAAATAAAACATTAACCAAAAGTTTCAATTCAATCTGGCTAATCAACCCAGTGAAATAGAATGCAGTTAAAAAAAAAAAAGGGTTGAAGATACTGACCATCCAGAAAATGTCAGGAACCACAACTTCAAGTTTACTTCTCGTTTACTTTACAAGTCAGGAATTTGAATAGCTCGTCATATATGATTAAAGTAATAACAAATATTCATACTCCTTAGGTTTAATTTTTGTGAAACATTAATTATTCCCAAACTTAAGCAGTTTCTTTTATCCTATCCTCTTATTTGCATTGTTAGAAATTTTTTGTTAGCAGTTATTTTTCTTTTTTACTTTTTTTAGTTGTCACTGTACTAGGCACTTAGTATGCCCTCAGTATAGATGTACCAAAAGAAACAAGGAATAAACAAATGTTTCAAAAGACCTAAGAAAAATTTAAAAGCTAGAAAAGCGTCTTTTAAATTCCTCACATTCTGAGGATAAAGCCTTCATGTATTCAATCCCCAGACTTGATAGAGAAGTAGTGGATTCTAGAGTTTATCTGTTCATATAGTCAGTATCATATGGAAAATGTCTTTCTTGTTAACAAGTAGAAAGACCTCTCTACTTCAGTAATGCCAATCATGTATTATATAACCATACATGATAAATTATTGGGACTTTGATGCATATATTTTCCTTCAAAGTTGGGTGTTTCACAAATTTTCCAAACTTCTTTTTCCATTCCAATGTGGCTAGCCCAAGCTTGGCCATTGGTATTGCAAATCAAGTGTGTGTGTGTATTGTGGGTAAGGGTCAGGGGGATGTCTAAGTAATGGGGAAAATGCATATAGTTTTTGCATTTTGCAAAGTCTGAAGGGAAAGACTTATTTCTTAGCTATGAAAACGTGAGCATGTCAGTCACTGATTCCATGAATGGTAATATATTTTGGAATTTGGTTTGTGAAGGAATGGAACATTCATATTTTTTTTTTTAACATCTTTATTGGAGTGTAATTGCTCTACAATGGTGTGTTAGTTTCTGCTTTATAACAAAGCGAATCAGCCATATGCATACATATATCCCCATATCTCCTCCCTCTTGTGTCTCCCTCCCACCCTCCCTATCCCACCCCTCTAGGTGGTCACAAAGCACCCAGCTGATCTCCCTGTGCTATGTGGCTGCTTCCCACTCAGATGGGTTTTTAAATGATGTAGCTCTGAATAAACTTTGCGTAAAATAACTTTCTTTCTTGAATGAACAATTTTACCAAGGCAACAAGTCACATGGTATGTTCCCCCAGAACATTGCCTCTAGAGCTTGGCAAATGTTATCTAGGATAGAAGGACAATCCTCTTTCTCACAAATGCCATGTGTTCTATCTTTAATGTTTCTGCCCAAGATAAAGCTTAAATGTTTTCTGTAAGACCTCTTCCCATCATGAAATAGAAAGTCGTCTATTCATCTACTTTGAATGAGTGGCCAAGATGACATTTGAGCTGGCGATTCCAGGAACTAGATGGCATTGCTTTAATGGTGTGAGCATGGGGTTATCTCTCCCAAGTGGTGCATAAGAGTCACTCACAGACATTAATTTTAGTCTAGATAGTCTTAAATGTCAGTTTCAATAAGTGGCTCATGATTATTGGAAAATTCTTTTTGTGTCAAAAATAAAGTTTTAACCTTTGTTAGCATAAGATTGGCCATGTCTCCCTACCATAGTCCCAAGCTCTGGGGACTGATTCCACACCCCTTGTTTCAGGGAGTTCATCTCATCACACACCATGTGTCATGGTAGCTTTCACAAATGTAGATTTAAGCTGTCTCTCTGTATCCGCCATTTGCATTCAGCTTAGTTTCCAGGTGGCTCCTCTTTTATGTCACACTGTTCTTAAATTTAACATGTCCCGAATGATCCTAATCATTTTAACTTATCATTACTTCCCAGTTTTTCCATTACCTTGAATGGCACTTTCAACCACTTAAAGTGGTTCAAATATTAGAATTGATTTTACCCCTATTTTAGTGTTCTTTACCTTTTAGCCAGGTAGGAGATTATCTTTCTACTTATAATTCTTGTCTTGAAAGCATGTCACATCCCTGCTTAAGTCCGTCTCAAGCCTTACTGTCATCCTGAGAGTCAAATCCAAACCCTTTACCATGTCCTGTAAGGTTTTATATAATCTCACAACTGCTGTCTATCTACCTTTTTTCCTATCACACTGGTTCCGTCTCTGTTCTTCACAGAAATCAAGTTCATTGCTGCCTCAGGACCTTTGGACTTGCTATTAGTTCTTGGAATTGTCTTTCCTCAGATGTGTGTGTGTCTGGCGTCACCTCTCAGGTAGCTTTCTCACATGCACCAGTCCGTCCCTATCACATCGTTCTGTTGTAATGATTTCAAGATTTAAAAGACTATTCTTTATTCTCAGCTTGTCTTCTCCCAAAGTTTTTGTTAATGTCCTTTCTCTTAAGAAATGATAGTAGTAGTATGTGATAATACAGTGTATCTCTGGGACAGTCCCCAACCTTTTACTTTACTTTTAAAAATGTTACTTCTCTCACTAAAGACACTGTGTTGAAGCCCTGCTATATCCCTGCCTCTTTGGCTTTCCTTGCTGCGTAGAAGTGGTTTTCTAGGTATGTTCTTCATTTTCCAAAACCTATTTAATTGGATTACCAATAATCCATTGCTAGTATCATTTCACTGAATTGTGCTATAAAAATCCTGTGTACATGTGTGTTTATTACATAAGATTTATGTGCTTAATCTGTCAGCTTGTGTTTCTGGAGGATGGGGGCTCTCAGTACTTCCAAACTGAGAAGGTTAGCTCTTTGAGAGCTAGACTGTGTGACTCCTATTTAGCGTGGTTCTCTAGGTATAGTGGTGGTGGTAACTATTTTTATAAATTAACTATTTTCCAGGCCTTGTGCCAGGCTCTTAACAAACGTGACCTCATTTAATCCTGACAACCCAATGAACTAGTTGCTATTATTACCCCCATTTTATATCTGAGAAAATTCCTTAAGGAAGTTGCCCAAGGTTATACAGCAAGCAAGAGACAAAGCCACGATTTGAACCCAGATGGTCTGGCTTGAGAACCTCCATCCTAAAACAACTATTTGATGCAGCGTACTCCATGCCCTATATATTCTTAGTAATTCTCACTGACTATAGTCAGTAATTCTCACTGACTATACACTGACATCCAATCTACTCTTTGCTTTCAGAGGACTGAGTGCAGTTAAGTGTTGAGGAGACCGAATATTAAAAATCAGTCTGATATGTTGGTGAAAATCTAAAGAAACAAACTAACAGTTTATTAGGAACTTGGAAAATATTGATGCATTTAATTTTTATTTATTTATTTAATTCACTAAGAAGAAGAGGCCCCTCAACCTAGTCTACTCTCATGAGGGTGGGTTGAAGAGGTAAATTCTGAATGGAAAAAGAGAAACATACCCCAATAAGTGAAAGAGCTTTTGAGACACTGGAGTTATAATGGGACTGAGTATTAGGAAAGGACTATGAAATTATAATATATGTGTCTATAAGGTATATTGCAAATGATTTAATTTTTGACGGAGAGCAGTTATGAAATTTGGAATGATTCATCATCATTTATATAAATTAATACTGCTCCTCCAGAATAGATATACTGGTTATTATTAACTGGTTGATACTGGAATAAGTATATTTTAATATACTTATTAATGATGACTACTTCTCAAAGTGTTCAGTCCAATACGCAGGGGATGGTTTGTTCTTGTTGGATCTAAGGAGCCAGTCTTTAGTGCTTTGATTAAGAAATAGGTCATATAGGGCTTCCCTGGTGGCGCAGTGGTTAAGAATCTGCCTGCCAATGCAGGGGACACAGGTTCGGGCCCTGGTCCGGGAAGATCCCACATGCCGCGGAGCAACTAAGCCCATGTGCCACAACTTCTGAGCCTGTGCTCTAGAGCCCACGAGCCACAACTACTGAGCCCACGTGCTGCAACTACTGAAGCCCGCACTCCTAGAGCCCATGCTCCTCAACAAGGGAAGCCACCCCAATGAGAAGCCCGTGCACCGCAACGAAGAGTAGCCCTCGCTCACCACAACTAGAGAAAGCCTGTGCGCAGCAATGAAGACCCAATGCAGCCAAAAATTTTTTAAAAAGAAAGAAAAAAGAAAGAAAAAGGTCATGTAGGATATTGAGGAGGGAAGGAGGAAAAGAAAACCTCCCCCTTCTACTGCAGATGGCCAGGTTAGGTGTGGTAGCTGGTACAAGCGTAGATCAAAATGGTGAAAGTAAAAACGAAACAAAGTAAATGCCGTGCAACCAGATGCCAGGCCATGCTTTCGTAATTAACAGTATTCTACAGTTTTATAGTTTAAAATTCTAGTTTAGCATTTCATTTTTCTACTATTCAATAAATAGTGTATTTAGACTTGTTGGTATTCATAGTAGACCTCTCTTAATTAATTCCCCTTTGGCAAATACCATATTCTGCAGTTTAGTTAACTGTGCTGGCCTCAAAGCCTCAGGGATTACACCTGAATTTCATTAGGGAAGTTTAAGTAATTAATATACGAAGGAATCTCACCATTCATAGTTGCCTTCAACTGGTTAAGACAAGATGAGATGCAGTTTTGTCAAAAACTTTCTAGAACCACAGCTTTATTGCTTATTTTTTTCTGGCAAGGTACTTGATCATATTGACTTTCAACACAGTCCTGGTGTCTATAAATACCAGGTGACTCGTTTTCTTTTTCCATTCTCTCCTGTTCACAGTTTAGAGTGCTACAAGCCAAAGGCACTCAAGTGACATTTTTTAAACACCCCAAACCCACTCATTTGAAATGAGTTGTAAGGGAAGAATAATAACAATACACTTTAGTTAGTCACAAATGAGGTCATCTTCTAGATCCAGAAAAAAAAACCTTAAGCTTAGTATCATTTCTATGGCTTGCAGAGCTATGGTTCGTATTGTCTTAAGAGAACTTTGCATCCAGTGGTAAGAAAAATCTGTCAGTAGGAACCATAGAAGATTCTTTATGGTAACCTTCTGGTAACTTAGTTCACGTGTTTGTCACAACCCTCAAATGCCCCATCCTTTCTCTTAAAATGGCTTATTCATTGGTGTCTCTCTTGTTGTTCTTTAGGAATAGGTGCTATTCCAAAAAGAATGGCATAATGACGGAGGCAACACTCATGGTGATGGTAGGTCTCAGCTGTACTCATGTCTTGCAGTCCCACTTAGCCTCTGTAAGGAAATCAGAAAGTTTACCCATAGAACTGCAAGAAAATTTCCTTTTGCCCTCCTGAATGTCAGATTCAAAATTATAAAGTGAAAGTTTTATTGTTGTGTTGTGACATCATTTATTAGGTACACTTTGATTTTTTGTGTCTGCTGAATATGACCTTTTTCATTTATGTACTCTGAAATTATTTATTGAGCACTTACTATGTGCCAAGCAATTTGGAACAAAGTTGTAAAATCTAAAAATTCAGCATAACTCTGGGACTAATAAAAATTATAAGGTGATTATTTAACGTAGGAAATTATGCTAAATGGCTATAACCCTGGTACTGAAAATTTGTTTGAGTTTTCTTTGTTTTTGGAAATTATCCCATCAAGCCCTCTGCTTCTTGGTAGATGTTAAGATATTGTAGGAAGATGGTATTTCTAATATTCCTACCAAAGAGGGATGTTAAGGACTAATAAGACCTACAGTTTGAGAAACTCTATAAATGTTTCTAAGAGAAAGTGCCAAGAAGATTTACACTATCCTGGTTTTTATGGCAAGTAAAATATTCCCAGAAATTAATTACGCTTGTAAGATGACACCAGTTAGCTTAAAACATTCAAAATTTCATCCTTGTCAGTTTATCCTTGGGAAATGGCTTTCTCACTGATGTGATCAGATTTTGTAATTATCAAAACAAACAAAAAACCTACCTGTAGTGTAGGATCTTTCACATGAAAACAAGGAAAGAGAAGTGATTATCACTCACATTGCTTTTATTCAGGAAGAACCACATGTGTTATGGTGCATGGCATTTTACAGTTTTGAAATCCTTGTTCATGAAAATGTGATCATGATATATTAGAAATTTGCCTCAGGTTCTATATCAGTTTAACATCTTCTGTTCAAGGTTCCAATTAATTTTAAGAAATTGAATTAAATTCTGTTTCCTCACAGAATCTCCTTCTTCATAAGCCATGGTATAAGGTTTGCTGTACTTGGCATGCGGAATGCTTTCAATACATGACTGTTGTTTGCTTTCCCCCCCCCCCCTTTGGATAATCATATCCTATGTGTGTGTTCAGCTAGCAGATATAAGAAAACTCAGGTGAAGGTGAACTGAAGTTTTCAGTTGCGACTCTCACGTTCCATTCGCTTCACAAAGAAAGGATTGTTCCATCCAAGGACCATTTCCATTTAGTGGCAGGAAAGTACTATCATGTTGTTCTGTAGATATGAAATCAGCCTGGGATTTAGCCCTTCTTTCCCTTTATCTTTATTGGTTTTAGGTTAAAACAAAAAGAAACAAAAAATTTATTTGAGAAAAATATGTGCACATAGCATAAACACATATGCCACAAATGCGCATATATAAACTACCTTTTTCATATTTTGTTATCACTTTATATTGATCCCTTTATGAAATGTTGGTTCATTTATCAATTTATTTAGTAAATACATATAAAAACAGATTTCGCTTCTTAAATGGCCTTTTTAAAAGGTTCTGGGTTTAATGTGTTACGCTTTATTCTCCGATTATTTATATTCACTATAGATATACATATGTATGTGTTTGTGTATGTATTTTTTCTTGATACCACAAACTCTTAATCCAGATTATTGAGTAATGGAATGTTATTTTTAGCTGTTCTAGTTAAATATGAGTAACTAGGGAATTCCCTGGTGGGCTAGTGGTTAGTATTCTGGGCTTTCACTACCGTGACCCGGGTTCAATCCCTGGTCAGGGAACTGAGATCCCACAGGCCACGTGGTGCAGCTGAAAAAAATAATAATAAATAAATAAATATGAGTAACTAAATGTTGTTTAGATTTAGGGAAATAGAGTTACATATTTCAATGAACATAAATACATCCTTCTTGAATATTTGCAAAGTAACTCATAGATTTACTTAGGAATCCCCATTATACACATTATTTTATTCTTGGAAACATAATAATTGTGTGAATTAATACCACACTGATCATAAAGTGACAAGTATAATTATAACAGCTTTAATTTTTAAAATTATCATTTTAATATGTCTTACAGAATTCGAAGTGTTGTGGGTAATTCCGACTTTACAGTACATGTTAGTCATGCATTAGTTTCTCTTCGTATATCTACAAAGGTACCATGACCTTCATATATCTTGATATTGCATATTTTCCACTGATTTATTACACATTTGCCATTGATTTTTATTTCAAAATAATTCTAGATTCACAGGAAGTTACAAAAATAGTGCAAAGAGGTCCTATGTACCCTTCACCCAGTTTCCCCAGATGGTTACATTTTATAAAATTATAGTACAATATCAAAACCAGGAAATTGACATTGATATTCTATGTGTATGTATTTCTATGTCTTTTTTTTTTTGAACTGATGTAGACTTGTGTAACTCCCACTTAAATCAAGATCCAGATCTATTCCATCACCACAAAGATCTCCCTCGTGTTGCCCCTACTGGGGGCATAGATCACCCTCTGTTTCCCAGCATTGATATGTTAGTGCTTAAGTCTGCCATTTTATATTTTGTTTTCTATTTTATCCCTCCGTTTATGTTTCACTATTTCGTTTTTGCCGCCTTCCTGTAGGATACTTGAACATTGCTTACAATTCCATTTTTATTTATCTGTAGTGTTAAGTTTATCTATTTGTATAGCTTTTTTAGTGGTTCACAGTCTACTGGTGTCAACATTTTACTAATTTAAGTGAAGTATAGAAACTATCTCCCTGTATGTCCCTTTACCCTCCCCGTTTGTAATATAACCGTCTTAAATATTTCTTCTATTTTTTCAGGCTTATTTCTTTCTGTTGTTCAGACTGGGTAATTCCTATTGTTCAGTCTTTAGATTCTCTTTGTTTTCCCTCATCTGAGAATGTCTTGATTTCCCTTTCATTTCTGAAGGATATGTTTGCTAGATTACAGGATTCTAGCTTAACAGATCTTTTCTTTCAATGCTTGAAAGTGCTATGCCACTTCCTTTTAGCCTCCATGGTTTTTAATGAGAAATCTGCTGCCATTTATTTGTTCCCCTCCTTTAGTTAAGGTCTCATTTCTCTTGCTGCTTGAAAACTTTGTCTTTGTTTTTCCAAAGTTTGAATATCATGTGTCTTGGCATGGAATTCTTTAGGTATATCAACTGTTTGGGGTTCTCTCAGCTTCTTAAATCTGTAGGTTTATGCCTTTTGCCAAATTTAGGAAATTTTCAGACATTATTCTTAGAAAAAAAAATTTCAGCCCCCTCCACTTTCTCTTCTTTTTCTTCTGAAACACCAGCGATAGTAACACCTGTTACTGTCCCACAGGTTTCTGAGGCTTTGTTCATTGTTTTCAGCCTGTGTTCACTTCGTTTTTCAGATTAGGAAATTTCTATTGTTCTGTCTTTGAGTTTACTGATTCTTTCCTCTGTTCTCCCCATCCTGCCATTGAGTCTACTTGCTGTGTTTTGTTGTTGTAGTTATTGTGATTTTTAGTTCTAAAATTTATGTTTGGTTCTTCTGTCTTCTACTTGCCGATATTTTCTATTGTTTCATTAGTTTCAAGTGTCTTTATAATTGTTCATTAGTTCATTTTTATGGTGGCTGATTTAAAATCCTTGTCAGATGATTCTAACATCTGTGCCATCTTGGTCTTAATGACTTTTTTTTTTTTTTGGCTGCGTTGGGTCTTCATTGCTGCACACGGGCTTTCTCCAGTTGTGGTGAGCGGGAGCTACTCTTCATTGCAGTGTGCGGGCTTCTCACTGCGGTGCCTTCTCTTGTTGTGGAGCATGGGCTCTAGGCACGCCGGCTTCAGTAGTTGTGGCACACAGGCTCAGTAGTTGTGGCTCGCGGGCTTAGTTGTGATCGAACCCGTGTCCCGTGCATCGGCAGGCGGATTCTTAACCACTGCACCACCAGGGAAGCCCTTAATGACTCTTGATTGTCTTTTCTTATTCAAGTTGAGATTTTCCTGGTTCTTGGTATGACAAGTGATTTTCTTTGAATCTTTGACTCTTTAGCCATTATTTTATGAGACCCTGGATCTTATGTAAATCTTCTGTTTAGTTCTGCAGATCTCCTCTGATACTGCTTACCTCTTTACTACTGGATGAGGTTGGAAATGCAGATTCCCTCCTAGGTCTCTGTTAACACCTAGGGGGTAGAAGTGGTTCCTCATGATTGTTCGGCAGGGGTGGGAGTTCAGGCTTCCCAGGAGACCTCTGCTGATACCACCCTCGCTGGGAGAGGTGGAGATTCCTTCTTACTGCTCTGCGGCCTCTACTGACTCTTCAGGGTTTGGCCTTGTCGTGGGGTGGTGAGCATCCCGGCTCCACTAGGTCTGACACTGCCCCCACAGAGGGGGGTGCTTCTCATTGCCTCTGGTGGACGTCCACGTTCCCCATGTACTCTCCACTGACTTGGGGGAGGGGGAGACACCAATGATTTTTAAACACTAATTGTTAGTATTTTAGATGGATGATTCCAAATAACTTGAAAACTGTTTTTACTTTAGTTGTTTTTTTCAGTTGTATTTCATTTAGGTCTAAAGATCGGTATATATTTAACTTTTGTCAGACTAGTTTTAACAAAGCTCAAAGCTTACATTTTTGCCTGGTGTTGTAGCATCACATTTGAGAACTGCTAATTTGCTTTTCAGATATGAGAAGAAGAGAATAATTGCAAAGTGTGCTGTGGATGAGAGAGTTTAATGCTTTTCTAAGTATTTTGTGAAAAACAGTGAAATTATAAGGCTGTGTTTTTTTTAAGGAGGTAGACGGACAGTGCTTAAACTCTTACTTGATTCTTCAATTTATGACAAGCCAATTAGAAATAGTAGTTTTTGTTCTAGATTTACAACAGAATTAATTGTATACGTTTGTGTAGGACTATGTTGGCATGAGCAATAGAATGTCATAATAGTTACATCTCTTTTTCACGTTTTTGGATACAGTTTATTGTATTTCTGGAATTATGTGTACATAGATGATCTAAACTTGAAATCTGAGAATTTATGAACACACTCAGGTTTAGGGAATTTAGTGGTTTAATGGCCCCAATATACTCAACAGTTGTTCAACATGATATTAATTGAGGGCCTATTAAGAAATCCTTCCCTAGGAATTCCCTGGCTGTCCAGTGGTTAGGACTCAGCGTTTTCACTATCATGGCTTGGGTTCAATCCCTGGTCAGGGAACTAAGATCCCGCAAGCCATGCAGCACTGCCAAAAGAAAAAAAAAAAAAAATCCTTCCCCAAAATAGTAGATTCATAGGTACAGCACTCTGCAGAGTTACTAAGCAGTACTTTTAGTTGCTATGAAGATTCTCAGGTCATTTGTGAAGAGAAAACTTCCAAAAATAATAATGCAGAGCTTCTTAAAAACAAGGAATACCAGGGAATTACTTTAGCCTTATCTCTAAGCAAATGTGAACCTACTAAAACTGTACGTAGTTTACTTACCGTTAACATATATGGATGAGGCCATAAATAAAATTACTAGTTAAATGTAAAAAATCACTGTTAGATGACAAACTCATGTACTTCTCAATTGGATTAAGGACACAGCTTAAAAAATAAAATGTCCTGTACAGGGTGTTTCAGAAAGTGTTTTACACTTTATAATCATAAATGCATCAATTTCATAAATTAAATTGATATACATATTTTTCATTAAATTTAGCAGTGAAGGTACCAGAAGCATTTCATTGACCAAAAACTGTTAAGGAATAAAGAATGCAATAATACCAAATTAGTAAAGAATCTGATTTTGTTCCTTAATTTAGCCTACATACATTGTCTTAGTGTGCAAATCGTAGAAAAAAAATAACATTGGGACTGAGAATAGATTAATCACTCTGGGTGTTTAGTTCTGTTTTGTTAGAGAAAAGGGGAAACTTTCTTAACATGTTTGTTGCTTCTCTTCACCAACTTAGGGCTAGACTTTACGGTTTGTTTAGCTGTGAAGGGATGACAGACTTGGGGGATGGTGAAGGGAGCTTAGTTTTGGAATGTAAATACATGTAGAGCTCGCCTCCTTTTGTTTAGCATCTCTTTAAACTAAGACAAAAAAAATCAGTGAATGAATGAATAGCAGCATGGTGAAATACCTAAATGTTTGAGTTAAAATTTTTGGATGTTTGAAATCCTATTTGGATCCTTTTCCCAGATCACGGCGCATTCATATGCACTCAGCAGGAAACTTCATGGAGATGCACATTTGGCCAGAAGGTCTTTGACGGTGCCTTTTTCTTAACTTGTGCCTTTTCTTCTTTAGAAAAAAGTAATGGCTTAAGTCTGACTGAAGAACAATCTTTTTTGTATGTTCCTTATAAGAATTTACTTATGGTTCACAGATTTTACCCACCATCTATGTCTGCAATCCCTGGATTTAAAATAGCATATATCCTACTGCAGACTATAGGAAACGCCAAATTAAAGACTTAATGACATACTGCTGAAAAAGACAAAAGGCAACAAATTATAAATCAGTCCACTAATCCTCTAAAGTGAAACTCACAGGGAAAAAAAAATTGTGCATTTGATCTATATATATATATATATATATATATATATATATATATATATATATTTAAGCCTTAGCGTTTTCATGCTCATGTGACAGGTAAACATAGTGGTAGAGTTGGGTTCGAATCCAGATATTTTTAAAAAAAAACAATAATGAACACGAGAAATGTGCTTCTTCAGTGGACAACAAGCCTAGTTATTACGTGAACATTTCAGCACTTATACATTCTGTTCATTTTAAAAATATTTGCCACTTTTTCTCGTTTTAGAATTATTCTGAGGATCATGCTCATTTATGGTGTTGGTCTGTGTAGGCGATGCAGTGGTTTATTAACTTTCCTCCTCAGGGTTGCCTTAGCCACCCTCAAGTCCATTCCAGTTTTCTTGACTTATAAGGAAGTAAGAGTGTCTTTTGTCTCTTGCTGAGGTTCTGGGGAAGGCAGCAAGAACAAGAGCCTCCGGGGGTTAATGGAAGGGTTAGAGAACAGATGGAATGGGAAGGAAAAGGAGGCCTTTTAAAAACTAGTTTTCAAAAGACCCCAGTTACTGCTTGTGGCTCATTTTTCCAGCCTTCCCTTTGGGAGGGTTTCTTTCACAAAGGCCCTGAGTCCCCCTTAAACTCTGGGAGAACGTGCTCCTTCTGGGTGGTGGTGTGGGAATGTCGACGTGGGCTGGTGACAATACAGCTGGTAGTGAAGTTACAGTAATAATAGCAGAGAGAATCCCGGCGCCCCCACCCCGGAGAATTCTGAGGATAGCTGTGTTTGGTCCTGGAGGTGAGACAGCTCTGTGCCACGGTGCCTCTCGCCAGGAGGAGAGCCTCACAGATGTGTACATCTGTGAACGCTGGAACACACTCAGACCTCTCTCCACTTCATTGCAGTTCATTTGAAGTTAATTTTTAAAAAATGACCTGGTCAGGGCGTACAAGCTTGCACGCACACACCATTTTGGGAAAATATGTGAACACACACACACACACCATTTTGGGAAAATATGTCAAGCCTAAGCTCTCCCTTGTGCTCAAGGGTGTGCTTCTAAGGTCAAATGCATTGATGAAAATTCCATACTCATTACTCTCCTTCTTGTTGTTATGTTGTTTCCGTTCCAGCAAAGAGCTAGATGCAGCACAGGGCAGTGGAGACAAGAAGCAAATCACATGCCAGCATTTAAGGCAAAAGTAGAAGGAAGCTGTAGAATTGAAGTGCTGGCAAGTTCACATTCTTGGCTGTTATCTTCACTTTTCCTTGATCTACAGTCATTTAAGGGGTTGGTTCATCCAACCATAAAATTGAACTCTTCATTCTAAGGTATTGGTTTTAAACAAGGAAGGGAGAGACAGGTGGCAATAAATGCAAAACATCGTGGAATATATTTTGAGAAGATAGTTTAAAAGGTATTAAATGCTGGGACTTTCCTGGTGGTCTAGTGGTTAGGACATGGCGCTTTCACTGCCGGGGTGTGGGTTCAATCCCTGGTCGGGGAACTAAGATCCCACAAGTTGCGTGGCATGGCCAAAAAAAAAAAAAAGATATTAAAGGGCATGTGACTCATCAGAAAGGTAGGGAGAAAATATTCCATAGGTAAAGCGTAACATAAAGAAGTTAACATAAAAAATAATGACCTGAGAAAATGAGATGGAAGTTGAGTGAAGTCTGTAGTGTGCTGTGGTCAGCCGCTCAGTATGCAGTGAAAGTGGCCAGAGGAAGGACAAGATGGAAAGCCCTGATTTTATTGTGTTTGTAGCTCTCCTAGAGATGGATTAATTGACGCAGGGAGGGGAGTCGGTGTTAAAGGCTAGGTGGCAGAACAGCTACATAATTTGCAGGCTAGGGCAACATGAAAATGTCAGGTCTTATGTTCAAAAATTAAGAATTTCAAAACAACAATAGCAGATCATTAAACCAAGCACAGGAGCCTTCGTAGTGCAGGGCCCTCGGCAATGCACAGGTGGCGCCCCCGTGGAGCCGACCCTGCAGGGAAGGTGGCTGGTCATTCTCACAGCCCTACACTTGTCCCGTGATCTTAGGTATCACTTCCCCTCATCCACTGACTGCTTATTATATACTTGGAAGAAGCTCAAAGAAAGCAAGCTATGTATGTTACAGACGCACACACCAAGCTTTTTGTTTTTCTCTAAATAAGTAAAATTAAGGTTTTGGTCAGAATTGAAGGAAAACTAAATGTGTTATGACCCTCTGAATTTTTTACCATGTCAGTTGTAAAATGATTAATGCAACATTGTTAAAAAGCCTCCAAACTAAAATTCCGTGATTCTAATATCCATCATCATTTATATAAAGGTATAAAGTCTAAAAACCCTACCTAATGTTTAGGTTAATAAAAGAGTAACTCATATATGGATGTTAGGGAGATACTTTGAAAATATTTAGTGTTAGATACAGCTTTTCAACTTAAATTTGTGGCTTACGTACTTGTAACTTGGAAAATGAAGGTAAATGGGTTAGCTTTCTATAATCAATTTTCAGAGCTAATAGAGATGTCTTAAAACTGAATAAAAGAAAGTAAGAAAAAGAAAAAAAGTGTGCTTTTTAAAAAACATATCATCCTATAGCCTGGGTTCAATGCCCCCGGTGAGTATTAAAGCAAGCCCTCAACCATTCAAGGCAAGAGTTAACTGCTGTCTTTAGTGCTAAGAAGGGGAGTGACCAAGTAAGAGTCGGTGAACTAAAATCAAAGCAGAAGAGACTTCAGCTGGATGCTTAGAAACATGGAACCCACAAAACAGTAAATACCATGATGAGGTGTATAGGCAAGTTATAGAACCCTTATTTCTGGAAGTTTTCAGTATTTGCTTATGTAGAGAGATGGACAATATCTTCCTTTATGTATCTTCCAGAGCTATGATTTGAACTGAAATATTTCAAGGACGTAAAAGGGTTTTGTAATGTATGCATGTCATTTTAGGCATACATAGAAATAGTATATTTTAAATACATGGTTATTTTTACACAAAATGATGGTGTCTTATTAATAGTCCTCTAGAAATACTACTTTAAATGACAATATTTGGTCTAGTCTACAGTTGCTTCTTTAAGACCACAGCAAAAGCAAATCGTTTACACCTATTAGACCCACTGCCTGTGGTCGAGTGACTGCATTCAAGCTTCCCTTCCCAAATTCTCTAACTAAACAAGTCTTTTAACTTCTGTGTCTTAGGTTGTCTTAGGTTAAACGATTTCTTAGAAAGGAAGTTGAAAATGGGGCTCATGAGATTTCTCACTCCTACTGCCTTTCTAATCACCAGATCAAGTTTCTCTCACTCATGAAGAACATTATCTCCAATACTTACAACTTTGGGGGGGTCTTTAATTATTTTTTTTAAAACCCCTTTTCTGACAACAAAAGAAATGTGCTCATTTTTTAAAGTGTACCCATTACAGAAATAGGTCATATAGAAAATGGAATTTTCCTATAATCCAATTTGCTTAAGGTAATAATGATGAAGTTTGGTGAAACATTTAATTTTATATTTTTATAGTCTGTAAAGCAACACTGTTTTGAATTTCAGAGTATTGAATTCACAGTCTATATTTCTTCAGATTGAATATCTTATATGACAACTTTTGTCGAGACGACACTTATTTTCAAGCTAGAGTCCTGATCTTGTGTGGTTCACTCCTTAGTTTTTCAACCCTCTGCATAGGAATTTGTTTTGTGATTTGGCCTTTTATTATGTCTCTAGGACTTCTTAATATTAACCATAGACTTTGTTAGAGCTAATTTTTTTTTAATAATTTTACTGATTCTATAGAATTGTTTTGGGGATCAATAAAATAATATTTGAGATAATTCCTTCAGAGGCCAGTATCTTTCTTTGATGTCCTGAGTGTTGGACAATCTTGGGTCTAACATAGCAGATTGTTATTTTTTTTTATTAGCCTGTGGTTATTCAGAGCCAAGTCTGGTGAATATATTTAATTATGTTGGAGCCCTTCCAAACTGAGTCAAAGGTGAGGCAAAATCTATTAGGTATTGAGGCTGTTTTTCTTGTGTGTCTTACCAACTGACCCTGTAGGTATTTCCAATGGAAGAATTTTTTTTTTAACAGGAAATAAAAATGTTTAGCTGTGACAGTATCAACTGAAATTCTGCCTACCTTGAGAATTTTTTAAGGCAATATTTTTGAGGTCTTAAATTTGTAGCTCTTTCATTGAAAAATGAGTCTTGTTATACTTTAGAATTTCTCATTGCTTTCACACTCATAAAGTTAAGTGTTAAATGTAAGGTGATGATGATTATTATTCTGCATGGATTGTTTATCAACAAGTCTCCTCTTCAGGCTAATTTTGAGTCATGGTTAGTCTCTCCTTCAGGAAGAAATGAGGTGGGACCCTGTTTTCTGCTTTTCTGGAGGGCTTTCCTTTGACTCCAGGTCTTCTAAAAGGATGCAAATCACTTCAAAACAGTCATCACTCTCCCTCCCTTTGTGGCCTCCTGTGTTTGTCCTGATCTCCCCCTCCTGTCTTTTTTGTTTTGTTTTTTCCTCTGTAAAGGGAAAGTAAAGAGAATCTGCAGTCTGCCCTCCCACCCCCTCTCCTCCCTTTCTCTCCCCTACCCTGGAGGGTGGGCTGAGAAATAAGGAAGAACCTTCAATCCTGTCCTTTGTTAGGAACTCTGATGACTAAAACTGTTGGAACACGGCTAAAATGAGTTTTGGAGGCTTTCCCTACTTCCCCGGCCTGCCATTTCCATGGGTTACTGAGGACTGGCTCTATTGCCAAACAAGGCTGATATTGAGCCTCAAATTTTGATCCGTTTTTCATCAAGTTTGATTTAATATAGAAGTTGCAAGATTTAGTAGTAAAGCAGTTATGGTTCTTATAGCAAACGTCAACTTCATGCATGCCGAATTCCATCTCTTGGGCTGAAGACAAAGCCGTTTGTGCAAAAGGTCCACAGCCCATTGAGTTGTAAGCAGTAATGCCAGCAGCAGCAAGAGAGCTATCTTTTTTGACCTGAAACAGTTATCCAACAAATGTAATACAAAACCTTAAGTTTTATTTCCTTTAGAATGGGGGACATTGCATAACTAAATAAATTAGTAATGGAATAATATGCTTTTTTTAAAACCTGCAAATCTATGTCTGAAATGAATAAAGTGATTGTTAGAAAATTTATAGCTTTTATGGAGAGGTGATGACTGGTAATTTTAGATTGATTGGTAGTTGAAAATGAGGGCAACAGACTTTTTTAAGTTACTGGGTCTGAGGCTCATGCTGGTACTGCTTGCTTCTTCCAAGTGTTTAAATTGAAGGCAACTTTGTGATCAGGCAGTTTAACAGTGATGGCGAACAGAACAGTTCAAAGAGAACTTGC
Source organism: Balaenoptera acutorostrata (assembly GCF_949987535.1). Classification (NCBI taxonomy): domain Eukaryota; kingdom Metazoa; phylum Chordata; class Mammalia; order Artiodactyla; family Balaenopteridae; genus Balaenoptera; species Balaenoptera acutorostrata. The sequence goes on along the minus strand of NC_080065.1, from coordinate 44,685,915 downwards.
ATTTAGACTGTCAAAGATTCGTGGGAATTCAGATATGTGTGCATATATATACATATATATAACGCAGCACCTTTTGTATTTCACAAATTCTGATACAAGTTTTATTTATAACAAAACATGAATGCTATTGCTAGGAGAGAGGAATGAAAACTATCAGATCATTTTCAGAACCTTAAAATAACTTCCATAGAAATAACTTCTAATGTTTCATTCTCTTGCATTGAAATAAATTGTTTCTCAGACCTCCGATCAACCACAGAACAGAAATGACAATGGCAAAATACATAGCAGCGATGCTAAATTACTTCTAATTGATGATGACATTTTCTTTTATTAATATAAGCTTTAGCTTATATTAGGGGAGGAAAGAAGACTAAAATGTTAAAAGAAGAATTCTCTCTGGAGCAGTTTACAAACATTTGGGGGAAATGGAAAACAAAGATGAAGCACAGGGACTGGTAAAAGGTTTCAGTGTTACTCTTGTTCACATGATAGAGCAGCAGTCAAAATACACCCCTGTGATTTGTCGCATCTGGTAGAAATGCTGCAGTAGCTAAAGGGATGATCTCTGGCTTTGGTGAAGAAATGAGTAAACAAGACAGTGTAAAGAGAAAACCCTGGTTAGTAATCAGAGGCCACATTCCCCAACCCCTAAAACAAGTTTTAGCTTTGTATGATGCCAGAAGAGAGAGGCCAAAAGTCTGAGAGAACTTTTGTTATGAAGGGTGTTTGTTTTGTGTTTTTAAAAATTTGGATGACATAGCTCAGCACTCTGGATACAAAGGTTGGAGCCATCAGTGCAGTTTTAATAATCCACTTACTAGCAGCAATACGTTAGCACCTAACTGGATGGATCTAAAAATGCAATCCACATACACATTTCACATGTTTGATGTTTATCAGGACACACCTTCTTTTCCTCAGATACCTTCTCACCGTTCCTGTATTAGTAGGTTACTCATCTCTTCTCTCTCTTATATGAAGTGTTTTAAAGTTTTGCATGTGTGCCTAGAGGTCTTTTGGCGTTTAAACTAGTTTCTCAACATTAAAAAAAAAAAAAAAAAAAAAACTGTTTCTGAGTTATAGAAGTTATTTAGCTCCGCTGATGCATAAGGCTATGTCAGCTACAGGACTATCAAATATAGCTGCTTTTGAAGACAGTAGAACTAAAGCAGGAGGCCAGTCTCAGCACTTTTCTGGGACTCACTGGGATACTGAAGGCTGGGTCTTCTGCAGAATTTAATCCTCTCCCTCCTGAGCATGAAGGTGTTTCTGTGTAATCTACACTTCCTCTTTCATATAGGAAAGGCAGGCAAGACCCCCAACATTGTAAACTGCTTTTGATTTGAAAGAATCTGAAGTAATAGAGGGCTCTAGCTTACAGATCTTCTTTTGGCTCATATGTGTGTTTCTCAGAAGGAATGTTCATAAGGAAAGTGGCAATGTTTTGCTTCAATGCTAATAAAATTTTCTGATTTCCTGTTCCATAGTTCTAAAGGTTAAACATATTTTAAAAAATAATAACTTGAGTGTAACACACGTAAAATGAGAAATCATTATGTTATCTCCATATTTAAAAAGTAAAACAAAAGCAAAAACAAAACCTGATAACAGCATACCAAAAAGTTACTCTTACCTTTTCTTCTTTTCTTTGAAAATATCAACGTAAAAATATTTTATCTTTGGCCAAGACAAATGTCAGTTTAGAGGGTATCAAAAGCTAAGATGAAGAGGAAGAAAATCAGTTGAAAGATGATTTGAATAAGATGAATATATTCAAATCTAGATGTTCTGTTACTTATATTCTAGGATAGTAAAGAAATTGGCCAACTTTTTTGAAACACCATTTGGTTATCTGTTTTGAAAACTGCAGGAGGGTTACAGAAATACATAAGATTGGATAAGAGCCCAAAGTGGACCAGTATTTTAACAGGGAGAATTGTGACCTGCAAACCACAGACCTGAATTGAACTTCTCTTTCTGAAGAAACAATATTTAAGAAATCAGCCTTAAAACACTCAGATGAAATCAAGCAACGCAAAAACAGCCCTAATTAGCAATCTGATTTTCAGAAGGGTAAAATTTTATCTCATTTAACTTTTCAATGGGCAATGCACTCACCTGGTACAAAATTCAAAAAAAAAGGGCACATGTGGTGAAAAGGGAACCTTTCTACTCCCCAGATTGCAGACAACAGTCTCATTTCAAGTAAGTTTAGGTGAGATAAATGATCGCATTTTATGAAATCAGTAAATGTTATTCATTTTGCCTCAACAAGCCTTTTTGATTCAGTTCTGCACGATACATTAATTAAAATAGGAACAGTATGTTCTTGATCTCTGTTCTTCAAGCTGTTGGTTGCAATGGATTAGGGAGTCACGTAAAGACTTTTGTGATTTTTCTGTTAAAAAAAAAAGGAAAGAAAGAAACTGAATTGAATAGAAAATATCAAAATGTGTTATGGTAAGAGAACAGTGTTTTGTAAAATTTTTTTCTTGTTATGCATGTGTATTCACACATATGTACGTGTGTACTGGGTCTCAGTAGCAGAAGGACTTCTTATGGTGAATCTTGGTGAAAAACTTTGAAATCCTTAGTTTTGTTTTTATTTCAGTTTTTTGAAATGGCTCTTCAGGTACTTTTGAGTACAGAACTATTTAAAGATTCATATCCATGGGTACATCTATGAAATGGTACCTCAGTTATAGCCCAGAAACAATGGTGGCCACAGTCGTGAAAGAGCACGAACACGAAGACCGTTGATGGCACCAGGAGCCTGGATTCATTAACCTCTAAATGTAGAAGGATCGCGTGTACTTCGGAGATGCGCTCTAAAGCAATCAGTGAAATAGTCTTAAAAATGGCAAGGCAAAATATGAGCAAGGTCCCTTACATCTTCCACCATGAGATGTATTGGACAGAAGACAATCTGGGGTCAGACTGGATCCTCTGAACAATTTAGCTCTTTGAGTCTTTGGAAACTAAAGAAGATGACAAAGGAGCAAATAGTGTTGGATATCAAAATGCGTGATGGGACAGGCTGTCTTTCCCTTGCCACTCCCTACCTGTGTGGCATCTAATAGTTTGCTTAGCTTCATGGAGCCTTAGTTCCTATATCTGTTTTAAAAACAAACCTACATTAGAAATAAAAACTAGAAAGAGAACACTTGTTTCTCAGAGTTGTTGTGAGGATGAAGTTAGCAGAAGACATCACACTCTAACCAGCACAGTGTAGGCCCTCAATAAAATGTGAATTTCTTTTTTCTATATATGAACTCATTGAAACAAAGTTCAGGGATAACCCATTCTACACACACACAGATACAGATGGACACCCAGGTGCCCGCATACAGAATTTTAACTGCCCAGCAACATTGATTGAATGTCCTCTAAATAAAGTACTACTAAACTCTCTGAAATAATTTACCAGTAAGTGCAAATGACTGTGGCAGAGAGGCAGTGATACATGAGTGGTTAACAGCATGGGCCCTGGAGCTTTGCCTCCCAGGCCACTGGGCAAGTTTATTCAACCACACTGGTCCTCAGTTTCTTCATCTGTAACATGATGATAGTAATATAACCACTTTATAGGTTTTTATGAGTGTGAGTTTGAAATGAATTCATACATGTAAAGTGCTGAGAATATTGCCAACACTAGGCAAAGTTAGTTTTCTGTATCACCTAGGAGTACCGAAAAGATGGCAAGGAAGAGTGACCAGTGGGTTACTGAAAGAAGGTTGTCTATGAAAGTACAAAAGGGAGGCTTTAGTAAGATTTTGAGGCTAAAGAAAGACTAGCAGAAAAAGAGAGGTTGTTATTCGCACTGTTTTATATTGTTTATAGATTCATTTTGATATTCCCCTTTTCATTTTCAGATCTACAAGTCTATATGTTTCTTGCATTTCAGTTTATTGGCTGATACAGTTTGGTTTCTGAAAGTTTTTTGTATTTGTTTTTGGTTTTTTTAATGAAATACTCTCAGTAGCTGCTTTTTTTTTTTTTTTTTTTTTTTTTTTAAGGGAAGGGGACACAGTAAAGATGTTTCTGAATTTTAGAAGTTTAGTTCCAGGCCAAAGGCAGTGTGTGTGTTCTGACTGACATCCCGGCCTCTTTAGGGTAGAATATAAACACCACAGGTGAATTCTTTGGCAGCTTTAACCTGTTTCCATAGCTCAGGCGTTGTTTGGGGGAAAACAGTTTGATTTCTGAAGGGAATTTTCAAAATTCTCAGGCAAGACGTTCAGCACAGTCATGGATCTTCCTTTGCATATTCTTTTTAAAATTTCTGTGTATAAAACTCCACACTATTGAGAAATGTCTGACTCATAAATATAGCCATTTAAGGATGTGTGGGGGGTTACAGCATCGAGGTAACTATGGTGTTCCCATCGCCCAGGTTTCTTGCTAGAATCTGAAGCAGACCGATACTCCTTCTTTCAATTACGTGTAGTTATTCCATTATTGCATCCGCACCGTCACCCTTAGATAAGGCTTCAGTTGTCACGGCCACGTATCCTGCACAACCCCTCCCCTGCCACCGTGGTGCTTTGCACTCGTGACTTCCGAAACGGACGCGTTCAGGAGCTGTGTCCTGAGTTACCCGGAGCTCGTTTGCCCATTCAGAATCTGTTTTAAAACCCATGCCTTCTGTCGGAGTGCTTCAGGTGCAAGCCCAGAGTTTTTACAGATGAAGTCCATTCCCAAAAACAGGGCATTTTCCGTTGACTGCTTAGTGCCAATCCACTTTGTTTGATTTACATTGAACCCAGAAAATGACTATCTGAGGCCTGATTTAAAACCTATCTTTGGTCTTTCTTACAACGCAGTATCCGACCGGTTAGTAGAAACTGACAAAGATACCCGGAATCATTTAGTAATGAGCATAGTTAGAAATTCAGAAACATGTATCCCTGAGCAGGAAAAAGAGACCTGTGAAGCAGAGCTTGTCAACTTTGTTGAAGAAATTTGCAAATATATGCATCTGTTAGTGATCAGGGTCCTGACTTAATAGGCAAGTTTAAAATTACTGATTACGCTGATGTGCTTCTGATTTCTTTTTGCAAAACAGATGAGTAGTTTTTATTCCAAAATTTGTTCCAAATCCTATTTTTTGGCAGTGTGCTAGGTTTAGTCACAGTGTGAATAAAGTATGCTCCCCGTGTCTTGATTACTCTGCCTAAAATATCTCAACACAGTGTACATTTAGTCCTTAGATTATTATAGCTAATGTTAAACATCAACAACTTCTTACTTTAAGCTAATGAAAATGTTGTGACTGAGACGCTTATTACCCTTATGACACCTTCCCAAATTCAAATTCATCTTGTCAATTCTCCACTGTTTTGAATACCAAATACCTACGCTGTTACTCTTCCTACTTCATTTCCTTTGCCCCTCCATCATTACTTTTCAGTTGTACGTCCTTCCATTAATGTTTAGAGGACAACTGATGTCTCTCATCTTTGGATAAAAGACATCATTATTAAATTGGCTTTTGCTTTATTCTATGTGTGTCCTGGATCTCCCTTCCCTCTTAGTAGCCAAGGACACATTTCTGAGTTCTCTATCTCTATGCTTGCCAAAATGGGAAAAAGAAAATTGCTAAACCTGGAGTCTTGTGAGATACTTAAGCAATTTAATTCATATTTTTCGTATAAGTGACTTTTTATCATCCAGTCACTCCAACCACGGAAACTGTGAGTATATAGAGTCGTTTGCTCCTTGTGGTATCTATCTTGGGTATAGTTACCTGTAATGAACTTGAATCATAGGATATAAATCATATCTTTATAAAGAGCTTTAAATGAGCCAGCATGAGAATCCAGCAATAGTACAAGGTGTAACAGTGCTAGGAATCAGAGATGGAAACTTGACCTCAGTTATTTGCCTCTGGACTGCCAGAGGCTGGTAGTTACATTTGCTCCCCCTGAGAGATAAACATTTGGGGATGTTCCCTCAGCCATTTGTTGACTCAAATTAAGAATTGCATGAAGCAGCGTTCAACCCTTAGGAAAAGTCAGTTGCCATGTTTTGGAATCTTAGATGCTGGAACAGTAAACTTCCAAAAAATGCTTTGATGCTCAGATTTAACAAAAAATTAAAAGGAAATGAAGCCCTTAAAAACAAATCTAGGACTTCCCTGGTGGCACAGTGGTTAAGAGTCTGCCTGCCAATGCAGGGGACACGGGTTTGACCCCTGGTCCGGGAAGATCCCACATGCTGTGGAGCAACTAAGCCCGTGCGCCACAACTACTGAGCCCACACGCCGCAACTACTGAATCCCGCATGCCGCAACTACTGAGCCCATGTGCCACAACTACTGAGCCCACGTGCTGCAACTACTGAAGCCCACATGCCTAGAGCCTGTGCTCCACAACAAGAGAAGCCACCGCAATGAGAAGCCCGTGCACCACAGCAAAGAGTAGCCCCCGCTCGCCACAACTAGGGAAAGCCCGCGTACAGCAACGAAGACCCAGCGCAGCCAAAAATAATAATAGTAAAATAAAACAAAAATAATTTAAAAAAAACAAATCTAATACCCTGCCACTTATTGTTTTATTAATACGAAGTGTTTTTTTCTTATGAGCAAGTAAGGAAGAAGTCATTATTTTTGTAGCCTTTTATATAAAGAGAAGGTTGGTACTTTATAGTGTTCTGGGAACCACATAGATTTTATAATGTAGAACGATGCAGTTGTGATCATCATGGAAAAGTTAAGAATTATCTAATTGGGGTGGTGTGCTGACTTTACAAACAAGTTTCAAGTACCTTCAGTGTTCTTCGCACTGTTAGGCACTTGGATGTGGCGAGCTTGTGATACAGAGATGAAAATGATAGAGGCGCTTCCCTCAAAAGTGTGCATAATTTATTAAGGTCCACAATGCAAGGAAATGAATAATGGGGAGAGTGGAGTGGTGGTTGGAGGACCCAAACACGCAAAACCCATTTGGGGGCAAAAGGTGATAGGCAGGGCTGGCTGCATAGTTTGCAGGGCCCAGTAAAAAGGCAGATCCCTTTGTTCAAAAAGCAAGCCAAAAGAGCCATTAAAGGTACTAAAATATAAAGCTTTTTCCATCTTCTGTGTATCTCCCCTGCTCATGTGCCTGCTCCATTGTTCCATCAGACTTCATTTCCAAAACACAAGGTCAAAGATAAAATTAAGAATTTCAAGATGGCGACAGCAGAGCATTAAATTAAGTGCAGAGTGCTTCCAAGCCTGGGCCCCTTTTGACAGCAGGTCTGTGGCCAACTGCACAGGTCACACACCCACGAAGCCCACCATGAATGTGGGATTGCTATGAAATCTACTATGTCAGCACTAAATTCATGTTCAAGGAAGGGTTTATAGAGAGAAATTTGAAAATGTTTATACAAATCAAGACAGATATGTTTGGGTCAGATTATGGTTTATGTTTTTTTGGTTAGGCACAGGGCAGGGGAGTTTTTGTTTTCTATATGGGAGGAGAGACAATAGGGTATGAACAACTTAGAAGAAATAGCTGACTTGAAGAAACATGGTGATGGTTGTGTGCACCCAGGGAGTGGCTGAGTCATTTGTTAAACTTGAGCTGCAGGACTTACCATCCAGAATCTTGGTGTATGGAAATAGGGGCAGCCATTCTTAGGAGACTTTTTTCCTCATGGATTGATTTTCTTTTAAAATGGAAAACATATTATCTTCGTTTTTGCTTTAGAGGAGAGGGGGAAAAGTGACTAGTCAGATCCCAGCTTGGTCTCTCCCAAGTAGGATGTGGGCTGTGGCAGCATCCAAGTCCTGGCATGGCTTCTTGCCTGCAATGTGGCATGGACTTAGGAGGGGGGGCAGAACTGGTTTTAAGTCCCTGCTCTCCCACTTATTAGCTTGATGACCTTGTGGGTGGTATTTAACCTCTCTGGGTCTCTCTCACTTTCTGTGTAAAATAAGAATGATCATTGGACTTGCCTCATAGAGCTAGGAGGATTAAATGAATTAATATGTGTAAAATGAACTAATACACGTAAAATGAGTTCATATATATAGTTATATGTATTTATATACATACACATATGTGTGTCTTAACATGTATTGCAGATGCTGGAAATAATATCTATACCATTCTGCTTACCGCTACTGCCACTTTCAGCTAACCTTCCCAGTGTCGCTTAGGAGAAGCACTATTCACCTTTAAATAAACGTCTGCATCTGTGTAACTTGTAGCCCACTTGTAATGGTTCATGTGAGAGGCAGTTCAATCACCTGTCACTTCAGATCTGCACTTCAGACTTGGATTCAAGGGACGCATTTGAAACCCATCTGCTTATTTTTTCTACCGAAGGTGTGTTAGAATTTATTGTACATCTTTCTACATCAGTTGTCACATCGGCAACTGTTTTCCTCAGTTTCAACTCTTCTGGAGGGGAGCAGTTTGTCTTTTTCAGTTAAAGCCTGACGGACCACCCCAGATGTGCCCCAGTTGTGGAGAGAATCCATCCAGGCACTGTGGCAGGCAGGCTCAGGGTCCCATTTCATTTTTCCAGATCACTGTCACCACCTCCACCACCACATGTAGCTAGATGATCAGAGGGACGTGTTTCAAAAGATTGAAAGCCCCTACCTTAGATTTGGCATCTTCGTTTTCCGTTGGGGATGGACGGTGATGAGAATTTGTAGCAGGCTCATTTCTTTTCCTTGGCCTGGAAGGCTGCTCAACCCTCCTCCAAACTCAAAAAGAAGAAAAAATAAAAGGAAAGAACGAATGTTTCTTGAGTCTCTCAGACCTCGGTCTACTGTGCAGCACCTCACTCCCTTTATTGCCAATTTTCTCAAAGGAAGATGCTCCTGGACCCCATATAGACATGAGGTGAAGCTGCTCCCTTAGAGGTCTTTAATGCTGACTGTCCAGTCTTATGGCTACTTTTCTCCCGCAGCCCTGCTTGACTTCTCTGCTCCCAGTTATTTTTGTAATACTTCTTTCATTTCAGTGTTCTCTTTGTTGGTTGATTTTGGCACTGCACGCCCCTACTTCTTTTCCTACATTTCTTCTCACCGTCTTCTTCACTTGGTTTTCTTGTCCTCTCTACCCCTGGAGTGTAGGCACTTGGCAGGTTCGGTCCTGCAGCCTTCTCCTCCTTCTCTATTCTTTCTCCCTGGGAGCTTGCTTCCACTTCATGGCTCTACCTTTGACAACATCTTCACCTTGATGTCACTGACTCCCTCCTGACTCTAGATCCAAGTGCTCATTTGACTGTGTTTCACATGAATGTCCTAATACCCCTTTAGTCCTGACATCCCCTTAATATCATCACATTAAATAACTTCATTTTTCTAACTGGAGTTTTATTATTCTCTCTCATCTTACCCCATCCCTGCTGTTTTTGACATGATGCGCTCCCTCTCCTGGGTGGTGTTCTTTTTCTCCTGGATACCAAATCAGTCACCCATGTCCATCTCTCCTATCAGGCATGCGCAGGCATGATGCCCTTCCTTTCTGCACCTGCAGCATCTAGTACAGTGCCTGGAACACTAAGTGCTCATTGACTCGATTAATGAATATTGAGTGGCTTCCCTCCACTGCCCAGTCAGTTCTCAAGTTTAGTTGATTTTAAGTCAAAGACTATTTCATGCCTTCATCTCTTACATAAATATTCCACTTCTGTTCTTTTGCATCTCTAACCTGTCCTTTATATTCCTGCCAGTGTCGTCCTCCTAAAACACTGAAGGCCCTTAATACATACAGGGCTGCGTCTCACTCATCTTTACATAACCCGAGTGCTGAACCGCAGTGCCTCGTGCACAGTAGCCACTTAGAGGTAGGTTCAACTTAGCTGGAGCAGCACTAAGAAGGAAGGAAAGAGATGTGAGGGGGTGACAGATTGAAAGGAGGATTAGAAAGATAAAAGGAGAGAAACTAAAGGGCTGAGGCCAGCCAGTCTGTCTGTAAACATTCCATTCGTCTTGGTGTTAGATTGAATGAAAGCTGGTGCTTTTTTGCTGATGTCCCTGGATACGTTTTTCCCTCTTTGGAAAAGAAAGATACATTATTCAAGAGATGGGGAAAGGAGGGAGAAAGTGGGCTCAGTCCCCCACTCACAAATATGAAATCTTGTTCATAGAACATAGAATTGTGAAGCCAGAAAATGCCTGAGTGGAGCCCAGTTTCTTGTTCTACAGACAAGGAAACTGAGGCCGGGGAGGTTAAGTGGCTTAGCAGCTCGCTAATGGAAAAACCAGCAGTAAAACATGAGTCTCTTTATTCCTCTTCCAGCACATCCATCAATAAATCACATTATCTCTTTTCTAGGTGGCCAAGGCCAGTTCTTAAAGTGAAAGATTAGAACTACTAAGAGACTAGGCCTTTAAAGACCCTTTGTTAATCACAAATTTTTGCGAGATTCACATCAGACTCTATTTAAAGAACTCAGCATGTTCAGAAACAGATTAGTGGTTTTCCATTTCTTTTTTTTAAGCAGAGATTCGCACAATCATCCTTGTTTTTATCTTCTTTTTAAAATAAAATTGTACTTAGTAGCATAATTAGGAAAACAGATTAAAGTGGAATTGTTATGGTTAAATAGGAGGTGAGGACCAATCCTAAGTCCTGCCTGACCATCAGCCTCCTGCCTCTTACCACGGTAATGGCTGAAGATCTGAAGAGCTGTTGAATTAGATGATCTCTGAAGTCCCTTCCATTTCTCACAGGCTGCAATGCTATGATTGTATAATCTGTTGCCATTTGGATCTTTATTGAAAATTCTCAGCTAATGAAGATTTAGGGAGAGAGAAAAAGAAGTGGTATGGGAAAGTGTGCTAGTCATCAGGAAGTAAATGGACCTTCCATTCGGTTCCATAAAGACAGCCAGGAAAGGGGACTTTTAAGAGGGCAACAAGGAGACTTTGCACCGTTTGGAGATTTTTGGACAATGTGGCCAGAGTGATAAACAAAGACAGCTGTTGGTGATGGGTATGTATCAAATAATGGAAAAATGAGGAATCTGAAGGAGAGGAGCTCAGATTCCGGAACTCTTCTTAGCTCAGGAAATGAAAAAAGAAGACTGAGATTATTTGGAGGAATGAGTTTGTAGGATGTTCATGAATTAGATTTATGGTGTAAAAGGCAGAACTTTGTTGAGCTGATTTCCTAGGTTGAGCAAAAATAATTGCCTTACAGCATCAGTTGGTCCAGTGGTAGATGGGAGGTTTATTGTTCACCATATTTGAAGTAGTAACGTTGGAAAGTGATCTCGCTGTACATTGCAGGAGAATCAAAGTCTAGGTTGGTTAAAAAGTTGGGTTGATTTGAAAGCATTTTTGAATAGCTGAAATTTCTTCATAATTTGTTTTTATAAGAGTAGGCTCATTTAGTAAACTTTAAGTTAATTGGTATATTTCCTTGGCTCGACCCAAGTTTTTATTATCAATTTGGTATTTTAATCAAATAAAACCTACAGCAAAGTTAGTCTGACACATTTATATATTCAGTCTTGACTCCTTAGAAGTGCCTTCCTTCAAAGGAGGCCTTTCTCAAACCCTAGGATTGATCTCCCCTGTACCCCTAAGACCTCTGGACAGACTGTGATCTATAGCATTTGCAGCACAGTTTTGAAAAGATCTCTTGACTTGCCTATTCTGCCAGCACCTAGCACAGTGTCTGACACATATAGCAAAGGCTTAATAAATATTTGTTGAACTGCACAGAATGTGTGCAAGTCTTTCAACATCCCTGAACTTCTCTTTCTTCCCATCTGCAAAAATGGGAAGATGAAAACCTGTCCCGCCCATCTCACAGGGTTATAGCTATGGGTGGTCTTGGTAGTAGTATGGGTAGTCTTGTTAAGGGTAGGAACTTTGTCTTACTCTCTGTATATGCCCATAGCACCCAAAAGAGGTCCTGGAATAATGCATCTTTATCGATTGTAATTAAAAGTTGATTCATAAGTGGAAAAATTCTGGATTCACAACAGAAATGATCATTAGGCACAAATGGCAAGCCATTCATTAACATCCCTCTTATACAGTGAATTTGAACATTTCTAGAGTCAGCTAAGTAAGTAAGGAAAGAGGAAGGAGGCAAATCAATACATTTTCTGAAAACATTACTTACAAATTCTCAAGCAAGATAACAACTAAGAGACGTCACTAAATGGGAGGGGCGTGGTTGAGTCTTAACCCTAATAAGGGAAAGCAGTGCTTATGTGACCACTTCCCACTCCCAACCCCCATTGGCAAGTGTTGTTGAGGGCTGCCCAGTTTGCCTCTCCTCCTTCAGCAATCATTAAAGAGACTACCCTGCACTGAATCAAGTCCCCCATCCCTCCACCTGCTATTTCCTGGGTGGTGGGAAAGGACAGGAGTATGGTTCCAAAAGACGTCAATAAATAAACTCTTCTATCTCAAGAAAGTTTGCCAGCTATTTACCAGTACTTCGATCATTCTGAGCTTTGATTTCCTCCCCTATTTTCGAGGGATAATAATGATTATTTCTTCACTGTGTAGCTGTAAGGATTACATGAGATGAGGAGTGTGAAAACTCCTTATAAGAGCCAAAGCATTATTCATATGTTACTGGATTTTTTTTTTTTTTTTCTTCACCAGAGTTATCTCTAGGACATAGACATAGGTAGTATAACTGCTTTGGTGCCCCTGGCTTATCTAGGAGTTTTCAGAAAGGCTGCAGAAAATTTTTCTGCCGAGTCTAATATCCCAGTTGACTCTCAAACTCTTTTTTGGAGGTAAATACTGGCTACTACAAGTGCTTTTTTATCCTTTTCTTCCTAGGTATATTTACATGCACCTAATATAGATAGAAAATTTTAAGTGTTTTTCTTCCAGCTCTTCTTTCCTTTCACCCTGCCTTGAACAAAGTACATCAAGTAGAAGTTGTTTGGGGTTAATGAAAAATGCCAAAGGGGAAAAAATATCAGTTTTTCAGAATATAATATAATTTGACTTAATCAGATTGCTTTCCTAACGTTTTGCTGTTGCATCAGAAATGTTCATGGGGCAGGATTAGAAACGAGGGGTAACTTGAGAGATGGAGTATCTCTGGCAGGAAGGGAGACCTGGGTGTGGTACCACAGCAGAGAACTTTGAGTAGCCAGGAGGCAGGGACGAGGTCAACCAAAAGCGTGAGCTTCTTATGCTTATTCCTCTAGACATGCTGTTCAGGCTTATGTGCCTGTACGTCCTCCTCTGAGGAAGCCTTTGAGAATCACTGATAATGTATAATCCCCCTGGGAGATAAACCTCTTACAAATAAACTGAAAGATGAGGAAGTAAAGTTACATACAATTATTAAGAAACCACTCCCTCCCCCCCTTTTCAACCACATAATGAAGCTTTAGCAGACTTCACCATTATTCTGGTTTTGTTTCTCTTTTCGGTAGGAACTCTTTGGGTCAGTGGTTTCCCACTGAAGGCAGTACTCTTCCTGCTTAGGGGACTTTTGGAAATGTATGGGACTGTTTCGATCATCACCATGACTGGGGAACACTACTGGCATTTTGTGGGGAAGGGCCAGGGATGCCGGGACAAGGCCAGTCCCACCACAAGGAAGAATTATCATATCACAAATGCCGATAGCACCCCATTGAGAAACACCCAGCATTTTGATGAAAACATCCTCTCCCTTTGCCATCTTTATTTCACTGATAAATTATGATAAACTACACTCAAAGATGGCTGATCTGTAGCTATCTTGCGAATTTGGATATTACCAGAAGAACTCTTTTCTCTGACATTGGAGGCTCAGCAGGTGTGTCTGCCAAAATACTGAAATATATGAGTAGTGAGGCATCAAATAGTTAAAGCAAATATTTTTATGTTTTATAAGGGAGCAGTATAATCATTTTTAAGACCATTGTATACCCCTCATGTACACAGATGTTTATAAATGCCATCTGAATTAAGTGCAACTGGACACTCACATTTTAAAAATATTTCCGGTTACTTTTAAAGAATGGCATCAGTATAATACCTTTCAAATAGATAATTCTAAAAATTTTTATAGCAAGGCAACTGGTGTATGGTTCATGGTTAAAGTTGAGTTGGAGTTTTTAAATGCATCTTCACTGTTGGTGGTCTCAGCAAAGTCACTTCAGACATGGCAGGAGTGGGAGATGGGGAGAGAAGGAAAGACATTTTCATTTTCCTCATGTTAAATGTACATTATCAAGGTTCCAGTTTAAATGTGTCCGAGATAATTGGAGCCCCTAGGAGGCACTTTGCTAAGCAGCTAATTCAGCCCATCTTCCCCAGAGAGGATAATTGTCGTTAAAAAACAAAAAAGTAAAATGTGTTGTTTTCTCATGTAATTATGTAACTGACATCTTTATATAATAATACATTTGGGTGGTCTGTCCCTGAAACACTTGGTTTGTTAGGAAACATTACAGTATCCACAAGTAATCACTTACTCCTAAATATTAGGAAAGAATTTGGTATTGTTACATTGCATCATTGCATTAGTCAGAAGCTAAACTTTCTAAATGAGCTTGGCACTAGAAAAGGCTTCTAGGTTTTTTGTTACTTTTATTTGTTAAATGTCATTATGTGAGCTGAAGTATTCCTGAGATAGAATACTATGTATGACAGAATGTTTAAAAGTAACAAAATACAAATCTTGTTAAAGAAAAGAATAAGGGCCCCAGCACTGCTGTCTTTTCAGTGATTACACGGTGATATCTTTAATGGTGTGGTTTTTTCCAGTCTCTTTCAGCACATTTCTGTTGTCCCCACTGGATTGGGTTAGGACCTATGAACTTCCTTGCCTCAGTGAACCACAAATATCTTGACCATGGACACACTGCCATTAGAATTAGTTCATTTCAATCCACATTGGTAATAAGGCTCTGTGCCCTGCTGATTAAAAAATGCCACGCTTAACAAACTGAGTGCAGTTTTCCCTCTAATTCTGTTCTTCTGGGGCTACAGACTGCTTTGGTCCTACATCCCAGATTCAGCCAGGACCTGACTCTAATCATGAAGGCTGATTATTCCACCCAAGGGCATTCTTTTAAAATTGCTATTACCTAGGATTGTGTGGGAGGCTTTTGAAAGTAGCAGAGAGAGGAAAGGAAGGGCACAGATAAAACTGTGAAGAGGGAAGAGAAACCCAGAACAAAAGCAATATGAAATGAACATGCAGAAAGTTGAAATAGGCAGGACAGTAGTTGAATTTATGACTGGAGCTTGGTTTCAAAGGTATAAAAGGAAATCGTGAGATGATAGCAAAACTAGAATTAGTGGTTTATCCTCGGCAGCAAATGGAAATAAATAGGCTGTATGCAAAGGAAGGAAGAGGGTCAACATTTTGGTTCCAGGAGTAAAGACTAGGACTGGGATCATTCTGTCTTTAGCAACTGCTACTAGCGCTTGCTGGAGAGAAGTGTCTATTATTGAGATGGAAGATTTCTACTTAACATTATCCTGAATTAGTGCTTTTAACATCTTTTTCACAAAGCAGTTGACACATTTGGTAATTTTTTCATGTACTATACTGTCCAGCCATTATGCCTGAATATGTAATATCTTACATTTTAGACATGTGGACACCCACAAAGGCAGATTCAGTAATAACACTGTTGGTACTCAACATTAGGTTATACTATGACACAAAACTTCAGGTATGTGAAAAAAAATAGCATGTTTTCCTAGTATAAACTAAATCAAATCACTGGCCAGATACAAATTTATGGAAGTAAAGCTGAAATTTAATGGTATTTTGTCTTTAAATATATCAGGGTAGGAATTGTGATAAAGGGATTGTCTTCAAAAATGTGACCTAGCTGAGATGGCAGTGATTTTAACTGGGGACAAGATGTACATGGAAGCAACTACAGATTTCAGCTCTGTGCATGTGTGTATATTGAAAAGATACTGAAATCTCATGACATTCAGTCAGTTCAGGAAAATGGGAATAGCTGTGTCGCTGAACGTGTGGTTCCCAAACTGTTTGCCGGGGCACCCCAGGGTGCCACAGTCAATGCGTAGGGGATATTTTATGGGATTTTTTTTCTTTTTTTGAAGAAAGCACAGTAATATTTGATATCAGTCAGACACCCAATGAAATACTGGCTGAGATAGTTCACAGTTTCAACGTTAGATGGCGCTACTTTCCTTTTGATGTCATAGCTTTTTAAAGCTGGGGTTTTTTTGAGATTGAGGTGTCAAAAGGTAAATTCTGCGTGGTAATTAATGTGCAACAGATAATGAAGGTGGCAGTATACAGTCTGATTCCAAGACTTGAAAGTTGTGTGCTGCCCAATAGGCGTACACACCCTTTAGTAAGTAAGTGTGGCTATTTAAGAATAAAATTAAACTATACTTTTTTTCTTTTAATTTAGGAGTATTATTTTTTCAAAGTGCTACTACGTTGTTAGGACATGAATACTTAGTAGGTTATTTGACTCTAACTACTTAATAAATGAACTGTTAGGTATTTCTTTTGGCCTAGTGACAGTAGGAAAAAAATTACTGAAAGACTAAGGGATTCATTGATTCATTGATCCAAGAGGGTTTGGGAACCTCTGCTTAACTGTGAAACATTACTCAGTTTCTTGGAGTTGAAGCAAATATGTCTGCAGCATATTTGCTTCAACACCAAGCAAATGTGGATTTTCAACACAGAAGCAAGCATAAGTTCCTCATTCTGTCCTGTCCATTCCCACCTGATCAGGGACAAGCTACAAAGCTGGGAAATTTATATATCCCTTCACTTCAATTCCTTTCAAATCAACTGTCAAAGAGCAGGTAGGGACACCATGCCCTGATGGCTTTCTGCTTAGATCTAATAAGATCTATTGTATATTCCCTACCAAGTAGAATAAATGAGTTCCTAAAATATGACCATAAAATAAATTTAGTTAGATAATCCCATAGCTTCAATTTCAAAAATGGAGGGTTTTTTTGGGGGGGTGGTGGTAGGGGTGGGAGTGAAAGGAATTAGTCCCAGAATATATTAAAAGTTACACTTAAAAGAAGGAAATATTTTTAATTAAATACTCAAAGAAAAGAAAATGGTTTTGTTTTTTAGAAAGTTGTTCAAAATAAGCCACAAAAAGCAAGCACATAATTACAAAACAAAACCAAAATATCGATGCAGCATATAAATTAAAGGTGATTTTTCAATTCATAAAATAATTTTTCACTTGCAAAAACATTCATGACAGGGTCCCCTATGATATGAGCCTCCCCAGGCCACTTGAAGTATGATTCAATTTTTTAAAATTCTATTTGTATCCAGTTTTTTCAGAAGCAAAACTTTGGTTTTAAACAAGGTGCATCTGTTTCCAGAAAATGCTTTCCCATGGAGCTGTGTGTAGAAGGGTTATACTGCATCTGGACATCACGCTCGGCTCAAATCAAGATTCTCTTTGAACACACCAGGCTTAGGAGCTAAACTGTCTTGGCCGCTTGCTTGTGTTTGATCCTGTTGGGAATGAGGCTAATTGTTTAAGAATTTACATCCTGGTAAGGCTGTTAGCACTTTAAATTGATTTGGTGTTTTTAAAAAGTTATTTAAAACTTATTTATACTGAGGAACTTGACTTTCCATCATGAGCTAAAAAATTTGTGTTTCCAGATTTCACCTGGCTTATCATCTACATAGAAAACATACTCTAAAAGTATCCTTTTACATCATGATTGCAACAGGTTTTAAGTATTGTCTTTTCAGCAGGGTACATTTGTATCTGTGCTTTCTTTAAAACCTTTTTTTGCCTCGCAGAATACTCCTTACTGCCCTGTTTGTTCCTAATATAGTCTGCCAAAATAAAGTACCCTTAAAAATGTGTACATTTAAAGCACCTTTTGCACAAGCATATGAAAACTCTTTATAAACATTAATTAATTCACACAATTCTCTGGAAGGAGTCACACATTTTTCCTTCTCTGAATAATGTTTTTGATCCTTTGGCATTGTGTACTAGTCTTCCTACAGAGGCAAGTTATTGTTGGTTTCTCAGGAGCAGAGAACCAAACCATGCACAGCTTTGTAAACCCCATATTGCTTACTGTCAAGCTTTGCAATCAGTAAGACACACACACACACACACACACACACACACACACACGCTTCCTCAGTAAGGGTTTGCTTAGGATGAAGATGTCACACTTCATATTCAACAGTGGGTAGATAGATCTAAGTATTCTAGAAGTCTGTCTGTTGCTCAGGATGAACTTTGACTCACATTCTAAGAGGAGCCTGGGATGAATCTTTTCTGTAAGGGAAAAATGTTTTTGAAATCCGAAGAAATGCCTTTTCGTCACTTGTGGGATAACCATACCTTAAATTTGGCAATAAGTATATTTAACACACCATCAGGGAGTCTCTTGAGAGTGTTCCATTAATTGTCTGTTATATGCCAGATAATTTAGAAACATCTTTCATTCCTCAGTAGCTCTGCAATGTATGTTTTATTTTCCCCATTTTACAGAGGAGAATAATGAGAACCAGGGATATTTAGTGCTTTGCCTGGTGCTTGGTAGAACCAGAGTTCCAGCCCAGGTCTGACTGTGTAGTCTGGGCTCTTTTTCAATTATCCATTCCTCTTCCCAGATCCTGTTAGAACCACAAGGGCCATTTAAAGGTTATCTAGCCCATCAACCTTGTAGATGAGCAAACTAAAACTCAGAGAAACAAGTAACTTGTGCAAGGTCACCTAGTGTTCAGTTCTTGTTGATACCTCAGAATAACCTTGAAACATGCTTCATAAACATTTCATGTTTATCTCAGCTGATTGGAGCCTTTCAAAAATTCACCACTCCTCCCAAAGGTTGAGATGCCAGCCATTATGCTTGGTAGTGTTTCTGGAATTGTGGGGAACTCATCTATCAAGCAGCACCTCAGGGCTGGCATTAAGGTGCTCTCACCCTCTTTATCCTTAATGGCTTCTCTTCTTCAGCTGACTTTCACTTCATGTCCCTGCTACAATCTACCTTTAAAATCCAGACACAGTTAGAGGGTATGCTATAAAACTGTCTTTAGGAGATTATTCTGTTTATCTTAGGCACACAAAATGTGTCCCTTTAATAAATTTAAAATCTTGGTTCTATGCTAAGTGTAAGTTACCACCAAGTAAATATTAAATGAGCAGCTCATTCTTTTTTTCCTACTCCTGATGATGTATATTCCTAATCTTTTATCAGCTAATATTTCTTGAGCAACTGTCATGCACCAGGCACTACAGTAAAGCAACTTAAAACTCAATTCATTTAATTATTCTAAGAACCTGAAGTGGTAGCTATTGTCTTCAGTTTTATAGTTGAAAAAAACTTGGGCTCAGAGAGGTTAAATAATTTCTGAAAGGACACAAAGCTCTCTTCTGAATGGAAGGAAAGTTGACTTTGGCCACCTATGAGCCACCTTTCTTCTTTAAAGGTTCATTAGCCACAAAATCTTTCGTCACTTCTTCTTACTCTCTTTAAAGGTGTTAAGATGCTCAGAAAGATCCAGAAGGTGTGAGTGGGTCCTCAAAAGACAAGTGAAAAAGGTCTGGGACTGGGAATTCAATTAAAAGCTTAGAAGAAGCATTGGCTCTGGAAGGAAGATGGTGTGTGTGCGTGTGCATGTGTATATGTGTGTGTGTGTATCTGTTCCTCAAGTTGGATGGAAGAAAAAGGCTAGATCTACATGAAGAGAAGACACGGATACAAGGAGCTCACACCAGATGGACTTAATTAAAAATTTGTCAGGGGACTTCCCTGATGGCCCAGTGGTTAAGAATCCGCCTGCCAATGCAGGGGACACGGGTTCGAGCCCTGGTCCGGGAAGATCCCACATGCCACGGAGCAGCTAAGCCCATGCGCTGCAACTACTGAGCCTGTGCTCTAGACCCCGTGAGCCACAACTACTGAAGCCCGCGTGCCCAGAGCCCATGCTCCGCAACAAGAGAAACCACCGCAAGTGAGAAGCCTGCGCACCACAACAAAGAGTAGCCCCCGCTCGCTGCAACTAGAGAAAGCCGGCGCGCAGCAATGAAGAACCAATGCAGCCAAATATAAATAAATAAATTAATTAATTAATTAATTTTTAAAAAGATTGTCAGCCTGGTGACATAGTTTTGGAAGCAGTTCAATGTCTGTTTCTACATTTACAATTTTACACATAATCTCTAGTATAGTTCACTTTTAACCTACCTTCTAGGAAAGAGATGACCTTTTAAATTTTTATCTGGACCATATCTTGAAATTTTGTCATTCCTGCTTAAACCCCTCGGAGCTGCTTCCCACTGCCCCTGGGATAACTGCAGACTTCTTTTCAGGCATCTCCAATGCCCATTCTTAGTTCCCATCCTCTCTGTCCCTGAAGCCTTGGCCATTCCAACTCTTTCACTAATTTGTACTGTACTGCCCTCTCCCTTCTAATCTCTTCTTTCTTTAATCCGGTTCTTCTTTCTCCCTCTTACCGTGTATGAGCATTCCTCTCACCATGAGCGATTCCTAAGCTCTAGGCCTCAGTTCTCCTACTTTTTTTTCCTTCATACTTTGAAAAGTCTTCCAGTTTTATGACAAAGGTTATTGTCTCTATGTTCTTAATTCACAGCAATATCATCAGCTCTAGCCCCTCAACTGTACCCCTAAACTCTGTCCTCAGTATGTGTAGCCCATCTCCATTTGGACCCCTTGTAGCAGTGTTTGTCAAGCTTAAATGTATATGTGAATCATCTGGTGATCTCGTTAAAGTATGGAGTCTCATTCAAGAGGTCTGGGTAGGTGCTGAGATTCCACATTTCTAACACAGCTATATCGGCAGGTGATGCCGGTGCTGCTGGTCCAAGGGCCACACCTGGAGTAGCAAGGTAGCGCTTGGGTCCGGACATGACCACAGTTCCCGTCTCAGCTTCTCCATTAGCATCCCAGAATTCCAAGGTCTACCTTTTCCACAAAGCCCTTCTAAATTATACTAACCTAAACACAAAATTCACAT
The DNA here is from genome assembly GCF_949987535.1 of Balaenoptera acutorostrata. Lineage (NCBI taxonomy): Eukaryota > Metazoa > Chordata > Mammalia > Artiodactyla > Balaenopteridae > Balaenoptera > Balaenoptera acutorostrata. The sequence continues at coordinate 44,665,012 of NC_080065.1, read as the reverse complement.
ATATATTCTGTTAATCTATAGCCCCAATTCAGATTTAATTATATACGTTATTATTCATTATTGGTTCTCATGTCTCAATCTTGTCTCCTATTTTTTTAATTTTTTTTTAATTGCATAAGTGGCTTTCTCATTATGTTCTATTGGATGGCACTGGGTTAAACAATTGGGAACCCTGGGGGTGGATGAGTAAATTTCTAAAGAGTAGTTTTTTTTTCAATTTTATTTTTATTTTTATTTATTTTTGGCTGTGTTGGGTCTTCGTTTCTGTGCGAGGGCTTTCTCTAGTTGCGCCAAGCAGGGGCCAATCTTCATCGCAGTGTGCAGGCCTCTCACTATCGTGGCCTCTCTTGATGAGGAGCACAGGCTCCAGACGCGCAGGCTCAGTAGTTGTGGCTCACGGGCCCAGTTGCTCCGCGGCATGTGGGATCTTCCCAGACCAGGGCTCGAACCCATGCCCCCTGCATTGGCAGGCAGATTCTCAACCACTGCGCCACCAGGGAAGCCCTAAATTTTTTTTAAAGATTGGTTTATTGTTATTTTATTTATTTATTTATTTTTGGTTGCGTCAGGTTTTGGTTGAGGAATGTGGGATCTTCCTTGAGGCATGCGGGATCTTTCGTTGCAGTGCATGGGCTTCTCTCCAGTTGTGGCGTGCAGGTTTTCTCTTCTCTAGTTGCAGCGCAAGGGCTCCAGGGCGTGTGGACTCTGTAGTTGTGGCGTGCGGGCTCCAGAGCACGTGGGCTCTGTAGTTTGTGGCACGTGGGCTCTAGTTGAGGTGCATGAGCTCAGTAGTTGTGGCTCACGGGCTTAGTTGCCCAGCGGCATGTGGGATCTTAGTTCCCCAACCAGGAATTGAACCCACATCCCCTGCACTGTAAGGTGGATTCTTTACCACTGGACCACCAGGGAAGTCCCTTGTCTCCTATTAATGTGTAAGTTTAGTCAGTGACTTAAGTCTATCCAAAGAAAATCAGCAAAGAATCATTGAAGTAGTTCTTTAGATCAGTCACGGTATATTTTTTCCTTTTGTGTTCTCCACGGTGCCCAACATTGAACTCGACATTCCTTAATACCCTCCACTCTTTGTTTATGATGGTCCCTCCTTTTGCTCCTGCAGTCCTGCCTGTGTAGACTCTCAGCCCCCTTGAGGCAGGGCTCTGTAAGACTTGTTCACTCTAGTACCTGAGACAGAACTTGGTACATAGTGGATATCTAATAATTTTTTTCAGTGACCAAATGATTGAATGAAAATCATAAAGTTCAAATTCCATCTCTGTGAAGCTATCCCTTCATTACCCCAAGTAAAAACAACCACTCCCTCTTCGAAACTCTCATGAGGACTTTGTGTTCCTCATGTAAACCTTCAGTGTTTCTGAAAGCGTAGTCAGAGACCACCTGCATTAGAGCCCTCTGGCGTGCTTGATAAAATACAGATTCCTAGGCTCCGCTCCAGACCTGTGGAATCAAACTCTCTGGAGTGGAGCCTGGCAATCCACAGTTTTAGCGCTGATTGTAATGCACATTAACATTCGAAGACCTCTGATCTGAGCTCTTAGCTCTGCTAGAAGTGCTGAGGAAAAAGCAAAATAACAAAAGATTGTCAAAATAGAAAGAAAAATAAATGTTCTCTCCCCAAATAATTATCAGTTACCTTTTTGGTTTATTTTTGCTGGTTTTCATTTTCTCTCTAGCAGTATTGTGTTTGTTTGTTCCAAAACCTTGCCTCAAGCCATTTGAAAGTTGAAGTCATGACCACTTGTCAGAATTTCAGAAGATAGACAAAAAAAACTCATTCTAGGTAAAAATACATGTTTCAGAGTTGGGGTTGAAGGAAGGTAGGCACTCTATTCTTTTTATTTTGAACTTCTGGCAGAATTTTAAATCGGGGAGAGAAAACAAGAAAGCACTGGCAAATTGGATGAAGACATGTGTTCTCTTAGTTCTGCGGTTCCAGGGGATTAGTGGTGATGAGATCCAAAGACTCACTGGGGGGTCATCCCCAAGGCACAATGGAGAATTCCTGTGCCAGACACCAGCAACGGCCTTTGAAACTCTGAAGAGGAGAAATTGAAATCTGGGAGTCCTTTGGATTGGGGGATGACATGTTTCAGATCTTCTTGAGTATATGGGGACATCAGTTCTACCAATTACTATACTTTTGTGTACGTTTGAAAATACTATAAAAAAGAATGATCTGAGCCTAACCTAATTGGAGATGGGGGAAGGGGTGGATGTAGGGGTGAGGATGTGGGGAAGACCTTCTCTTCTTGGAGGAGGGGAGTGGCGGAGAGGGTTGATTCATGCAGCGTTGGGAGCACCCTTGGAATTGTGAGGGTGACATTTACACTCACCCACTCTGTGTAAACAGATGGGCTAAAATCTGGCTACATAGTTGTTCCTGGCTTGCCAATAACATAGGTAGGAAGCTTTTTACATAAATGAATAGAAAGTCCCCTATTTAAAAGGCGATTCCCTTAACTAGGTCCTACTTTAAAGGAAGCTACATTGTACATGTGTGAGGAAAAATTAGCAGGACAAGTGGCCAGAATTAAAGGTCAAAGGAAGTGGCCTAGCTACGAGTTCAGTCCTTTCCAATTCTGAATTTTGCAAAGATTGCAAGAATCACTTAGACAATGAAGAAATAAGTGTTTAGGGAGGTTAGGCTTGACGGTCTAAATAGAAGTTTTCTCAGTAAATTGAAGGCAGAATAATCTAACATTAGCAAAGAGAAAAAGTTACACGTTAATACATAGGAAAATAATCAGAGCTGAAAGGTAGGTAAAATAGTGCATTTGGCTGGAAATGAAGTAAAAATGGAAAAAGCCAACTAACCCATAGTAGCTATGTAGAATAATTACAAAGAAGGTGATACACTGACCTCAAAAGAAAAAGGTAGAGGTAGTGGTTGTTGATGATGATAATGTTAATTGTAGGAAAAGAGGGAAGTGGAAATCCTAAAAGGCATTGCTGCGTTGACTAAATAGGCTTTGAGGCCTCACAAGGAATTTTTGCTGTTATCATTATTCTTGAGCCCACTGACTTGACTTGAATGACACCACTCCAGAACAGTGTCCAAAGAGGAGTTTACAGAATGAGAGAGAGAGAGAGAAAGAGAATACAAGGAAAAGGGAAAAGCAAGCAGGGTAAGGGGGCTGGAAGGAGAAGAGACCCAGAGTTGATCTTCATCAAGTAAGACCACACCAGGAATAGTTTGTTCAGTGTGAGCAGCTCAATTCCAGATGTGGAACAGCTGGAGAGAGTTCAGAGAACTCTCAGCGAGAGAATGAGACCGAACAAAGAACTGGAAAGCATGTAAAAGACAGCAGCCTTTGAGGATGAAGTCCATGATATGAATCCTGTTTCTAGTTTTTATGGCTGGGGCTAAGAAATATCAGAACTTCTTTTCTGTATAGTTCAATTTTCCCTTGATGTCCAAGGCAGTCATTCTCTAAATATGTGAGTACTTGCAAACAGACAGGAAGGAAAATGTGTGTACATAAGAGACACTCAGTAGTCTGGGTGGACCCAGAGCTTTACAGTTGAGATAAAGAGCAGTGAGGATAAGGAGGGTGTACATGAAACAGCAGGGAGATGACTGTCGGAGTGTGGGCTCTTCAAATGAGAGAACAGCCTATGGTGCGAGTGTTAGCAGTTTCATCCTTGGAGGCAAATAAAAAGTATGCCGAACTGGTCCTAGAAGTTTTATTGTTGGGAGTCGTCCTGAGTCTGGCAGAGAGCTGCGTGAGATTACCTAATGGGTCTCTTCTATCTCTTTTTCTGTGATTCATCCCCCCTAGCCTACAGCAGTCCATGGTTGAGTCACTGCCAAACACAGATGTCTCATTAAAAGGGGGAATTAAGGGCTATTAAAAAATGACTTGCTGCTAGGACCAGTTTACAATTACCATTGCCCTGGTCCAAGATGAAATGCAAATTGTCAAAATGGGGCAGTGGTAGGGAAATAGGAGTGAACCGGAGTACATCTCCTGGCATTCTTTTGAGAGAAAGGAACCCTGAAAGTGAAATTTCTGGGACACTGATTTAAGCAGCCTTCCTTCACCTGCTGTGGAAACCTGAGACCTCAAACTGAAAATTTCAGAAGTTCTTTATAAATCAGTGGCATCAATCTGGAGTGTGGATCTAGACGGTGAGTTCTCTGTGTTCCTTTAATATGCAGAAGGATTGAGTCAATTAATGATTTTTTAAAAGAACATTTATTTAAAAAATATACTTATATACAAAATGCACCCTGATAACTCAAGATGAGTATAGAAGTGTCTCCCGTGAGAACCTAAAAATTGCGTAAACAACAGTGATCACGGAAGTGTCTGTCTTAAGAAACATGACACTGTCCACTCCATGGTATGCCATCCTTATTGCAAACTGAGATAAATATGAAACGTTTATGGAGCATGTTTCAAGGTTTTTCCGAGGTATCAACAAGAACTGAATACATGGTGACCTTGCACAAGTTACTTGTCTCTCTGAGTTTTCCTTTGCTTGTCTGCAAGGTTGATGGGCTAGGTAACTGGCAGTTTATATAAGAAGAAACTGTGAGCTCGGAGAGTTGCATTTTGTAGCTGGAGAGACCAGTTTGAAGCTATTTAATTAAGTCCTTCTTTTGTAATAGCTTGGCCATACTTCCCAGCAATCCTAAAAAACTAGATCATTTTTTTCAGAGAATCTTATTGATCGCACCCACCCCCCCGCCCCGTGTACCTCAGAAATCCCTCACATATAGCCCTATGTGCTCTGTGTAAAATCATTAGCCCCAGCTCATTGAAACACTTTTGCCCACAGGCCATTTGGCCCCATGGAAATAAAAAAGGAGTGACTGAAAATCTGGGGACACTAAGCAGTGGGTAAAACCGAGGCATGTTTGGTCTAGTGCTAACTTTCATCCCATTCCTCCTGCCTGCAAAGTATCTGGGTTCTCCTCACCTCCTCACAGCTCCCCTGGTTCCAGAATTCCCCATAGAAATCCCATCCTACTCGTAAACCCCAAGTAGTTTCTTTTTTCCTACAAAATAAGTCCAGGCTCCTAGCCTAGCTTTGAAAATGCTCTATTATTTCTTCCAAGCGCTCTTATACAAACTGCAAATTAATGTTTTTCGAGTTTTCGAACTAGGAAGGAGTCCTAAATGGAGAGTGATGATTTTCCTCAGGATTGTGCTGAAATATACCACCTCTCACAGAATATCAGTTACGTGGAGACTCTTAGCAGAGCCCTGATGTGTATGTGCCCCAGAAAGACTCAGACACTGGAATTGCCACCGTTTCCCACCCTCATACGATGGCCAGCCTCCAGGGTACCTTCCAGCTTCCTCTACATCTAGTGTCGCACTGGGTTAAAAAAAAACTAAGGAAGGTTGTCTTTAGGCAACAACAATGCCATTACTGTACAGTCTTTAATTCATGTCAGTAATAGTTACTCTCATTTCTTCACTAGCATATTTAAAATTTACCCCCCCCCCAAAAAACCCCATAAGGAGTAGAAATTCTATGATTGTTTTTTCTGGATACAGCCTTTGCCTCTCCAGTTTCTTGGTCTGAGCCATTCTTCCCTGCCATGGTGACCCAACCAGGGGCCCCTCTGAGGGTGCTGGGGTCCATTTGAATGTAGACCACTCCCCTAAGCAGCCTCATTCCTTCAGGAACCCTTCCTGGCTCAGGGTGTGGGACAATTTTAGGGGAAGCCTTTCAATGTGTTAGCCAGGGAAGTGATTTTGACGCAAACACAGTGCTTTGATTTGGGGTTTTCTTTTCTTTAAACGTTTGAAGTGAACATACTTTTAAGAAAGGAGACCAATGCTGTGTCTTAGTTCCTTGTTCTGCCTTCTCCCTTAAGCCTGAAGGCTTTTTGAATAACTCACAATCCTAAATTCTTAGCTCTATAGGATCAGAAGTGAATTAAAGGAAGTGAAGACAACTGAGGCTGAGCAGGTGGAAAGCAGTAAATTCTGATAATTTCTGACATCTCTCCATCCAGCTCCTTTAATTTAACCATTAATCTCTTCTGACAAGAAAAACTTGTGTTTGTGTTCTGGGAAGACATGCCGTAATGCTCAAAATTAGGGCTTAAAATTAGGGCTTCAGCATCCAACAAACCTCTGTTTGAATCCTACCTTAGGACTCTTTCCTTATCCATGAAATGGAGACCCAACACCAACCTAATAGCTTTGTCATAAGGAATAAAAAAGGGAGTGCAAATTAAGTACTTAGCACATTGCTGGCACTGCTTGGATACTAGTTAAAAGAGTGACTGCAGATTGCTTTCAGACTACTAGGAAATAAGGAAATAGAAGATAGAGGTAGCATAGATTGTATTCGAGTTGCTCACGTATGTTTTTGTAAAATGGATGCGTTGGAGAAGATAATCAAGGAAATGCAACAAGTAGAGTAATTTAGGAATTGTGTGTTTATTAGCCAGTGAAGTCAATAGCACCCTAAGGGATAGATTGTAGGTTCTCAACAGTAGTTGAAGAAAGAAACTAGAATCAAGACTTTAAACTGTGACGCTGAGGCAGAGCTGCCAAGTAGGTATTGAACAAATTATTTTAGCATCTCTTGCTGGAGAAAAATTCTCCAGTTTTACGTGCATCTCACTTCCTAGGAGGCAGTGGTAGTATAGTGACAGACGGGCTTTGGAATGAGGTTGGCCAGACTTCTCGCCCTGGCTGTCCTCTCAGAGGCTCCTCTGCTAAAAACAGATGAAAAGAGGTGGGCTGTATTGTGAGGCTCAGTGATGACATATACTAAGGTCTGGAACAATGCCTGGCACCTAGGAAGTGATCAATAAACGGTAACTACTGTTACATATCATCATCTATGTTTTCTTCCCCTGTTGACAAATCCGCCCGCCTCTAGAAGTTCTAGGTGTTCCGAAAGGCTGGACCCAGAATGACACGTGGTGCTCAAGAAGTGACATGACTGCCAGAGTAAAGAGAGATTACTGATTGCCTTGATAGGAAGACAAAACCTCTTAATGCAGCCATGCCGGTGTGATTCAGGAAATTAATATTCTCCCCCTACATATTTAACCACTTACCATGTGTATAATACTTTCTATTTTATAAAACACTTTACCAACAAAAGAGATTTTTTATATATTTTATAAACACACTTTTATACTCCCTTTGCAAAAAGTATAGAAATTTAACCTCAACTCATTGTGCTTCTGCCTCCTTTCATTATTTTATGTGGCTTTCTACATGATCTGTCCCTTGATGTACTTTATTCCCTTCTCTCTGTAGAATATATTTTCTTGCACAAAAATTTGTGTCAAACTGGACTTTAACATTGCTCTTGCCTGAGATTTTTCCTTCAATTGCTGCAACAAATGGATGAAATAGGAAATAGTAAAACCAAAGCTTCTGTGAAACTAAGGAGGTTTTGCAATATTTAGTCTTCAGAACGCCAGGGTGGGTGTTAAGTTTTAATGTCAGGAGTTTCTTGGTCTTATTGCAAACCAAGTGGTTGCCTGGGACTGAGGAGTTAAGTCTCACGTTACAGACACCACTGTTTTCCAAATATATGTGAATACCGTGGGGTTTTTAAAAATACACATTCGTGGGAGAAAATATTTGCAAAAGGCACATTTGATAAAGGACTGTTATCTATACAAAGAGCCCTTTAAACTCAACAGTAGGGAAACAAACAACCCAATTAAAAATGGAGCATGGACCTGAACAGACACCTCTCCCAAGAAAATACATGCAGATGGCAAATAAGCACATGCAAAGATGCCCCACATCATATATCATCAAGGAAATGCACATTAAAACACCAACAAGATACCACTGCACACCTGTTAGAATGGCCAAAATCTGGAACACTGATGATACCAAACGATGGTGAGGATGTAGAACAATAGGAATTCTCATTCATTGCTGGTGGGAATGCAAAATGGTACAGCCACTTCAAAAGACAGTTTGGTGATTTCTTACAAAACTAAACATATTTGTAATAATCTGGTCCAGCAATCACGCTCCTTGGTATTTACCCAAAGGAGTTGAAAACGTATGTCCACACAAAAACCTGCACAGGGATGTTTGCAGCAGCTTTATCCCTAATTGACAAAACTTGGAAGCAACCAAGATGTCCTTCAGTAGGTGAATGGATAAACTGGTACATCCAGACAGTGTAATATTCAGTGCTAAAAAGAAATGAGCTATCAAGCCATGAAAAGACATGGAGGAGCCTTAAATGCTAAATACTAAGTGCGAGAAGCCAATCTGAAAAGAGTACATACTGTATGTTTCCAACTATATGACATTCTGAAAAAGGCAAAATTTGGGGGACAGTAAAAAGATCAGTGGTTGCCAGGAGTTAAGAGGGGAGAGGAGGGATGAATAGACAGAGCACAGAGGATATTTAGGGCAGTGCAAATACTCTGTATGACACCATGGTGATGAATACACATTATTATACATTTGTCCAAACCCATAGAATGTACAACAACAAGTGTGAACTGTAATGTAAACTCTGGACTTTGGGTGATCATGATGTGTCAGTGTAGGTTCATCCACTAATAAAGGTACCACTCTGGTGGGAGATGTTGGTAACTGGAGAGGCGACGCATGTGCAGGGACAGTGGGAATATGGGAAATCTCTGTACCTCCTCCTCCATCTTGTTGTGAACCTAAAACTATTCTAAAAGAATGAAAAGTCTTGATTTTTTTAAAAAGTGAATAGCACACCCAAAATATGTAAATTCACGTGCAAGCATTCCTGAATTGGCAGTAACTTTTGAGCATTCCATATTTTCTCTGGTTACAGATACTAAAAGACATGTCACTTATAAGATTTGATTGTTCACTAGGCTCCTTTCCCCCCGGCCCCCATCCCTGCCATTTTTTTTACACTGAAATGTTTGGGAACTTGTGACCTAGGCCTTTGTTGATTTAAGCATTAGCTGGGAAGTAAAACCACTAGATAAAGTTTTTGTCTCTAGGATGGTTATGTGCTAGTGAGTCTTTCCTCCTATTCTGAGTGAAAAGCCTCAGACTTTCCACTTAAGTGGTACACTTTCTATCTTTCATCTAAAGAGCATAAAATACTTTCTAAAACTCCACCTGGTGATAGGAGGGAAAAAAATGAGTAACGGGGAGGGGGAGGTGGTGAGACTTGCCCAAGGTCACACAGGGCACCAGTGGAAGCATTGGGTAGAGAGAACCAGATTCTCCTGACTTGGATTCATTGTTCTCAGACCCTGTTTCCAGAGACTTACTTGATAAGATTTTTCTGCTCTAATTTCATCATCAAAGAGCTTGAGTTTGAAATACTTATATTTTGTGCTGGTATCTTTCAAAATATGATATCTTCTATCAGTGGGGTCAATCATTTGGGTTAGTTTATCTTGGCAAAATTGTGTGGGCTGAAGCTCTGAGGTTATATTGATCTATATTCCATAAAAACTCAGACCAGGTGTTCATGACACAGATTTGATGGGGAAAACTTTCAGGTTAAATACGAATTAACCTGAAAAGTGAAGTTATTACTGACAGTCTTTTAGTTCCCCAGGTGGAAAAAATCATATGCAAAAGAATGCTATGCTAAATTACAAAACAGTTATTTGTGGGATACTTTCCTTGGCTATGTCTCGAATTTCCCAATATTCACATTGTAATTTGAAGAGAAACGTATACGAAAACTCTTTTATAAATATCTTGGTAATTAGTTTGTATTTATCATAAAAATAAGAACAAATGAAATACTTAACTATAATCCAGAGATCAGTCAAATCACTGCTGGGTGTAAATATTCCACCAGAAAAAAATCCAAGAAGTTAGTCGCTACTGAAATCCATTGTCTTAGAAGGAGCTATTGGTCCAACACCTCTGTGCTGATAACTCCCACATCTATCTCCCTTCTGCTCTATACCTACAACTTTCCTCCTAGATACCGACATTTCTAAGTTGCCGTCACCACCTCAAACTTATTAGCATGCCAGAAATTGAGCTCATCTGCTTTGGATGTGTTTCTCTTCCTGTTTGTTCCATTTCAGTGAATGATGCTTCAGTCTTCCAACTGGTCACTTGGATCACCTAGTCTAGTCTCTGGGGCTGCTTACCAGCTTTGCCCTTCCACATTTGCCCAAGTAATTTTTCTCTACCTGGAAATTTGATCATATCAAGTCCTCTGCTTAAAATTAAGTGGCCCCTCATAGCCATTAGTATCAAAGTTCAAATTCTTTGGTGCAGCACATAAGGCCCACAGCCACCTCCTCACTTATTTCTAGCCAGTCTGTCTCATAACGTGTGTCAGCCCTATGATATATAGCTTCCTAAACAGGTCATGTCATCGCTCCACTCTTAGAGCATTTGCAAATGTTATTCTCTCTTACCTGCATGCCCTTCCTGTGTGCACCAGAGTCAGCTCTGGGGTGTTTTTTAATGTGGCACTTATCCAGCTACTTCGGTACTCTTTGGTTTGTGTATCTCCTCTGTCATCCCACCCGACTATACCCTCAGAGCAGGGATTATGTTTTATTTGTGTTTCTACTGGCCCAGTACTTGGGACATGGAAGGTGTTCACATAATGTTTATTAATGGATGAAGGAAGAAAGGAATCAGGAAATCAATTCCTTCTAATAAACAGAACATTGATGGTACACAGGCTAAATCCAGGACATCTGAGTTTTCAGTACTAACGGGAGTCATGAGTCTATGATGGTAGGTAGCTTTCCTTGATAAAAAGGTATGGCCTCTTAATTTCCTTTTTGCCATTTTTATAGTTACAGCTACACAGCCAGATGACCTATACAGAGCCAGGGATTCTGGCCAAACAGCTGTACTGATGTTCCTAGACCTATCAGCAGTCTTGGACAGGTCAGGTCAACATGTTCCACTCACCCACCCACCTGCAAACCCTGTGGATGGTTGTGTCTCATCTGGCTTTATTCCTTCCCCAGAGGAGTCATATGGATACTCTTCCTTTAATTCCTTCCATTTTCAGACTCTTTCTCAATAGGACCCTTCATACTGCCATACCCCAGGAGCCTAGATGCCCCTAGTGTCTTTCTGTTCAGTAATGATTATGAAGTCACTAAATATTGCCGTGAGAGGGAACAGAATTAGATACTGAGCGTTTCACAGTCCTTTTCATGCTTATTCTTAGGATCCTGCATCATGTCCATGTCAAACACTAACCAAGGATTTAGGATGTCCCTAAAGGATGTGATTTTTGGGAACTTCTCAGAGGTGTAATGTGACAGGGGGACCCTTTGCTAGTGCTCTGTAGGCAAGCTCTCTTTGAGAGCTGGTGAAACTGTGATCCTTCCAGCAATGGAGAGACACCAGATCAAGCCCCAGCTGGCTGAGACTAGAGGTGTTCTTAGTGACCATGCTAATTGGAAGCTGCTCACGCAGCATTTCTGCCTACCTCATTTCTCCTCCTCCTCCTCCTCCTCCTCCCTCCTCTCTCCTCTTCCCCCTCCCTCTGCCCCTCTCCCTCCTCTTCTCCTCTTATGAATTGATATGGGAGAAATATTTAGAGTGGGAAGGAGGAAAGATTGAGATTGTAGGAACAAGAATAAAAGAGATGGGCTTCCCTGGCAGCGCAGTGGTTGAGAGTCTGCCTGCCAATGCAGGGCACACGGGTTCGAGCCCTGGTCTGGGAGGATCCCACATGCCGCGGAGCGACTGGGCCCGTGAGCCACAACTGCTGAGCCTGCGCGTCTGGAGCCTGTGCTCCGCAACAAGAGAGGCCCGCGCATCGCGATGAAGAGTGGCCCCCGCTTGCCGCAACTGGAGGAAGCCCTCGCACAGAAGCGAACACCCAACACAGCCATAAATAAATAAATAAAATTTAAAAAAAAAATTTAAAAAAAAAAAAAAAAGAATAAAAGAGATTACATTTTCAGGTTAGAGTAGAGGATGTTGCCTGCCTGGGAACCAAGCCCACAAAATCACCTTTCTCAACCCAATCAAAGCACCAGGGCTACTCTGATGCCTCATTCGTAGCTCCTTTGCTTGGACCTCTCTGAGGTACACACAACCAGCTGGCTTTCCCCACCTTCTGATGGCCCATTACCATCTCAGAGGTAGAAATAAAGTGGAGGAAGGCTTCATTTCAATAAAGAAAGCAGAAGAGCTTTGTTCCCCTGGATGTAGGATACATGCCCAGTGATCTTGATACATGCCCAAGGTCTCTCTTGGGATCCAACCAGGCTTTAATTAACTCTTGAATTATAGTTGCCTCAAATCCTGTGTACAAAGACAGAAACAAAATTGTTAAATCCATTAATAAACCAGACATTTAAGGTCTGTAAGGTCATAGCATTTTGTTCACTATTTTGTTAATGTCTAGAACAATGCTGTCACATTTAGTTGCTTAAATATTTATCAAGTGATTGAATTTATAAATTAATAAACAAATATACAGTGTTGTCTTATAATTTATTCTGCTAGGACAAATCTAGACAAGAGGATAGCCTACAAGTTGTGCCTGATACCTGATGCAGTAGCTTTCAGGATGCTGCCATTTTCTCTAATATCTCTGCTTTTGACCTCCACTCACAGATACCTTGTTTCCAAGCAGAAAACATTGGGCACAGAGGAACCTTCATTTGCTTTAAAAATAATTTATATCTACTAATATGTGGAAGAAATTTTTCAAAGGGGCAGACATGCTTTTTATATTGCACCTTAGAGCTGATTATTGAGGAGAAATTTACCTAGTAACATTATAGAGCATCATTTTTCTTCTCTCAGATTAAGTCACAAGGAAAGAAGGCTCCATTGGCAATCCCAGGCACTTACAACCACTTAGCTGCCAAGCCACTGACTTTGCTCGTTTTTCTCATAGCTGGACCAACTTGGACAGCATGATAGCGTCTCAGGCGACTTGCCAAAAGATGGGTATGTGACAGTACTTTGCCGAAGAGCAATTTACAAATAAGTTGAAGAGTTTGATGTGTAATCACTCTCTATGGGAAAATAGAGTCTAGTTTGTACACAGTGTTATTTGTGTTGAATCAGTTTCCCAGACAGACCACAAAGGTCAGTTCTATCCACAACAGAGATAAAGATGTGCTAATTGTGCACCTGACTTCTAGATTCCTCCAAGATCTCCAAACTCTGGCAGGCGAGGTCTCTAACGGGACAGAGGCGTGTTCCCCAGGCTGGGGGGGATGTGAGGGGAGTCAAAGGAACAAGAGCTCTTTGGTGTTATCTCTTTCCAGCCCAGACTCCTTGCTACAGTTTCTCTTCTGCCAAAAAAGTGGCATTTGCTTGTTTATTCAACAAATAATTCTCGAGTGGACACTATGTAATAAACACTTTGAGAATCTGTGAACAGTGCACAAAGCCAACAAAACTCCCTGCCCTCATGGAGCTTGTGTTGAGAGAGAGAATTCAGAAACAAATGAATAGTACACATTGGATGATTTATCACATATCAGGTATAAACAAAACATTATCAGATGGTAATCAAGAAGTCAAAAGGAGATAGTTCAAGAAGGAAGGGTGATAAAGCTGGGGTCTCAGAGGTTGCGGGGTGGATACTATTTTTTAAAAAGTGATCATTAACGCAAGCCTCCCTCAGAAGGGAACAATTGTGCAAAGCCTTAAGAAAGATGAGGTTCCATTGCCAAGCATCAGTGAGGTGCAGGCATGCCTGGAGTGTTTGAAGAACAAGGCCACTGTGGCTGGAAGGAGTGGACAGGGAAAGCGTAAGAGTAGATCATGTCTGGGAAATAAAAGGGGAGGAGCAGGGCTTACAGGACATGCCAGGGCTTGGCTTTTACTCTCATTGAGATAGGAAGGCTTTGGAGTTCTGGAAGTAGAGGAGTGCCATGAACTGACATGCATACTAATAGGATACCTGGCTTGCCTTGGCTGCTGTAGACCAGAGGGAGACAAGGCTTAGAAGCAGGGAGGCCAGTCAGCAGCCTATTGCAATAATCCAGACTGGAGTACGTAATCATGTTGGTGTAGACCAGGGTGGTAGCAATCAAGGTACTTTGAAGATGGAAGAGCCAAGAGAATTTCCTCAAGGATTAGATGTGTGGTTTGAGAGAAGAAGCAAGATGGCTTTGAGATTTGGGGAGGTGGGGAAAGGTGAGCAACTAGAAAATGAGGTTGTCCTTTTCAGATATTAGGAAATGCAAGTATGGGCTATGCCAAGTTGACTGTACCTGTTTGACATCAAAATGGGAATGCCAGTTAGGCAGCTGGAACCAAGATGGAGGTGGCACCATGACATAAGAAGTGAGAGAAGGAGGAACTGGCAAAGATGACTAAGAAGGAGCAGCCAGTGGGGCAAGAGGAAAACAAGGAGAGGGAGCTAGAAGAAGCGGCACGTGGCAAGAGTGATTAAGTGAGCTTGAGGCTGCCCACAGTATTCCTGACACTGCTGCAGATGCAGCTTTGATGCAGTGAGAGGGAGGGGATACAAACCACAAAATGACCTAAATGCTGTTACTCCACATACATTGTATATACGTGGATGCATATCTTGTATGTCTGGGCAAGACTGAGTTACAATATGAAAATAATTATAACTCACGTTTATGTCAAGATATTAAGTGACTTAACTGATTGATCTGAAAAGAAAAATGGTTATAACAACCTCATCATATTAATGGAGTAAAAGGCTAGCTATTTAGGAGTTTAAATTCTTCTATTAGTGTTATGTCTGTTGTGAAAACAACTAAAATAAAATAAATAATAAACTAAAATAACGTGTTATATTGGATTGTGAATTGTTAACTTCAGTATGTAATCCAAATAGTTCTATATTACCCTGAGTCTAGTTTCTAAACTAATTTTATTTCATTAATTTTGGAAAATAATGGACTTCCTAAGACGTGAGGATACAACTCATTCTGTACATACAGGGTTTTTCCCCCCATATATTTGCATTTTTTTGTACTAAAAATTGGGCTCTCGAGTTCAGTCCCAGCTCATAGCATAAAGAGTAAAGCATGGTTCTGATTTTAAAATTGAAGAGTATAGGAAATTAACAAAGAGAAAGAAGATTTAAACTTAAAAATTGAGTCTTTTGTGTAGCTTTACTAGTGTCAAGACTGTGATCGTTTTTAAGAATTGTGGTTTTTGTCTTAGTAGTTTTGGAATTATCAGAATGTGTTTTTTGCTGTAAAATTTGGACACTGAGTTGCGTTTTGAACTTTTATTGCCAGCCATATCTTTTCAATTCTGCTCCTTTTCCATTAATAATTCCCTAAAGGGATGCTTTTTGGAAGAATTAAAGTATTTACTGTTTAACCTTATAATTATATAGCTTGTTTCAAAGTGAGCAATTTGATTGTGGTGTTGGGGAGAGTAACCATGGCTTACTCACAAAATTTGAACCTCAATTTTAATAAAATTTCAGATTCAACATAAAATTTTTAAGACTTTATCATTTGCCCACAAATACAAAAGGGAGAAATCATTAGAAATAGCTGAGTTATTTATTCATATTATAAATAACTATCATTTCAGTTTAGAATGCATTTTTTAAATGCCGCCTCCTAGAAACTAAAACATTATTTAACGTCAGTTAAGTCTTTGTGTATTTTTTGATACTAACATTTTTCAAAGCAAATTTATACCCACCATAAATTTTCAATTTCTGTTTATCTCTTGGACCTTTATACTTAGAGTTTTTTTGCACTCGGCTGTGCTTGTAAATTGCATTCCCTTAGCCGTCACTGTCATTTTCGTCACTAGTAAATAATATTTACTTAGCGCACTCATGCTTTTTCTACAGCTGTTTGTCCAAGTAACATTGCAGTTGCACAAACAAGCTGAATGTGATTCAGTAAAAAGCAGTTAAATATTTCCAGAAATTTCACTTCAGGTATTTTTAGGCCATTGCAAAACGAAACTAAAAACACCACCGCCAACAACAAACCTGGTCGCGTAGAACAGTCATTGAAACCAATCCCAGTAGATAACAGCTCAGAAGACATAGACCTTCACGTAGCTTTCATTCCTACTCACTCCCTTAATGCTGAAATTCCAGTACAATACTGGTATCAGAGGACGGGACCAGTTCTCATTTATAATGTACCTGTTGGAATACTTTCCTGTTTTATGTTCCACAGAAAATGCCTTGACCCATGATATCACTAAACCTTTAGAGTAATAAGTTATATGACAATGATCTTTGGCTTTAAATTCTCTAGAAGAAATAAATCATAGTTATAACATCTTATATTAGGTTGGACACATATGATATTGCCACAATTCAACTGTTTTTGACAATTAGGAAAATAAAAACCAGGAATGTGATGTGGTTCAACCTAATATTTGTATAATGCCATATGGGATGAGCACAGGAGATAGCGGTCTCAGATTAGATGACTTGTTAAAGGTAATGTGGTTAGAAAAATAGCACAACTGGGACTTTAGAACCTGAGTTTTCTGGCTCAAAGTTTAGTATACTCTACTGTGCTTCTGGGGAACAGGTTAAAATTGTCACAATAATTGTGATGTTGAAAATAGGATCCAAAATAAGGAAACTATGTTTCTTTAGGGGAAAAACAAACTTTCAATGTGGTCAGGTTGATTAATCACTAGGAAATTAGAAAATGTGGGAAAAATGTGCTTCATCTACTTCTTTACATTTGTGAGCCAAGAGATAAATATTTTCTGCATTTCCACTTTTTCTTTTAATATTAAAAAAATTATAGAAAATTTCGAGCATTCACAAAAGTAGAGAGAATAGATAGTACAGTGAACCTCAGGTACCCATCAGGTACCCATCACCCAGGTTCAACAGTCAACAACTCATAGTCAGTCTCATCTCATCTCTATGCCCAAGTACTTTCCTACCCAACCCTGGATTATTTTGAAGCCAATCTCAAACATCATGCTATTTCATCCATAAATCTTTCAGTATGTATAATAGATAATTCCCAATCCATCTTGGAGGCCGATTGGGTGACATGAATATTGTAATTGTTGATAAGCAAACAATTTAAAACCTTTACGAAATTGAGTAGAGCCTATGCAAAAACTGTTTAGAACTAAAAATTGCATCACATCAGCAAGGATTCAGTGACCAAATCTTCCCTTTCTGGCCTCTCTGCATCAGATACTAGCTGTAGGTATGCCAAGGCATGCATAAGGAGACTTGTTATTGAGCACGCTGTTTAGAAAGTGTGTGTGTACCAAACATGAAATCTAACATATTATCCAACTCAAGTAATGAAAGGCTCTTCGCTTTTTCTTTTTTTTATCACTTCATGTTGTATTTGTGTGTGGATGCATTTTTAAAGAAAAAAATGTGTATTAATGGATAAGATAATTTAGTCAGTAACTTCTGAACATATAGCCTAAATGGTATTGCTATGGAGATGACATTCATCGATTATGAATATTTTTGTTATTCTCTAAATTCTCTTGTCTAATTGGAAAACTGGTAAAATACTATCATTTTCCAGATAAAGTTCTTGGCAAGTTTTCTCTCTTTCAAACCCCCTAGGACAGTCCACAGCTCCATGAAAACATGAGTCAAATACATTACAAATTTCCCAAGGAGAATCTTCAACATCTTTTCCAGCTGTTTGGATAGTCTGTCTAACATCTGACCAAAGCCCTCATCTCCCAGTATTGTTCTGGGCTTTTACACTTTGATTTGTTCAATGTTATAATTTTAAAACTGAGCCAATAGTGTGAGACTTCACTTTTTCTTTAACACTTTTAACTCTTATCACTTACAAAAATAACAATTATAATTTAAAGAGGGGGGAAAAAAGCACCAGCCACAAAAGATACTGTCTCCCTAGGTATTTCTCTTTGACAGTGCAAAATTCCTTCTTGATGCTATCAAACTTCTCTCTCCCTTTCTCTCTTTTTTCCTCCCTTAGGTAATTTTTCTATTATTTATAGAGCAAAATGTCTCCCAACTATAACATCACAAAGAACTAAACTTGTTTTGATTGATTAGTTTCAGGTTTTCTATTTTAAATGTCTTTTGGCGCTGGCCGGTGTGTTTCAATCTATTCAGAAGGAGTGTGTTTGTGATCATTCCAATTAATCCCTTGTCTGTTTTGTCTGGCATCTATGTGAAGCTAGTTATAATAACTTTAAGGTTTGGCAAGCTGGATAGTAAACTGCCCAAGGTGGGATGGAAAACTTTCAGGGCCCAATTAACAAAAGTCAATTTGTCTTCCAGCCTATCTACACAAAATCATCTGTTGCTTTAAGTTGTCTTTATAACCGTTAATAACGTTTGATGAGTAGTTCAGGGCAAGAAGGGGAAACAGCAACTGTGTCAGTAAGAACAGATTCCAGAGTTGAAGACCAAATTTCAACACATAAGTGTGGAGTACACACACACACACACACACACACACACACAGAGTTATAAAGTTTGGAGTGAGGAGCAGAAGTAAGCTACAGAAAACCTGGATGTTTGTTCAAGCTATTATTCAAAGAGAAAGTGATTTCTGTTTCAGATGTATCCTAGAAGCTGAATTGTATGGATTTTTATACCTACCTGTGTACTCATCTGAAATTGGCAGTGATCATGATTCCAGTATACCATACAAACTATAATAAAACAACCCCATGGTTGTTGTTAAACATAATTTAATGTGTTTTTATAGTAACAGTTCTTTTTCTGTTTTCGTTGACTTATCTTTTATCTTTTTCCTTTTTAACTTAAAAACGGAAATTTATTTCAAACCTGTTGACTGCCACATTTGATGTCATTTTGGAGGGAGTTTCCCCTCAAGCTTCATCGATAGCCTGTGAGGTAGTGTACTGGAGGCATATTTGGACATGTATCACATTTTGGACTTAACTCTTCCAAGGTTTCCCTCACTTTTAGCTTGCAGTCACCTTTAAGTGTGCCAGGAGATGTACCATGATTGTGGAGGCATCAAACCACATTTTCATTTAGATATGCTCATGTAATAAGTGCCAAGTTCATCTTAATTTATGGTATTTTAAATGCCTAAGCCCGTTACCATCACAGCTTCTTGAATAAATATGAATCGTTTTTAACAGTAAAGTGTTTTAAGCTTTCATATTTTTATTACCGAAAAAGTTCTTGTATTTTCTTATTCCAGAATTCTTCCAGGCACTTGAGGAAAATTGTCAACTCACAAAATTCAGAGATCATTACCCCTTTGCATGTTTCATAGTGAGTTTTGTTAAGATTATTACATTCAAAGAAGAAATCTTTTTTTTTTTTTTTTTAATATGAAGGATAATAGCACAGGGAACTCTATTCAATGCTCTATGGTGACCTAAATGGGAAGGAAATCCAAAAAAGAGGGGATATATGTATACGTATAGCTGATTCACTTTGCTGTACAGTAGAAACTAACATAACATTGTAAAGCAACTATACTCCAATAAAAATTAAATTAAATTAAAATATGAAGCATAAAAGTGATGACTGGAAGTAGGCACAGGCCTGTTTTTATCTGCTTGATAATTCTACCTGATTCACCAGAGTTGTACCTAAATTAATTAACCTTTCCCTTTGTTCATGCTGCTTTCTCTTTGCTCCCGGCAAAATGTGCTGAAATCACTGTTGTCACATGTTTTTAATTTTTGAAAATCCATCCTTCTAAGATAGACATGGAAAGAAAAACTAACTGCACAGAACACCACATTAAGAGGAAAGTAGTTGAAGTTCTGCCATGAATAGTTACCAAAAAAAAAGTATGATACTATTTGGCCTCATCTCCCTAGCTAGGGAATTCAAATTGTTGAATACCTAATAGTACTTTTGTAAGTATTTCAGTTTTTAAAAAATATGCTGTGGTGGACAAAGCATGCCTGTTATGTAAACATATAGTTACTAAAGACACTAGCATATATGTATTTCAAAAGATATAAAATGTGCTCGGATAACAAAAAATGAAGTGTGTTTAAATGCTCTATATCAAGAGGTTGGCCCCTTTGAAAACTGCAGACTCCTTCAGATCAGGATGCTGTTAGTTGAGCAGGACACAGCAACATATGTTAAATACTGATTTCTGGCTACTTTCTTACTGAAATTAAATTATATCTTATTTGTCAAGATAATAAGTTTGTATTTGATTTGGCTCTGAAATTATATTATGTTTTAAGGTGTCTTAATGAAACGAGTCTCAGTGAAGATGTTTTCTATTGGGGGGGTTTGTTTCTTGCCCCCACTCTCCTCCAAATGTTCAAAATTAGTTTGATATTTTAAATTTCTATGTTTTAGTATGTGAGATTTTTAGATCATAAAATAGAAGACAAATTAAGAGCAAAAGATCAGCTACGCCAGCTTTTGCTGCTATTTTGTTGAGTAAGATATTAAGTAATCACTTGAAAACTGTATTAATTTATTCAGACAAATAGATTGTTTTTTGTAGAGTAACAGTTCACATATACCACGTGTAATTCCACTTCAGCATACTCAACGCTCTCCTATATTGAAGAGACAAAACCAAAACCCTAACCTCAGTGTGATGTCCCCAGCTAGCCACTCACGTCTATTTCGTCACCACCATACTTCTTGAAAACACTGCCTACACCGGCTGTCCCCACTCCCTCATCTTTCCATTTCGACCACTGCACAATAACTGCTTTTTACAGGATGACTTCTTTGTTAACCAAATTCAGTGGCACTTGCCAGGCCTTATCTTCTTTTTTCACCTTTTGTACCTTTTTTGTTATTATTTAGTCCCCACTTCTCTATCCTCCCCCCACTTCCTGGCTTCTGTGACACCAGTTCCACTGCCTCTCTGGTTACCTGTTTTGGGTCTCCTCCACTGCTTATTACAGTTGATGTTCCCCAAGATTCTGTCCCCTGGCTTCTTATCACTAAACAGGTCTCCCCAGGTGACCGTATGGCCGACGCTGGTGTCAGCTACTACTCATGCAGATGACCCGCCCACATCTGTCTACTGCATGGCAGATGTGTGTATCTGGTGCCCTGTGGATCCCACAGGTCTCTCAAAGTTAGATATATGAGACTGAATCCTTTTATCTACAGTGTTCTACCTACTCTTCTTGTTTTCCCAGTTTCAGTGAACAGCACCAGCATCCCACCAACCCAGATTCTGTGTTTGATTCCTGATTCCTTTGTCGCCGCCCCTCCCATACCCAGTTATTAAATCTTATCAAGTCCCTATAGCCTTCATATCGTCAAACCAGCCACTTTTCTCTCCATCTTCATTCCTAAAATCTGTCATCTGCTTTTGGCTCTTCCCATTTGGTTTGATCTTACCATTTATTATCTTTACATGTCTTTATTGTCATTTTAGTGTAATATTTCGAAAGAGAAGAGATAAAAACTTGTGTGATGAATTCATCATGTTTAAGCAGCAGCCCAAACCAACTAGACAAAAATGTTAAAACTAAATAAACTGAAATTATACTAAAGAAAGACTGTTAACTAATATTTTGTCTATAACTTTGCAGATACTTCCATTCAAACATGTAGAATAATCTTTTTAAAAATGAGATTGTAATGTATGAACTGATTTATATTACTCCAATATAGCGTATGCATACTTCTTTGTTGATAATTATAGATCTGAGTATCATTTTTTCATTGTATTATTATATGGCAGCAGCATAACTTATGGAGCCATTGCCTTATTGATCAATGTATAGAAATTTCCAATTTTTCATTATTACAAAGAAAGTTTTATTTATAAATCCTTCTATACTTGTCCATCTATTTTCTGAGGACAGGTTCCTACTACTACTAGAAGATTTGTCAGATTAAGGGGATGCATCATTTTAGGGCTTTTAAAATAGATTACCAAATAGCTATCCAGAGGGTTAAAACCAGTTTATATACTGTCCTTTGCAGAATATGAATTTGTCTGTATTCCCCACATCCACAGTATAATAACCATTCTTTTAATATTTTTAACTGATTGGATAAATGAAAAATGGTATCTCAGTTCATTTACTCTAATTTAAGACAAATTTCTAAAATGTTTGGTTATCTGGTTGCCAAATCCACAGTAGATCAGAAGCAGGAAATTGGAAGAAGAAAGATGAGTTGCTATGGTCAGATCCATTGGCAGCAGCATCAAGTAATAGCAGACAGACTGAGTGAGGAAGGATACACGAAAACCAAAAATCAGAAATAGAATCCCAAACTGCGCAGTGCATGGCCCATTTAATTCAAGGCCCAGCAGCCCAACTCCCCTCTGTGGTCTCTAAGGCTTTCATCATATTTCAACACAATGTCCCCCATCTCAGCATTTTGAAATCCTACAAAGACAGTAAAACCTTGGCTCGTAGAAATAGCAATTAATTAAATGTCAACTGTTGTCAATCAGTTGCAGATTGCTAAAATAATATTCTTTATTTAACCTCTTACAAAAATAAAGCCTTTAAATAAACTATTAGTTGCAAATTTTCAACTTTCCGCTTACCTCTTCCACTAAAATATTATAAATAAGTTTCGTCCTTTA
This sequence comes from Balaenoptera acutorostrata, assembly GCF_949987535.1. Classification (NCBI taxonomy): domain Eukaryota; kingdom Metazoa; phylum Chordata; class Mammalia; order Artiodactyla; family Balaenopteridae; genus Balaenoptera; species Balaenoptera acutorostrata. Next base: position 44,642,646 of record NC_080065.1, on the reverse strand, counting down.
ACCATTATATCATTTGCTAAAACAGTGAAGGGTATGCTAATAATATGTAAACAAGGAATATGTTCTAAGAAATCTTTTTGGCCTGGAGAAAAGAAAACTTCTGGCAGATGTGATACCCAGCTTTCAACTTGAAGGAACTACTGTGTGAAAATGTACTTATTTGTGTCTCTCTAGACTAGAGAATAGGTCGTGTGGGCAGAAGTTGAAGGCAGGTTTCTAACAATAAAAACTTTCTAATTCTGTCAAGGATTTTCTTATGAAATGTTCTTCAAACTTTTAAACCTCAAAAGAATCTTTGTGGTCAAAAATAACAACTTCTATGTTTTATAAATAACAAAACCAAAGCCCAGAATGGAGTAAGTGGCTACCACAGGAAGGGGAGTGGGACTTCAGCTCTCCCAACTTTTCTTCCAGTGCTTTTTTTTTTTTTTTTTCTTTACTATAACAAGGTATGCTCATTGCAAGTTCTACATTGCTGAAGTGTTCCATCAGAATTCAATTTCTAATTCTCAAGGATGTCCTAGAAAGGATTGCTACATTCAGAGGAAGTAAGATTAGAGGACTGGGGAAATCCCCATTAGTTCAAAGATCTCGCCAATTTTGTTTTAAGAAACTGTTTCAAACCAGTATAGAAATACTTTTAGGTACCTTCCCAAGAGCATTAATACAAAAAAAAAATAATAATAAGAAAAAAAGAAAATGACTTTACAGCGAAATATTACACTAATTGATTCTGGCAGAGGCCTTTCTGTGAAGTGAATATTCTATAAAAGGGATGACAAGTAAGTTTCAACTCCTGTCCAGGTGGAGGGAGGAGGGGGTAGCACTTGCTGAGAAGACTCTATGGGCATAGCTAGCCTCATTGGGGAACAAAGCCTCAGTCCTCTGCAGAATTTGCTTCAGCTGTGGTGGTGTACAGCTCTTGTATTCACCCACCCTCATCTGCAATCTTCAGATAAGAAGAGAAATTACAAGGTCAGATCTAGAAGAGCCTAGTAGTTAGAAGATTAAAAAATAAAGCAAGTTTCTGGCTGGGAAGAAATAACCATCTATTTCTGGGATTTACCTGGCAATCAGTTTTCAAAGATGTGAACAATTCAAGTTACATTTTAGAGTCAATTTTATATTCTTGAGTTTTTATTTTTTATGAATTGTTTTCCATGAAATTTACAAAATTGGGGGAAGAAATAAAGCTAAATCTTGCCTCTCCTGTCAGAAGACCCTGTGAGTTTCTGTGCTGGCTTCTATGGGAAAATGCTATTTTTCACCCAAAGCAAAGAGGTTAACTTAAATTCTTCAGTTCTAGAATAAGGGTTTCAAGATGTATTTTTACCATGCCAAGGTCTGCAAAAGTCTTGGAAAACCAAACCCGTAATGTGGAAATCTGACAAGCTTTCACTGTGATCTGCTTCTTTGGAGATAACATGTTCATTTTTCATTTGAGGGAGGGGATGAATGTGCTAATTAAGTAGTAAATTCCTATTGTCGAATTCTTCCCATCCTTTATTACCTTTTTTCTCTATATCCTTAGGGAAACGTTGTTCTTTCCTATTTTTTAGACTTACTCTTAATGCTCTGGTAATAGTGACTGTAGATTAATAGCAGGTCACATGTATGGAGCTGCAAGCACCAGGCTAAATGCTTTCTTTGTATTACCTCATTTAAAACAGAGAGTTAAGTACTTTGTCTAAAGTTGCATAATTTGTAAAGCAAAAGATGTAGCTTCACAGACCTCACTTTAACAACTTATTTAAGTAACTCTCTTTTAACCACTACCTTCTATTGTATCCTCTCTCATGATATCCTCAGGACAATTATCTTCATAATTTAAAATTTACCCTAAAACTTTCATATATCATTTTCACCTTTGATCACATTTCACTGAAACAGAAAAATGATGAGGATCTTTTCACATTACTTAACTTGAACACTTCTGTGAATTATTTCTCTTTACTTAGGAGGAAAATAGAATATACATTTGAGATATATTACTGGTCAGCCCTTGCATGGAGACAATAAATGGATGTTTTTGTTTTGAGATTTTTACAAGCTGATTCAGATGTATTTCAAAATGAAACTTACTGTTCAAAAACTGACACACACAACACACTCTTGTATGGTTCTAATTATGGGTACTGGGCTGGCCTCCAGCTCCCAGAATTGTTCTTATGGAAGGTTCTATAGCAAAGAGTATGAACTGTTTTCCTAGTGGATTAATGTTTGGTAACAGAGAGCTCTAAATATATTATGGTGTTGTTAATGGTAATTATTTATGTAGATCATAGTAATCCCAAAGACTAGAATACATAGTAAGTATAGTTTGTGTTTACATCGTAGCTGTTAATTTCATATACTTTTTGATGAAAAAGTATTGTGGATATCCTGGTCACCAGATGTTTGCTAGAATACAAATTATGCAGTCATTTTAGGGAGCAATTTGTAAAAATTGAAAATCATATTCCCTTTGACCTGATTCCCTTACCAGTAATTTTCCCAAGAGATAGACTTATAAAAGTACACTAAGCGGGCTTCCCTGGTGGCGCAGTGGTTGAGAATCCGCCTGCCAATGCAGGGGACACGGGTTCGAGCCCTGGTCTGGGAGGATCCCACATGCCACGGAGCAACTAGGCCCGTGAGCCACAATTACTGAGCCTGCGCATCTGGAGCCTGTGCTCCGCAACAAGAGAGGCCACGATAGTGAGAGGCCCGCGCACCGCGATGAAGAGTGGCCCCCGCTTGCCACAACTAGAGAAAGCCCTCGCACAGAAACGAAGACCCAACACAGCCATAAATAAATAAATAAATAAATAAATAAATATTAAAAAAAAAAAGTACACTAAGCTATATATATATATATATATACACACACACACATATATATATATATATATATGTATATATATATATATATATATACACACACACAAAGATGTTCACTGAAGTCTTGCTGATAATAGTAACAAACTGTGAACAACCTAAATATCTATCAGGAGTGAACTGCTTAAAATTACATTGCTTCTGTACAATAGAACACCTGAAAAAAAAAATATGGTCGATATCTGTGTACTGCTATTAAAAGCCTTCAGGATAAAGGAAATAAGCAATTTTCAGAAGTCTGAGCAGTGTATATTGGTCTGTGCATGTTTTTCTGAAAATACAAACATGTTAAATTAACACTACTAAAACATAAAAGATAATTTTTTTTCTGGGAAGATACACAGAAATAAAAAAACACAATTAAGAATAATTAATTTTGCAGAGTGGGATGGGGATGATAGATGCTCATGAGGCTTTTACCTTCTGTTTTATGCCTTTCTCCACTGCTGGAATTTAATAAATCTCTGGATGTCTGCCTTTCCTTCCTTCCTTCCTTCCTTCTTTCCTTCCTTCCTTCCTCCCTCCCTCCCTCCTTCCCTCCCTCCCTCCCTCCCTTCCTTCCTTCCTTCCTTTCTCTTTGTCTCTCTCTCTCTTTCTTTCCTTTCCCACTTTAGTTATTTAGATAATAGAACTAAGCACAATATTTTTCTCTCTCAAGCTTTTGTATATTACATGGAACAAGTAAACGTTATTCAAAATACAATAAAACCAATGGAAATGATTTTTTGTTGTTTTTAAGATCACACTACCTCCTTGAGGATATAATGATTTCTGAAGTCTGTAACTCTCCTTTTACTATTTTCTCTAGCCCAAACAGTGACTGAAAAATTTCAAGCCCGCTGAAACTATGCCATTTTAAACAGAAGCCATTATCTTATTGCCTGTTTGTCTTTGATATTCCCCAGTCCTTGCCTCGATAGATTATACGTAGAGGACGAGCATAGGGCAGATGCCTAAAGCCCTAACATTTGGGCCATATGGTACTGGACAAGATACAAGAGACCCCTAACAAGAATGAGCCTCTTCGAGTTCCTGCAATGATGCATGCTTTTGGGGGAAGTTAAAAACCAGACAGCCCCAGGATCCTAGCCACAGTATTCCAGAAATGTGACCTGATGTCTTTTATTATGGGAGTATAAAAGACACAGAGGATTGAGAGTAGTGGAATATGCTCTGAGTTGGGAGTTTGGAGGCCTGGGGTCCAGCCCCAGCTCTGCCACTAGCCCTGGACAGGTCACTTAACCCTCACCCCCATGAAGAGGTGAAGTGACCACTTATCTTGGCAATAAAACAAATCAGACATACTGATTTTCATGATAAAAGTTGAGCCTTAACAACTTGATCACCTAGTGTATAAAGTGTCTTGTTCTCCCTTCATGTAGCAGTACAAAATTACTGCAAGAGAGGTCAACCTTGAACTGAATGCTCCTGTCAAAGCAATAGAGAAGAGAGGACAAGCCATCTCTATCTCATTAGGTGTTCTAAATTCTGTCCTTAGATTAAGTTAGAGCTTGAGAAGACTTTGTGCCCCAGGCTTATTGGGTTGGACTGCAAAACGCTTTCACTGAAGTACATTGACTTTTGTGTTGACCTTGAGCTGTCATCAAGGGCCATGATAAGAAAATCACTGTTAAGGATACATTGTTTCATTATGTTTTCCAATGTGCTTTTTAAAAAATGTTCAGATATAAAAATTCCCTTTAGAATTTGCACCAGGAAAATGTTTCTCTCTTCTGCCAGTTAGGCTTACTTCAGCTTGTAAGATAATGAGAAGATGGTGTATACATTATACATACTCATATTACCCTGTCTGTACCAATTTTCACATCTTTAAATTGAAGAAAATAATACCCATTTTAATCCCCTTTGACTTTCAAATTTATGCCTCCACTTAGACCTTTTCACTTAAACTCTAAACTCATCTCTCCATTTATCTACTCAAATATCCATTCATTCATTCAACAGATATTTATCAAGCATCTACTATGTGTCAGGCACTGCTCTAGGCACAGAGGATGCAGTGGAGATCAAGACAAGCAAAGGCCCTGACCTACTGGAACTTTCAGTGCAGTAAAAGAGGAAGATAGTAAACAAGATAAAGTAAAATGCGTCATGTTTCCTTTTGTGTATGCCTTTTTAATATATCTTCTTAGTGGTTATTATGGGGATTATAATTCACACCCTAAATTTATAATAATCTACTTTGAATTAATACCTCAGTAACATGTAAAAACTCTGCTCCTGTGCAGCTCTGTCCTCCCCACATTTATGTTGTTCTCACAAAGTACATTTATACATTGTGTCCATTAACATAGATTTTAAATTATTATTCTTTTATGCATTTGTCTTTTAATCATATAGGAGATAAAAAGAAGAGTTACAAACCAAAAATACAATAGTATTGGCTTTTGTATTTACCTATGTAGCTACCTTTATCAGAATTCTTTCTCTGTTATAGCTTTGAGTTACTGTCTGGTATCCTTTCATTTCAGTCTGAAGGACTTCCTGTAGCATTTCTTGTAGGGCAAGTCCCCTGACAAGGAACCACCTCAGTGTTTATCTGCTTCATTTTTGAAGGTTAGTTTTGCTGGATGTAAAATTCTTGGTTAACAGTTTTCTTTTAGCACTTTAAAAATGTCATCCAACTTCTTTCTGACCTCCATGGTTTCTGATGAGAAATTTTCTGTTCATCTTATTGAAGGTCTCTTGTATGTGACAAGTTTCTTCTCTCTTGCTACTTTTAAGATTTTCTCTTTGACCTAGGTTTCCAAAAATTTGACTATTATGTGTTAGCGTGGGTCTCTTTGCATTGATTCTTCTAGGGTTTATTGAGCTGCTCGATTGTATAGATTTATGTCTTTTATCAAATTCTGGGAGTTTTCAGCTATTATTTCTTCAAATATTTTTTCTTCTCCTTTCCCTTTCTCCTCTTCTTCCAGAATTCCTGTTGCATGTGTTGGTACACTAATATAGTGTCCCATGGGTCTCTTACACTCTATTTTACATCATTCTTTTTTCTCTCTGTTCCTCAGACCAAATAACTTTAACTGGCCTATCTTGAAGTTTACTCGTTCTTTTTCTGCTTGCTCAGATCTGCTACTGAAACCCTCTAGTGAGTTTTTCATTTTAGTTATCGTACTTTTTGGCTCCCAAATCTCTGTTCCTTTTTTTGTAATTTCTGTCTCTTTATTGATACTCTTTATTTGTTCATACAACATTCTCTTGGTTTCCTTTAGCACTTTGTCCATGATTTCCTTTAGCTCTGTGAGCATATTTAAGACAATTGATTTAAAGGCTTTGTCTAGTAAGTCCAGTGTCTGTGTTCCTTGGAGTAAGTTTATTAATTTCTTCTGTGAATGGGCCATACTTTCCTGTTTCTTTACATGCTTTGTAATCTTTAGTTGCAAACTGGGCATTGTGAATATTGTAAAGTGGTAACTCTGGTAACCAGAGTCTTCCCCTACTTAGGGTTTGTTTTTGTTGTTTGCTGTAGGCTGTAGCTATTTGTTAGGTAACTTTTCCAAACTATTTTTGCATGAACTGTGTTCTTAGTCATATGTGGTCTCTGAATTCTCTGTTCCTTTAGCTTACGTCCCACTAGTGTTTTGACAGAGATTTCTTTGACTACCAGAGGCCAAATGAGAGAGAGAAAGCGAGTGAAAATAGGAGGGGAAAAAAAAAAAAAACCCTCTTAGGTCTTTTCTGAGCATATGTGCTACCCTGAGCATGTGCATGACTTTCTAAATTCCTGAATTTACAAGTGCTTTTGAATTCCCTGATTTCTCGAATAAACTCTCTCTAGCTTTTCCTCCCAGAATTTTGGCACTCCATTTTTGCACTCCTCAACTTAATCTTTTGCCACAGGTAGCTGCAGGCTTTTTCTTTGTCTTACAAAGATTTCCACCCTGAGTGAGTTCTGAATTAGGTGAAACAAAGACAAGCACCTTACATTAGTCCTTCAGGTAGTCCCTATATAAGTTAGAACAGACAAACACAATTCTTTACAAATAAGGTCTGCTCTGCTTCCTCCAGAACCAGGGACCAGAGTCCCAAACTGGGAACATGAACTGTCATCTTTAAGACCGCTGCTGAGTGCAGGAGAAGAATTGGCCAAAGACATACAAAAACACCACAATGCTTTCCTACCATTTTCAAATTGCCTTTCCATTCATTCAGCGTTTGCTTGGTTGCTGTAAACCTTTGTTTTCCAGAGCTCTGAAAAAGTTGATTCTGACAGTTTTTGCTTGATTTTTCAGTCTTCTCTTGGGGGCCAGGGCCCTTGGAGCTGCCTACTCTGCCATTTTTGCTGATGTCATTTTCCTGCCCTACTTTAAAATATAAGTTTCAGACATGTATTTTATTTATCAAAACATTCTTTCTTAAACTGTAAAATATTTTCCAGTTTTAGAAGTTTTAATTGCAGTTGTAATCCTCATAATATTGCTGTAGGTTCACTAGGGTGTTTTGCAGACTATTTACATATTTATAAAGAAGAAGTGGTAAAGCACATTATATCAGCTTGGCACTAATATGATTAGATAGAAAATTTTACCCTTTTCAAAAAATCTAATTGTTGAATGAAGGAAATTGTTGGGCTGTCAGGAGTGAATGGAGGGATGTAGACACCTCTTCAGCTTTGCTGCTATTTCCTTTTGTATTATAATTCTTCATTGAAAGCAGTTCTTCAAGTTCTCCATTCAGGGAGATCTGTAGGGCTAGGCCCAGTGTGTCACATGAAAGGTGCTCAATAAATGTTTGTTAGATGAAGTTCACGTTAACTAGGACATTGCTATGGTGTGGAACAAAAGCAGAATATGTGCGTTTCCATGCTGGAAGGAATATAGAGACTTTCACCCAAGGAATTATTTCTTAAGCAGGTTCCAGAAGATAGTGTTGGAACATGACACCTGTGTTGCCAAAGAGCAGGTGCAAAGTGAAAACACTGGAGTGCAGATCAGAAATTAGATTGATGTAGTTTCTATAAAATAGTTTCCACTTTACAAACAATGCTTTTAAAAGGAATATGTTTTTTTTCTATGTGAGGAATAGTGTTGTCTTAGTAAGCGGTGTGTTGGAGGCTTTGGATAATAATGCCTGATTTTCCTGACTGAGATTTAACTAAGGCCATATATGTGAAACCCTTGACTTGAAGCCCTAACATGGTGTAAATTCTCAATAATGTAACCTCTTTACATGGGTCCTTAGAGTGGAATATGAGTTTTTACTCACTTTTCAGGCTATCAGCATTTGATGTGACAAGAAAGCTTTTTGGGGGCAAACATGTAGTGGTTGGGAAGCAGGGGAGGCAGAGTCATGATATGTAAGGAATGGACACTGATCCAGTGAGAAGTTGGGCTATGGAACATGGAAGTATTATTAGAAAATAATTACCTTATTCTTTTCCTATCATTGTAGTAATTAACTTATTCACCTCCAAATAATGAGAAATCAGTGTACAAATTCTATGCCTTTGGCATAGGGCTTGGATCCCAAGCAAGAGGAATGTATTTCCAGACGATGAATAGAGAGAATATATCAATATGTAGCAAACTTACTGAAGTAACTGGGCCTCCCTTGCCTATTTTCATACCATCATCCTTTAAGTATGTTATCCAGACTCTAAAGGACCCCCAGCACTGGTTTCCCTAACATCAAAATAGTTCTACCACTTGGAGGACCAAGAAGAAGCCCCCATGTCTTTCAGGAAAAAAAAAAAAAAAAAAAAAGTGGCAGCTGCTCTTGTGTAAGCAGGGAAGTCTCTAAACCAGTACCTACTCAACTAAAGATCTGAAATTAAATTATCTTAAATTTTGAAAGTGGATTTTGAAGCTGTTCTTATACCATATATTTAATGCGCATGTGCATGCGGGTAAAAAAAATCCAACACCATCTCAGAACTTAGTTTTAACCTTGAAGAAGAAAACCTGTGTTTTTAAGGATTCATAGATAATACATTAAAGCGTAAGACTCTCACATAGTAACAATTGTTGCTTGTGGGTTTGAATCGACGAATAGGCATATCATGATGGAGCAGAGACTTTTTTTTTGTTCTTTCAATTTATTTGGTTGTCCCGGGTCTTAGTTGCAGCAAGCCGGCTTCTTACTTGCAGCTCGCCCACTTCTTAGTTGCAGCAAGCGGGCTCCTTAGCTGTGGCATGTGAACTCTTAGTTGCGGCATGCAGGATCTAGTTCCCTGACCAGGGATTGAACCCAGGCCCCCTGCATTGGGAGCGTGGAGTCTTAACCACTGGACCACCAGGGAAGTCCCAGACCAGAGACTTTTTGGTATGTCCATATTAATTGTGATTATATAAACTGATTATTTCATTAAATGAGGAAAATGTAGTAGTACAGGGGATATTTGCTCTCACCTTCCCTTGGCTGATGCCTCCTCTTCCTCCAGGTGTCTGTGTGAAAAGAATACGATGCCCTCTGCCCCTGCCCATCCCCTTACCCCGCCCCCATACTAAAAAGGTCCTCCTGTGGCACCTCTTCATAGCACCTTGCCCATCAATAGCACTGACCATGACTACAATTAGTGAAAATTTTGTGTAATAAGTTGTCTAAGAAGTGTTTACCTCAATATACTCCCTGCTTGAAGAAGTAGTGATATCATTAGAAAAGGGTGTTAAAGTACGCAAACAACCCAGATTATTTTCTTGTATAAAAAGCTCATTTTTATTTACAGCAAGTTTATAAATACATTTTAAGAGTCTATTCGCTCTCTACTCAGTAATAATAATAATAATCCCTGATGTTCGTATAGTGCTTTGTAGCTAGCAAGACACTGCATTATCTTCCTTAATTCCTCTGAAGTGGGTCGTATCTCCTTTGTTTTACAGATAAGAGACTGAGGCTCACTGAGGTTAAGTGACTTGCACAGGATCATGGAGCCCAATAATTGGCAAAACAAGGGCTCCGATCAGGCCCCGATTTTCTTTCTCTATCACAGCTGCATCTCTTAGGAATGGTCTAGTTCAGCATACATATAAATATTTATAAACATTATGTCATTGTTTCGAACTAGTAGGTCTTACTCTTTTGACTGTTTCATGGTACTGGAGCTGCAGAGCAAAGCGGACATTTGCAAAAGTTCAATCCACAGCCGTTTTATATTCCTTCTGCTTTGAAATTTTCATCCTTTGCTAGCAACAACATACTTTTATAACAGTAAATAAAGAAAACATTTTCCTATTGTCATCTAAATGCTTAGCACACCTGGAGTTAACTTTTTGTAGACTTTCTACTTATACCATGAAATCACAGTATGGCTTCTTATTTGAATGTTTGATCATCTGACACCTAATAATAAAAAATTCATTGGCCCTATAATGAGTTTCATCTTTCTTAATGTTTAAAAATGTTTAGAAATTATTTCAAGTCTTAAACAAAAATCATAGTAGGATTAAATAAGCATTTCCCTTGGGAGATAAAGATTGAAATTGAAAGTAAACCACTACTAACTTTAGGCCAATAAAAAAACTTTTCATGGAGATGATTTTTTTTTCGCATTCATTTTCTTAAATGCAATAGTAAAGCCAGGGAGTGTCATATAAAACAAGCCCAAAGCACTTTTTGTACCTAAGCTAAAAATTACTTCTGTGGCCTTTGACATACCAAGGGACTTTGCTATTATAAAGTAAACATAAGAAGGAATCTTTTCAACCTTCTAAAAATTTAAACATAGAAACTGGTTTTGGTCCGTGCAAAGACTAATTTTTTCACACACAGTTTCTAAAATCACAGCACAGATTGTCCAAAAAACATTTGTACTAATTGCTTTGTTTATGAAATAATTTGAGTTATCATTCCCAAAAGCATGAAATGTAAATGAATTTTTTTCTTTTATCCCATTCCTATGAGAATAATAAAATTTTTATATATTGGGGCAGTTGGTAATGGAGAATCAATTGTTATAATTTTAAAGCATAACACTCAAAGGGAAAAGACTCATGGAAAAATTTATCCAAGTGTGTATATATTTATGTACTGATATTTTTAGTGATCACCGTATCAGAAGTATGTAGGGAAGGAGTGAGGTTTTCCAAAAAGTTGTATTAAGGTATTCTTGCATTATCTAGATGAGTGCTTTTTAAAATGTGGTCTATGGACTAGTGCTAATCCACAAAATGTTTGTACCAGTATGCCGCAAGAGAAGTACGGAAATTGAGAGCAAGCATTTGAGAAACCGGTAGCAATGTGACATCGCTACAGCATCCGACTACATGATTTTGTATTCTACAAAAGCATAAATTGATCCATGATGGATTAGAAAACAAATACAAAACAAATCAGATCCTTCACATATGATATTAGAAACTCTGAGGTAGCTCGGGGTTCACAAACTTTTTCTGGAAAGGGTCGGATAGTAAATAGTTTAGGCTTTGCAGGCCATACTCTCAAAGTCCCAACTACTCAACTCTGCTACACCCAAGTGCCATGAACAATACTGAACAGATGACTATGTGCCAATTAAACTCTATGGACATTGAGATTTTAATTTCATCTCATTTTCACCTGTCACAAAATACTATTAATATTTTTTTCCTCAACTACTTAGAAGTATAAAAACCATTCTTAACTCCTGTGGGCTATACAAAAACAGACAGTGGGTTAGATTTGGACCTTAGGCCCAGCTTGCTGACCCTGGAGCTAGATCACCATTCCAGCAATCTTTGGGAACAGATGCTGTCATTTCCTTGTCCCAGCCTTCCCCTCTCTCTCTGCAATTTTCATTGCCACTTATTTGACTCTGCAGTTTGGGTTATTATTCAAGAATACCTTAGAGCACTCATGATGCTTAGAACATTATGTTTAATAAAGTCCAGAAGGAAAATGTTCCAAGTATCACTGTGGGAATAAATTTTAGGATTCCCTGTGACCTACTGGCTTTACATGAACTTTGCTTAAAAAAGTAATCCAAGAAGAGTGGGATGGAAGATCTCTTGATCAGATACATAAGCATAATAGTGGATTATTTTAATTTGTTGCCAGGAATGGATAATGATAGAGCAGTGAGTTAAAATCCTGCTTCATTCTTATCCTGAAATGGACTAATCATTGGTTTTTATGGTAATAAAATGACAGAAGGCTGTGAGTAAATTGTGAGTTTAGCATCTAAAACAGAACTGCTCAGATTCCCTCTCTCTGTCTCAGGTCCTTTTTGTCTCATCTTGTTAAACAGAAACCCGGGTCCTATCTGCTCCCACAGCAGACCAACCACCACGAGGCCACTGTATTTCTCTTCTCAGAAATCTCCATTTGGCTTATCAGAAGTGGTTTGTTGGGACTTTCCTGGTGGTCCAGTGGCTAAGACTCCGCGCTCCCAATGCAGGGGGCCCGGGTTTGATCCTTGGTCAGGGAACTAGATCCCGCATGCCGCAACTAAGACCCGGCACAACCAAATAAATATTAAAAAAAAAAAAACCAAAAAAAGTGGTTTGTCCCTGACCATCTTGAGCACTACATACTTTTATATACTTGAGTAGTGCATACTTTTATTACTTGGTTGATCTTTCACATAATCAAGTGATAACATTCTTATTCTATGGTTATTATGGTTTTACTTATCATTAATTTTTCACATTAATGTAGCACCTTCTTCTCCATCTCATTTAAACAAAATTTGACAGTAAGTATCTGCATATGAACTAGGCAAGCCATTCTGAAATGTGTTGGCATTGAGCAGAGGTGCTTAGCTCCTTTATTGATTCATTTGTTAGTCTTTAGTCCTAACTTCAGTTTGGGTTTTTTTTTTTTTCTTTCCACTCTTCACATATGCAGCAGTCTTTTGGGAAGTGAGTTACTTGTAGTATATTTTGTAGTATTTCAAATGTGGGAAAATCTTTCATCAGGTTGATAAAATTCAGTGTTCTGAGCTAATATGATAGAACCTCCTGTCAGACTATATGTTCCCTTTTTGTTCTATTTCAAATATAAGAGGTTAACTTTTGTATGCATGCCACAGCATTTTTGGACTGAGTCAAGTCTTCCAAAAAAGTGAGAACTATGAGACAAACCAGTATTCAAGGAGACATATCCTTGGAATATGAGCAAGCCCATTAATGCTGTATTTCTCTATTTAAAGTATGTTATGTCATACACATGCTGTCTTCCATGTCCGCATTTTAAGTGAGGAAGAAACTACGCCTCCTCATATTTGAGAACAAACTGCAAAAGTTGGTTCCCTGGTTGTGTTATAAATCCATAAAAAGATCCATTTTCAAACCCAGCAACTTTTTAAATAGGCAACTTCCTATTTTTCACTTGAAAATCAAAATCAGATTGTTCTAAGTGCTTTCTCCATCAGTCATATTTAATTACATAATGTCTTATTATTTTAGTGTATTCAGGGATAAAATGCCTGTTCTGTAGCAATTTGTATATTGAGTTGAGTTCTGGTTACGTAACCAGTCTGTCAACAGCATGATGTAGAGGGCACTGATTTAGTTAGAAATTTAGAGTCCTCTTCCATTCTTTATCCTAGTGGGATTTAAATTTTTAAATTGTTGTTTGGCATGCATTGAAAGTTATTCATCCAGCGAATGTTTATCAAACACCTTCTATGTGGCAGGCAATATGTAGTTTTAGTTTATTTAGCAAGTTTTCTTTTAATAAAATTTTTTTTTCCTTTGAGTATTATTTGCAATCAGAGACACTTGTAAACTTAAAGAAGAACTTTTAAAGAAAGAGTAAATTCTCTTCAGAATGGCAGTGAAAGATGTGTGTGTGTGTGTGTGTGTGTGTGTGTGTGTGTGGTTGTAAAAGTCTGAGTTTCAGGCCCTGTGCATTTCAGTTCTGGTAACATGTCTTGTTAAAGCCTTTAGCCCAGCACTTTTCAATGAGTGGATGAACGGAGTTCTGATCAATGTGAGGGAATGATGAGTGAATTGTGGCTCACTTGTTGTGAATATTACCTACTCTGTGCTTCTAGAAAAGTATTTTAGCAAGTGTGTGGCTCTTAGTTAATGAAAATGTTAATATATATAAAACCAAATTATCTTAATTGTTCTCTTAATTAAAATATATCCACTCAGAAGTAAGGACTCTTTTATTTTAGTAACTACAGCTGCTTTGGAAGTCTATTAGATAAAGGCTCCAACAGCACAAACTAATAGTTTTGTGTTATCAGATTGCTTTCAGATTTCTCTTTTATATTCACTGAAGAAGAAGGAGTGGTGTACAGGACTGAGTTTCTAATGCTCCTCTCCAAGAGAGCCACTCTTAGGCAAATACCAACTCTATGAGCCTACAAAATAGACATCAGGGCAAATTTTACAAAACCTACATTTACTGTTTACTTGTGTAGGGAGTCTTCTATAAGACCAAAGGAACCATAAAACGTTGTTTTTACATAAATGGTGATAGGAGTTAGGCAAAGAAAATTTGCTAATATTTGTTAAGGGGCCTACCATTAAGTTTTAGTTCTATATTAAACATTATTGGTTTGTCATGATCTGTTCTCCATTCCTGAATTGCCTTCATCTCTGTGTCATTATCTTATGTATTCACTGTCATTGTCTCAGGTTTCCAGGAGTTTTGGTATGTCAGTGATTCTTTCACCTGGGCTTATTCTGCTTCTTTTTTTATTTGTTTATTAGTTCTGAGACTGTTTTGTTCATCGTTTCCTTACTTCTGCAATCTCTTTTTTATCTCATTCTTTCAACTTATCTCATTACTGATGTCTCATTTAATTCATCTTTTCTTTTGTCCTGTAGCATAATATCCTCATGGAAATTTTGGGGGGGTGGGGTGGAGGGCTCTCTTTTCTTCCCAAGTGGATTCTTGCTTCCTTCCCACCGCTCCCTCTTTCACTCATTCTTTCTTTGCTCCAGTAGTCCTGTTTACTTGTCCTACTCTTCTCTTTGTTAGACCTAAGTTTCATTTGAACAATTCAATTAAGGACTTCTCTTTGCTCTTCAGTGTTGGTGAATTGTCCTCATTTTCCTTTTTACTTTCTCTGATTAGAACTCTGTGCCTTGTCCCTGGAGCTTCATTCAGTTGAGGATTTGAGGAAACGAGGCCACATGCTAGGGAAGGGGTAGAGTGAGTTGAGCTGGGGCTTGTGCAGTTGGTTGTAGGATCTGGACTTGGCTCTTCCTCAGTAATTGTGTGAATTTGCCCTGCATCGAGGTTTGCTCTACATACCCACAGATGAACCTCTTTAGAGGAGGGAGGATATTTGGGGGCAGGGGGTGATGTCTTCTCTGGCTTTGGATTATTCCTCCAATTTAAGGAGGTAACAGCACCAAGAAGGTCAGCCCCTGGTGTTTCCTTCCCTTGCCAAACCCTACTTACCTCCCACAGATGTTTCTATCCTTTCCCAGCTAATGGAGAAAAAGGGACACCTGTGAGCTTTAGCAATGGCATCATTAATCCACAGCAGGGGAAGGAACTTCACCTGGGGTTCTTCTCCCCTCATTCTCGTTCTCTCCTCACCCTCAACACACACGTATTCAGATCTTATTTTTCTTCTCTTTGGCTAACCCCTTGTTTACTGCTTAAGGTACAATAAAAAGCTGATATAGACAAGTGCACCCATGTTAAGACAAACTCAGATTTAACACAATTGGCAATTGGCTATCCTCTTTCCTTCATCCCAGCCCTTGTCCTGATTTCATTAACTTCACAGTAATGAGATCCCACATACATGATTGAATTTGTTAGACTCCTCCATGTAGTGTTATAATAAAGTTGGGCTGTGATTAATTAGCTTTGCTTGATTATGACTCATATCCCTTTTCTTCTCCTCCTTTCCTCCCAGGCATGGAAAACCAAAATGGTGAGCCCTGATTTGCTTCTCTGTGTCTGAGGAGATCCTGTGATGTCAGGGAGGGGTTTTCACTCTGGATGGATTTTTCCATCTTTTCCCCAGGTTGCCTAAATACCACTTCAGATCTGTTTTCCCCAAATTGGGGGTTGTTAATGATAGTTTTCAGGATTTTGTCCACCTAACTCTCCCATCTCCAACCTAATCCTTTCTTTTCTTGGAATCTTTTTATTCCTGGGTACCACTTTTTTTTCCCCAAAATAAACAACTTTTTATTGAAGTATAGTTGATTTACAGTGTTGTTTGTTTCAAGTATACAGCAAAGTGATTCAGTTATATATATCTTCTTTTTCAGATTTTTTCCATTATAGGTTATTATAAGATATTGAATATAGTTCCATGCCTGGGCACCACTTTTAAAGATTAAGATATGGTGTTCTCCTTCCCTTGGTTGCCTTCTGCCAACACTTTTTTTCCTTTTTTAAAAAAAATAGTGATTTTAAATGTATTTCATTATGCTTTAGGGGAAAAATTCTATAATTTGACTTTATTCTACCATCTTAGCCTAGAAGTTCTGTGCTAGGCACTTCTCATTTATTATCATATTCAGTCTTTACAGTGCTTCTTCAATATATCACAGCTAACATCATGTGTGATTAGTCACACATGAGGACACCGAGGTTTCAAAGAGTAAAGTTTCCCAATGTCACATGACTAACGGGTGGAAGATCAGGGTCCCATGCAGACCTGTCTGTCTCTAAAGCCTGTGGTCTTCCTGCTCCCACACTCTGCCTCCTTGCCCTGCTGTCTGATGCTGAGTATATCAGCATCCCTTCTCTGGGCTTTTCTAATTCATCTACAAAATGAGGGGGGTGGCCTGCAAGGTCCTCCCTAGCTCTAAACCTCTATGTTTATGGTTAGTGGAATGAGAAGACTACATTTTACTTTAACATAAATTTATTTGACTTTACATTTAATAGGAATGGCTGTATATTTCAAGTTTAAATATATATTTACATATTTCTGCAGTCAGGAATTTCAGATTATATAAACCTCTTTGTTTTCTCAACTCATTTTTCAGGTGCTTTGGAATTTCACTGCTGTTCTTTTTAACATATGGTGTTTGCAAGAGTGAAGTTGGAAATTTTTATTCAAATGTTCATTTTTTTCCCCCTATATTATTCTGTCTCTGTTTAACCCTTCTCGGTGTGCTGAGAATGCCTGAATCAGAGGTAGTTTGAGGCAGTGAAGCAAAACAAAATTAAATAATCCATTTGGTGGTTAAACCCTCAACCTTGACCTAAGCAAAATGAAGTAACGAAGCAAAGATGACATTAAGGAGACTACAAATCCCTGGTTCTAAGAGTTTATAATCCACAAGATAAACTGACTGATGTCAGTGTATGTCTAACTCACGTGTGCATACTCAATGAGCAGCAAGTATGTCAGTGTTCACAGCTGCAAAGCAATAGTGGTGCAGAAACCAGGGTGACAGTGGAAATAGCGGTGGTCTGTTAGAACAGGAAGTGGAAAAGATGGGAGACAATAGTGGACAAGATGGAGTTGCTTAGGAGTGAGGTCACAATTTGTATATCCATGAGGCAGGACTTTGAAAATGGGAGAGTGGAGAAGAGAGGGCTGACCCTCCTTGGCCACTCCCAAGCCTATTTATTCTTGGCAAGTGCTCTTCAGCCCTGGGTCCGCAAGACTACCGCCTCCTGAGCTGTTGCCCAGGAGCCAACCTTCAACCTTTATTTCTCACCCCTTCCATCCTAAATGTCAATTCCAGCCCTAAGAAGGGATACACAGAAGAATCAAACTCATCTCAACCTTCCTCTGGATAATATAAGTTAATTGGACTCCTTCTAACCATGCTTTTCTCATCTCCATTTTGCTCATTTGATATTCTTTGAACACCTTATATTTACCAGACATTTTGCTAGGCCCTAGGTATATAGTAATGAAGAAAAGAAATAGTACCTGAGCTGATGAATTTCTAGTAAGTGAGTGAGAAAATTTAAAAGTCGAGAAGGGAATACAAATAATAAGCACAGAAATCAAGAAAAGGGTACGGTACTGGGAGAGAAAATAGCTGAGAATGCAGCAGGGAGCTGTTCACTAGATGATGAGGTCATTTCTTTATTTCATCCCTTTCCTCATATATTCCAAGTCTCTTGCTCAAACTATTTGACCACTCCCTTTTGGACTTTTCCTAAAGCCTCATATCTAGGCTGTCTGTCTGTGGAATTGATAATATTTTAAAACTCCTTTTAGTTAAAACCCAAGGATTTATTCAAGCCATGTTATGTGTCTGTCTCTGTGCTAGGCGTGCTGGTGTCTACCACGGAGATCTAAGGCACCGTAAGAGCCCTGGAAGGCTCCGTGTTCATTTTCTATCCATTACTCCCTGTGCCATGCCCTTCGTCATGATCTTTATCTCCCAGAGACCACAGAGCACGGGATCAGGAGTCGGGGTCGCCATCTTCCTTTTTCCTTACTGCCACTTCCAGAGCATCTCTCTTCCAATTAAAAATCCCAACTTCTTCATTTTATAAGCCAGCATACAATTCTACCGCTACCCCCCTTGAGGCATTTTTTACAACCTCCTGTTCATTCTGCCCATCATTCACTGACGCTTTTGAGCACCTGGTTTGACTCTTCTTCCCATGACTCCGTCTTTCATTCTTGGAAACTCCAGGTAGAAAGTTCATCCAGCCCCCTGGACTCTTGGTTCCTTGAGCTCCTTTTTTCTAAGTCTTTACTTTACTCTACCTCAGCCACCCTCTCTGAGGCCATTTTCTCCCAAACCTTGTCATCATGAGTAGCCACTCTACCTCTAAAATCTCATTATCAGGTGCTGTAGATTTGACCATCACTTCCCATGTTTTCAACTTACTTACTCCACACCTGCGTTTGAATAGTTGAGCATGACAGGGGGAAAAAATGGACAACAGTCCCAACTGGCCTCTCATTAAATTGGTAGCCAGAAGGCTCAAGTAGCCTCAGATTTCCTGGCAATCCTACTATTTTCCCTGGTCCGTTCTCCTGTCACAAACCTCTACCATCTCCTCCCCCTTCACAATGAATGACCTTGATTCCTATTTCACTGAGAAGATAGAAACCATCAGAAAAGAACCTTCATCTTCCCATGACCAAATCTACTAACGTGCTTTACCCACTGCCTTTCTGTGTATCTCTTTCACCTCCTGAGTTTACACTTTCTTTCTGGCATCACCAGTTTTTTCTCCTCTCTAGTGGATCATTCCAATCAGGATATAAACATGCTATTATATGGCCTATTAAATTTTTTTTGATCCTTTCTTTTCCACACCTCTGCCTCTC
Organism: Balaenoptera acutorostrata; assembly: GCF_949987535.1. NCBI lineage: Eukaryota > Metazoa > Chordata > Mammalia > Artiodactyla > Balaenopteridae > Balaenoptera > Balaenoptera acutorostrata. The sequence goes on along the minus strand of NC_080065.1, from coordinate 44,623,658 downwards.
CTCCAACCAGCTCCTTTCTTGACTCTGCAAGCACACGCAGTAAAACTCCTGGAGAGAATATTTACTGTTTATCTGCTGCCTCTAGTTCATCACCTCTCATTCCCTCTTCACGCCACACCAATCAGTCTTCTTGTGGCCAGACTCCTGAGCAGTCCACATTAGATCCATCGTTTCCTGAAGCACTTTCTTCACCTCTTCATGTTGGAATGCAGACTTCAGGTCTTGGACCTCTTCTCCATCTACATTCCTGGGTGATCTCATCTTTCCTGTGGTTTTAAATACACTGATGATTTGTTCATTTATCTCTCTACTTAAAGCTCTCCATCAAGAGACTAGTCCCATGCTTCCTTAGCTTCCCCACTAGTATGTTTGATGGCATCTTACATTTAAGGCCAAAAGACTTCTACACTTTTCCCTATCCCACCAAGCTCAAACCCAACTTCTCTTCCAGTGTTTTCATCTCAGTGAAAGTAGCATCTTTTCCAAACCCCCTCCCCATTTACCCAGTTCCGAGGCACCAGTTTCTCTCATCACCCACATGAGCAAGACCAGTTGGTTTTATCTTCAGAATATATCCCAAACCCGTCTACAGTGTTGCCACCCTAGTCCAAGCAGCCATTCCTACCTGGATTCTTGTAACTGCTTCCCACCTGGTCTCTCTGCTTCCACTCTTGCCCTCTTACATTCAAACCACTGAAGCCCATGATCTTCCACTATGTCAATCAGATCCTGTCACTCCCCTTCTGAGAACCCTCCAGTGGTTTCTCGTCACATGTAGAATAAATACCTGCCTTGATCCAGACTGTAAGTGAGCTCACCCTTGCCTAGCTCTCTAACTCCCTTTTCTTCTGCTTTCTGCATCATTTGCTAAGTTCCAGTTACATTCTCAGTCTAATACATGTTTTCTTTGATTGTTTTGCTAAATAAAATTACATTTGAGTAAAGAAAGAAAACCTACCTTACAGGAGCACTCTTTTCTTTTTTTAATTTAATTTTTATTTTATATTGGAGTATAGTTGATTTACAATGTTGTGTTAGTTTCAGGTATACAGAAAAGTGATTCAGTTATACATATACATACATCCGTTGTTTTTTAGATTCTTTTCCCATATAGGTTATTACAGAATACTGAGTAGAGTCCCCTGAGCTATACAATAGGTCCCTGTTGGTTATCTATTTTATATATAGTGTGTGTATGTTAATCCCAACCTCCTAATTTATCCCTCACCCTCCACATTTCCCCTTTGGTAACTGTAAGTTTCTTTTTGAAGTCTATGAGTCTGTTTCTGTTTTGTAAATAACTTCATTTGTATCATTTTTTTACATTCCACCTATGTGATATCATATGATATTTGTCTTTGTCTGACTTACTTCACTTAGTGTGATAATCTCTAGGTCCATCCATGTTGCTGCAAATAGCATTATTTCATTCTTTGAACCATAATTCGAAAAGATACATGCAACCTGATGTTCATTGCAGCACTATTTACACTAGCCAAGACATGGAAGCAACCTAAATGTCCATCGACAGATGAACGGATAAAGATGTGGTACATATATACAATGAAATATTACTCAGCCATAGAGTAGCACATTTAACCTTATCTTCCTGTGAATCTCTTGCTTACTCCTGCTCAGGTTTCTGCTGGGACGTCACCTCCTCAGAAAAGGCTTCCTTGATACCCTCTCAAAAATAGCTGCCCTGGCCACTCCTGCCTCCAGAAATGCTCTGCTTTCTTACCATGCTTTAATTTTCTTCAGAGCACTTACCATTTTATGAAATTATATTTTAAATACATTCCTTTTCAAACTGTATTTACGAGAGGTGGGCCTGGTCAGGATGTTTCCTGTGAGCATAACAAAGCTGGAACTTCAGTCTCAGAAATAAAGATCAAGCACACAGCACCTTCCAACAAGTCCCACGGAGGCTTGGGTGGCCCGGGAGAAGGTGGGTGTCTCAGGAGTTCATTATCTGACTCCATGTGGCTGACAGGGTCTTGGTGCTCTGGCCAGGTGTCAGGCCTGAGCCTCTGAGGTGAGAGAGCCGAGCTCAGGACATTTGTCCACCAGCAACCTCCCGGCCCCATATAATATCAATCGGTGAGAGCGCTCCCAGAGATCTCCATCTCAACGCTAAGACCGAGCTCCACTCAATGACCAGCAAGCTCCAGTGCTGGACACCCCATGCCAAACAACTAGCAAGACAGGAACACAACCCCACCCATTAGCAGAGAGGCTGCCTAAAATCATAATAAGTTCACAGACACCCCAAAACACACCACCAGACGTGGTCCTGCCCACCAGAAAGACAAGATCCAGCCTCATCCACCAGAACACAGGCACCAGTCCCCTCCACCCCGAAGCCTACACAACCCACTGAACCAACCTTAGCCACTGGGGGCAGACACCAAAAACAACGGGAACTATGAACCTGCAGCCTGTGAAAAGGAGATCCCAAACACAGTAAGTTAAGCAAAATGAGAAGAAGGAGCAAGGTAAAAACCCACCAGACCAAACAATGAAGAGGAAATAGGCAGTCTACCTGAAAAAGAATTCAGAGTAACGGTAGTAAAGATGATCCAAAATCTTGGAAATAGAATGGAGAAAATACAAGAAACATTTAACAAGGACCTAGAAGAACTAAAGAGCAAACAAACAGTGATGAACAACACAATAAATGAAATTTAAAATTCTCTAGAAGGAATCAATAGCAGAATAACTGAGGCAGAAGAATGGATAAATGACCTAGAAGATAAAATAGTGAAAATAACTACTGCAGAGCAGAATAAAGAAAAAAAGAATGAAAAGAATTGAGGACAGTCTTAGAGACCTCTGGAACAATATTAAACACACGAACATTCGAATTATAGGAGACCCAGAAGAAGAAGAGGAAAAAAAAGGGACTGAGAAAATATTTGAAGAGATTATACTTGAAAACTTCCCTAATATGGGAAAGGAAATAGTCAAGGAGAATCCAAGGAGAAACACGCCAAGACACATATTAATCAAACTATCAAAAATCAAATACAAAGAAAAAATATTAAAAGCAGCAAGGGAAAAGCAACAAATAACATACAATGGAACCCCCATAAGGTTAACAGCTGATCTTTCAGCAGAAACTCTGCAAGCCAGAAGGGAGTGGCAGGACATATTTAAAGTGATGAAAGGGAAAAACCTACAGCCAAGATTACTCTACCCAGCAAGGATCTCATTCAGATTCGACAGAGAAATTAAAACCTTTACAGACAAGCAAAAGCTAAGAGAATTCAGCACCACCAAACCAGCTTTAGAACAAATGCTAAATGAACTTCTCTAGGCAGGAAACACAAGAGAAGGAAAAGACCAACAAAAACAAAAACAAAACCATTAAGAAAATGGTAATAGGAACATTCATATCGATAATTACCTTAAATGTAAATGGATTAAATGCTCCAACCAAAAGACATAGACTGGCTGAATGGATACAAAAATAAGACCCACATATATGCTGTCTACAAGAGACCCACTTCAGACCTAGGGACACATACAGACTGAAAGTGAGGGGATGGAAAAAGATATTGCATGCAAATGGAAATCAAAAGAAAGCTGGAGTAGCAATTCTCATATCAGACAAAATAGACTTTAAAACAAAGACTATTACAAGAGACCAAGAAGGGCACTACATAATGATCAAGGGATCAATCCAAGAAGATATAACAATTGTAAATATTTATGCACCCAATATAGGAGCACCTCAATATATAAGGCAAATACTAACAGCCATAAAAGGGGAAATCAACAGTAACACAGTAATACTAGAGGACTTTAACACCCCACTTTCACCAATGGACAGATCGTCCAAAATGAAAATAAATAAGGAAAGAGAAGGCTTAAATGACACATTAAACAAGGTGGAATTAATTGATATTTATAGGACATTCCATCCAAAAACAGCAGAATACACTTTCTTCTCAAGTGCTCATGGAACATTCTCCAGGATAGATCACATCTTGGGTTACAAATCAAGGCTTGGTAAATTTAAGAAAATTGAAATCGTATCAAGTATCTTTTCCAACCACAACGCTATGAGACTAGATATCAAGTACAGGAAAAAATCTGTAAAAACTACAAACACACGGAGGTTAAACAATACACTACTTAATAACCAAGAGATCACTGAAGAAATCAAAGCAGAAATCAAAAAATACCTAGAAACAAATGACAATAAAAACACGACAACCCAAAACTTATGGGATGCAGCAAAAGCAGTTCTAAGAGGGAAGTTTATAGCAATACAATCCTACCTCAAGAAACAAGAAAAATCTCAAATAAACAAGCTAACCTTACACCTAAAGCAATTAGAGAAAGATAACCAAAAAAACCCAAAGTTAACAGAAGGAAAGAAATCATAAAGATCAGATCAGAAATAAATGAAAAAGAAATGAAGGAAACAATAGCCAAGATGAATAAAACTAAAAGCTGGTTCTTTGAGAAGATAAACAAAATGGATAAACCATTAGCCAGACTCCTCAAGAAAAAAAGGGAGAAGACTCAAATCAACAGAATTAGAAATGAAAAAGGAGAAGTAACAACTGACACTGCAGAAATACAAAGGATCATGAGAGGTTACTACAAGCCAACTGTATGCCAATAAACTGGACAACCTGGAAGAAATGGACAAATTCTTAGAAAAGCACAACCTTCCAAGACTGAACCAGGAAGACATAGAAAAAATAAACAGACCAATCACAAGCACTGAAATTGAAACTGATTAAAAATTTTCCAACAAACAAAAGCCCAGGACCAGATGGCTTCACAGGTGAATTCTATCAAACATTTAGAGAAGAGCTAACACCTATCCTTCTCAAACTCTTCCAAAATATAGCAGAGGGAGGAACACTCCCAAACTCATTCTATGAAGCCACCATCACCCTGATACCAGAACCAGAAAAAGATGTCACAAAAAAAGAAAACTATAGGCCAATATCACTGATGAACATAGATGCAAAAATCCTCAACAAAATACTAATAAACAGAATCCAGCAGCACATTAAAAGGATCATACACCATGATCAACTGGGGTCTATCCCAGGAATGCAAGGATTGTTCAATATACACAAATCAATCAATGTGATAAACCATATTAACAAACTGAAGGAGAAAAACCATATGATCATCTCAATAGATGCAGAAAGAGCTTTCAACAAAATTCAACACCCATTTATGGTAAAAACCCTCCAGAAAGTAGAAATAAAGGGACCTTACCTCAACATAATAAAGGCCATATATGACAAACCCACAGCCAACATCGTTCTCAATGGTGAAAAACTGAAACCACTTCCACTAAGATCAGGAACAAGACAAGGTGGTCCACTCTCACCACTATTATTCAACATAGTTTTGGAAGTTTTAGCCACAGCAATCAGAGAAGAAAAAGAAATAAAAGGAATTCAAATCAGAAAAGAAGTAAAACTGTCACTGTTTGCAGATGACATGATACTATACATAGAGAATCCTAAAGATGCTACCAGAAAACTCCTAGATCTAATCAATGAATTTGGTAAAGTAGCAGGATACAAAATTAATGCACAGAAATCTCTTGCATTCCTATACACTAATGATGAAAAATCTGAAAGAGAAATTAAGGAAACTTTCCCATTTCCCATTGCAACAAAAAGAATAAAATACCTAGGAATAAACCTACCTAAGGAGACAAAAGACCTGTATGCAGAAAACTATAAGTCACTGATGAAAAAATTAAAGATGATACAAATAGATGGAGAGATATACCATGTTCCCTGGATTGGAAGAATAACATCATAAAAATGACTATGCTACCCAAAGCAATATACAGAGTCAATGCACTCCCTATCAATCTACCAATGGCATTTTTCACAGAACTAAAAATTTAGAACAAAAAATTTCACAATTTGTATGGAAACACAAAAGACCCTGAATAGCCAAAGCAATCTTGAGAAAGAAAAACGGAGCTGGAGGAATCAGGCTCCCTGACTTCAGACTATACTACAAAGCTACAGTAATCAAGACAGTATGGTACTGGCACAAAAACAGAAATATAGATCAATGGAACAGGACAGAATGCCCAGAGATAAACCCACGCCCATATGGTCACCTTATCTTTGATAAAGGAGGAAAGAATATACAATGGAGGAAAGACAGCCTCTATAATAAGTGGTGCTGGGAAAACTGGACAGCTACATGTAAAAGAATGAAATTAGAACACTCCCTAACACCGTATACAAAAATAAACTCAAAGTGGATTAAAGACCTTAATGTAAGGCCAGACACTATAAAACTCTTGGGGGAAAACATAGGCAGAACACTCTATGACATAAATCACAGCAAGACCCTTTGTGATCCACCTCCTAGAGAAATGGAAATAAAAACAAAAATAAACAAATGGGACCTAATGAAACTTAAAAGCTTTTGCACAGCAAAGGAAACCATAAACAAGTCGAAAAGACAACCCTCAGAATGGGAGATAATATTTGCAAATGAAGCAACTGATAAAGGATTAATCTCCAAAATATACAAGCAGCTCATGTGGCTCAATATCAAAAAACAAACAACCCAATCCAAAAATGGGCAGAAGACCTAAATAGACATTTCTCCAAAGAAGATATACAGATTGTCAACAAACACATGAAAGGATACTCAACATCACTAATCATTAGAGAAATGCATGTCTAAACTACAGTGAGGTATCACCTCATACCAGTCAGAATGGCCATCATCAAAAAATCTACAAACAATAATTCTGGAGAGGGTGTGGAGAAAAGGGAACCCTCTTTTACCGTTGGTGGGAAAGTAAATTGATACAGCCACTATGGAGAACACTATGGAGGTTCCTTAAAACACTAAAAATAGAACTACCATACGACCCAGCAATCCCACTATTGGACATATACCCTGAGAAAACCATAATTCAAAAAGACACATGCACCCCAATGTTCATTGCAGCACTATTTACAATAGCCAGGACATGGAAGCAACCTAAGTGTCTATCAACAGATGAATGGATAAAGAAGATGTGGCACATATATACAATGGAATATTACTCAGCCATAAAAAGAAACAAAATTGACCCAACACAGCCAAAAATAAATAAATAAATAAATAAAAATTAAAAAAAAAAGAAACAAAATTGAGTTATTTGTAGTGAGGTGAATGGACCTAGAGTCTGTCATACAGAGTGAAGTAAGTCAGAAAGAGAAAAACAAATACCATATGCTAATACATATGTATGGAATTTAAAAAAAATAAAGGTTCTGAAGAACCTAGGGGCAGGACAGGAATAAAGATACAGGCGTAGAGAATGGACTTGAGGACACGGGGAGGGGGAATGGTAAGCTGGGACGAAATGAGAGAGTGGCATTGACATATATACACTACCAAATGTAAAACAGATAGCTAGTGGGAAGCAGTTGCATAGTACAGGGAGATCAGCTCGGTGGTTTGTGACCACCTAGAGGGGTGGGATAGGGAGGGTGGGAGGGAGATGCAAGACGGAGAGGATATGGGGATATATGTATACGTATAGCTGATTCACTTTGTTATACAGCAGAAACTAACACACCATTGTAAAGCAATTATACTCCAATAAAGATGTTTTAAAAAAAATGTATTTACTTGCATACATTCAGTCGTCCCAATAGAATGTCATCTCCAGGCTAGCAGGGACCCTGTCTGTGTTATGGCTGCACTGTGTCCCCAGTACTTAAACAGTGCTATCACGCAATAGGCTCTCAATACATCTTTGTTTAGAGAGTTAGTAATTCTATCATCTCTCACTTAAAAGTTTTTTCTTAAAAAATAAGCTCTGATACACTGCAGTCACAAAAACCCTAAAATTCTAGTGTCTTAAAGCAACAAAGGTTTCTTTCTTATTCATGCTACCTTTCCATTACACCCAACAGGGGAGACCATGTGTTCTTTCATGATCACACAGAGACTCAGGCTGAGAGCACAACCACCAGCCTGAGCATTGCCATTTGCCGTGGCAGAGGGCAGAGAGAGCAGGGGTGGGAGTAGGGGTCTTGCCCTGGCCATTAAATCCTCCAGTTAGCACTTCCACTCACAATTTCTTGATCAGTACTGGGTACACAGCCCCACCCAACTTCAGGGAACCTGGTAGTGTGCAAATACCAGGTGTCCAGAAACAGAGCCAGAAATGTCAGGGAATAGCAGTGACAATGACCACAATCATATTACAAAAAATATGCAAGCTACAGGAGGAAAAAAAGCCCATTTACTACCCTCTCATTTTGATATAACCTCAATCATCACTTTATACATTTTTCTTTTCTTTGTTTTTTAAATATTACACATACATTTTTCTTTCTTTTAGATTGTGAAGTCTGTAATTCACACATAAAATAACATAAGCAACTCTACAATCTTAATGTTGATATTTTGCTATGTTTATTTCATAGCTCAGTTATTTTTTAAGTTGAAACTTTATAAATAACTACTTGATTCTGTTCCCCTCCCTACTTCCTAAGTAGTAACTGCTGTTTTAAAGTTGGGGTATATTATTTTGTTATCTTTCTGCAACTTGCCTTTAGTTCACATTTTTTAAGCGCTGCATAAGTAATTCTTTGTGTGAAACTACCACAACTTCCACGTCTGCTTATATTGCTTTTATTCCTAAGGCTATCTGTGGGCTACCTACCTTCTTTAATTACTTACTGTGTCCCAGGCCCTCTGCAGATTTTTATATACCTGCACAAATCCTTCTCTCTTCATGTAAGTTACTCTCTACTTCTAAGATTATCTTGTCTGATATTTGACATAAGTAGTATATATACAGAGAGAGGCATCATGTTTCTATTGTATTGTTGGAAACCTTGAACATGTTTATCTGCGATACCACTCTGTCTTAGAGTTCAAACTCTCTGTGAACCACATCTGTGCAGTCCTCTCTCTTCAGTACCAGATGCAATTAGGCTCTAAGAGACAGTTGCTGGAGACAGTCAGAGGTGAGCATCCTGCATAGGAGTGGCCCACCCCCCCGCCCCCAAGTGGAAGTGAGATGAGGGAGCGAGAAAAAAAGGGAGAAGCCAGTGACAACTCAGAGAGGAACCACCAAATGTATAAGCTGTGCCTCATCGGGAACATGCATCTGGCATCTGGCCTGCTGTTATCTACTAGTTCAGACGTGAAGTAGACTTGGATTCTGTGGGTTCCTGTTATGGAGAATTGACCCAGGCAGAGATTCATTCTGCTGGAGCTATCGGAGTTTGTCATTTCTAGAGTTTTTTAGCAGAACCAGGAGTAGGCATCCCTTACCTTCATGTACTTGGCTAAAATCCTTGAAAATCTTTTTTGACTCATAAGAAAACAATTTAAACCCAGTAATCCTTTGCTTCATTTATTTTTAATGACAAGCCCATTCTGTAGGGTTTTTCTGCATGAACTTACCCGACCTCCTTTAAAAGAAAACTCTACCTCGGATATGGAATTTTATTTGTTCCATTCTGTTCTTCTCTAAGAACAGTAAGTTTTCCATATATTTCTGTATACATAATCCTTTTTTAAAGGGTCCTGGGCACATTTTATTGTGAATTTGGCAATGGCTTAATGAAGTGTAATGTTAGATTTCTTCATATTTTAAGTATTTTCTTTTAAAAAAATCATACAGAAGTAAAGGGAAAGGAGAAGGAGGAAGAAAGGAAAAGAAGAATGACTAATGCTTTGGTTTAACGAATAAATAACATTAAGAAATAAACCATTGAGATTTTGTAAGGTAAAAAATCTGTCACATCTCATTATTATGAAAATAAGTAATAAAATATTCATCTCACAGACAGTTCAAAGGAATCCCATTGAGTAAACTTGGTAATTAATCGGTAACCTTTAATGATCAATATAATAAAGTTTTTTCTTGTAAAAGCCTGACCTAGTACAATTTTCAATGAAACAGTTTGCTTTTACAGAACAATAAAACTACAAGGACATCTTGAGAATTAAGTCAGCTGCATGATATGATTATTAAACTATTTGCTGTTAAATGTACATTCAAATTATTGGAAGTTCAAAAGAAATGACATCACATTAGAAATACTTTTTCTATTTTTCATATTAAACATAGAAGTTCCAAAAGTTATGGGCATAAGTGAAGTGTGTGTGTTTCTCTTTCCTTTTTTTAAAATCCATCATTGTTCTCTGTTAAATGTAGAAGCATGACGTCTAACTTCTATATCTACGAAAGTTTAGAAATAACCTATGGACATTTAATGATACTAGACCATGCATAATGAGTGAATTCCTGTTAACTGCATTTCATACTGAGGAAAAGTTCTTCAAATATGTGTAAGTAACCCCCATCAGAGTAGCTGGCTTTTTCTTAGCCATCTTTGGCACTTTGATTCCTACCCTTGATCTCTTTCAAAGTTGATTTTATTAAATTGCTCAAAGGTAAAGAGAAAAGTTTTGAATTTTTTTTCTTTTAACAAATGCAAATCTGTTATGTCCCTGTGGGAATTAAGCAGTACCATAGCACTGGTTGGTCTGGCTTTAAAAATTAAGGCTTTTAATTGTTTTATTTTCAAGCAAAAATCAAAATGTTTGTTCTCTTTTCTGGATAAATCTCTGGGTAACATATCTAAATTACAGATTGCTATGCATATTTGTTAGAATTAGGGAGTACTTAATTTTAATATTTTATGATTATTAACCCATAGACCTCAAATGTGAGGGACTCATGAGTGATATAGTATCTAACTTTCTATTTGCAATACTGAACATTATGCCTGAGTATTTTCCTCAGTCCGAGAACCATGCTGGCTCCGTATCCATCATTTGTGTTATTAAAATAGCTTCATAAAATAGACAAGTAACAAGGACTTACCGTATAGCATAGGGAAATGTATTCAATATCTTGTAATAACCTATAATGAAAACTAATCTTATATGTATGTGTGTACGTGTGTGTGTGTGTATATAAAACTGAATCACTTTGCTCTACACCTGAAACTAACACAACATTGTGAACCAACTATACTTTTAAAAAAATCCCTTCCTACTTGTGGTAAAGCCAATATATATTCTAGATGGAGAATTGAATGATACAGAAGATGGGCTTTCTAAGAAACACTCAGTATACATTTGAAGTATTTGGGTTCCCTAATCATTAAAATACATCGGTTATTTTGCTTAAAATCTTTGAGAGAATTAGAAGCTTAAAGGGCTAGAATGCCTTTGGGATGGTTTTTACCCAGGTAATAATCTCCCAAACTTGTTTTGTCTTTGTTTAAATGACTGTGAAAGACAGGATATTTGTAGGAAGTAAATATAATTGATCAATTCATTCTTATGGCTTTCAAGCAGAATATTTTCTATAATGCCAGAAAAATTGCAAAGATGAAGCATGCATGCACTTTAAAGTCCAAAAGGTGAATATGTGAGCTAATGCAAAAAATGTAACTTTTAACACAGGGAAACACAGGAGGGAAGGCAACCTTACACAAGAGCAAACTTGTGAAGAGAAAAACTTTAACAACATTAGTAACAAACTGATGTCAGTAAAATGAAAACTGATATACAAGCATTAACATGAAATATAAGACTGTGGGAAGATACAGGAGATAGGTAGTACTTTCATACAGAAAATTATTGGAAAACAGTAATTCCCTAAGTGAAAGGAAAGGTGAAGGTACTTGAATGAAAAATAACAATTTCCTTTTTATTCAGCATAACAATGAATGCATTTGGAGCTCTTCCTAAACCTAATCTGATTAACGATGCTTAATTTGGGTAGTTGAGGGAAGTGTATTCTGGAAGAAATGCAACCAAGATACCATTTGGGTGTGAGTCGAAGAGTCTTCACCGTAACTGACAGAGAGGAAATCTCTAATACATTAAAGAATTTTAGTGTAATTTTATGATGCTGGGAAATCTGTGTGGAAAATGGGAAAGATTCACATAACCATAGAAAAATAATGCTAATTCATCCTGATTAACTCTAAACACAGAACCAACGAACTGAGACTAACGTACGTGGTCAGACAACAAAGTGATGACTACTACAAATACCAATGAGAAGAATTTTTTTTTTTTAATGTTTAAACAACCTGGTTAAGAGATGGTTGGAACATCTAGGACAAAAGCTTGATGTGTGCAAAATAATGTAATGGTTATTGGTAAGAAAATGTATGCAGGCTGTTGTGGAAATATCTGATGTCTTAATTCTTTGTACAATAAAGTAAGAGTATCTACCCACGCATGCAGTGGGGAGGTCCCCTAAGGCAGCGGGCTCCAACCTTTTTGGCACCAGGAACCTGTTTCGTGGAAGACGATTTTTCCATGGACGGGGTCAGGGGGATGGTTCAGGCGGTAACGCGAGTGGTGGGGAGCGATGGGGAGCCGTAGATGAAGCTACGCTCACTCGCCTGCTGCGAGGCCCGGTTCCTAACAGGGCGCGGACCGGTACCGGTCCAAGGCCTGGGGGTTGGGGACCCCTGCCCTAAGGTAAGTATGTAGTACTGCAGTTCAGTAGCTCACCAAGTGTTTTTGGTGTCACGGGCATTACAAGCCAGTTTACATTTTTTTATTTTTTATTTTTTTAACAGGACGTTAACCAAGGAGAGCTATGTGTAAACCACCTCTTGTAACTGGGGAGAAAAAAAGAAAGAAAGAAAAGAAAGAAAGAAAAATAAAATTTTTAAAAAGTTCTATTGGAAGAGACATACAAATGAGAGCAAAATTTGTGGGCTCTCCTAAGTTCTAAGTACCATATTATTTGAGGGTGTTTATCTTAATAATCTTCTGGATCGAGAGAAAATTATTTCTACTCTCATGAGAACAAATATGAACACTGATCTGACCTTGATATAAATGGCCCCAGGAATTGTTTACCCCCAAGTGGTGATGATATTGCTGTTGTACAGTTGTGTGCTGTGTGGACTGGGAAGGCTCTTAAAGCTCCCGTGCTTTCTTTGCCCTTTCATAGCCTACCCCTCACTGCATAGACGAGACATCCTTGGTGGTGGTGGTGTTATTTTGATAACTTATTTTGCACTTACATGAGGGTCTTTTCTCTTAAATATTGAAAGCTGTTTAAACTACTGACCTAAGAGTTATCCTGGAAAAGAGAAACCAGTGTAAATGTGCTAGAAACCAAATGAGACTTTTTTTTAACCCCACGTCAGACTCTGTGTGTGTGTGTGTGTGTGTGTGTGTTGTACTGATTCCACGATAACCTTTTATCTCCTGGACACTTAATTTGTCATTTAGGACATCTGTGGTTAGGGATAGAAGGCCCATTTTGTAATTGGTCACCATGCCAGAGGCGAAAGCCATGCCATTAGCCTCCGCGGAGGGAGAGCTCTTGGCAGGGTTCACTGTCAGTGGGTGTTTTTTTCAGTTCTGTCAGGTCTCTGTTCCCTTGGGGGAATTTGTACCCAACGAGTATTGAGTTTTTTCTGTTGATTTTTTTCCAAAAGCATGTGTTTTCTGCATTCCAATTTTATGGTTCCCTGCGAAGGAGGAACATTTTCTTTCCTTATTTGGTTTGGATTTGATTAGCAATGTTTGGGATTAGTTTAGTCTTTTTAAAGCGAAACAAGTGAGAGGTAGCAGAGGGTGATCGAAACCACCCTGAGCAGGCAAGCAGAGTCCTGGTCCCAGCTTTTCCTCCAGCCAACCCCAGCAGAGAGGCTCACCTGCTTAACTGAGTCCCGACATTAGGTTGGACGCAGATGAAATGCATGGATAGATGAAAACACTGGGCACTCAACCTTTAATGAATTTCAAAATTCTATATTCCTTGTAATAATAATGATAGTAACAACAACAGCGCTAGCAGCTCTCAAGTACTTTTTAGATGTTCTTTGTAATTCCCATAACAAGCCTGAAAGATAGGTACATATTATGTTTCAGAGAAGGATGCAAAGGTTTGCTCATTATCATACAGGTAGCAAATGGCAAAACCAAGATTGAGATTCAGCCTAGTCCACCTCCCTGAGGTTGCCCCAATACTCTGGTCGCTCAGGCTAGACAGTGGGGTAGTAGATGCACATAGGTTTTATTTGTTTGTTTGTTTTTAATTTTTATTTTATATTGGAGTATAGTTGATTAGCAATGTTGTGTTAGTTTCTGGTGTACATTAAAGTGATTCAGTTATACATATACATGTATCTATTCTTTTTCAAATTTTCTTCCCATTTAGGTTGTTACAGAATATTGAGCAGAGTTCCCTGTGCTATACAGTAGGTCCTTGTTGGTGATCTATTTTAAATATAGTAGTGTGTACATGTCAATCCCAAACTCCCAATCTATCCCTTCCCCCTTGAGAACCATAAGTTTGTTCTCTGTCTGTGAGTCTGTTTCTGTTTGTAAATAAGTTCATTTGGATCATTTTTTCAAGATTCCGCATATAAGTATGATAATCTCCAGGTCCATCCATGTTGCGGCAAATGGCATTATTTCATTCTTTTTAATGGCTGAGTAATATTCCATTGTATATGACACATAGGTTTTAGAATCAGCTTAGGTTTAAAACTCAGCCTTATTCAAGCCATGTGACCTTAGGCAAATTGTCCAATGCTTTCTCTAAGCATTGTTAAACTGTGATGTGACCAAAATCACATCTACATCATAAAGTTGTTGAGGAGAAATGCACAGAAACATGTAAAGCACTCAAAATAGGCAAGTGTGAAGCAAATGGTAGCTTTTGACTTTGACTGCTTATTTATAATCATTATTTCTAAGAGGTCTAACATGAAAATATTTATATAAAGAAATATTTTATATGATTATATTTTATATAAATATCGAGAAATATTATCTTATTAGGTCTTATATATGCATCTCGTTCTAAAAGCTAATTTTTTCCTAAACTTTTTTTTTTTTTTTAATTTTCTTCCTCTTCTCTGAGATTACAAGTAAATGTCTGAGATTATCTAGGATTTGTGGTGGTGTTACTGTTTGCTTTGGGGGAATATGGCTATCAAAATGCAAATCAGACATGAATAAATTCCCCACACACGGTCAATTGGCCCTCTGCACCCTCCAGATTCACCAAGGAATCCAGAAAACACTTAACCACATTCCAAAGGATTTCTCTCAACAACTCATGGAGAGCTTACTATCTGATGGGCACTACCCCAGGCACTGAGGTTTGGGATATTTCCAAATGTAAAGGTCCACCAACTGTGCTCAAACAAGAGAGTGATACAGCCTAGACCCCTCTAAAGAGGATAAGCTTGCATTTGTACTCTTGAGTCAGCTAGTAGTTAAATAGGATTCTGCCAGTATTTATTTTCTTTTTTGTCAATAACCTGAAACTATTTAAATCAAAGACCTATCACTACTTCTGTTCCTCACAAGTGTGGATCTCCTTATTAGCAGACACTGCTCCTGGATGAGAGGAGGTGTAAAGAAAACAATTCCTTCAGTCAGTGGGAAAATAATCCAAGAAAAAGTGTTAGGATGTGAGTGTGTTTACCAAGAAACAAGTAACACCCAAGGGACTACTATTATTTAATAGCTTTTCTACACTAGTTTAGTAAGTGGCTTAATTCTTTACTCGGACACTGGTCTGCATCCACTAAGTTGTAGTAGTATCTTAATTGTGATCCACTTTCCCTTTTTATCCCTGTTCACTCTTCAGTTCCATGTCTTTATTAAGGACATTTCTGAAAAATGCCACCTCTGGGAAAGGGCTCTGGATTCACTCATGTGAGAACTCTTTTCTGCATAATTAGCCTAATTTTTAAAAATCGGATCATAGCCATCATTGTCCCAGTATGTTTTAACTCTGTGATGTTACCAGCTTGAATACTGAATTTGAGGCAGTCAACCTTCCTAAAGAAAGATGTATACTGTGCTTTATGCATCATCACTGAAAGAATTTTGCTTTGAAGCCTAGTGTGAACACTTAATTTTTATTTGCTATTATAAAAGAGTCTCTTTGAGCTGACAAATATGAAAATATGACTGTGATTTCGGCAGGAGTCCAGAAACTTTAGAGAGAATGATGCTTTTATCTTTTGAAAGTCTTTTGACTACTGCATTATTCTATTAATAGATGGAAAATGGGTAATAACGTCCTTTAAGGCCTTCTTCTATTGGAACTGGTCTTCCCACAAACTGTAGAGAAAAGATGTATGTGTCAAGTGGTAAGAGTTTAATGTACATTTATTTAAATCTCCTGTCTTTGGGCAGCCATTAAATTTATTTAAGAGCTCTGTGTGGCCTGGTTTCCATTTTTTCTCCATTTATATACTGTCCTCCCTAGAATTTCAGTTAAACGATTAAAAAATTATACTTTTAAGTTGATGCGCAGTTGCGTACTAAGGTTTCTCACGAAATGACAGTAACGACGCCCTGAGCTAAGTGGCAGCTTCCCTGGCACCCAGGAATTCTGCATTTGTCTTTATAGAGTCTGCCAATGTGTCCATCTCCAGGTGCAGTGGCTTATAAAAGCAGTATGGCTCAGTATCTCCTGTTGGAACAAATAAAGGCTTAATGAAGGGTTAAGTGACACTTCAGAGGGAATATTTTCCTAGGCCAACTAAATGTACATACATACTGGTCTTAGGAAACATTTCTACGAACATCTATCAAAAGGGCTTTAATTAAATAACTATAATAATTTCAATGTTTATTTAAAACCCCAGGTGAAATCTTAATGATTTCCTTTTCATGAAAATTGTCAGGGTAAAAGAACATGCAATTATTTTACCAATCCAGACTGATTTTGAGTTCGAGCTTAAGGGATTCTGCCCACACAGCACTCATTTTTATAACTTTGGGAATCTTCATAATCTAGATTTAGCCCTTTGGGCATTGCTAGTTAAGCCAGATTTTGGAAATATCCTTCAGCTGTTATTGTGAAAATATGCTATATCAACCACCATCTTCTAAAACTGAACTAAGCAATGTAGAAGAAAGCATAGATTCTCATTGGGAGAAATCCTTAAACTTGATGTATATTGAGAAGACTTTTGTTAGTGTTCATTCTAGTGCATTTGAATGCTTTTTCTTAACCTTCACTGATAAAAGGAAAGCTTTCTCCTGATGGTCAAGATCTGTGAGGGAATGCTATTCCAACTATACCCTCCCTATGTCCCATGTCCTTTTTCCTTCTAGATTCAATTAATCCTTTTTCTCAGGGGGTAATTCTACCCATGCCTCCATGCCCTGACTTTGGAAGATTGAGAGCATGAAGCAAAGGCAGGTAGGGTTATTGTTTTTGGAAAAGACCCTGAAGTTTGTCCCAAAAAGTAATGTCAAAAGAGTATAGCAGAGATGCTCGGTCCTCTTCTAAATACAAGTTTTTCATTTGTTTCTTTGTTAGAAATTACAGCTTTGACTCTGTGATAACTATGACCTTAGGTTTTCGTGCTTCTATAAATCCTTTCAAATAAGCCCAGTTGTACCCAATAAATTTGGAGACATTTGGGAGACCAGAGGGATTTTAAGACAGGGCTCTATTTGCTAGAAGTGGATCAGAAATTGGTGGGGCTTTAAACATCCTTTGCCCCAGCTCTTCTTCGTTTTACGTGCAATTTCTTGAGCTCCTTCATCTTAGACAATTGCACATTTAGCCTCTATTCGCAAATCTTCGTTCCCTATGGCCTGCTTTGTGACTGCCAGCCACATGTTCCGATCTCAAAGCCTTCGTTAACTCCCTACTGACACTGCGTCCAGCGCGTTACCTATAACCAATATCACAGTGAATGATAAAGACCACAAACATTGGCTACAGCCTGCTTTCAGTTTCCAGATTTGGCTTTCACCCAGTACTTTTGATCAAGGCACAGAGTCTTCCAGAATGTTTATAATTTCGTAGCACCACTTCATTGGCGTAAATTTGTTCCTCAACCCAGATGGTGATCTGCTTACGAAGGTTTTTTCTTCCTTGCTTATTTGTAATTTCAAAGCCTGGGATTGGGAATAGTAGGTCCATTTTGTAACTGGTCTTTGTGCCAGAGGTAAAAGCCATTGGCAAAGCTCTTCAAAGAAGGGGGAGCTGTTGGAAGGGCCAGGGGCTAGTGGGAGGTACTCAGTTCCATTTGGTTTATACTCCCTTGGGGGGATTTGTACCCAAAGCATTTAAGTTTAGTTTTCTACTGCCTCCTCTCACTCTCCGCAAAAGCATATGTTTTCTGCATTCTTTATCCT
The DNA here is from genome assembly GCF_949987535.1 of Balaenoptera acutorostrata. Classification (NCBI taxonomy): domain Eukaryota; kingdom Metazoa; phylum Chordata; class Mammalia; order Artiodactyla; family Balaenopteridae; genus Balaenoptera; species Balaenoptera acutorostrata. The sequence goes on along the minus strand of NC_080065.1, from coordinate 44,605,532 downwards.
GGTTCTCTCTCAATAAGCAGAAGTTCCCTTCCTTATAAGGTTTAGATTTGTTTGAAAATGCTCACGGCTATGATTTTTTTTTTTTTGTAACATTGCAATATACGGCCACCAGGGCCGCCCCTTCTTAGTTTATCAAGTAAATACAAACGCTAATGTACAAAACTGAATTTTGAGATCCAGCAAAGTGTGGACTAATCTCCAGAAACCATACATTATGTAAAATAATCATAAAGACAAGTGGCAGTCTAAGGCCAGTAAGCGAGTTAGGGTAAGCCTGACCCATCAAAAAGTATATTTTCCATTAACGAGCTACTGTACCAAGTGTGCAGAGTACAGAAGACGTGTAAGATGCAAGAGGTATAATTAGCCAACCTGCAGGCTTATTTGGAAGACAGTTATTGGAACAAACAAACAAACACAAAACCAACCTACCAGGATGAGAAAAAGAAAGGCTTGTGGGGTAGAGTTAGAAGAAATGAAATGCCTGACTCCTGGTCATTCTCATTTTGTTTGGTTGTCGTTAAGTTTTTATGCTGTTGAGGAAATTGCAATGTACTGTGTAGGAAAATGTATATAGCTTTTATATTATTTCTGTGATAAACGGTGGAAGAAAATAAAGGGGCCAAAGATGAGGGAGATGAGATTGGCACCAATAAAGGTATCTATTGCTATGGCTTACTTTAGCAGGAAGATCCAAATTGAGCATGGCTGCCTAGTGCCAAAACTATTCTCAAGTCTAAGATATGGTATAAAAATAAAAGTAAGCTCCCTAAAGATTTGTAGGAGACTACATCAAGCACATTACCTATCTTGATGGAATTAAATTACTTAATCCTTCATTAAATCTTTAATTATTTGTTTCAACAGAACAAATTGTATACTATATACACTTGAAGTGGTAGGAACATCATTCACATAATAATTTGTGTAAATGGCATCCTGGTGTCACACTGTACAAAACCTGTTGGGCTAGACGCAGCAACCCACACTGGAGGAAAGATTAAATTTGAGAGAATTTTCCCCCTAAGTTTTTCGTAATAATATAAGCCTGTTTGTCAATAGCATATATTAATAGCATATAACTTACATTAATATTTGTCCTCTTTGTAAGCCATGTAAAGCTGGGACTATCCATTTATGTTCATAAGGAATTGATTTTGAGACTATTTATAATCACAGTTTATGGTTTCTGGAAGCCTTAATCTATGATGGGTGTAAAGCCTTCCATGTTTATACTGTTCCCTTTACTCAGGTATTAGGGACATCATCATTTATTCTCATGGAACCCTTTTTAGGTAGAAATAAATAAAAGCATGGAGGGTGAATCTAGTGCCCAGAATTCCTGAAGGAATCTGTGACACCATCTTTCCGCTTATTTGCTTGTATTTCAAACAGATTTTTATTGAATTAAACTGGCATCAACATGGCTTATTTCCCTCTACCAGTTTATATCTCTTCTACAGGGAAACCACTTGAATGTGAAAGGTTTCGATGATGCTCTATGATACTGGATAATTTAAGAAACCAGTGAGCTCTTCTGTAGTCTTATTCATAGGAGTGTCTTCTAGAGTCGGCACGTGCTTAAAAGTCGACCTAAGAAAATATTCCCCCAATATGTTGAGCAACCTAGAGTGTGTCCTTTACTGAGTCTTGAAATGAACTCTAATACCAAAAGCAGTATCTTCTACCTCCTTTCTACTAAATGTATCTCTTGCATTTAGGAGAAGTGATGCCTATTTTCATGGAATATTCCATGAAATAAGTAGGCTTATTGAAACTTATGTGAATGTGGGGAAAGGTTTGTTGCCAAAGGATGGTAAATTTCATCTCTCTCAAAGGACCCTTTCCTTCTCAGGCTCTTTGAAGCCCTGAAGATATCTCTCAGATGATGGAGAAATGTCAGCAAGTTTGTAGCAACAGGAAGAGAAGCCATAGGCTGCTTAGTGAAGATGGAGATCTCTAGACAACATTCAGTTTTAAGAGATACAACAATAAAAGGGATCTGTCTCTTCTTTTCTTTCCCTTATTTTCTTTTCTTTTTTCTGGTAGCCAACACAGTATACATTGAGTGGGAAGAGGTCACCTATGTGGGCATGTGATTTGTAGATTTATTATGAAAATATATTTTTTATTTTATTATTAAAAATTTAATTTGAGTAGTGCTGACAATCCATCTTTATTTACACCAGGTTCTCCAGGTATTTAATATCATTGGTCTTTAATCTGAAACTCCCTGTGAAATTATTAGGCTCCCCATTACTCACAGTAAATGGATCAGCCCATCCCAAGAACAGGGTGTAAAGAAAGAGAATACTTCACTTAGTAGCAAGTGTGTCCGCTGTAAACTATCGTGTGATTTTTTTTCTTTCCTTCTATGCAATAGAAAAATATAAGCTCTGCTGTGCCTTTCTTTCCATTTGCATGCTGCCACACTTGTGCCTTGCAAGAGCTGCTTTGATTGAGAAGCCAGACCAGCATGTGCATCAGTCCCAATGATGGGATCCGCCCATTTATTGTAATCCACTGGGCCTTCCACCCTGACTCTCATGGCCAAGTTCCTCAATACTGCTATACATAAAATGTTTTGTTTTTTACAGTGCTCTCATATAAGAGAATTATCTTTTAGGATCTAAACTTCATAAAGGGGAATTAATCTTGCACAGTGATAGAAAAGCTATTTTTTTAATTGTTACCTACTCCTGATTCAGTAGCTTGGTAAACAAAACAAAACAAAACTCACAGTTATTATTTGCTAAAAAACATGTATAGTAAACTATAGTTTTATAGTTTCCAGAGTGCTCATTTTTTATAACAATTTTTGAGTGGCGTAAAGGGCATTCACAATTATGCTGACTTTTGTTTGACCCATAAAAGAAATACACATTCTGGTTGTGCTTTTCTCAAATGACTTCAACCACCAATACTTTACGTACCTCTTGACTTTTCAGGGCAAGACATTTCGTTTTAAAATACTTCCATGGAAGGAACAATAATATTTACCCTTACTTCCTCCCTCTGTCCCCCTTTCCTTCTATCTGACCAGTCTGCATATCGTTACGTATTCATTTTTTAAAACTTACTCCCCCATCTGGAATGCTTATCTAAACAAAGAATTAGATAACCCTGAGGAGTAAAGCTAAGAGAACAGTTTCCCTTTACCTGTATAAAAACTCTGAAGGTGATCTTTCTTGGGTATTCTGTATTTCTGTTTATAGAAGAAAAGAATGAAATTTCAGAAACAAAATTACAGTGCTTTTGCTAAAGCATAAATACATGGACTCTCTACGGACAAGCAAATTCATTAGTCTTAAAGCAGACATCCCAGTGATCATGGGGCTTTGGATGACACCATTTTTACAGTAGAAAGTCATTTCATTCTGAATGTGCAGTGGGCTTTGGTTACAGAGGTGAGTTTTATGTGGTATAGACATCTGGAGGTGAGGGAAGAGATAGCGCAGAAAGTTTGCATGAACTTTGCTGAGCCTTATATGATATTCTTCTTGAACCAGTTATCCTGGCAGCCATTTCCTGGAATAACAAGGTCCTTGGGATCTTTTTTTTCAAATACGTCCATACTTACAGAGAGAGAATATATGAATGAATACTAGTGATAATTTGTAGAATTTGGATAACTGGCTGTATTTGTTTGTAAAGTCCTCAAAGTCGAGTCTCAATTTATGCCTCATATTTCTAAAGGGTATTTAGCAAAGCCTCTTCCTCTCCTTAACCTGAAATGATTTGATGAATTTTAATCCATTATTATCCACACTTCATAGGGGGTTTAGGGAATTAAAAGTGAAGAGAAAGATCTGAGGAGTCTCCTTTCTAGAGAGATAATGGCAAGAACAGTGACAATGATTTTCTACCCAAATGCTTACCTTTACCCTGCAATTAAAAAAAAAAAATTTAATCCAAGTGCTGATCCTAAAATACTGCCCTCATTTAGTGTCTAAACTACTCAAGAAACCATCTATCCCTCCCCACCTCCTGGAGCCTTTTCTGGCATCCAGATGCCTCTGTTCAAATCTGACCTATAATCAAAGGCCCATCATGAACCCTGCCTCCTCCACGGAGACTCCAGGAACTTGAGTTACCATCAGGCCATCTCTGCGCTCATCGCAAGGGTAGAGCTGAATAACACGAGCTGACATTTATGCAGTGCCTCCTACACTCCCGGCACTAAGCTAAATGCTTCCCCATGCAGCCTCTCACCTCGTCCACAGGATAACCTAAAGGCTAAGGGATGTTATTGTCACCATACAGATGAAGAAACTAAAGCTCAGGTGAGTTAAGAGACATACTCAAGGTCACGTAGTTAGGAAAGGCAAAGCCAGAATTCGAGGGGCCAGGGGCCACCACTCTGTACACCACCTTGAGTTGCTGCCTCGTTCAAATCACAGATTTGGGGCTCTTGATGCTGTTTTCATCACACTATGCTTGGTCCTGCATCCTCTCCTTGTTACACGCTTTTAATTTCGAGTTTCCAAACACAACTACCAAGACTCTAAGTTCCTTGTCCTTTTTCCATCTATGCTCATTTTTCAGGAGCAGAACATGGTCCTACATGTGTGGTCCTAGATGTGTGTCATAGTACATGTGTGATCAGTGTTTGCTGAAGTTTATAAGATCCCATACCATCACTTTACCACTCAGGAACTGGTTAAGTGACTTACTTGCATTTTGTCCCAAAGTTAGTAAGCACCATGAGAAACAAACAAAATCTCCAAGAAAAAAAAAAAGTATCTGTAATTTAGGGCAAATGAGTAAGTTAAAAATTCAGAATTAAAAAACAGACTTGAAAGCTGATGCTTCAAAGGACACAGATTTTTTTTTTTTAATTTATTTATTTTTGGCTGTGTTGGGTCTTCGTTTCTGTGTGAGGGCTTTCTTTAGTTGCAAGTGGGGGCCACTCTTCATCACGGTGCGCGGGCCTCTCTTGTTGCGGAGCACAGGCTCCAGACTTGCAGGCTCAGTAGTTGTGGCTCACGGGCCTAGTTGCTCCATGGCATGTGGGATCTTCCCAGATCAGGGCTCGAACCCGTGTCTCCTGCATTGGCAGGCAGATTCTCAACCACTGTGCCACCAGGGAAGCCCAAGGACACACATTTTATTAAAGGCAGTAGAAGGAGACTTTTGTGAAAAATGCTAAAAGACACTTATAAGCACTTTTTGAGGGATATGAAATTTTTATCATGTCTAATACATTTAACTTAACAGTTTCCTGATTTGAATATATTGCTTACTTTCTCCATGAATTCGTGGACACTGATTTGGGTATTTGGGGCTCACAATTTCATTGAATTTGGTACGAATTGGAAGAGAGGAAGTACACGAAGGAGAAAGAAAGGCACTTGGTGGGAGAAAACTGCAGCGCCCTGTGCCCCCCACAGGTGTTGCCATTATCCAGAGGCAGCTTGGGTGCCGTCCTGTGCTCAGGATGAGGGACAGGGGTAGTTGCTGCGAGCAGCGTCCGAGTGGGAATGAGAAAAGGACAAGCAGTGTGGATTTGGCCATTAGTAGAAAGAAAATTAGACTAAATGTTAGAAGTTTGGTTCATGTCCAGGACCTTCTTAAGATGACCTTGGGTTTAGTCGTTTCACCCAATTGGGTCTTGGTGTCCTTATCTGTAAAATGAGAGGGTTGAAATAGATGATATGGAAGTCCGCTTCTGGCTCTAAAATTCTGACTCTAATAAGAGTATCTTTTTCATATCACTTCTTTGGAACGAATCTTATTTTCAATTCATCTAAACAGTTTTAAAATGCTGTTTAGAATAATTAAAGTAACACTAAGAAAGGCTTGAAAAGTAATCAACAAAATTGTGAATATCTCCCATAACGTCGTTTGTGTGACAATCTGCTAAAATTTTTTAAGCTAATAAGAGTAAAAGACAAATACCAAATGAAGGCTTTTTAAGAAAGCTAAGGAGACATAATGGCAACTTTCCAAAGGCTGCTAAAGCACTCCGTCTGCTTCTCCCAGCTGTTACTTCTCAAGGTGCTCCTGGGCCTTAGGAAATCTGACACAATGTCAGACAAATACCTTTCTCCCGACGCTTTTATTACCTCCTTTTCCTGAAAGTCATAATCTAACACCAGGAAGAGAAGTCATAGTCATGTCTCATGTATCTCTCAGGCCCTGCTTTCTAATTGAAAATTTTCATTCATGTATCTTTCAAAGAGGATCTTAAGCTTTAGTTGTAAGTGTTCAGATGTCTTTTCAATTTTATAATGTTTACCTAGTCTGGAAAAAAAAAAAGGTTCTTAAAAAATATTGTTTAAACAATAAACCTTGATACATTTTTGGATATTGCAACATTATTATTTTGATATGCCCAACAGTGGAGGTTACTAGTAAATGAGTTGCTTTAAGTAAATCACCCTTCCTTGAAAAAGCTTTGTGCATTTGACAACTTTCAGGATGTATAATTCATCCCTAGCACTCAAAGATCATTTTACCAAGTAGCCTTTTACGAAGGGAGGGGGGAGGAGACAGCCTACCCCTCGGAACCAGCTGCATCATATTTTAAGCAGATGTAAAGTTATATGGTCTTCAAAATCAGATCACAAACACAAACTTGTGTTTCAAGCTGGGGAGATGATAGGATTTTTCTTCAGGCGTGGGGGTATTTGTTTGTGCTGAGTTATATGAATTTCATTCTGTCTCACCCTTACCAATGGCAGCTGATGAAGACCAGAACTTGAATGATGGATGGAGGGGGGGGGGGGAAGCACTCTGCAAAGCATGTTTGATCCTAAACTGGAAGTTACCTCTCTTCGCAAGACTTCATTAGGGCGTAGTTGTGATTGCATCCTCATCTCCAAAAGGCTGCCTTTTTTCTCGATCGTCAAAATAACTGCCAGTTTAACATACGTCATTTGTATTTTCTTTTTATAAGTTTTTCAGAACGTTGTCTGAATACACTGGGCATTCAGTAAATGTCAGTCAGTCAGCAACATTTATGGAGTGCCGCTTTATGGAGTGAAATGCTTATAAAGGAAAGTGAACGTTGTCAAGGGAAGAGACAGTTTGCCGGTCGTTTTTCTCTTGTATTTCTGGTTTGGGATCTACACGGCTCAGTTGCCAGCAGAGGTGGAGAAGTGGCTGTCCTTTTCCTATGGAGTTGGTATTCACAAGTCTGAGCTTCCATCACCTACTCTAGGTCAAGGCACTGTTATATCAGTATGCATCACTGCATACAGACGAGTTGTTAAAATATTGAAGTAGTGGCCCATGCCTGGTAAGCGCCCCGCTGTTTTATCTACCTGCATTGGCCCCTCCCTGTGACCCGAGCTGCTTCACCATCCCACAGCCAAAGGGACAGATCCTGGCTTAGGAGGGAGCCTCTAGAAATGTGCTCCAGCACTACTGCCAGTGTCCATTCTGATTGGAGAATACCCTTCTTCAGTATTTGAAATAGTTCCCCTTCACTAGGCATCAGTTACACAGAAAGTTAGCGAAACTTCAAGAATGATTGCACAAAGTTATTATAGTCCTTGTCATCTAAAAAAATAAAACAGATTCAGGAGCTAACTGAACTACTACAACACAGTGATTCTCTTATGGTGAAACATCAGCTTCTTCTCCTGGTCCTAGGGCAGGGACTGGTTCTGGACGGTATTGCATCCCTGTTATTAAGCACAGGCAAAGGGACAGGAAATGTGAACTGAACTATATAGAGCTAAATATAGACTTAAGGCTTAAAGAAGGAAAGAACTGAAATGTGGACAAGGCCAAAAACTCAAACTAATGACACATCAGAAAAATTCGTCTTCTTCGTTACAAAGTGGCTAGCTGCTGGGGATCCATAATTAACCAACAAACCAAATGGGTCTACTTTACAAGTTAAGTAAAACAAGAAGTGGTTTGGGACTTCCCTGGTGGCGCAGTGGTTAAGAATCCGCCTGCCAATGCAGGGGACACGGGTTCAAGCCCTGGTCCGGGAAGATCCCACATGCCACGGAGCTACTGAGCCTGCGCTCTAGAGCCTGCGAGCTACAACTACTGAGCCCGCGAGCCACAACTACTGAAGCCTGCGTGCCTAGAGCCCGTGCTCTGCAACAAAGAGAAGCCAACACAATGAGAAGCCCTTGCACTGCATCGAAGAGTAGCCCCCGCTCACCGCAACTAGAGAAAGCCTGTGTGCAGCAACAAAAACCAAACGCAGCCAAAAATAAATAAATAAATAAAAATTAAAAAAAAAAAAAGTAGTGGTTTGGTGATCAGGCACTGATGGATTCACCTTGTCACTCAGGAATTCCCTGCTCTAAGAGTGTGCACTAACTTTTAATCTGTAGCACTGATATGTCCATAAAAATGAATTTTAGAACTGACTGGCTATTGAAGAAGAAGAAGAAACCTGAGTAGCACAATATAAGAAGCAGTGTGATGTGACACAGTAGTTTTCAAACTGTTTGTTCCTGGGAACTACCCCTTACTTCATCAGTCCTGCTTTTAATGTTTTATATACATTAACCTGTTGCTCCCTGAGTGAAATCACCTACAAAAATTAGTCCACGTGAACTTTTACTAGTCTCTTTAATTATAATTAATGGGAAAATAAAACACTTCTGTTACGAAACATAAGTTGAAGGTTAAAACAGGTACTGTCATAACGTGGGTTTGTGCTTACATAGTTAATAACTGCTATTAGGGAGGCAGTTGACTACCTTGGGTAAGAACACGGGTTCCAGAGTTAGACTGACCTAGGGCTGCACATCAGTTTCATCACCTGGTAGCTCTTTGCCCTTGGACAAGTTGCTTACCTCTCTGAAACTCTGTTCCCCTATGAGTTTTAAATGCAGGTAATGATACTGGCTGACAGAGCTGTAGTGAGAGTAAATGAGGTAATATTTCTGTATTGGTTGGAGTAAATAGCACAAGTTGCTATCAAGTCTGCAGTCTCAATGCCTTGTTACTATAGTTTATTTCTCGGTCACCTCACAGTTCTGTGTGGGTCAGTGGGGGCACTCTGCTCCATGTACTTATTCAAGGATCCTGATATTTTCCATCCCAGGCTGCTCTCTTCTAGGTCCTTGGGGCCCATGCTATTCAACGTCTTGTGGAAAAAGAGCAAGGATTATGCACAGAAAAGAGGGCCGTCACAAAGGTCTTGTTTGTTCCATGGGTGGAAGGGGTGCACATCCCCTGTGCTCCTGCTCCCGGGACTCACCAGCCACACCCAGCATGGTGGAGGCTGTGGGGTGTGGTCTAGCATTTGACATCGGAAGAAGATGGGGAGGAGAGATATCATCGCGCGTTAATGGTTTCCGCCGGTTGTCTAAGACACTCACCACAGTGCCTGGCACATAGTGAGTCGTCAGCTTATCTTTTTTTTTTTAAATCCCAAGAGCACCCAAGGAGCAACCACAGTGCTCCTCGCCATTCTGCTCAGAGCCTATGCAAATGATCACAAACCCGTGGAAACACATACCTTGCGTCGGGGAGCCATTTCCGCATAAAATGACAAGAACATAAATTGTGAAAGCCAGCTAACCAGAGATGTATACCAAGTTGAAGCCAAGAACAAAAACACAATGTGTGAACCTTTCATCATGTCCACAACTACACTCTAGCTTTGAATATGTGGGGAAAATAAGTTTATCAAGTTAGGCTATTTTTGGTAAAATAGCCAAAAAAAAAAAAAAATTTATGAAAGCACTTGTAGAAAGGAAAGATTGGGGCTTTGCCATTTTATTTTATTTATTTTTTATTTATTTACTTAACTAATTTATATTTTTAATTCTTCTGCTTGAGAAAAAAACAAATTGAGAAACTCCTAAGGGGGTGTGTGTGGGGAACAGAGTTTTTATATTTAGAAGACCCAGGTTCAAATCCCAGGTTTCTAGTAAGTAGTTATAAATTTCATTCTTAAAAGTATCCATTCTTGAGCACCTACTCTGGGCAGTCACTTACCTGTATTTGTACCCCAGCTGTACCAGAACTCTTCAAGGACAATTGTTTATCTCTACTTAAAAAATTGAAAGACATGAAGTGGCTTGTTCAAGAGTCTACGTTTAAAAAGTGGCCAGACAGTGGTCTTTCTAGTTCAAGTGGCAGAGCGCTGATACGAGGAACAAAGGCGGTTGGTATAAGAAACAAGTGGGAATAAAATAAAATACAAATCAAAAAAAAAAAAAAGAAAGAAGTGGGATGATTCAAACGCATGATTTCTGCAGCCCAGCATGGAGTAGGCCCTCCATAAACGTCAGCCCCCTTTACCTCCTCTGCTCCTACCCCAGTGCCCTTCCACAGAAATATGCCAGCTGCCATGGTTCTTTGATCTGAAAATCCTAGCTGTTTATTAAAAGTGTACACACAATGTCCATCAATGGATGAATGGATAAAGAAGATGTGGTATATGTACACAGTGGAATATTACTCAACCATAAAAAAGAATGAAATAATGCCATTTGCAGCAACATGGATGGACCTAGAGATTATCATATTAAGTGAAGTAAGTCAGACAGAGAAAGACAAATATCATCTGATGTCACTTATATGTGGAATCTAAAAATACGATATAAATGAACTTGTTTAGAAACCAGAAGTAGACTCACAGACATAGAAAACAAACTTATGGTTACCAAAGGGAAAAGGGGGTCAGAGAGGGATAAATTAGGAGTTTGGGATTAACAGATACACACTACTATATATGAAATAGATAAACAGCAAGGACCTACTCAATATCTCGTAATAACCTACAATGGAAAAGAATCTGAAAAAAGATAGATAGATAGATAAACTGAATCACTTTGCTGTACATTTGAACCTAGCACAACATTGTAAATTAACTATATTGCAATTTTAAAAAAAGAAGGAAGTGTACACGCACGTGTGCTACTCGAACCTTTCCTTCTTTTCTTCCCCCATCCTCTCTCGTTTTCCTCAATAGATGCTATTGTGAATACTCAGAGGTTCTGCAAACCATTCCACGTTCATTTCAGTGGCTTCCCGAATTCCTTCCAAGCTGAGGGGGTGTGATCACAGGAAGGCTTTTGCTATTTAGTACTCAGTATGTTGTATAACACCTTTGGCACACACCTCTTAGACTTACAATTTGGTACTTGAAGTTGTTAAAGAAAACTGCAGACTGCTGATCTTTGCAATATGGTTCCTGTTTTCACAGAGAATGGTGGTGATCTATAACAAAAGCCTTGATAAGGAGGTGTTTGAAGGGTATATTATGCCTTGTACTGTTGCCCAGTGAATGTTCATTCACACCTGGTGCTTTTAAGATAAACCATTAAAGTGTTCCTTCTCAATTGAGAACAAAACCAAGGGAAGGGAAAAAAAGCCCAATAAAAACCCAGAAGAAATAAAATCAATTGCACATCTCCTATAGTAACTTAACTGTACAGTTAGGTTATAGATTTGTGTTGATACTGTTAAAGTTTAAAGGACCTTCAAAAGGAATACATTTTTTTTCCGTACTGTCAATCTCACCATATTACACCTCTCAGCCTTCAATGTGTGGGTTCCAATCAGTTCCTCAAATGAAAACTGTATTTCAAAATTTCATCTGCTTTGTATACTTAACATTTTTTCAGATATTCAGACTCTTTGATTTCATTTGGTTAACATTTGTCATGGGCCTGTGTTGCTTGCTGTTGCTTTTGAACCAGATTTTAAGAGCTTCATATTTATTAGTATGCAATCCCCTGCTTCTGTTTTTAAAAGCCTTGCTATCATCTTTGAAAATTACTGAAATTCTGCTGAGTTTGAAAAGCCTCTTCACTCCATGCCCCCCTAATCTAAATCACTCTCATTATCACATTTATGTAAATATTTTTGATATTACCCATTGCCAGATACCTTTAAAATGTCTGCTTTTTTCCAACTCAGTCTATCTTTTCCTTCTCTCGGCAAATTCTCTGCATTATTCCTTAATTCATCAGTAGTTATATACTTGGGTGTCTAGTGTTCTTGGCTGTGGTACAAATCGAAGCCTCAGCTATCTCATGGCCATATGTTCTTATTTCATATGCCATGTGATTTCTAAGAATGGGAAATTCAGAGCCTCTTTCCAGTCTCCATTGAAGATTGATAGCTTAGAATACGCAATATCTGTAAGCACAATGCTGTCTTATGTCTTTTTACCAAAAGCATTTTGAGGAATTTAGCTTCAGTTTTGATTGCCAGTTCACTCCTGGCAGACTCATAAAATAAGAAGCAAAAGGTCCCCCTTCACTCCTCTGGTGAAGGAGTTTGATAAATGAGGGATTAGAGCAATGTGAATTCCTTCTAGAGGTAATGCAAAGAAGATATCCAGCAGCTTCTCCTGAGTATCAGAAAAGGTTCAACATAGCTGCTCTTCTCAAGTCAGGAACCTGAAGAGCGCTATTTTCTGGATCAATAAGGATTTGAGGATATAAACTAGTAGCATTTTTTTAAAAAGAGATCTGTTCGCTGGAATAGGAGGGAGAGGGTGGGGTTACTTTCTTCATTTGTGTGCTGTGTGAAGGCAGAGACTTTAGATTTTATGTGTTTGGTTAGTGCCCACAGAGTGTGTATAGACTCCTAATAAACACTGATGATAATGTTGTTGGAAAGTTCTCAGTTTGAGCTTCCATTTCTGAAGAATGAAGCCCTTGTCTGAAAGGTGTCTGTATCTTATCTCTACCAGGATCCCATACAGGCTTGGGCCTTTGGAGTCCTTCTCCATCAAATTGGCTATGTTCAAATTCCTAAGAGAATTGTTTGATGATTCAATCTATTGGTATGTTCCACTAATCTTCATATCTGAAGTGATATCAGAGCCACACTTAATGAGTTGCAGCTCTCAAATAAGTTGCTACACTGGACCTAAAAGGCTTTTCTCAGGCAAGTCCAGATATCCCCTTTCCCTTATCTGCTTACTTTCAGGGGCCTTCTACAGAACGAATGGCTGATCCTTTTCTGAAGGGACAGATTTTCCTATCTGATGCTTTTGTTCCCCAGAAAGAAAAGAAAGTGAAAACTGTTGTCTTCCCCTAGGATATTGATTCCAGAGCAAACTGGAGCTTTGTGGATTTCTTTTGTAGTGGTTGCCTTCATATAAATATGAATAGGTGATTCCTGAATATCAGAGGTTTGGGTTAGAGGTAAATCATCTCTTTGAAATGCAGAGCAAAATGAAATGCTAAGACATCATATGTTGGGATGTGTGAGTTTCCTAAATGACCCATCAGGACTTAATTTGTTCAATGTAGTGTCTTGTGTCTCCTTGTGATGTTAGCCGCCTTGGTAGAAATTATGTTGGGTCTTTACCAATCAGCTAGCCTTTTCCTCGTCTCAAAGGAGATTCCCTGTACCTTGATTGTTCTATTAGAATATTCCAGTTAGCCATGCATTTGCTGGGCAAGCTTAATACAAAGCCTTAAAAGATGTATCACCTACTTCTGTGATAGTAAAAACTTTCTGAAAAAAATAATACTTTGTGTTCTAGAGCCTAATTTTCTATTTTTCTTTATTGCATTTTGACTCTTCACCTGGATACAGCGCAGTAAAATTTAAGGTAGTCTCTCAATTAAATCTGTTCTGAATGTTTTATGAGTAAGTTTTAGAATTTCTCCTTTGGAATAGGAGACACCAAATTGGGAAGAAATAGACCAGCCACATAGAGTCGCTTGGCAGGTCAAAAGCCAACTTGAGAATAAAGGGATTTACCTTTCTTACTCAAAATTCAAAATATATGACATCCTGGTTGAGACTGTTATTCCTGGATCAACATCATTCTAAAGAAAAAGAGTGAATGTGACAGGAGTGCATTTTTAAAATTTCTCCCTTTTAGTTTTTCCACTTTTACAACTAAAGTCAATGAATAGCGAGGCAGCAGGAATAGGGATTTCTTTTTGATTGGGTCGTAAAAGTAGGAGCTGTCAGGATGAATGGATAAAGGATCTGTGGTATATATATACAAATGGAATACTACTCAGACAAAAAAAGAATGAAAATTAATATATGATATATCTGGAGAAACAGCAAGCACTTTGAGACTTAGATTCAAGTAGCATTGGGTCTCAGGTCGTTTAGTTAAAGGTATTTTTCTACCCAATTTAGATTGTGAATCCTGCGAGGACAGGGGCTGTGTTCTCCCTTGTTGGCATCCCATACAAGCTTTGCTCAGAGAAGGAGATCAAGAATGTAGGTGGATTTAAATTCAATGAACTACTGTAGAACTATAAATAATGTGTGTGTGTGTGTGTGTGTGTGTGTTCTAATTTCTCTCGCATTTCCTTGTCTTACCCACTCTCTGGTATATATGAATAATGAACCAATTAAAACACTCAACAGAAGGGAAGAGAAGGAGATAAGGAGAAAGAAGAAAAGTTTATGTTTGTTCAGTCTAAACCCTCAGGGCCCGTGACTTCATGGGGGTGGGTGGGAGGTTGTTTACAAGTACATATATAAATAAGCACACTTCAAGATAGTGTGAATGTTTGCAATGATACAGGGCAAATACCACTGGAATGATAAAACCAAGGGACTATAGGACCTCAGAAAAGGAAAATCTCTCCTTCAGTTCTTATGATTTGGGATTGAAAAAGTGGCTTTGGAGCTGGGTCTGAAGCACAATTAAAAGCAGAATTTTAGTAGTGGTGGTACTGGTCGTGGAATAGTGCCAGGCACTATTCTAAATGTTTTATATAGCCTATTCATTTGAGCCTTGCAATGAACCCTGTGAGGTCAGTATTATTATAATTATTATTACACCCATTTTCTAAATAAGGAAATTAAGGCCTAGAACAGTTTAAAAATTTATCCAAAGTCCAACAGCTGGTAAGTGGTAAAGCGGAGATTTAAACATAGGTGGTGCTGACTCCTGTCTAATTAACTATTATACTAAACTACCACCCACATGGAGACAGGGCAGAAGGCCTTCTAGGAGAAATACCTTGAGCAAAGAGCTCATTGATGGGAAGGGTAAGATATATTTAAGGAGTGACTAAACCCAGTTTGGCTAGAAAGTTAGGGGCATGGGAACTTTTGAGTAGTGAGGGATGACCACCCTATTTTGGCTTGTAGACCTTCCATATATCTTCCCTGCTTCATCTTCCTAGTACTTTATATAATACCATAGTCTAACATACTATTTAGTATTTTACTGATTTATCACATTTACTGTCAGTCTCTTTCTACTTGAATGTAAGCAACTAGACATTTGGAATTTTTCTGTTTTGTTCACTACTGCATCTTTAGTTTCTAGAACAGTATCTGGCATATAGTAGGTCTCTAGTGAATATCTATTGAATGAATGAATGAATAAGTCAGATCCAGATCATAGAGAGTCCGCAACACTGTACTAATCTTTGACCTCTTGGGGACCCCATGGTATATAGGACGCCACCAATAAACTTTTACTGGTTCAATGTGTTTATCTGTCAATGCATTCAGTGCTGCCCTTTGAAGGAGTGGGTACCGTGAAGATGATAGTGAAGAAATATAAAGGTATTGAAAAGAATTCT
The DNA here is from genome assembly GCF_949987535.1 of Balaenoptera acutorostrata. Taxonomy (NCBI): domain Eukaryota; kingdom Metazoa; phylum Chordata; class Mammalia; order Artiodactyla; family Balaenopteridae; genus Balaenoptera; species Balaenoptera acutorostrata. The sequence goes on along the minus strand of NC_080065.1, from coordinate 44,590,086 downwards.
ATGGTCAGAAATGCTTTGTTCTACTTAGAATGCTTTCAAGGAGTAGCTGTCAATGTGGACTGATTTTTAAGGGACTTCAAGAGGTACTGCAACCAGATCTTATATCAGCCCTATTATAGGTGCCTAGAGTTACATACTGTTGGATTTCATTTTCTTTTATTAATCTCTGGTCTTTGGCGGAGACCCACATCTTTGGTGGTGGTGTGCTCTCAGTGTGCACCATACTGACAGGAAGCACAGTCCTGTGCACAGGCTCTAGGGACAGACCACCACCTTCAGGTCCTGCCCTCACAGCCTGGACACATGACTTAACCTCTCCAAGCCTCAGTGTCCTGGCTTTGCAAAAGGGAATAATAATAGTAACTCCCTCAATGGGTTGACATGAGGGTTGATAAACTAGCATAATTTTTTAAATCTTAAAAGAGTACTTGACATATAATAAGATATATAGAGATGGGGTTCCTAGGATTGCTGAAAAGAATTATTAAAAAGGATGGTGAAAAAGGAGGAATAATGGCAGATTGATTTTGTTTATCTCAAAGAGTTTGGCTAAAGTACTATGGCTAAATATCCCTCATCTTTGCTGTTTTTAGACTTCTCTCTCTCTCATCCTGAAAGATTATTTTGGAGGGTGTTATTGGGTTCAATCCTGTGACATTAGAAATGCCAGATGACATCTGATCTCTGACCTAGATGATAACAAAAAGTTGACAGTACAGTTAAAATTCCAACACCCCCAAAAAATACCACAGGGGGGAAAACTCTACGTAAGCACTACCTAAAAAACAAGAGAAAAAAACCTGAAAAATGATATGTTAAGCATCATTTGTTTTATACAGCAAAACAATTGAACAATTCCTTGTATTTCTCTGTAAGGGATCTGATCTGCTGAAGGATTTCTTCTTACCGTGATACATAAAATCCATTCTTAAAATGAATTAACTTCTGTTGAGGTTTCTTATACTGAGACAATTCTGATAAAATTGGAGTCTGTACTCCATGGTGATAGTGTTGACAGGTACTTTTTTTTTTTAACGTCTTTATTGGAGTATAATTGCTTTACAATGGTGTGTTAGTTTCTGCTGTATAACAAAGTGAATCCGCTATACATATACATATATCCCCATATCTCCTCCCTCTTGCGTCTCCCTCCCATCCTCCCTATCCTATCCCTCTAGGTGGTCACAAAGCACCGAGCTGATCTCCCTGTGCTATGTGGCTGCTTCCCACTAGCTATCTAGAAGCCCCTAAAACAGCAAGAATGACTTAAGACTGGTGACTTTCAATGAAGCTTGGTATGTTCTGTTAAGTAAGGAGATACTGATTGACTGTTGTTATTCAACTCCAGACAGAAATGTTACTTTATTTTTATTTGTATATATAGTCCACTACTTCTGTCTTCAAAGAACTTAAAGGGACTCACATGAAAATAATAGTAATTAAAAAATGAAATAGAAGATAAGGACAACGAAAAGGAAACTATAATAACGCCAATCATATGGGTCAAATTACTGCTTAAATTGGATTTTATATTTAGTGCTCTGAGTTTCTGAAAAACCAAAAGGTGGGGGAATCATGATCTGTGACATATTTCTCATTATTCAGAAAGGGGGAAGATGTGTCTTCCACAGGGAAGATAAAAGCTGTTCTAGCACAACTCTAAAAGACTTTTCTATGGGAGACAGTGATTTAATGAGTAATCTATGACAACCTTTTTTTAGTAAATGTAGACCTGAAATTTTTGTGGCTTTTTCTTATGGTGACATTAAAGTTAAGACCCTAGTATTAAAATGCCATGGAGTGGAGTGATTTTATAGCCTTCAGCAGGCTCTGCTTGAACTTCATTCAAAGATAGCATTAGACATCCGGTAAAGGAAGATGGATGGGCTGGCCCTTTAAATGATCTTCTCTAAATATTACTTCTCTGTAAAGGGGATCTGATGAAGAACAGAAAGTAGGAAGTTTTATTTCTTGTCCAGGACATGAAGCACTGGTACTACTGATTGTGGAAAATCCACATATGAACTTTGCAGCCTGGTGAGAGGGTGTCAGATTTTCAGTTGTGAAAGGTAAGAGTCCTGAGTGGTGTTTTTTGACTCCCTAGAAGGTCACCCACTTTCCAGAAGTGGACAAACTCTTATAATTTAAATAAATTGTCATTGATTTAAAATTTAAATCCCCAAAATGCTTTGATATGATAAAAATCCATATTTAACTGTGATGGTTAAAAAGCAGCTATATTTCAGAGAACAAACTAGTGGTTAGCAGTGGGGAGAGAGAGGGGAGGGGCAAGATAGGGGTAGGGGAGTGGGAGGTACAAACTATCAGGTGTAAGATGGGTTCAAGGATGTATTGTACAGCACAGGCAATATAGCCAATATTTTGTAATAACAGTAAATGGAGTGTAACTTTTAAAAATTATATAAAAATTTTAAAAATACCCTCTTAGGGAAGAAAAAGCAACTATATTTCTTTTTGTCACATGAGTAGATAACTATCATATGAGGAGAATTTTTATTGTTGGTATTGTTTTCTTCACATTCATACAACACGTGTTTTCTGAGCCTCTACTGTAAACCAGGTTACCTTCCTGTATGTGTTTCTGCATATAGGCATATTTTTATTTTCTTTTAAAAAATACCCTTTCTGCTCTGTGATTTGTTCATATGTATGTTTTTATTTTATTAGTTTTTTTTTAAGTATAAGAACTGTAGGGGCTTTATTGTTTCAAGTCCAATAATTCAAGAGATATATTAAGAAAAAGTTAATAATTTTTACTCTCCATGACTCCCCAATGTATTATCCAGTGTTATCAGTTTGCTGTGGCTTCTTCCATACTTTTCTCTATGCTCCAGTAACTTTCTTAACCGTTCATATGATGTGTCTAAAACTTAAATGTATAATATTGGTGATTTTTTTTTAATGGAGTCATATTTATTGTGCTGGCAAGTAGGAGAAAAATTCCCCTAATTATAATTGAGTTTCTATGGAGTACTTATTTGCTTGTTTTTTGGGGGAGGAAGGTAGAGGAGGCATTATTCTTTCTATTATTCTCCAGAATAATTTAGAAGCTAAGGACCCCACCTTCGAACAGAACCTTTCCTATTCTAAACAGGACCAAACTTGATAGGATGTGATAAGCTTGTACTTTCCTGATGATGTTGACTTTCCCCTGATGTCAGCTTGTGTGTGCTTGTGTAATACAAGTTTAGATGTGCTCATTAATTTTGAGACTGGCTCCAGCATCGCAGTATCAGATCTAAATTCATTCTACACACCCTTCTCAAAATTCAGCACTTGAATATCCTTTCATTGAGCTTTTGTTAAACAGAGAAGTAATCTGCTTTATAGTATTACTTAGTGTCCATACAGAGTCCTAGGAACAGCACCACCCTAAAATTGCAAAAAGAAAGATTTAGGGTGATTGGGATTGACACGTATACACTGATGTGTATAAAATTGATGACTAATAAGAACCTGCTGTATAAAAAAATAAATTAAATTAAATTTAAAAAAGAAAGATTTAGCAAATCTGAATATATAAGTATATATCACTTTTATGCCTGTGGTAATACTTGAGAATGATAAGTCTGAAACAAGGTGGATAACTATTAAAAAAAAAAAAAGACTACTTTGTGGTAGAGCTTAAATAGCAATGGTATTTGAAACATTTCTAGATGCCCAAGACTTTCAAACAATCTCTGAAATACTACGCCCAGAGAGTCTTTCCCATGTTTAAGTTGTTAGTCATTGCTAGCCTTTACCTGAGAAAATCAAATACACACACATACTTTCCCAGAATTTTACTCTTAAACCTGACGACCAGGAATTACAGATATGTGTTAGGAGTCAGTAGATGAACATTGTTGCAAAGGATGTCTAAGAAAGCAAGCTGTAGTATTCTTGTTTACATGTGGGGAAGTACGTGGAATGTGGAAGGTACAGGAACGTAGGGAAAAGAGTTCCAAGGTCTAGTGGCCATTAAGTAGTGAAGTGAAAAGTAAGACCTCTGCAAGGAGACTGTACTTCTTGCTAGTCTCAGTGAAACTGTGTTAGGATGGCCATCCTTTCCTGGAAACTTAAAGTAACCTGAAGGAAGAAGCAGCAGCGTCATCGCATCCAGTTGGTTAATCCCCTCTCTGTCAATCACTTGCGTACGATCTGAATAGACTATAAATTCACATTTCTGGAGCCAAATGGTCAAAATAGCACTTTATATTCAGTGTGAAATTCTTAAAATGAAACCCAGCTGGCAGATGGGAAGGATTCTGGGGGTGGGGGGAAATGAGGAGGGGAATATTGGGTGTGCAAGGGTTCATGATTTTCTAGAGAGCTTTTTATGCTTTGTGCAGATGCAGTAAGATTTTTAAACATCTATGATGCAGCACGAATGAATCTCTTAAACCTAAACTAAAATAGTCTAATTTATAGTGTTTCATAAAAACATAAAAGCTGTTAAAGATAGTTATGCAAGCCTCTTCAAAGCCTTGCCTGTAAGGATAGAGTGATTTGCTGATTTGGGGAATTCTTTTCAATTATTTCATGAGTGCTAGTTAATAAATTTTGTCTTTCAGTGCTTTAAATAAGTCCTTGGCTTAATATCCTAAATAGAGAGAGAGAACAGCTAATTCACTTTCATTTCCATCTTGTGTGAAAAACTTCCACCCATTATGTGGTAATGTTTATCTGTCCCGTTTCCTTCTTTCTCCCCAGGTTGTGTAGGAACTATCCTATGTCTTGGTGATTTACAGGGTCAGTAGTCATGTCAGAACCGGGCAAACTCCATTTCCAGAACACAATGCTTTTAGTTACTGATCCAAGCCTTGCCATCCTTAGGTCATACCAGACACCAGACATCTTTACAGTTTATCAAGTCAGGTTATCCCTTCTAAAAGCACCAAAATGCAGGTCCACCTGTGACCAGGTGACTACATACTTGGTGGCTGTGACTTCATATAAAAAGTCAGAATTCAAATGTTTCAGCAGCTGCAAGAGAATTCAACTTGCCCATGTGTTTTATGCAAACCATGTGCTGCATTTAACTTACTAAGAAGTATGCAGGTTACATGTGCTGTATGTCTGGATGAGAAGCTGGGGTCAAATAGGCAAGAATTTATTTCTCACATCCTTATTCCTCTGGAGTCACATCGTCTCTTCTTTTGGTGTGAAAGACTAGATGTCATAAACAGGCACCGAAAATTTACAAGCCCTATTTGGAGGACTCTGAAGTCTAGATCCCCTTATGTTAAATGTGATGAAGACAAGGTATCAGGTAATTCATTCACTAAAAATAGATTTGTGGATGCAGAGAGGTAAAAGCCATTTACATGCATCATTTTATATTATTCTATCATTGACACTTACCTCCTAGTGAAAAATAGCACAAGCCATCATTTGTCAGGCATTGGCATTATATGATTTTTGTTTTTAAATACCATGATAGAATTGCCATCTGATGGAAACATCCATGTGATAAGGGTAGAAAGAAACAGATAATAATTTCAAGGTAAAATAGGACTATTGTGAAGAAGCACTAATATTGCCTATTCCCTAGAAAACTGTAAGTGTGTGATATAGTAGTCTAGGGCATGGCTAAGAGAAGGAAGGTCAGGGAAATTTTCCTGCTGGGTATGCTGTATAATTCTGTTTCTGCTTCTGAGTCTAGAAAATGGGAATACGTTCTATTTAGAAAATACTTTACAAGTGCATTCAAAATAATGTAATGTTTCTTAAAGAACAACTTTAACTTTTTATTTATAATTTATACTTTCTTATCAAAATTTCAGGTAATATAATATTAGTTTCATGTGGACAGCATGGTGATGCAGTATTTTTATAATTTATACTCCATTCAAAGTTATTACAAGGTAATGGCTATAATTCCCTGTGCTATACAATATATCCTTGTTGCTTATCTATTTTATACATAGTAGTTTCTATTTCTTAATCCCATACCTGTGACATGCCACTCCCCACTTCCCCTCTCCCCACTGATAACCACTAGTTTGTTTTCTGTATCTGTGAGTGTGTTTCTGTTTTGCTACGTGCATTCAATTGTATTATTTTTTTAGATTTTACATATTAGTGATATCATATAGTATTTGTCTTTTTCTGACTTATTTCACTAAGCATAATATTCTCTAGGTCCTTCCACATTGCTGTAAATGGAAGAATTTCATTCCTTTTTATGGCTGAATAATATTCCATTATACATGTATACTACATCTTTATTCATCCCTCTTGTAATGGACAGTTGGGTTGCTTCCATATATTGGGAGCTGTAAATAGTGGTGCTATGAACATTGGGGTGCATGTATCTTTTCAAATTAGTGTTTTCATTTTTTCCAGATAGATGTGCAGTAGTGGAATTGGTGTGTCATATGGTAGTTTTATTTTTAGTTTTTTGAGGAACCTCCATGCTGCTTTCTGTAGTGGCTGCACCAATTTACATTCCTACCAGCAGTGTACAGGGGTTCCCTTTTCTCCACATCCTCACCAACATTTGTTATGTGTGTTCTTTTTGATGATAGCCATCACCAGTGTGAGGTGATATTTCATTGTTGTTTTGATTTGCATTTTCCTGATAATTAGCAATGTTGAGCATCTTTTCATGTGCCTGTTGGCCATCTGTATGTCTTATTTGGAGAAATGTCTGTTCAGGTCTTCGTCCATTTTTTAATCAAGTTGGTTTTTTTTGATATTGAGTTGTGTGAGCTGTTTATATATTTTAGATATCAATTCCTCATTGGTAATATCACTTGCAAATATTTTCTCCCATTCCATAGTGTTGTCTTTTCATTGTGTCCATGGTTTCCCTTGCTGTGCGAAAGCTTTTAAGTTTAATTAGGCCCTATTTGTTTATTTTTGCTTTTATTTCTTTTGCCTTAGGAGACAGATCCAAAAGAATATTGCTACACTTTCTGTCAAAGAGTGTTCTGCCTATGTTTTCTTCCAGGCGTTTTATATCTTCTGGTCTCACACTTAGGTCTTTAATCCATTTTGAGTTTACTTTTATATATGATGTGAGGAAATGTTCCAATCTCATTGTTTTACATGTAGCTGTCCAGTTTTCCCAGCACCTCTTTTTCAAGAGATTGTCTTTTCTCCATTGTATATTCTTGCCTCCTTTGTCATAGATTAATTGAGCATAGGTGCGTGGGTTTATTTCAGGGTTTTCTATCCTGTTCCATTGATTTGTGTGTCTGGTTTTTGTACCAGTACCATACTGTTTTGACTACTGAAGCTTTGTAGTATAGTCTGATACCTCCAGCTTTGTTCTTTTTTCTCAAGATTAGTTTGGCAATTCTGGGCCTTTTATGGTTTCATATAATTTTAGAATTATTTGTTCTAGTTCTGTGAAAAATGTCATGGGTATTTTGATAAGGGTTGCATTAAATCTCTAGATTGCTTTGGGTAATATGGCCATTTTAACAATATTAATTCTTCCTATCCAAGAGCATGGGATATCTTTCCAGTTCTTTGTACCACCTTTGATTTCCTTCATCAGTGTTTTATAGTTTTCAGAGTATAGGCTTCTCACCTCCTTGGTTAAGTTTATTCCTAGGTATTCTTTTTTTTTTTTTTAAACATCTTTATAGGAGTATAATTGCTTTACAATGGTGTGTTAGTTTCTGCTGTATAACAGAGTGAATCAGTTATACATATACATATGTCCACATACCTCTTCCCTCTTGTATCTCCCTCCCTCCCACCCTCCCTATCCCATCCCTCTAGGTGGTCACAAAGCACTGAGCTGATCTCCCTGTGCTATGTGGCTGCTTCCCACTAGCTATCTATTTTACGTTTGGTAGTGTTAGGTATTCTTTTTGATGTGACTTTAATCAGCATTTTTTTTTTTTTTTTACTTTCTCAGGTAGTTCATTATTAGTGTATAGAAAAGCAACAGATATCTGTGTATTAATCTTGTATCCTGCAACTTTGCTGAATTCATTTATTGGTTCTAATAGTTTAGGGGTGGAGACTTTTGGGTTTTCTATATAAAGTATGGCATCTGCAGATAGTGACAGTTTTACCTCTTCCCTCCTAATTTGGATGACTTTTATTTCTTTTTCTTGTCTGATTGCTGTGACTAGGACTTCCAATACTATGTTAAATGGAAGTGGCAAGAGTGGGCATCCTTGTCTTGTTCCTGAATTTAGAGGAAAAGCTTTCAGCTTTTCATTATTGAGTATAATGTTAACTGTGGGTTTGTCATAAATGGCCTTTATTATGTTGAGATGTGTCCCTCCTATATCCACTTTGATGAGAGTTTTTATCATGACTGGATGTTGAATTTTGTCAAATGTTTTTTCTGCTTCTTTTGAGATGATTATGTGATTTTTATCCTTCCTTTTGCTAATGTGGTGTATCATATCAAGTGATTTGTGAATACTGAACTATTCTTGGATCCCTGGAATAAATCCAATGTGATGATGGCATATGATCATTTTTACATATTGTTGGATTCACTTTGCTAATATTTTGTTGAGGATTTTTGCATCTATATTCATCAAAGATATTGGCCTGTAATTTTCTTTTTTGTAATGTTTGTCTTATTTTGGTATCAGGGTAATGGTGGCCTCATAGAATGAATCTGTGAGTGTTCTGTCCTCTTCAATATTTGGAACAGTTTGAGAAGGATAGGTATTAGTTCTTCTTTATATGTCTGGTAGAATTCCCCTGTGAAGCTATTTGGTCCTGGACTTTCGTTTGCTGGATTTTTTTTTTTTTTTAACAAATTCAATTTCATTACTAGTGATTGGTCTGCTCAAACTGTTTCTTCCTGATTAAGTCTTGGCAGGTTGTATGTTTCTAGAAATTTGTCTATTTCTTCTAGGTTGTCCAATCTATTGACATATAACTGTTCACAGTATTTTATTATGATTTTTTGTATCTCTGTGATATCAGTTGTTATTTCTTCTCTTTCATTTCTTATTTGGTTTATTTGGATCCTCTCTCTTCTTGGTGAACCTGGCCAAATGTTTATCAATTTTATTTAGCTTTTCAAAAAACGAGCTCTTGGTTTCTTTGCCATTTCTATTGTTCTCTGATTTCTATTCTATGTATTTCCTCTCTGATCTTTATTATTTCCCTCCTTCTGCTGACTTTGGGCTTCGTTTGTTCTTTTTTTAAATTCCTTTAGTTGATAGGTTAGGTTGCTTATTTGAGATTTTTTTTGTTTCTTTAGTAAGGCCTACATCACTATAAACTTCGCTCTTAGAACTGCTTTTATAGCATCCCATAGATTTTGAAGTATTGTGTTTTCACTTCATTTGTTTCAAGGTATTTTCTGACTTACACTTTGATTTCTTCATTGACCCATTGGTGTTTTAGTAGTGTGTTGTTTAGTCTCCACATGTTTATTTTTTCATTTTTCTTTCTGTAATTGATTTCCAGTTTCATGCCATTGTGGTCAGAAAAAAATGCTTGACGTAATTTCTGTCCTCTTCAATTTATTGGGACTTGTTTTGTGACCTAGCATGTTATCTATCCTGGAGAACGTTCCATGTGCACTTGAAAAGAATGTGTATTCTGCTGTTTTGAAATGTAATGTCTTGTAGATATCTATTAAGTCCAACTGGTCTATTGTGTCATTTAAAACCACTCTTGCCTTTTTGATTTTCTGTCTGGATATTCTTTCCATCAAGGTAAATGAGGTGTTAAAGTTCCCCACTATTATTTTATTATTGTCAATTTCTCCCTTTATGTCTGTTTGTATTTGCTTTATGTACTTAGGTGCTCTTGTATTGGTTGCATATATATTAACGAGTATAATATCCTGTTCTTATATTGACCTCTTTATGCCCTCCTTTGTCTTTTGTTATAACCTTTGTTTTAAAGTCTATTTTGTCTGATATGAGTGTTGCTAACCCCACTTTCTTGTCGTTTCCATTTGCATGAAGTATCATTTTCCATCCCCTCAATTTCAGTGTGTGTGTGTGTCTTTAGCCACACAAGTGAGTCTCTTGTAGGCAGCATATTGAAGAGTCATGTTTTTTAATCCAAATAACCGGCCTGTATCTTTTGATTGGGGCATTTAGTCTATTGACATTTAAAGTAATTATTGATAAGTATGTACTTATTGCCATTTTATTACTTGTTTTCCAGTTGTTTTTGTAGTTCATCTCTGTTCATTTCTTCTTTTTGTTTCTTCCCTTGTGGTTTGATGATTTCTCTAGTAGTATGCTTGTGTTCCTTTCTTTTTAGTTTCTGTGTATCTATTGTAAGTTTTTGATTGGTGATTATTGTGGGTTTATATATGTTGACCTATAACTATATATACTTGTTTTAAACTGGCAGTCATTTAAGTTCAAACACATTTTAGAAGATCTACATTTTTACTCCCCTCCCTGACATTTTGTACATTTGATGTCATATTTCACATCTTCATGCATATCCCTTAACTGTGTATTGTAGTTATAGTTGCTTTTACAATTTTTTGTCTTTTAGTCTTCATACTGGCTTAAATGGTTGATCCTCAGTCCTTACTATATATTTGCCTTTTCTAGTGGAACTTTCCCTTTCCTATATTCTTCCTTCTTTTCCACTTAGAGAAGACCCTTTAACATTTCTTTTAGGGAAGGTTAGTATTGATGAACTCTTAGTTTTTTGGTTTTTTTATTTGTTTGTGTGTTTTGTTTTGTTTTGTTTTGTTTTGTTTTGTTTTTTGTCTGAGAAGTTCTTTATCTCTCCTTCTGTTGTAAATGATAATTTTTCTGGGTAGAATATCCTAAGTTGCAAGTTTTGCCCTTTCAGCAAAACTTGAATATACCATAGCACTCCCTTCTGGCCTACAAAGTTTCTACAGAGAAATCAGCTGATACCCCTATGGGGGTTCCCTTGTAAATGACTCTTTTTCTCTTGCTACTTTTAGAATTCTCTATCTTTAAATTTTTCTATTTTAATTATGGTATGCCTTGGTGTGCGTCTGTTTGGATTCATCTTGTTTGGGACCCTTTCTGCTTCCTGTAGGTGGGTATCTTTTTCTTTCTTGAGGTTTGGGAAGTTTTCAGCCATAATTTCCTCAGTTACATTTTTGATCCCATTCTCTCTCTTCTTCTGTGTTCCCTCTAATGCAAATGTTGATATGCTTAATGTTATCCCAGAGATCTCTTAAATTGCTTTCATATTTTAAAATTTGTGTTTCTTTTTGCTGTTCTAATTGGGTGGTTTCCATTATTCTGTCTTCCAGATCATTTATGTGTTCTTCTGTATCAGTCTACTATTCATTCCTTCTAGTGTGTTTTTTATTTCAGCTACTGAATTCTTCATTTCTGAATGGGTCTTGTTTACATTTTATAGTTCTTTGTTAAAGTGTTCACTGTATACATCAATTCTTTTCCCTAATTCAGTTAACATTTTTTATTACCAATGCTTTGAATTCTTTATCTGGTAAATTCTTATTTCTGTTTTTTTTTTTTTTCAGGGGTTCTCTCTTGCTCTATCAATTGAGTAGTTCCTCTGTCTTTTCATTTTGCATAACTTTCTCTGTCTCTATGAATTTAGGTGAAACAGTTACCTATTGCATTCTTGAAGGGGTGTTCTTATGTGGGAGCATCTCTATGCCAATTACATGTGCCCAGTGCCTTTGATGGGAGAGCTGGATTTGACATGGAGGCAAGTCATGTCTTTCCTCAGGGTGTGCTGACAGCTGTCACCTTGGTACAGGGTGGAACTAGAGACAGAGGGGCTAGAGTTGGTGCCAGGTATGAGGCAAGACTTCCCCTCTGCTCAGTGGCCATCATCACCCTACAGGGCCAGGGTCTGATTCCAGGTTGCTGTAGCAGGAGCCCTGAGTTTCACGCTCAAGCTGGTTCTGTTTCCTTTAAGCGTGTGTATTTTCCCTCTCCCCACACTGGGACCTTTGCCACAGAGGAGGGGAGTACTGAAGCAAGTGGAGCCCATATGGGCCCTTGGCTCATGTCAGCTGCAGGCAGGAGTCTGATGCACTGCCTATACAGGTGCTGGCAGCTCCGCTCAGATGCAGCCTCAGGTGCAAGTTCCCTGTGTTCCTCACAGCCAACCACTGCCCCCAGCCTCCGCTGTCCAGGCCCTGTTGTGGGATTGCAGGTGGGGCCCACATGGACTCTCAGCCCTGTATAGGGGAGTGAGCTGTGGTGGAGTGGCCATCAGAGATCTGGGCTGCTTCTGAGACACTGCTCAAGTAAGTGCCAACAATGACCACTGCCACACCACCCAGGCTCCACCCCAGACCCAGATGCCTCTGCATCCCAAGGTTGAGTCTTTTCTCCAGTTTTGACCATCCCAGATTCAGTGCCACACTGTGACATGGAGTGATCGGGGCCAGAGTTGGCTCAGCTTGGCCTGGGGCTCACAGCAAGGTAGTCGTGGGAAAGCCAGCATCCTAGAGCAGACTTCTCTCTGCCCTGCCCCAGGGGCAAGCCAGCGTGGACATGTTTCTCAGGAGTGGAGTTTAGGCTTCTCACAGCCCTTCTGTTAGTCTCAGTGGTCCTCAAAAAGCCAAGTGGACTTGTCTCCCCTGCATAGGACCCCAGGACTGGGGCACCCAATATGGCTCACTCCCCAGGGCAGGTGTCCACTCATGTAATGTTTTTTTCCTCTGAGTTCCCTCCCAGGGGCACAGGTCCCAACCCAATCGTTTTCCTTCCCTTTCTACCCAATTTCGTGTATATCTTTCTTACAGCCTTAGTTGTACAGAGTCCTTCTGTCAGTTTCTGGTTAGTTTTCAGTAAGAATTGTGCCACATGTAGATATATTTTTGATGTGTTCATGGGGGGAGATGAACTCTATGACCTCTTACTGCACCATCTTGATCCAAACCCTCAATGTTTATTATTTTTTAAGGATACTGTATTTAATAATGAGGTATCCAGTTTTAACTATAATTTGCTTTCACAGATAAGACTGTTTCCACAGGAGACTGCAGGGTGTGGATGTGTGTGAGTATGGATTTGGGTATTTTAATTTTATTTATTTATACTCTACTTTCTTTCACAAGAGAATTTGAGGTGATAGACTCTAATATTGATTCTGACAGTGGATATGATTTTATGTAATACTCTTCACTCAGACTGAAATGGGTGTTAATGACTTCCTCTCTGAGAAGGTTTTTGATTCAGATGGAATAAAAAGCGTGATTTGAAATGTACACTGAGAAGCCCCTGTATCTGGCCTGATCTGAACTGATAGTTGAACAGTTAATCAAGAATTGGTTAAAGTGTCTTGGCATTAAAAAATAAAATGTATACATACTCTAAATAATTTATTTTAACTTAAAACATACAGATGGTACTCATCTTTTGATATTGGGCCAAGGTCTTTTCTCTGAGTATGTGGCCACTAATTAGAGTTCTGTATCATATTTCTTGCATGCAACACAGCCATTACCTATGATTTTCAGCTCCTGTTTCTTTAAAGTAAAACCATAGTTAAAGACACTTGGGGAGCCATCTTCTCCTTTCCCTCCCAATCCTTTAGAGTCATCTTACCTAAATCTAATTCCACAGCAGTTTGTTTTTAGTGACTTATTTTTATAGATTTCTTTGAACCGATCCCATTTAGTTTTTCATAGAAATAGAAATTCTCTTTTCTAATTCATATTTCATTCGTTGGTATCACATTTAATAACATTACTTAATGATAATAGCAAATCTGATTGCCTTGATGAGAATTATGAACAACTCAGGAGCAAAAATGAGCAGACAGGCCAGAGAGCAGTCCACCAGTCAAGAACATCAAGGGTGTAGCCTCATCATTTGGTGTTATATCCACCAGGTGTGGACGTTCACTGTGTAGGTAGCATTAATCTTTGTCTTGTATCAGTGTGATGAAGAGTCAACTAATCCCAGACAATTAAGTGGAGGTTAATCAAGAGAGTTTTTAATTGTAACTATATGAAATTTTGTTTTGAAACGAGCTAGATATTTGTCTTTATCTGTGACTGCTTGATTTTTAACTCATATTACACCATCAGTCCCTCTCTTGGATCAGTTATGTGGCAGATGTTATTATTTCTGTCCTGCCTTCTTTTTCATCATGGCACTTATTTTTACCTGACTTTACTTAGTTTCTTTCATATTCACTTGATATCTGTCAGTTCCTTCCACTGCTGAGTAAGCTCCATGAGGTCTGGGACTTGTACTGTGCACCTTTGTATCCCCAGAACTCAAAACAGTGAATATGTAGTATGAGAGAAATGTGGCTGTTTCCTTCCAGCACTTGTTTTAGGCCAATTTGATGCTCTCACTTGTCCCCAAGATCTAGTGATTTCTACTTTGAACAAGAAAGGACAGAGAGTACGTACCTTGGACCTTTGGTGCTCCTGCCTGAGGAGCTTTCCAATCCAGTTGCTAAATCTCCTGATTCCACGGAGGGAGCCTGATGGTTCATGCTGATAAACCATCGATTGAATCATTAACAGGGCTTTTGGTGCTTTGATTTTTGCTTTAAAAATGTCAGTTCAGAGTAGAGTTTTTCCACCTCAGCATTATTGACATTTGGGGATAGATAGCTCTTTGTTGGGGGGAAGGGGAAGCTGTCCTGTGCATTGTAGGATGTTTGGTAGCATCCCTGGCTGTTACCTACTAGATGCCCATAGCAACTACCCCCTTTGCCCACCCCGCCCACCCCCCAGTTGTGACAACCAAAAATATCTCAAGATGTTGCCAAATTTCTCCTGGGGCGGGGGCAGGGCACAGGGCATAGTCACCTTGCCTCTTCTTCCCTGTGGAGAACTCAACTAGGACCCAAGTCCACACTAACAATGCTGTGGTAAATCCAGTCAATGGCTTTTGAACCTTCATTTCTGGTGCTATCTTTATGTCTGATTGTAATGTTCTCCAGACTTGTCTTTCACAGGCTTTATTCTGAGTTCAGCTAGTCCTGTGTGGGTTTTTTTGGCTAAAATTCCTCAGGACAGATTACCATTCAGCTTTTCTTTCCTCAGGCTTCCTGCAAGCCTCTTTCCAAGCTCATATTTCTCAGTTGCCAGGATATTAGGCTCCTGACTATATTGCCAGCAGGAAGAGAAATTCTCTCCCCGTGACTAACAACATGGCAGTTTGTTACAAGGCCATTTGTTACCTGTTCCCCTTGCTCAGATATGTGACTGAGGCAGCTGTCAGCTTATTCTGCCTTTCCCCCCCATCTCTCCACACCCTCCTCTTTTTCCTTTTCCTCCCAGTGTTCCCATGGTGGCTCCTTGCTGGAGCCAGAGGACAGACTGCTGACAGGAACATCCCTTGGATATCTCTGCATCTGGACAGGGCCATTGGCACCCTCCATTGGTGGCTGAGCAGTGCGTGGCTTGCTGTATTTGTCTGTCTCCTGCTTAAGGCCCAAGAATTTGAATCTGCTCCAACATCTAAATGTTGTCGTTGTTAGGACAGCATGCTGCCATAGTACCACAAGGCCAATATTAATGTTTATTTGGGTTCTATATATTAATATTTTGATTTGTTACTACTGCTGTTGCTTTCTGATGCCTCACAACTGTGACATTGAGATAGGGGACATATAGTCCATTATAAAAGCCAAATAAACTAGAATATATAAACTATATTTGAAAGATTTTTGTGTCTTTAACCATTGTAAATATAAATATATTTTTTCCTAATGTTTTGTTGAGTCAAAGAATCCTTTGAGTTGGCCAGCTGATAGTGGTTTGGTGAAGCGCATTAAGGGTACCAATATTGAATAAGCAGGAAGAAGAGTTACACCCTGAAAAAATGAAGCATGTCCTCCCGGTTGTCTGATTATTGACTGAGGTGTATTTAAGGTATGCAGCCTTGTATAACAGGAAAAACTGAGTATGAGGCATGGCCAGAAACCAATTTTTAAATATACAAGAGTTTTTGAAGGAAAATTCGAAGTGTGAAATAATATAGTCACTGTCATTCATGTGTCAGCTAACATCAAGTTACCTCAAATGTTTTAGTAAAGTTAAGTCTTTGGGGGGTGAAATTTGATGTTCACTCCGAGGCACATGTTGGATTTGAAATATACCAGGCTTGGGGTCTTCTTTCTCTCATGCCATTCTGCAGAATCGTAGGCTTTGGTGGAAAACAGTGCAGTTCCGTAACACAAAAGCGTAAATTCTCAGATTGGTAGGTCCTTGGAGCACATCTGCCTGTCCCCGTCTAAGTGTTTAGCAAAGCAGAGGAGGAATAATCTAATTGGGTTGATCCATTTCCATTACTGAGGCAGACACCATTGTTGGTAATGGATGAGTTGTTTGGTTTTTTTTTCCAATACCTCTTAACCTCATAAACTATGGAATTCATATCTTCAACGTGCACTTTACAGTAGCAAGATATCTACCCCTCGTCCCACCCACTCAGCCATTTCAATATGCACAGTTAATGAGTATTAAGTTTAAAAAATAACCTTAAAAGAATCAATTTCATGGTGAATGCATCTAGTTAAGCAAGCCATTTAAACAACATTTTACTCGTGTGTAGCAGACCATTTTATAAGTTACTGATAGCTTTACAAGCCTGTGTTTCAGACAAGCTAATTGGCTGTCTCTGATGTGTTTGGGGCTTTCACTCATTAACTCTCCTTCCTGTCTAGTACATACTTGACTAGCTCTCATACATATAGGTAGGACTTTTTAAACAACCGTATTCTCTTGCCAGGAGAAAGATTTTCATAGATAGATTTCTTCCAACTTACGATATTTGCCTTCTTGAAATAAAAATAAATCATAATTGAGTATTATCCCCAAACATAGAAGATACAGAATCAAGTATAACACCCTAAGAATGCTTGGTATCCAAAATGAATGTTGTTTTGAAAGAATGGAATAAAGGGAGGAGAGAAGAGAAAAAAGAAAAAGTGGTTAGCTGTTGGAAGCTGGCTGCCTCTGTAATTAATGGCTATGTTATAGATGTAATTGAAAAGGCCGATGCCTGCACCTGCATGCAAAGACAAGTGTACTGATGCTTCTCTTTTTGCATGTGTCAATGCTTTCCATTCTCTGAGATAAGAATTAGCTGCTTTATTTGAACACAGATTAAAGGAATAGCTCAAAACATAAGTGTCCTATGGGTCTTGAGGTTTCTGGAGTGGTTCTGTTTTCCATGATAGGCTGTTTACTTTTCTGTTTGCAAACAATTCACTGCAGCTGCCTGTTGGCATATGTATATAATAGAGTTTAAATCAGCTAGGCCTATAGTTTCAAAACTGTTCATGAAATCCCACCTCCTATATGAAACCTTGGCCTAATTAATTGTGCAGAGTGGTAACTTCTCTCCAATATTCAGTTTCTCTCCTTTACTAACATCTTAATATGGGATGAAATATACTACATATTGTGTTGCCCTTTTCATTATAGTTTCATTGTACTGGGTATATTATGTCTGGCATTGTGCTGGGTACATTAGAGAATACAAAATAATTTTTTCATTATTTGTGCCTTCAAGGAACTGAGGAGTCATACATATGAAAAAATTAGAGAATAATTATCCAAACTCTGTGTTATTTTAGTAAAACTAGAAGATCCTAGTGAATCTGGGTGAAAATGGAGTTCACCTTAGACTTGCGGGGATGCTTCATCCCCAATGAGTCTGGATATCTTAACCCATTAATTTATATAATAATTATTGATAATGTCTGTTTCAAAGAGAAAGTAATGGCTCACATAAATGAATTCATAATTGCCAAAAAGTAGAAAAAGCGCAAACGTCCATCAACTGATGAACCTGGATAAATGAAATACAGCCTATCCATAGAATATAACATTATTCAGCCATAAAAAGGAATGAAGTACTGATACATGCTGCATGTGGTGAACCTTGAAAACATTTTGCTAAGTAAAAGAAAACAGGCACAATTTAATTTAAAATGTGTAAGCGATCAGAATTGGCCTCCTATGTAAAGAGATATGAGAGTTTAGTTAAACTTGTAAATAGTATTAGACTATCTCAGAACTTGAGAGTCAGTGAATATATAAATTTAATGGAAGAAATTTTTAAGAATTCTTACTAGAAAATAAATAATTCCTAACTACTTCAGGATGTTTTGATTCTTAAGACAGTCTAAGAAAATTGAATATATTAAATTTATAAATCGAGTTTTGAAATGTTTGAGTGGTTAACTTAATTAAGTTTTTAAATGGACCTAAATAATTTTCAGCCCCCTGTATGTATTTGTTAAAACTTAACAGACGTATAGATAGAATATTAAGATTTTTAAGTTGAATATAATAGTTTCAGGAAAAACTAGGTTTCAGATACTATAAATTTAATAAATTGTATATCCCTTTTAAAACTGCAAAGTAACAATAACTGGTATTTCTGTGTACTAAAAGCCATCCTTAAGGACACCAAAACCCTCAAACTGACAGGTTACCCCGTACCCTGGAGTCCCTGTGGCCTTTAGGAAGTCTCCACATGAAAGAAACCCAGGCTGAACACAGAGAAGAAAAAAATAGGGCTTTGCTGAGAGATCTCCCTTCTGCCTGCTAGACCACAAGTGGGAACATCTGAAATTATAAGTGGGGCCTGGCCAGGTTGAAAAGCCAACTTCTCTGTCCCCCTGAAGTGTGAGGCAGAGCGGAGAGATAGAGGGCTGGCAAGCCAGGTCACACGGAGGCCCCTGCCAAGGGCTTCTTGTGCCTCTGCTGGACAAAGCACGAAGCTGCAGCATGTGGTAGGCCAGGGTTTGGGAACTTTTTTTCTCTAAGGGGCCGGATAGTAACTCTTCTAGGCTTTGCAGGACACGCTGTCTCTGTGGCAATGACTCAATTTCGCCATTGTAGCATGAAAGCAGCCATAAATAAGTGAATAAGCATGACTAGGTTCCAATAAAACTTTATTTACGGGGAATTCATGGTGGCGTGGTGCTGAGGAGGCAACCAACAGTGGCTACTGTGACTAAGGTCACTTCGACTTTGAAAAGTTTCTTCTATAACGTTAAGGCTTCCCCTTGAGGTGATAGGAGGACATCTGCTGGGTCTTCAAAGATGTTCCTTTCCACCTGTGGGTGGAAGCATCTGGGGTGGGAAGCAGGAGCTGGAGCAAAGGCCCGTGTGCAGGCATTCCTGCAGGCTGCAGCGGGCCGGATAGAATAACTGGAGTAGAGGAGGGTGCCAGTGGGGAGACTGGGTATATTTCACTGCCCCCTGAAAACAGGAAGCATCCATACCTAAGTCTGTGCCTTGCACAGTGATTGTCTGCTAAGCAAGCTTTGGGGCTAAGAGAATGAAACACCCCGCCATCCCCAGGTATATCAAAAAGAGAAAATAGGTATATGGATAATTTGTTCTGTAATTCCAGATTAGCAAATTAAGCAAAAATAGGAGTGCTTTTCAGATCCTAAATCTCACCACCAAAGCAAATGGGGTCATTTTATTTGGCTCTTCTGGGGCAGGCTAAATCCTCCTGTGCAGTGGAAGCCTGGGTTTCTATATAATTATTGTCACAACATATAGCATTCTATACACGTCGGAGGTTACTGCCTGGGCAAAAAGACTTCCAATAAGGGTGAGGCTCAATCACAGGTCATAACCTGCAATCATTTGTCTGGTTTTTAATTATTCCAAGGTCAGACAGGCTGCCCTCTCCTTAAGAAACAAGCCGTCTTATCAGAAGTACACTTTTATATTACACTTTTATATTACTGCTTTTATATTGAAAGCAGTCGTCCATTATAAATATATATCCCAAAGTAATACTACGTATTGGTTAACATCAAGTTGCCATTTTCTGGTCCCTATTAGTACTCAGTGAAAAGGTATAATATCTACTCTGTGTTGTCATGTCTTTGTAACTGTGGCAAATTGGTTTTACTTGTATTATTTATTTCTGCCTTTAATGACATATTTAGTACCTTTCTAAGGATTTCAAAATCCTGCAAGCAGTACAATGAAAGGGGGAACAGCTGGTGCTGCTCTCTCTAGACTAACCTTTCTTTGAACAAGCTGCCAAGAATGCACGCCGAAGAATCTTAATGACGCCCAGCACTTTATCTCTGGACGCCGTCCTGGAGCCATGGCATGGGCAAAGTTCTCTCTGACTTTGTTGAGGGTTACCAAGTGAAGCCTGTTCCATGAGCTTCTGCAGTGAAGACAGCTAAGCTAGAGGGTCCCTTTGCAAACATCCATACAAGATGCATATACTCAGTGATGTGCTGGTAAGCATTTAACAGCCAATTCTCTAGAAAGAAAAAGTCCTGGTTTGTTGCTCTTGCCGATTTCCGTGGTGTAAATACTCCAAACCATGGCCAATTGCACGACCTGTATGATTTGACATCCTTGTGTCTGGAATTGGAAAGAGAAGGCACACAGTCAGTATTTCAATACAAAGGTTTTCCGACAGCGTGGCATGTAAATACAATAGGTGCATCTGCTGTAGCAACTACAGCAAGGAGCTAGGGTGTAGCTGAGCAAGGACAGCTACAGTCATGGACAATATTGTGCAAAATTGCGCAGTCCAGGGCTTCCCTGGTGGCGCAGTGGTTGAGAATCTGCCTGCCAATGCAGGGGACATGGGTTCAAGCCCTGGTCTGGGAGGATCCCACATGCCGCGGAGCAACTAGGCCCGTGAGCCACAACTCCTGAGCCTGCGCGTCTGGAGCCTGTGCTCCGCAACAAGAGAGGCCGCGATAATGAGAGGCCCGCGCACCACGATGAAGAGTGGCCCCCGCTTGCCACAACTAGAGAAAGCCCTCGCGCAGAAACGAAGACCCAACACAGTCATAAATAAATAAATTAATTAATTAACCCAAAAGTTAAAAAAAAAATTGCACAGTCCATTCAGACTCTGTTAACATCCTCTTAATTGGAGCCCTGGGGTAAATTTATCATCCAGACGGTACTTTTTTTTTTTTTTTTAATTGAACTACAGTTGATTTACAATGTTGTGTTAGCTTCAGGTGTACAGCAAAGTGATTCAGTTATATCTATATATTCTTTTTCAGATTATTTTCCACTATAGGTTATTACAAGATATCAAATATAGTTCTCTGTGCTATACAGTAGGTCCTTGTTGTTTATCTATTTTCTTTATAATAGTATGTATCTATTAATCCCAAACTTTTAATTTATCCCTCCCCCCCGACCATACCTTTATCAAAGAGTTAAGAACCAATATGATCCTGTCCCCAAAAAACATTATTCATACAGTTCTTTAAAGAGTGCAAACCATGCAATGGACACATTGCTATGACAAGGAAGCCATATTGAATCCACTGAGTTCAAGAGAGTTAACTGAGTCGTGTTCTCTTGCATCATCCTCCGGCTTTCCCTTCTACCCATCAAGTCCACAACTGCAATTTTTCCTGGCTTTCTGAATTTTGTTGACGATCCTCACCCTGTAGTCTCTACCGTCTGTCTTATCTGTTGACCTGTCACTATCGATTGGAAGGAGCCAAAGTTGTCAACCTAGACTCCATGAGTCCTGATTCCTTCTCAAAAGATGAAGAAAGAAGGTGCCTTTATTCCTGAAGATTTTTCTTTCAACAGTCTTCTACCAAGATACTTCTTATTCAAATTGACTTACATGATTTCAGAATTATTCTAAATAATAATATCCCTCTTTATGTGAATCAAGTGCTTTTCCTACTTTCAGTTGAAGTATAGTCAGAGTGCTCTAAGTGAGTGAAAAAGCCTTTTGTAAACTGTACAGTACTGAACAGTCTTTCATGGCCACTAAAGAGCCAGGGGCAGGGTGGGGACTTGTAATCTTAACACATAAATGATGAAGACCGTCCCCTCATCGGGCTGTTTCTGTTTTGTTTTGGTTTTACAGTATTCTCTCAAATCAGTGGAACCCCATACATTGGCAAGGGGAGCGCTGGCACAGGTAGCTCATTAGAGCATGTTCACGAGGCTCATTCAAGAGGTAGTGGTTGAATGAATGAAGCTGTAGGAAGCCAACTTTCAGGATGCAGATTTCCAAAACAGCTTATACTGATCCTCACTCCATCACAGCCACCCCCAAGCTTAAGAGAGGTCCGTTATAATCGGCTCGTTTTTTGCAGAGGGAATATACGTGTGTGTGTAGATGGGGATCTGGGGAAGATGGGGGAGGGGAGAAGATATCCAGCTTCTATCTCTAGTGGTGAATGTATGTAAAAATAAGCTCTTAGCCCCAGACAGGCTCAAGAGATACCTGCATCCACAGGGACAGGATCTGGACATGTGGTATTCTGGACCTGTGAGGGGAGAGGGTGCTTTTAGTTATAGCAGTGACCGGTTGGTGCTGATGGCATTGCGTTCATTAGAACTAGGGGTGACATATTCTAGGGTACATGGCACAGTCCCGTGCATCCTAAAGAATTGTCAAAAATCACCTTTTTAATGTCTTGCCACACATTCATGTGGGTCAAAGCACTGTTTATAAATATCTGAGCTTGCAAAGCAACTCTATGTAACATGAAAACACTAAGTAACCCCTTGTGGAGCATTCTATCACCCGGCTCCCCAGAAGTGTTTAAAGGAAAACGAGGCCAACTCTGACCACACACTACTTACATGGTTTAATAACAAAAACGGAAAAAAACAAGCAGCTTATCGTTATAAATAAAATAAGATTTACAGGTTTTTAAAAAGGAAAGACCTATCATTGCAGTTCAGAAACTATTTACGTGACTTCTAGAAATTTAGTCACAACAGGTTTGCAGGAATTAAAAATAAAATTTTTGAATGTGAAGTAAGGGCAAGATAGGAAAAACAGTGAGTATCATTACAACCCCATTAGGGGTCCTGTAAGTAGGAAAGAATTGTTTTGTTACTTCTCTACTCAAGGAAACATAAAGGACATCTACCCAGTGAGTGGGTCTCCTATGCTATGTAATGTCTCACAGGTTCAACAGCTGCTACAAACATTATCAGCAATGAGATGGTGCCAATTTGTCTCTGTTATATTAGGACTTTACAGTAAATGCGATGTGTGGATAACAATGCAGTAATTCAAATCACCCCAAAGTTTTGTGAGTGAAGAAAGGGCTCTGATGACATAGCTAAAATAGGTTGGCAACTTATGGTGGCTTTGTTTTCCTATCTCTAGGGTGGATCAGTGGCCACTAACAAATGCCCACTCTCTGTGGCCACCCCGAAAATAGCTCGATGACCACAGGTTGCCAGGCAGCTGTATTCTGATGTCATTCCCCCAAGTGCCATCACCAGAGGCCAATGTGAAACAACCACCAGCTCCTAATTCCAGCAGTTTCCAGTTAGCCATGACATTTAAGTAGCTGATAAAGCAGTCAAGAGAGTTGGGTTCATTTCTCTTGAGTCATTTTTAAAATGTTTATCTTGATAAGAAAATAACCTTTAAAAAATGATGTCGATCATAAAAAATAGATCCTTGCATCATAGGCAGTTTTTTTAAACCTTAAAAATAATAAGGTTATTATATAAGCACATGTAAGCATATGATTTATGTTGGTCAGACTTAAACATCTTTCTTTAAAATTATACATCAGCATACAGAAGGACAGAGAAAGCAATCATGGACAAGTCAAGTGTGACAGTGGGTCATTTTTATTGTAGTAATTGAGGGGAGGCAGTAAAATGTGAACTTCATGTTAATATAAGAAAACAAAATAAAAAATGTTATCCTAAAGAAAAAAGTTCAAGGCAGAACATTAAGTCTTCATCTTCTCCTCTCTTGTATTGTACTCTTTGGCTTTAGAAACATAAAACTCTGGGTAATGAAAATCTATGTTCCTGTGGCAAACATAGTCACTTACTGTACTTGAGTATCATTGGAATGCCAAACTTGTTTTTAAAATGATATTATAGAGGTAGAGTGGTGTGGAATCATTTGGATGCCAGTAGGGTGAATATGGCAGAATTAGGTACCCACTTATGTTACAGATATGAAAATCTCAGGTTACCCAGCCGTATTTGCCAGCTTAACACCAATAGGCTCCTTCATCTGGTGACCACCCTGTAATTGAAGCTTCCATTTCCTTCTCATGTTTAATATTCATCAGGAACAACTTCTGAAACATAACTACCTTTGGACATCTTTCTTATCTTCCAAGTGTGCCTACATCATAGACTATATTTTCAGTTGCCTAGTAACCAACCTGATAAGTGGCTGAAATCCTTACTGTGCTTTTGTGACTAATCCGTATTGCAAAATATCACAAGTTATGATATTTTGTGATTCTTTACATCTAACGTTGTTTTTAAATTAGCTGTCGATATGCTACTAGTATGAATTCCGTGAATTTTTAAGTAAACCATTCGGAGGAAGTAGTGTTAGTAATATGCACTTACTGTGTTAGTCTTTATTTTAATAGTATTGGATTTCTTGCCACTAGTCCTCTTCCCAGTTATTAGCAATACTTAAAATGCTGTCCTTTTAGATTCGAGGTTATAAAATGTGACAAGGGTACAAATTGCTTCATGTACCAGATTTGCATGTGACATGCTGTCCACTCTTGATGGGAGGCATCATTGATCAAATACCAGACTGTTTCATAAGCACAGGGTTCCCCATTTTTGCACTTAGTGGCGCGATCTGAAACCTGTCTTTGTGGCAGAATCAAGGAGACTAGCATCTCGGGTTTTAAACTCTTTAGAGCAGCCACCTCCTCCTTCTAGCTATAGATTTAAACATGTTCCCCACCTGTCGCTCCTGCCAGCTCTTCTCTCCCCCTGCTGGCCCACAGCTCCCTCGGTCCACTGACTGGCAGCCCCTCCCTTGGCGGGGCAAGGTTGGTCCTTGGTGCTGGTCGTTGCACAAGCAATTTCATATTCTTTTTTTTTTTTTTGACTCATCAATACTTTATTAAAAAAATTTTTTTTGAATTTTATTTTATTTTATTTTTTACACAGCAGGTCCTTACTAGTCATCAATTTTATACACATCAGTGTATACATGTCAATCCCAATCACCCAATTCATCACACCCCCATGCCCACCCCCCCACCACTTTCCCCCCTTGGTGTCCATACATTTGTTCTTTACATCTGTGTCTCCATTTCTGCCCTGCAAACCAGTTCATCTGTACCATTTTTCTAGGTTCCACATATATGCGTTAATATACGATATTTGTTTTTCTCTTTCTGACTTACTTCACTCTATATGACACTCTCTAGATCCATCCACGTCTCTACAAATGACCCAGTTTTGTTCCTTTTTATGGCTGAGTAATATTCCATTGTATATATGTACCACAACTTCTTTATCCATTCATCTGTCAATGGGCATTTAGGTTGCTTCCATGACCTGGCTATTGTAAAGAGTGCTGCAATGAACATTGGGGTGCATGTGTCTTTTTGAATGATGGTTTTCTCTGGGTATATGCCCAGTAGTGGGATTGCTGGGTCATATGGTAATTCTATTTTTAGTTTTTTAAGGAACCTCCATACTGTTCTCCATAGTGGCTGTATCAATTTACATTCCCACCAACAGTGCAAGAGGGTTCCCTTTTCTCCACACCCTCTCCAGCATTTGTTGTTTGTAGATTTTCTGATGATGCCTATTCTAACTGGTGTGAGGTGATACCTCATTGTAGTTTTGATTTGCATTTCTCTAATAATTAGTGATGTTGAGCAGCTTTGCATGTGCTTCTTGGCCATCTGTATGTCTTCTTTGGAGAAATGTCTATTTAGGTCTTCTACCCATTTTTGGACTGGGTTGTTTGTTTTTTTAATATTGAGATGCATGAGCTGTTTATATATTTTGGAGATTAGTCCTTTGTCCATTGATTCATTTGCAAATATTTTCTCCCATTCTGAGGGTTGTCTTTTCGTCTTGTTTATGGTTTCCTTTGCTGTACAAAAGCTTTGAAGTTTCATTAGGTCCCATTTGTTTATTTTTGTTTTTATTTCCATTACTCTAGGAGGTGGATCAAAAAAGATCTTGCTGTGATTTATGTCAAAGAGTGTTCTTCCTATGTTTTCTTCTAAGAGTTTTATAGTGGCCAGTCTTACATTTAGGTCTCGAATCCATTTTGAGTTTATTTTTGTGTATGGTGTTAGGGAGTGTTCTAATTTCATTCTTTTACATGTAGCTGTCCAGTTTTCCCAGCACCACTTATTGAAGAGACTGTCTTTTCTCCATTGTATATCTTTGCAACCTTTGTCATAGATTAGTTGACCATAGGTGCATGGGTTTATCTCTGGGCTTTCTATCTTGTTCCATTGATCTATATTTCTGTTTTTGTGCCAATACCATATTGTCTTGATTACTGTAGCTTTGTCATATAATCTGAAATCAGGGAGTCTGATTCCTCCAGCTCCGTTTCTTTCCCTCAAGACTGCTTTGGCTATTTGGGGTCTTTTGTGTCTCCATACAAATTTTAAGATTTTTTGTTCTAGTTCCGTGAAACATGCCATTGGTAATTTCATAGGGATTGCATTGAATCTGTAGATCGCTTTGGTTAGTATAGTCATTTTCACAATATTGATTCTTCCAATGCAAGAACATGGTATATCTCTCCATCTGTTGGTATCATCTTTAATTTCTTTCATCAGTGTCTTATAGTTTTCTGCATACAGGTCTTTTGTCTCCCTAGGTATTTTATTCTTTTTGTTGCAGTGGTAAATGGGAGTGTTTCCTTAATTTCTCTTTCAGATTTTTCATTGTTAGTGTATAGGAATGCAAGGGATTTCTGTGCATTAATTTTGTATCCTGCAACTTTACCAAATTCATGGATTAGCTCTAGTAGTTTTCTGGTGGCATCTTTAGGATTCTCTATGTATAGTATCATGTCATCTGCAAACAGTGACAGTTTTACTTCTTCGTTTCCAATTTGTATTCCTTTTATTTCTTTTTCTTCTCTGATTGCCATGGCTAAGACTTGCAAAACTGTGTTGAATAATAGCGGTGAGAGTGGACATTCTTTTCTTGTTCCTGATCTTAGAGGAAATGCTTTCAGTTTTTCACCATTGAGAACGATGTTGGCTGTGGGTTTGTCGTATATGGCCTTTCTTATGTTGAGGTAGGTTCCCTCTATGCCCACTTTCTGGAGAGTTTTTATCATAAATGGGTGTTGAATTTTGTCAAAAGCTTTTTCTGCATCTATTGAAATGATCATATGGTTTTTATTCTTCAGTTTGCTAATATGGTTTATCACATTGATTGATTTGTGTATATTGAAGAATCCTTGCATCCCTGGGATAAATCCCACTTGATCATGGTGTATGATCCTTTTAATGTGTTGTTGGATTCTGCTTGCTAGTATTTTGTTGAGGATTTTTGCATCTATATTCATCAGTGATATTGGTCTGTAATTTTCTTTTTTTGTAGTATCTTTGTCTGGTTTTGGTATCAGGGTGATGGTGGCCTCATAGAATGAGTTTGGGAGTGTTCTTTCCTCTGCAGTTTTTTGGAAGAGTTTGAGAAGAATGGGTGTTAGCTCTTCTCTAAATGTTTGATAGAATTCACCTGTGAAGCCATCTGGTCCTGGACTTTTGTTTGTTGGAAGATTTTTAATCACAGTTTCAATTTCATTACTTGTGATTGGTCTGTTCATATTTTCTGTTTCTTCCTGGTTCAGTCTTGAAAGGTTATACCTCTCTAAGAATTTGTCCATTTCTTCCAGGTTGTCCATTTTATTGGCATAGAGTTGCTTGTAGTAGTCTCTTAGGATGCTTTGTATTTCTGTGGTGTCTGTTGTAACTTCTCCTTTTTCATTTCTAATTTTATTGATTTGAGTCCTCTCCCTCTTTTTCTTGATGAGTCTGGCTAATGGTTTATCAATTTTGTTTATCTTCTCAAAGAACCAGGTTTTAGTTTTATTGATCTTTGCTATTGTTTTCTTTGTTTCTATTTCATTTATTTCTGCTCTGATCTTTATGATTTCTTTCCTTCTGCTAACTTTGGGTTTTGTTTGTTCTTCTTTCTCTAGTTCCTTTAGGTGTAAGGTTAGATTGTTTATTTGAGATTTTTCTTGTTTCTTGAGGTAGGCTTGTATAGCTATAAACTTCCCTCTTAGAACTGCTTTTGCTGCATCCCATAGGTTTTGGATCATTGTGTTTTCATTGTCATTTGTCTCTAGGTATTTTTTGATTTCCTCTTTGATTTCTTCAGTGATCTCTTGGGTATTTAGTAACGTATTGTTTTGCCTCCATGTGTTTGTGTTTTTTACGTTTTTTTCCTTGTAATTCATTTCTAATCTCATAGCGTTGTGGTCCAAAAAGACGCTTGATATGATTTTAGTTTTCTTAAATTTACTGCGACTTGATTTGTGACCCAAGATGTGATCTATCCTGGAGAATGTTCCATGCGCACTTGAGAAGAAAGTGTAATCTGCTGTTTTGGGGTGGAATGTCCTATAAATATCAATTAAATCTATCTGGTCTATTGTGTCATTTAAAGCTTCTGTTTCCTTATAATTTTCTGTTTGGATGATCTGTCCATTGGTGTAAGTGATGTGTTAAAATCCCCCACTATTATTGTGTTAGTGTCAATTTCCTCTTTTATTGCTGTTAGCAGTTGCCTTATGTATTGAGGTGCTGCTCCTATGTTGGGTGTATATGTATTTATAATTGTTATATCTTCTTCTTGGATTGATCCCTTGATCATTATGTAGTGTCCTTCCTTGTCTCTTGCAACATTCTTTATTTTAAAGTCTATTTTATCTGATATGAGTATTACTTCTCCAGCTTTCTTTTGATTTCCATTTGCGTGGAATATCTTTTTCCATCCCCTCACTTTCAGTCTGTATGTGTCCCTAGTTCTGAAGTGGGTCTCTCGTAGATAGCATATAGATGGGTCTTGTTTTTGTATCCATTCAGCAAAACTGTGTCTTTTGGTTGGAGCATTTAATCCATTCACATTTAAGGTAGTTATCGATATATACGTTCCTATGACCATTTTCTTAATTGTTTTGGGTTTGTTTTTGTAGGTCCTTTTCTTCTCTTGTGTTTCCCACTTAGAGAAGTTCCTTTAGCATTTGTTGTAGAGCTGGTTTGGTGCTGCTGAATTCTCTTAGCTTTTGCTTGTCTGTAAAGCTTTTGATTTCTCCATCGAATCTGAATGAGACCCTTGCCGGGTAGAGTAATCTTTTTTGTAGGTTCTTCCCTTTCATCACTTTAAGTATATCATGCCACTCCCTTCTGGCTTGTAAAGTTTCTGCTGAGAAATCAGCTGTTAACCTTTTGGGAGTTCCCTTGTATGTTATTTGTTGTTTTTCCTTTGCTGCTTTCAATAATTTCTCTTTGTCTTTAATTTTTGCCAGTTTGATTACTATTTGTCTCGGCGTGTTTCTCTTTGGGTTTATCCTGTATGGGACTCTCTGCACTTCCTGGACTTGGGTGGCTATTTCCTTTCCCATGTTAGGGAAGTTTTCGACTATAATCTCTTCAAATATTTTCTCTGGTCCTTTCTCCCTCTCTCCTCCTTCTGGGACCCCTGTAATGCAAATGTTATTGTATTTAATGTTGTCCCAGAGGTCTGTTAGGCTGTCTTCATTTCTTTTCATTCTTTTTTCTTTATTCTGTTCCGCAGCAGTGAATTCCACCATTCTGTCTTCCAGGTCACTTATCCGTTCTTCTGCCTCAGTTATTCTGCTGTTGATTCCTTCTAGTTTAGTTTTCATTTCAGTTATTGTATTGTTGATCTCTGTTTGTTTGTTCTTTAATTCTTCTAGGTCTTTGTTAAATATTTCTTGCATTTTCTCGATCTTCGCCTCCATTCTTATTCCGAGGTCCTGGATCATCTTCACTATCATTATTCTGAACTCTTTTTCTGGAAGGTTGCCTATCTCTACTTCATTTAGTTGTTTTTCTGGGGGGTTATCTTGTTCCTTCAGCTGGTACATAGCCCTCTGCCTTTTCATCTTGTCTATCTTTCTGTGAATGTGGTTTTTGTTCCACAGGCTGCAGGATTGTAGTTCTTCTTGCTTCTGCTGTGTGCCCTCTGGTGGATGAGGCTATCTAAGAGGCTTGTGCAAGTTTCCTGATGGGAGGGACTGGTGGTGGGTAGAGCTGACTGTTGCTCTGGTGGGCAGAGCTCAGTGAAACTTTAATCCGCTTGACTGCTGATTGGTGGGGCTGGGTTCCCTCCCTGTTGGTTGTTTGGCCTGAAGCAACCCAACACTGGAGCCTACCTGGGCTCTTTGGTGGGGCTAATGGCGGACCCTAGGAGGGCTCACGCCAAGGAGTACTTCCCAGAACTTCTGCTGCCAGTGTTCTTGTCCCCACGGTGAGCCACAGCCACTGCCCGCCTCTGCAGGAGACCCTCCAACACTAGCAGGTAGGTCTGGTTCAGTCTCCCCTGGGGTCACTGCTCCTTCCCCTGAGTCCTGATGCGCACACTACTCTGTGTGTGCCCTCCAAGAGTGGAGTCTCTGTTTACCCCAGTCCTGTCAAAGTCCTGAAATCAAATCCCGCTAGCCTTCAAAGTCTTGATTCTCTAGGAATTCCTCCTCCCATTGCCGGGCCCCCAGGTTGGGAACCTGACGTGGGGCTCAGAACCTTCACTCCAGTGGGTGGACTTCTGTGGTATAAGTGTTCTCCAGTCTGTGAGTCACCCACCCAGCAGTTATGGGATTTGATTTTACTGTGATTGCGCCCCTCCTACCATCTCACTGTGGCTTCTCCTTTGTCTTTGGATGTGGGGTGTCTTTTTTGGTGAGTTCCAGTGTCTTCCTGTCGATGATTGTCCAGCAGCTAGTTGTGATTCTGGTGTTCTCGCAAGAGGGAGTGAGAGCACGTCCTTCTACTCCGCCATCTTGTTTCCTAATCTCATATTCTTTTTGAAGTAAGTCATTTTCAGAGCCCTGAAGAAAAGAAACTAAAAGAATGGAGTCTACATTTTCCATAAGGGAGAATCCTCTTAACAACATGATTTGTAAAATACCTTGACCAAAAATTGTGCTGAAGTTGTGGACCCATTTTCTGGTCTGTAGGTGAGCTTTCCATTACTCTTCAGAATCAGAATTAATGAGAGTCCTTCCATTCTCAAGGGCTTCTTTTGTTTTTCAGGAGTGGTATTTATTTTGAATTTGCAGACATCTTTAGGAGTACTTCTGGGACACACTTGAACTGTAAAATGTTAGCATATTTGTGGTTCCTAAATTACCATAAAAACGTAGTGTTATTTATATCTTCTTACTCACATAAAAAATGTACACACATATTAATACCACTTTGAATGGTGTATCTCTGCTGTTAACAATAGTCTGGTGCTTGTGATGAGAAAAGCAAAATGAAACCACATTTGGAAGTGGCATCAGATTGGGACACCTTTTTTTTTCTGGGTCAGGTATTGACTAAGGTAAGACCTGGGGATTCTCCATGGCACATGAGATTTAACACAGTTCGTTGACCAAGAATGTCTTTGAACAATGCCTCTTCTGATGTTGCCACTCACTGTATTTGATGTTATGTAAACCCTGCTGAGGTATAAATACAATGTCCTTTTCTTGTGTGATGTAGTGTGTGTGTTTGTAGCTTCGTGAACTTTGTACTTTATCATACCATTTGAGAGAAAATCAATACTTCTGAAAGCCATAATAATTTGATATTTATTCACAGTCAGGAGTTGGTAATCCTGGATGTTATTAGTCAGTATCCTAGCCTTGTACACAGTAAGAGTGACTTGTGACCTGTTATTAATCAAACAGATTTTTCAGATAGCAAATGCTCCACCTTACATACCAGTTATAAGGTCTTGATTTCCCCCTCCCTGGAAATTCAGGACTGGGAGAAAAACAAAAGCTAGGAGACTTTATGTATGTACGTATATTTATATAAGTTTATATATACAGATACATACACTTGGTTTCTATCCTCTTTCTTAGAAAACCACCTTCCCAGGTCTCAGAAATACATGCCAGAGACATGTATTTAAATGAGAGAGAGAAAGGATTATTTAAATTATTTTTGTTGTTGTTGTGTGTGTATTTGATGGTCAAAATAATTGTCTTGTGTAATCGATAGTGTACATATTATTGGCCGTCGCCAATTTAATAAGTTAACAAGGTAATGTAGTGAAAGCTACTCTGCTAGAGTTATTTTGATTGAATTGCAACTTTTTGGTGTCTGCAGTGTATTTTTGCCCTGTGCCATAGTACATATAATTCTTTCTTAGACTTCGTCAGACCTCCCATGCCGTTAAGTGAATGGATGGAATGGTAGCTTGCAAGGGGGTCATTCACCCCTAAAAAAAACACTCCTGGGTCACAATATATAACCCACATTATAACCACAGCTGTGGATGGGATTTTAGCAAGTCCTGGCCATCATGGTTCATATAACTTCTTAAAATCCCCCTACTTCATTACTCACAAAATTTTGGTATGAGAAAGACTCTGATATGATTAATAACATATTTCTCTCCCCCCCTCCCCAATTAAGGTCAAAAAATATTTTGAACTTGAACCACTTGCACGCGGAAAACGCTGGATTCTGCAGCCCTGCTCGCTGGATGACATGGATGCACTGAAAGACAGCTTCTCTCAGCTGATAAATTTGTTAGAAGAAAAAGACCATGAAGCTGTAAGAATGTGAAATTTCGCGAAGAAAATGGGTTCCCACAAGGCCTTGAACCTATCATGTTAGTTTCTCCGTTTAATTTTATTTTGGTATCAAGACTGTAATGGCTTCAGTATCTGTTTTCTTCCAGTTATCTCAGACTCTCATCTCTCTATTAAAGTGAATATTCTGTAAATCAGGTGAATTATCATCGGCATTACCGTCAAGTATACACTACTGAGAGAGAATTTATTCTCTGTTTACCACTAATTATCTTCACCGCATGTCTCTTCCTTCTGTTGTTCTAAGCGTCTCTTCTCTACTGTGTGCTAAAATGGATGGAATTCGTGGCTCACAGAAATCAAATCCCTTATGGAGGACTCAGGGAGACTGAGAACCTCGGCTCATTCACCCTGGGTTTGGGGTGGAGTACTGTGTGACTAGGGCTCCCCCATAATATGTGTATCATTTTCAAGATCTCTCGGGGGTTTTATTTTATCTTATTTGTAAGTTTTCTGTATACTGGCCTTACAGCGTATGGGAGAAAAATGAGCGCCAAAAACTTCAATTAATCACCTTATCAGAAAGGAGTATTCTGCCATAGTAAAATTGACTTCGAAGAATTTAGACAAGTTGCCTACTCTTTTTTTTTTTTTAATTACATCTGAAGTCTCCCTCAATCCCCTCTTTTAAGAGCAAAGACATTGTTTCTGTTTTCAAGAAGAGTTAGAGGAGATTTAGGCACAATGCATGCATCACTGATTACTATTCCATCAAGTCCTCAAATATTTTTTTAGTGGAAAAATTACCCAATGTAAAGTCGAGCTGCAGTGTAACATGTTTCTAAAAATCTTTTTCTAAAAATCTTATGTCTGATTGAAATAGAGAAAATAATTTTTAAAGTAGAGAAAAACTTTTTTAAACAGCCAAATGAAATATAGTTTATACTGGCTAGGGCTTAAGCTGGCATGGATTTGACAAAGATAATAAAGGCAGAATCATCTGTGTATTCATTCAGTAAGTGCTAATGTCGTTTAATGGAGTCTGTTAATGCCCCATCCAATAATTAAAGGTCTATCAGTATTTCTCTTATAAACCTCTATTTTCAGGGGTTTCAGTATGCCCTTAAAAGTGTGCTGGGGCTGCAGCAAATAAATAATTTTAGGGCCTAGATTCAGTCTTTGGAACTAATTTTTTTTCATTTAGTTTAAATGATAAAATTATACAGATAAATGTACAGGTTTACTAAGTTTTGGCACCTTTGACCTTTTCTAAATCAGGAATAATCTATGGATATTGAGGTTAATGGATGAGATACTCTTTGGCACATTTTGTAGATTTTGGGCCATTTAAAATACCAAGTGGCCAAATGATAGAAGACTGCTCCCTTCACCTGAGCAATAAAAACATGTTTGCAATTTTTAGGTAGCATTGACTGATTCCCAAATACCACACTCACACTGTATTACAGGGTGATGTAATACCTTGTAATTCTCCAGAAGTTATATGTCATTCAAATTTTGCTTTTGTGGTTTGATCTTGTAGGTGGATTTTAATGAAATCATTACCTTTGAAACAGCGAACACTTCTTTTAAGCTTTTTTTTTTTAATGGAGTGAATCAAAAAAGATTCATATTCAGATTTTATCTACGGCATCCTTGAATATTATCAACCTTATATAATCCGTGAGCAGCACAAAACTTTTACTCCGATGACCACTTACAAAAGTCCTGCTTTTATTTCGTCCTGTTGTGCTCGTCTTCTATGAAAAATAAATGATTATTAGGCATTGCTTTCTCTGCAAGTTCATTAAATGTAGAATGTTATCTTTTTAAGATACCGTGGCTGAGTGCTCCTAAGCCATCTGTTAAATGACTTCCCGTTGTCTGCGTGTGTGTTCATGTGTGCTCCAGGGATGGGCTTCTTCTCAGACCCACGACTGTCTGCAGTGTCTCAGCCGTCAGAATGAAAACATTATCAATCAGTACCCAACAACAGCTGTTTTTGACAAGTTTCTGTCTGACGCCTAATGCTTTACAACTGTCAATAAGGCTCCTTCTTTGTCTAGCAGTTCAGAGCTCGCAGTCTTGCTGCTTCCGTGCGGCATCCTGTCCTTGTAACCCTAGAATTTGCCGTGTTTGGGAAATCCACGTGGGGGGAGGGGAGAGGGCTTGGACGGACATGGGTGGGTGGGTGATGGGTGAACGTGTCTGTCGTATTCCTACTTGTAAAATGCCACAGGTGTCTTAGTTTGCATATTCAAATATTATATAGGAAAAACAGTCTGTTATGTATTTCTTCACTTAGCTTCTTGTTATATTTATGGAAGTTATCAGTTTTTGTACCTTCTTAGCTCAAGCAGTTGCCTTTTTGTAATGGCAATTAATTTATAAGACAGAACTTTGTATCTCTTGTAGTTTACAGTATCAGTTGCTAATTAACTGCCATATTGCCCTGTCTTTCTATTAAAAAATTCTGTATCTATACTTAGAGGTTAACAGATTCATGTGGACAATTGCCAGGCAAGAAGAACTCGTATTGTCCGTGATTTATATATGATTTCCACTATCTTCAAATGAAAATAAACGCTGAGTAGAATTGATGTTTTCAGACTGACTCCTTCCAGCTTTAGCATTTGGGAGTCCCAGATTTCTGTTTACATTTGTGTTGCCTGTTTAAGTCTTCAAAATAAGTTCTGCTGCTCTTGGGTCAAAACAAATGATTAATTCGCATTTCCTTTGAAGCCACTGTGAAAACCTTAAGAGAGAAAAAAAAAGAAGAAAAGCACAAGTGTCTTTTCCAGTTGGTTTGTCTTCAGCAGCAATTTACTTTCATTGGAGCTATTCCTTCAGAATGGGTGAGCAGAGTCGAGACGTTAATGTCAAGTGTCATCCTTCAATCAAAGCATCATTTTATAATATTTGCTGTAAAAGCAACTTTCTAAGAGTGGCTGTTTGGTGCAATGAACTATGTCCTTCAATGGGGATTGTTGCCCTCAGGAAATAAGTAAATATTTTTAAGTGACTCAGGAGGAAATACTGTGTACAATATTTACAGGTCCATCCTTAAGGATGAGAGTATTCCTTAAAAGAGAAAGAAAAATTAAAAGATAGATGGACGAAGAAGAGAAAGAAGGGGAGGGGAAAAAATACATAATAGAAGGATGAAAAATACAAATCCCAACTCTTGTTTGGTCCAAATGCAACATTATCCTGACACATTATTTAACTACACGGAAAGCTTGCAACCTGCATTCCTAGTTTTGTTTCCAAGGTAGGCAATTAGCAGTTATCACGTTCCTAAGCATCTCAGACCTATCCAAGCAAATGTGGACAGAACTGTAAGATTTTGAAGCAAATGGGGTTTTCTTAATAATGTCCAGATGGAATATTCAGACTCGAGTGGAAACCTAATATTCATGCCTGGCTTTATCGTCTTTATAATTTTAGAGTGCATTTTCATTAACCTCTTGACCTAATGGTGGAAACAGAAAGGAAAAGATACGTGGAGGGGGCGGGAAGTGGGAGTTGCCCTTGGGGATCCCTCATTTTCAATGCATTTGGAAGGAAGAATAAAACTTTAGGAGAATGTAGATTCCCTGCCATCTCTTTCCCTTAGCCTGGGTCCTAGAGATCTGAAGTTCATGCTGTGAAATGCATTATCACATCATGTTGGGAATTCCTGGATCCCAAGGGTTCACAACTTTTGGTCACCGCTGAGTCAGCATGATTAAATGATTTGCATCTCAGGGTTAAATGTTTTCCAGCTCAGATGCACAGAGTGACTGATGAGCCCATTTTGGCACTCTGCCCCACCCACCTTGTACTGATTTAGGAACATGAAAAGGATCCCTGTAAAGGCCCAGAAGCCTCAGATGGGATATCAGTTTCCCCTCCCCTTTCCCATATTCTCTGAATAAAAAACTTTCCTTCCACCTACTGTTTCATCGGAGCTGGAACTTCTGACTTCCCATCGTAGGGATTCATCTGTGTGTGACCTCTTCATAAAGTGGCTTTCTGTGAAAACCAATGCAAAGAGTTTAAAAGGCATCAAGAAGAATCCCTCCAACATACATGCTTCTTTCCTAACAAAACAGAGTGAAGTAAAAAGCGCATGATTCTTCTATCAGATTTTCTCTACATTCCCATCTTGCATTCCATCTCTGCTCCACGAGGCTGGCTCTGATCACTGGGTCCTGGTTTAGAAAGGCCACCAAAGATGTTCTTAGGCTTAGCTCACCCCCACTTTTTTATCCTCTCTTCAAGTCCTCAGATTACAGGGAGTTCCCATGGGACATTCTATTTGAATAATCACTTTTTACAAGGAAATGTTTCAAGCTTTGTGGTTTAGAGCAACTTCACTTACCATATATACTTTGTGAGGTCACTGGTGCCCATTCTGGAGAATAAGGAAGGGGACTCCTCGATTTCATGCCTTGCTGGGATCAGCCTGGTTTATAACCCAGTCTGACTCCTGACCCCCTACTGCTCCAGTAGACATTTCCACAACTATGACCGACTTAGACACAGCCATCAAACTGCGCTTTAAAAAAATCCTCTGGGGGAAAAAAAATGATCTGCAAACTACCAAAGAATGATGAATTCCTCTTTTTTCTTCTTTTTTTGCTCAAAAATCTCTCCCTCTTATTCTGAAGCTCTCAAAATATTCTATAGAGATCGTTCATCCTGGTTCTTTTTAGCAGCAACATTCCAACCGTGCAGGTGCGTTGACAATATTGTCCCCGGAGAGGAAAGCCCGGCTCCAAGCACCAGGGACAAGGTACATATTGACAAATGAAAATAAGACTTGAATAAGCATCGGGTTCCCAGGTCTCCCTCAGTCCCCTGTTTCCTCATGGGATATAGGGAGGTGGGGGAAGTGTTGGTTTCAAAAAAGCCTAAGATCACTTACATCACAGGCAACCCTTCCAGAAGGTGTGAAATCAAGCCTAGAATGCCGCAACCTTTGCTGACAAGTGATTCATTGAGACAAAGGCTGGCGCTCCAGCATCAAAAAGATGTCAGACCAAACACCAAGTGCCTATAAATGATTGCTCTGCAAGCAGTGGAATGACTAGAAGACCTGGCCTGATGATGCCTCCACGTCTGGACAAGCTTACGGAAGACATAGGTGGGAGACGGGGGCAGGGGGGCTGGGGGGGGGAGCTCTCTTCAGACGGAGCCTGTGAAGAAGGCCGTTTCTGGAGAGAGAAGTGAAACCACGATCCTCACCTGAGAGGCTCACGTGGGGATGAATGATTTCTGGCTGGTTTATGTACAATATATGGAAAGGTCAATCAGAAAAATGTGTGTCAAGGGCACCTGAAGGCCAGACTAGTATGGTGTGATATTAAATCATTAGACATATAAATAGAGTAAATTAAAAATGAGGAGATTTGGTTGGAGCGGAAACTGCTCACCAAAAGGCAGAGACAGGAATGCAAACAGCAAGTCTGGCTGTCATTCTCTATCATCTGGAGCAAGTCAGGCTTGGCTCTGGACCTTCTCCAGTTGTTTTACAACTTTCTAGACATGGGGTGTTTCAACCCAATGCTTCTATTAAGCTGCTTCAACAGGATTTTTCAGATGACAGCTTGTCAAGACTCAACTTACCATGGTCTTTTTTACAGGTTTATCTCACAGTTGGAACTTTGGGTTTTGATAATTTTAGGCTTTTAATTTATTCGTGCATTTGGTATGTTTTTGTTGAACACCTACTGTGTCCTAGGTATTGTGTTAGATGCTTGGGATACAGTACTACACAAAGCAGTCTTAGTTCCTATCTTTGTAGGACTTTTACTCCTGTAGCATTTGGTTAAGTCGGGTTATTTCTATGACTCTAGAGAATGTTATTCTATTTGGGGGGCATTTTTATAGTAAAATTGCAATTTGAATCTCTAGATTTTTCAATATTTTTTCTTGGTCCTAATTTCTGGTTTTCAGCCCTCCTAATTTAAAATTGTCTTTTAAAGCTGTGTAGTTTCTTTTGAGACCATTAATAAAGCTAGAAATCTAACACACACGTACACCGAAAAGGCTTTACCTCTTTTTAGTGTCTTTCTAAATAGAACTCTGTAAAGCTAGCACCTTTTCTTCTGCTATTTTACCACTACAACAACGAAGCATGTGTCTAGCACACAAATCGCTTCCAAAGTGCAAAACCAAACTCTTTCAATCACCTACTGTTCTTTTCATCTTTTCTGTATTCAAAGGGCTTTATCTTTTTCTCTAGAGCAGCTTGGTCTCATGTTTCTGTCTGGTGATCTCATAAATGATCTATATTTGAAATGATGACTCTCCAAGAACAAAATTCTTCTTCAGTGGCAGTCTCTTGTGTTTTATACCACCTAACAGTAAAAGCCTCTGTCTTAAAAAAAAATTCCACAATTCACACACCCAGGCAGGAGTTACCTGTAAGCTATACAGCCCAGTGGATGTTTTATCCAGTTAGAAGCAGTAAGTTTCAACTGGGTTTCAGGCTGCTTTGTTTGCTTCTCATTGAAGATTGGAAACTTGGAGAGACCTCTTTAAACGCATTATTTATTCCAAGATGATACTTGTGTAAGGTTGTTCCTTTAGGAGGAGTTAACACATTTTGGATTTAAAGCACTTTTGCAAAGTCTATACCAACACCATTTTCATTTCCCTGGACACCTGAAGTCCATACCGTTCTTCCCTCACCAGCCCCAAGCCCCATGACAGATGTGCCTCTCAGAGAATCGCAACATCCCCTATAGTCTACCAGCCTGAGTAACCAGGTAGAATCACAA
Organism: Balaenoptera acutorostrata; assembly: GCF_949987535.1. Classification (NCBI taxonomy): domain Eukaryota; kingdom Metazoa; phylum Chordata; class Mammalia; order Artiodactyla; family Balaenopteridae; genus Balaenoptera; species Balaenoptera acutorostrata. The sequence goes on along the minus strand of NC_080065.1, from coordinate 44,550,959 downwards.
AAAGAAACAGAAACAGAAACCTTTCTATTTCTTTTCAGTTTGTTAATTTCAAGTCATCCCAAATTTTTAGGTAAAACAGCAAAATTCAGTGATTAGTTAAAATGTGTGGTTTATACTTTGAGGTTCTGCCCCTAGTGAAATAATGGATCTGGGCAGTGCTCGTCAGTGTCTGCTAACATCACAAAGAGGGAAACAACCAGGCATTATGTGCTTCCTGAGGGAGTATACAATACCACCTATGAAGTAGTCTGACCCCCAAATTGAACCTGAGTCTGATCAAGTCTCTGGATCTAACTAACAATTTGCAGAAAATACAGGAACAGAGGTGTGATTTAATCACCTGTGGTGATTTAATGCAATAATTAGAATCCAGACTATTGGAAACTCAACTGGACAGATGAGTTGGTTTCTTAAATAAATGGCAGGAAGGAAAAAAGGAATAGAGGGAGGAAACCTATGGAGTGAGTCTTAAGAGCTCTATCAAACAATTGCAGAGTACAGACCCTATCTGGTTTCTGGCTCAAACTACCAAAATGTAAAAAGATAAAATCAGAGACATTAAAGAAATTTAAACACTTACTAAATATATCATAAAATAAGGAAGCATTGATAACTAGGATATTTTAGGTGTGATAATGGAATTGTGGTTGTGTGTTTTTTAAAGGAACCCTTATCTATCAGTGACATATGTTGAGATATTCATGGATGAATTCTTATGCTTGAAATTTATTTCAAAATAATCAATTGGGTGCAGAGGAGAACAGAAGTAGGCGAGGATATAGATGAAACAAGATTGGTGACGATTGTTGAAGCCAAATGATGGCGACATGGAGGTTCAGGATAACTTGCTGTCTGCCTCTGAATGTATAACTGACATTTCCCCAAGAAAAAGTGTTTGAAAGAGAGAAAGAAGGAAAAGAGAAAG